>NC_143249.1:99714413-100323239 GCF_984573655.1 Nuphar pumila
AGCCAATTCTTCGCGAAGTCCAGTAGAAAGTGTGTGCAAGCTTTGTGCTAGCCCTGCACACTGTGTTTCGGCTTGTCCGGCAGCACCGCTATATCCTGAATTCGTTCAGGAGCAGGTGAATGCTGCCCAAGGTTTCGCTAGACCCATGCTTGATTCATTTACACTACCATATAACCCAGGTTGGCGAAACCAATTCACATCCTCATCCCATCAGCCCTCCCAGACACAGTACAGACACAGTAACCCTTCACAAGGTTACTTGCATCCCATTTTTCCACAGGTTCATCCCCCGGCCCAACCTACTTATACTCAACCCCATTCTCATGAGCCTTCACCTAGTCAATCCTTCCAAGATAGAATATTACAAGTTCTGAGCTCCCATACGCAGTCAATAGCCAAGCTAGAGACTCAATTGGGACAGTTGGTTGAGACCTTCAGTAGGCAAAGTCAGGGGAACCTTCATAGTCAGTCTGTTGTCACATCCAAGGGAGAGGATTCCATGTCATTTGACTTGCATCCCACTACTTCACATCATGAGCAAGTCAAATTTGATACATCCCTTCAGAGCGGGAAGGCGTATCAGACCATTCAGGAATCGACTCATGAGCCCCATATCACTTCTACTGACGAGTCAATTTTCATGATACCTCAGCAGAAGGGGAAAGGCCCTCAGTTGTTAAAGTCTTCACATAAAGCCCCATTTTCTCAGCCTTTAGGATCATCGATTTTTAGTAAGCAAGAGGTACAGATGCAGAAGGTGCTTGACCAAGTCAAGCCAGATCATATTCACCACTTGTCTGAAGTTGCATTCATTGATAATCGATCGGTCCTAGACTCTCATTTCCTGACTAGTCTCTCAGATGAGACTAATCTCCATCCTTTATGTCGAGAGAGTCATGATACTACATTTAGAGGTAGACAGGATGGAAACACAGTGTGCAGTGTCACAGATGACACTCTTTTCTACATAGAGCCCGGTTAAGCCTGACTTCATGTCCATTGATCTCATGGACGATGAAGGTTTTTCCAGAGATCCGTCTGGCTGGGGACGTGAAACTTAGCGCTTTATGGGAGGTAACCCATATTTTGTACAGTATTACATTTGTTGTTAGGATTTGTAGATTTTCTTTGGTTTTATTTTTCGTTTTCTATCTCTTTCTATGAGTTTCATGTTTTGTCATGTATACATTGCATTCATTACATTCATAGAACGTGCATTTTTAATTCATGTCAGGTCATTCTACTCTTTTCCCTCATTTATTTCTTCTCATGTGCATTCACTTAGTTTCATATAAGCATGGGGGAGTGTCACTGGGACAGTGTCATTCAAGCATGGGGGAGGGTGTAGTTTGCACACCTTGATATTTCTGTTTACGTTCTTGCACATGTTTACACATCTCTCATGAAAAGTAGATTTTTAAAGAAAGAGTTTGAACTTATATGAATGTCATTTCAAATCTGATGTTTTTAGAGGATTTTTAAGCCCCACGAAATTTTTTTTCTGACATGGATCTAAAAATTATGGTTGTTTATGCGGATTTCGAAGAAATGATGATAGATACATGTTAGAATTTATTTTGAATCATAAATATGAATATGCACAGTTCTATTTTTGAAAAACTAAGCAAATGAACAAAAGAGTAAAAAAGAGCTCGAAAAGTGAGAAAAAGCATGCGTTAGGTTGTTTGGATAATTCCACAATCCTTAGTAGATGGAACTTAGATGTAAATTAAAACTTTTAATTCCATTTCGAAAAGGAGAGTGGAAAACTTCGTGATCCTAAGTAGCTGAGAACAGATACAAGTTGAAATGTTTGACTCTCATGTTGCAAAGGTGAATGAAGGAAGTCACTTTTATGTCTTAGTTGATATCTTTTGGTATGTATTGAAAAAGTATAGAAGATATTGACATTGCACAAGGCATAAAAGCAGACCACACGCAAGCTATAAGAGAAGAATAAGTGAGAAAAAGAAAAAGCGTGAAAAGAAAAAAAAAAGAGAGAGAGAGAGAAAAGAGCTTAAAAAGAAAGAAAAGTTCAGTGCTTAGAAGTGTGATTCAGAAAACCTGTGGAGAAAACATATGAGTGAGGATAAGTAAATAATAACTTTTTTTTATTGGATTTTCCAAGAATAAAACATAAATAATTGTGATATTTAGAAAAGTGAAAGAAATTCTGTTTCTGTGGTGGTATATAAAAGACTCTAATTATATTGTGATTTTGAAATAACAGAAAATATTTGTGGAAATAAAGTCTTTGATTATCTACTGCTTATGAGGATGTGTAATATTATGCATACATGACAGAGATGTTTGTGGGTAGCATCACTGCAAACCCTCACGAGACCTTACTCGTCCACTAGGGTAACCCAGGGGTTGAAAGGGCTTGTTGCATGAGCTAAATGCAACCGTGATTCCTACGAAAGTGAGTTAGTTGATAGTTTTGATTTCATGCATTTGTCTAGTTTGCTTGAGGACTAGCAAAACATAAGCATGGGGGTATTTGATCATGCATATATTTTAGGGATATTCCATATAAAAATATGCATGATTTCATGAGAAAATGATTTAAAAACCCAATTTTATGTTAGTTTCGAGTAAATGTGCTAAAATAATATAAGAATAGAAAATGCATGAAAAATAGTGTTATTTTACATTTTAATGCATATTTTAGTGTTTGACATAATTGTAGTAGTTTAGTTTTTGAAAATCATAAAAAAATTAGAGTTAAAATAGACTTAGTTTTGTATTTTCTAAAACATAGTCATTTTGAGTTGTTTTGTAAATAACTTTTTGAAGAGAGGTTTTGAAATGCAATTTTAAAAAGAAGAGGGACTTATGGACAAAAGTTCAAATCTTTAAATATGATACGTAGGGGGAAGAGAGGCTTGTCTTCTCTCTTTTGCCCAAGCCCTCTCTTCTTCCCCTTCCTCTCCACCTCTTCTTACCTCTTCTTCTCCTTCTCCCTATTTTCCCCTCTTTTTCTCATCCTCTTTCCGGTGGAGAATTCCAACAAATGGCTGAAGCAAGAGAGAGGATTTCACCTCTCTTCTAACCCCTCCATATACGGTGAGTTCTTCTTCTTAACTTCTTCTTCTTCTTCTTTGCATAGCATTCTTTCTTTTGATCTCAAATAGGTAATGATTTGTTAATTTTTCATTTAGATCTATGCAGCACATTTTATTTCCTGTAGTTTACTTAGTTATAGTTACAGTAGCTTAATTAGTTTACAGCAGTTGCAAATTAGTGGCATCATCACTTCGGTTCTTCTTGCAAAAGCATCAACATTAGCAGAAATTTTCTATTTTGAAATCTGATAGATCATTTTAGATAATCCAGCATAATCAAGATTATCTGATAAAAAAAATTATTATATAATCGATCATCTGATCGATTGCTAGAAGTTGAATAGTCAAAAGTAATGGATCGAATATATGCCTGTGAAGTTTTTGATCAGATGCTATCTGGATTGATTACAGCCCATGGATTCATGTGTTAATTTGTTTAAACTTAGAGTGAGTGATTGTTTTTAATTGTTGATCGATGGAGCATTAATAATTAGTCTCTGATTTTAATTTATCGGAAAATTTAATTCTGTCGGAACTCGTTTATCATTGATGTCGTTTAGATTTCCGGTAAGTATTTGTGCAGAATCTAAACATGATTTTTAGCATCTAGCAGAGATGTAGATCGATTTCAATCCCATAAGGTTTTGATCCAATTGAATTGAGATGGAAGTTCTGTAATCAATCATCCGATTGATTGTCTGACGTTCAATGACTGAATTTCTGCCGGTATGAGTTTTCCGGCGAACTCTGTATCAATTGATCTAAAATTCTAGCGATTAATGTGTTCAAAGTAATTCAAAATAGGTTCCTGGCATCAATCAGAGAGATGGATACAGTCCAGCCGATGGGAATCTCCTGATTCACTGCACGCAAAGAGGGAAACAAGCATTTCATTCTTGAACCACCGTGAAATTCAGTTCACGGTTTACTGTTTCCGATCAAGGATTGAACTCGTGAATGACTTTGATTTTATTATTGTTTTCAATGACTGAGTGTTGAAATTTTATCAAGGGATAATTTGAAGATTGACCGAATGTTTGAATTTTTTTTTCTGTTTGAGTGTTTAGATTTCTGAGTTCTGGTTATTCCAACAGCTGTTTGAAAGTTCCAGTGGATATCTGTTGTTCTTTGAAATTCTAGTATTGATTTTGAAAAAAAATATTCAACCGGATGGCTGAATCCGATGTGAATATTGATAGCCACTGAATTTTTTTTTAATCAGTAAAATAATGTTTTCTGATAAAAGCAATGAGATCTAAGCAGTTTATTTTCATTGATTTCAAGTAAGAGGAGTGGTTCCTGATAGCCGGTTGAAGGCTATATTTGGTTTTTGTTGCTATTTTCTGTGAATCTTTTAATACAAAGAATTGTATTAATTGTTTGATGGATCATATTCGATGATTAAATTTGCTGATCAATTGAGTGTTAATTTGCATAATACAAGAGATTAATTTGCTGAGGCTCTATAGGATTTCAAGGTTGCTGAATGTTCTGTCTGAAATTGGTGCATTACCCACTGAACTTGCGTAACAATGAACTTGATGTAATGCTATTAGTTTAGTAAGCTGTTAGATATTAGCTTAGCAGTTAGTTAGTGGTGATTTGCATTATAATTAGATGGTTTAGTTACTTAGTAGTTAGATTTAATTAGCATCTTTGTAATTAGATGACTTTAGTATTTTGATATTAGATTTAATTACTGTTCCATTATTAGGTACTTAGTTCATTTGAAATAATTAGCATTGTTATTTAGATTTCTTGCATAATTGCTTTTGTAATTAGCATTTAGCTAGTTTAGTATAGTTTTAGTTTCTATAGTTCTCTCTTGTGCTGCTCGTGTTCCTTTGAATTGTGCAGGATAGCACAGGATTGGAGCGGAAGCAATTACATGACACGAAGTGCAAAAATAGAAGATTTTTACTTTTCAGTTTATAATTAGGAATTTAATTGGGGTTGTAAATATTGCACTTTACGCCCTCTGCGAAGGGTATTCATTTGTTGTAATAGTTAGTTGTTTTTACTTTTCTTGAATATTTTACATTTTAATAATACGGCAATAAAGCTTAGTTTAGATTTGTGTGCTTGAATACGAAATATTCTCGTTCCCTAGATTTGTGTGGTTTTCACATGTTTTACATATAAAAATCTTTTCAAAATTACAACGATTGCAAAAAGACATCACAACCCTTCTCTGAGGTGGCGCATTTGGCTTCCTCTGCTCCTGTCCTCCTGCCACATGGCAGCGTGGAGCCACCCTGAGGTGGCGCCACATGTCATCCTCTGCTCCCTCCAGAAAAAGCAGAAATTTGAATATTCAAACTCCTCAGAGGTGGCGCCACATGGCATGCTCCTACTTCTTCTAGAGTCAAACCTCAAACCCCCTTTTGAGGTGGCGCCATTCCAGAACCCCACTTGGCTTCAATTTTCATTTTTTGTTTTATTCAAAATAAAAGGTAGCCCCATGAGGTGGCGCCATATGAGAAGCTTCAGAAAAGCAGAGTTTGAATTTCAAAAACCCCAGGCAACCCCCTCTGAGGTAGCGCCATTTGGGAGACTTCTGCAGAGAAAATCAAGCTAAGTTTGAAATTTTTTAAAAATCCCTTGCTGAGGTGTCTCACTCACAAAATTCTCATTTTTCTATTTTCTCAAAAATCCAAGTGGCTTGCCCTGAGATGGCGCCACATGGAGGGCTCAGATTGAGCCTGTTTGAAATTCAAAAATCTCAAAAAAATGCTACAAATACAAGGTCCCACGCCCAGCTGAAGGGAGAGCTCCCTTTGGATTTAGCATTTTCACTCAGAGTTGCCCTACTACACGATTTTGAAGTTTTGAATTCACGCCCCCCTTGGGCTCAATTGAGAGGGTGCATTGAAGCACCAACCTTGCTCGCACCACTTCCAATTCGATCTAGGTGTGCATCGATTTTCGTGAACCCTCGGAAGCCCGGATCGAAGGATGAAAGAAGCCGTTGGTAGCCGTTCATTTCGGGAGTTCCAAAGCTGCAGGAAAACACAAGGTGCACTTCTATCCCTATTGATTTCATTATAGTAATATCCTTACCCGATTCGTATTGTCGTTTTGAAGAAAGAGCTCATCCGAGGGATGGATCAAGCTATTCTCGTAAAATGACACATAGCAAAAGATGTTTTCATGCTTTATTGATTAGATTTCCGCATTCCATCATGTTCATGCATTAAAATAAGTTAGATTTACGTTTTATTTCATTAAAATAGTATGCTCCATGAATTTATTTAATATTTCATGCATTCAGCTTCATTTAGGTAACTTCCTGTTTTTGTCAGCCAGTCCACACGTCATTTCATGTATTTATTTTTCTCTAAAAATGCTGAGAAAATCATAGTAGGCTTCCTTAGGTGTCCCTAACAGTATTTGAAAAATTCCAAATGATTTGAATTTGTTTACTGTGGTAAAAGTTCAAAATGGTAGGTCGGGTTTTGTTACCCGAGATACATTTTGGAAATTTATCTCCGACTTGTAAAATCTAGATCTCTCTCATATGAGGTCTGATTTTGGATCCAAAAAATGTTCGGAACTCGAGATGATGTCTAGTATTTAATCTGATGTTTTCTCATTTTTTTGAAATTGTTTGATGTCTGACAAAAATCAGAGAGTTCGGGACACTTGTCACAGCCTGATTTGGGCCTCTGAGACTTTGGATCGACTTAAGTCGATGGGTTCTCTTCGAGTATTGTTCCAAATCCAATTCTGTAAAACGTGAATGTCATGTTCGGGGTGTCCTATGTTTGCATCTGAAATTTTATGATTTTTAGAACAGTCTTAATATCAGTTTCGGATTTTTCTTGTTAGTCTCTTGTTTTGTTATATTTGTCTGATTTGTTGGTTTAGGCTAGTAATGTCATAATTTTATCTATGTTCCTGTTGCTCAAATGCCAAAATCATGAAAATGAAAGTTGTTTCTGAAATTTTCATGATTTTGGCATTACTTTTGCATTTAAATATCAGAAATTTTCATGGTGGACTGCTATTTTTTTTAGCAATTTTATATCAGATCAGGTCGATTTTACCTCCGTCAGAGTCAAATTCTCGGTACCGAACTCACCGTAGTTCAAATCCCAAAGCTATAAAAGCCAAAAGTGTTCAATTTCATGTCCTTTAGCAGTATACAAAATATCAGATGTTTCTATGGTGAATTTTTTGCATTATCACATTAAGTGTTACATTTGGTTCGGGTCCGTAGGCGAAACTCACCCATTTTAAGATTTTCTGTAAACTTTTGCATCCAAACCATATCATTTCGTGAGTTTTAGCATTCTAGGCTGTTTATAAGGTTAGAGAGATGCTCCATAACGAATTTGACAGCATTTGGAATTCGTTTGATGCCCGGTTTAATCGTATCATCAAAATAGGGCCCTGCGGGACCCTGATCCAAGCGAAAAACAAGCAAAATTCGTTAATTTTGATGAATGGTAGCATGTCAAAATTCTGATTCTACGGTCCTAATGTGTTTAGCAGCATGTCATCATGCCTCATACTGCATTTCATCATCATTTGGTTCGATTCGAATTTCAAAATCTCAATTTTAGCTTCAAAAACCCTGATTTTAAAAGGTATAACTTCAATATTAAGGGGTATTTTGGTTATTTTGACCACAATTTCGAATTTCAAACTATTTCTTACTGAATTTATTGCATTTACATCATTTCAAATATCAAGAAAGCAAGAAAATAGGGTTTATATCCAACTCAGTCTAATAATTTCAGAATATTATTGGAAAATCTTGGAAAAACCCACATATTTGAACTAACCCCAATTCAAGTTTGGCAGGGATATTCAAAAGAAGGAGTTGAAGTCTGCAATTTCTTTTATTTCATTTAATTAGTGTTGTAATAATGTAAATTTTGGAATAAGAAAATTTTTTTCTGCTTAGATTAGGATGCATATCATATAGTTTGAATTTCTGCAATATCCTTTTTATGTGATTCATGCATTTTATTTCAAAAGCACTATGGATGTACACGAATGACACGTGCACCAACTCTTAGGGAGTTGATGAACTCACTGGAGTCCATATTTACGGCCCTAGTCGGAATATGGACGAAACCCAGATTCAGCATCTTCCTACCAGTCACACTGAGCCTACACTCTTAGGCTATCTTCTAAAATTTCACTGCATGCCTTCAATTTTACAAAATATTTTAGAATTAACTAAGTAAATTATAAACATATTTACGGCCATAGTCAGAATATGTGATGATTCTGCTTAGTTTAATCCTAAAATTGCATGTTTTCCTAAAATAAAAAGGGTTTTTCATAAAAAGGCATTCATCCACTCATGTCATTTGCATCATGGTATCATTTGCATTTCTCATGATTTTCTCAAGAAAATTCTATTACAAGGAAATCAATTTCTCTAGAAACGCTGAAAATTTTCAAGGTTGGATTTCCCAAGTCAAGTTTTCCCATGATTTTCCCTAGAAAATATTCTTTTCTTAAGACTCATTTTCAAAAGGAGTTCCTCATATTTCTCAAGAATCAAAATCGATTTTTAGATATTTCAAGGACAATGTTCTCAGGATTTCAATTTCCTAAGTTTTGATTTCTCTTCTCCAAAGAGCTTTCCAATGAATTTCAATCGTTTTCCAAAGAAAATTTTTAAAGTTAGACTTTTCCTGACAAATGCTTTCCTTTTCAAATGTTCACCTTTTCTCAAGAATTACTTCTACTTTTCCAGGATTATCAACCTTTCATGATTTTCCTGAATCTTTACAAACTTTCTTGAGATTTCAAATCCTTTTATCAGAATTTCCTAAGAAATTGATTTCCAATTTTCCTTAGAAACATTTTCCAACTCCAAAAGCATTTTCCAAGCATACATCATGTTTTCCGACTTGCATTTTACAAAATTTCATAGCACATGCCTGAATTCTCTGTGCATTTAGGACAGAACACAATTTCGATGATTTAACTAAGTCAAGCACATTTTTTGTCCTTGGTTGGATTACCCCTGTTAAAGGCAGCAGGAATGGATGAACCTCGTACCGACAGGTCGAGCCCCATCCCATGGATTTTCCCACAATTTTCAAAAACGGAGACGAGTATTTCAAAACAATTTCCAAAATCCGGTCAAGTTTGACTCGCGGAAGCATGTTTTCCTCTTTCTCTCCCGCAAGGGAAGGGAAGACGGAAAATTTTTGCGACGATAACAACAGGTCAGAAAGAAAAGTCTTCAAAGAAGAATGAAAAATTAAGTCAACAGAAAGAAAAGAAAAAGCGGGATGGTTGGGGTGACGATCACCAGTTTACTCCTCTTGAGCAGCCTCTCGATGAAATTCTCGAATATATGTTGACCAAAGAAATGGTAAAGCTCCCAAGAGCCACAGATCCTCCCACGATAATGGGAAGATTCATGGACCAGTTCTGCAAATTCCATCGGGCAGTAGGACATGATACTGACCACTATTTTGTCTTCAAAAACATTGTTCAGGACTGCATTGATAAGAATCTCCTCGTTGAATATGAAAAGAAGGATTAATCATCCTGACTGAGCTTTTTTCTCAAGAAGGTGACAATGCCAACACTTTTCCATTTCTCATCTTGCTTTATCATCTTAATGGGATGATGTAATCCCGATTGTCTTTCCTTCAATGCATCAATAAAATTATCAATTTTCCTCATAAGCTTGATGTCACTTTTTATTCTCCTTCTCTGCAAAATATTCTTTCATGAGAATTGGTCCCCTTAAGAGTCCCTTCTGAATCGATCAAAAGTCAGTTGCTTTGTACCCTTCGTAGAGCATTCTTCGAACGTCAATTATCTTCCTTTTATCCAAAATTTTCTTCCCCTATTACACTGAGGCATTATTTTGAAAATTGTCTTCAAAACATTCTCTATACAGGCAAGATCAAACAAATCTCTCATTTGCATGCATGTGCATCCATTTACATCATTTTGCATTCATTTGCATACATTTGCATTCTTTTGCATTTGCATGCATTCGCATTCATTTACATCCATTTGCATCAAATTCATTTCCCCTTCAGGTTAAGGGATAAACCTGAGTTACCCATTCAGGATAAGGGATAAATCCTGAAGCTCTGACAGTTGTCCAAGTCATCATGAGGGTGAAGACTAAAAAACTCCCATCAGAATCAATTGGTAATTTTTCAAAACCCAATGTTCGTGCTGGTAATTTTCCAAAACCCAGTGTTCGTGCTAGTAATTTTTCAAAACCCAGTGTTCGTGCTGGTAATTTTTCAAAACCCAGTGTTTGTGCTGGTAATTTTCCAAAACCCAGTGTTCGTACTGGTAATTTTTTAAAACACAACGCTTGTGCTGGTTCATTTTCAAAATCCGGTGCACACTGGTACACTTTAAAATTCAGCGTCCACATTGATCTAGTTTTCCTTCAGGATTGAAGTTCCGACTCGATTTTTTTTTCTTCTTAATTGATCTACTTTTTCTTCAGGATTCGAGTTCCGACTCGAATTTCTTTTTCTTCCAAATTAATCTAATTTTCCTTCAAGATTCGAGTTCTGACTCGAATTTATTTTCTTTCCAAATTGATCTGGTTTTCTTTTAGGATTCAAGTTTCGACTTGAATTTCTTTTCCTTAAAACCAAATTGGTCTAGTTTTTCCTTTAGGGTTCGAGTTCCGACTCGAATTTTCTTTCCTTTTGATTTTTTCAGTTTTTTTTTCCTTTAAAGTTCAAGTTTCGACTCAAATTTCTTTTTCTTGAAACCAAATTGGTCTAGTTTTTCCTTTAGGGTTCGAGTTCCGACTCAAATTTTTTTTTCTTTTGAACTTTCCATTTTTTCCTGTAGGAGTCGAGTTTCGACTCGAATTTCCTTTCCTTTAAATCCAAATTGGATAAGTTTTTCTTTTAGGGTTCGAGTTCCGACTCAAATTTTCTTTCCTTCCAAACTTTCTAGTTTTTCCTTTAGAATTCGAGTTCCGACTCGAATTTCCTTTTCTTTAAATCCAAATTGGATAAGTTTTTCCTTTAGGGTTCAAGTTCTGACTCGAATTTTGTTTCCTTCTGAATTTTCCAGTCTTTCCTTTAAGATTCAAGTTCTGACTCAAATTTCCTTTCCTTTAAATCTGAAATGGGTCTAGTTTTTCCTTCGAAGATTTGAGTTCCGACTCAAATTTTCTTTCCTTAAAAACCAAATTTTCTAGTTTTCCTTTGAAGACTCGGGTTTCGACTCGAATTTTCCAGTTTTCCTTTCAAGATCTGAGTTTCGACTCGATCGTTCTTTCAAAACCAACCTCTGAGTTGGACTTATCTTTAAAATCCAGCATTATGCTAGGACTTACCTTCAGAATCCCAATTTCGTATTGGATTTACCTTCAGAGTTCAGGTTCGTGTTGGACTTTCATCCAGAATCCCACTAATGTGTCAACTCGGATATCAAGCAATTTCTTTCATCAAAGGTTCCAAGAATATTTTGCCAATTTGTCATGAAGAATAGTTGTTAACCTCATAACCTTTATTGCACAAAGAATTACCTCAAAATTACCTTCAGTATTATTTTCAAAAGGACAAAGCTTTTGCAAAAAAGGATTCAAAATTCAAAATCTTTCTATGGGCCAACCAAAAGGATGAAGAATAGATCCTCGATATGGCCAACAAAGAAAATTTAATATTGTTGCAAAGCCATAAGTGATTGATATTGATCGTAGCTATGGCACCTCTTTAAAGACCATTCTTGTAAAGACAAGGCAGTCGAAATATCCTTGGTGATAAAGAAAAATCCATTCAATTTCCATATTTTCTCAATCATTTAAGCTGCAATCAAATATCTGCAAAAGGGATCTCTCAATCATCGTCAAGTTGAAGGTTCGTGGATGAGTTAGACCCCCAGTGCCAAAAAAGATTTGGATCATCTCCAAGATAAAGGAGTTTGTGACGGATCCTTCCAGAGAAAGTTCAGATCACCGCCAAGTTGAAGGCGAATGCGATGAGCCTCCCGACAAACTCTAAAAGATATTTGATTTCTGCTATCAAGAGATTTCCAACTGATGATGCATTAATTATGCATAAATATAATATTTTTTTATTGCATAAATGCATCATTTATAGGTTTATAACCCACACTTAGATGCGTATAGATGTCATTGAGCTACGGTTCGAATTTCGTTCGAATCAAACTTAAAACGAGAGAGATATCACATTTTTAGTGAAGCGGGTCGGACCTCGGGGCAAACCGGGACATTTCGGATCCAAAAGGGCCATTTGGGCCTCAGATCTGGGCCAAAACGTACCCATTTCAACCCATATTAACCCCAAACTCGAGTTTTGAAAATATTTACTAAAACCCTCCTCAAAAAGGGCGCCTAGCAATATATTTTTTTTTAATCCTTCTTTTGGAAATACCCAAAAGATGGGGTTTTGCCTATAAAAACTAACTTTAAAACCCTACCTCACGTCTTTTGCCTCTGGAAGCTGCGCCCTCAGCCCGATTCTTATTCCTTCAGACATCTTCCTCAGCCCCAAGTCGCCACACATTCTTTACGTTGGGTTGCCAAGCACCCATGGCCGCCATCTTCTTCCTCCTTCATTCGTTTTCTTTCCCATATGTTCCTTCTCTTCTCCTCCTTGCTGAAACTCACCTTCTTTGTTGTATTTTGCAGGTTGCAGCAGTAATGGTGGTGGTCCAGCTGTGCAAGGGGTGCTGTCTACCCCTTCACAGCCAGCCGACTCTACCATCATCCGGCTCTCTACCCCATCCGCGCAATCGGAGCTTCACGACACCATCGGAATGCCATCAGCCGCGGTTTCCAGCAGATTGCAGCAACAGCAAGGGGGACAGCATCATTGAGGGCGTTGGTGCACGACCTGAGCGAAATTTCACCTCTTCCCTACCATCCCACTCCTCGGATTGCCGGAATAGGCCACCAGTAAGCTTCTCATCCTCCTCTTCTAGTTAAAACCCAATTAGCGTGTATGTTTGATTTAATTTTCCATTGTCTGCGTTTTTAAATTGTGCAGCCATAGTGTAAACCTGTTGATGCTTGAACCAGCATTTAGATTCCTTATTTAGTTTAATTTGTTGCATTTTTGGTGTTTTTGAGCCAAGTTGAATCGTTTTCCCCCTTTCTCATGCTAAACCGGTTAGATTAATTATGGTCGGCTGTAATGTTTCAGTTTAGGATATTAGTCTAATAGCTTAGTATAATTTAATTGAGCTGATGTGCATGTTTAATTAGTTTTTGATGTTGTATTAGAATTAGAAACTGTTTAAATCCATTTTGCTTTTAGGTACATGTTATGACCAAAATCGGGTAGAGTGATTCTACCCGATTTCTATGTTTGTGATTTAGGTAACTTAGAAGAGGTATGTTTAATTTTCTGCATTAACAGCAATTAGGTAGTTTTTTATTTTAATTAGTGGTTGATTAGGTGGCATGTGTGTTGTATTAAATCTCGCTTTAGCTTTGTCTTATTGTAGTTTTCATGTTAGGTGTTTTTTAGATGCTATTGGGATTAAATATCATATTATGGGTGTAGCTCTGTTCTAGCATTAATTTTTAATAGCTCTACCTGCTAATTAACGCATGGATTAGGTATTAGCTGATATTGATTTAACATATGGCATGTGCACATTAGGTTGTAGTTTTCATAAGTAACATAGGTAGCTAATTTAGGTTTATTTTCTAAGAATGATTAGTTTTATTTACTAACATTTAGTTTGTTTTAGAACTGTAAATGACTGTACATACAAGTGCTTTAAGAAATAGTGCAAGCTTTGTATTCATTTAAATGAATAGTGTACTCAAGTGGAAACCTAGTTTTTGCATTGATTTCCACTCGCTACCTTACGTGCAATAGTATGAGTTTTCTCAAAGTTACTATTCTATGCTATTCATTAGTGTGTTAAATGCGTGCAAACCAAAAATCAACTCATTCAGAGTTGATTTGGTTTGCCTTTTAAGCGTTCTTCAAGATTAGGTTTTACGCGATTTGAGATTTCGGGTCAAACGGTTCTATAATTTTTATCGAACTTGAAACACTTATATCCGAAGTTCCCGGATGAGTTTTTCAATTTTATAAAGTCCGACAGACTCCTGAGTCTATCAAAAAGAGAACAGAAGAGAAATACTTAGACTCGGACTTAGTTTGCCCCTTCGCACTTCCTGTTTGCGAAAACCTATTTGAATTCAATTTTGCACTATTCAGGGATAAAACAGTCATTTACCTAGTTGTTTGATTTTACGTAATTTTTAGTAGTTTCTAACATATAGTTAGTGAACTAACAGTAGTTAGGCTAGTTATAGTGTGTTTACTTTGTTAGTTTAAGTAGAAACTATAATTTTAGTTTTCTTTATTTTTAACTATAGTTTAATTCAGTAATTAGTTCAGAAATAGGCGTAGATATAACTTAGAATTAATTTTTGATTCCATACTGACTCTTTATTTTCATGTTTTAGGTTGATAAGTTAGAAACATATCTACAGGTGTAGTTACAATGCGAAGTGCAGATGCACGTGTGACGAAAAGACAGAATTACCCCTGGCGATCTGGAGAAGACTTAGCAACTTGTTTTAGTTTATTTTTATTTCTAGATTGTCATTTAATTAGAATTGTAATATTAACATAGTTGTAAACCTTTGTGATGTTAATAAATTGCAGTTTTAGATATAATGTGATCCCGTTCCCTGTGGATTCGACCCGTACTCGCCGCATCTGTGGAAAGTCAGTTTTTATTATCTTTGGTTGACGATTTTCCAAATGCTTTTAATGAAAAAGAATGTGTTAAAAATAACCATTACAAAAAGCCCAACCACCAATCAAAGAGACAATATCATTAGTATAATTCCTGAGACAAAGAAGGATCGAAACATCTCCAAGTTGAAGGAGTTTGTGACGTACCCTTCCCCAAAAAAAAAGAGGAGAGAGAAAAAAGTCAGGACATCTCCAAAATGAAGGATGATGTAATAAACTCCCCAAAAGCCCAAGAAAGCTCAATGTCACAAAAAGAATGCAAAAAGATCATCATGAGAAAAATCCAGGATATCAAACTGTCGAATCTGCCAAAAATCTTCTTTAATTTTGTGAAATTCTTTTATCAATGTCCTTTCACCAATCGCTTTCATAATATGAAGAATATCTTATTTTCTGTTCATATCAAGGAAATTGATAGCTTCCTTGAAAGAAAGCCAATCGCAAGCAATTTGAATTTGAATCTTGATTCTACGGAGTTGACCCAATTGGAGATAATACTTTGGGTAGAAAAGAGAAAATATTTCTGTACCGATATATATTATTTTTTAGTATTTTGAATCAACAAACAATTTTTAACATTTTGGCAATATTTTCTTACTATCTTGACATGAAGTGAAGAGCTCGATGTCCATCTTGACATATTCTGGCATCACCTTTTGCCTCCTTGATAGAGTAGCCTTTGTCATCTTTCGTGTTGTTGAAAGATTAGCCTTCTCTCCGAAAGGATAGCCTTTGTTATCTTTTGTGTTGTTGAAAGATTAGCCCTCTCTTATAAAGGATAACCTTTGTCATCTTTCGCGTTGTTGAAAGATTAGCCTTCTCTCTGAAAGAATCGCCTTATTCATCTTTCGCGTTGTCAAAAGAATTCATCTTTTACGTTGTTTAAAGAATCACACTGCTCCTTTAGATCACCTTATTCATTTTTTGCGTTGTCGAAAGAATTACCTTACTCCTTTGGATCACCTTATTCATCTTTCGTGTTGTCGAAAGAATTGCCTTGTTCCTTTGGATCGCTTTGTCATCTTTCGCGTTGTCGAAAGAATTCATCTTTCTCCTTGTCAAAAGAATCACCTTTCTCCTTTGGATCGCCTTGCTCATCTTTTGCGTTGTCGAAAGAATCGCCTTGCTCCTTTGGATCGCCTTTGTCATATTTCGCGTTGTCGAAAGAATTTATCTTTCGCATTATCGAAAGAATCGCCTTGTTCCTTTGGATCACCTTTGTCATCTGTAATGCCCCGGATTTCCAAAACAAAGCTAAGTTAAAATTTGCATGAATTTCTTTTTTTTTTCTTTACAACAGAACTTAGAAAAGGTTTTAGCAGCGGAACCAGACGATAATGAGTCATCGGTTTTAAAAAACTCTGAGCACATTACAGATATATGGCCAAGCAACTCATTGACCACCAAAGTGTTTCATTTTATCGAAACCCACATGTTTATTACAACATCACTGCTTGGAAAAGCAGTATAGGTTCAATAAAAGGAAGCAATACAACTTTATTTAGAGAAACCCTAGAACTCGATGCCGCCTTGCTCCGCATATCGCCACGCAGGTTCAACTCCTGAAATCCCCATAAAATGGGGTCAGAACCACTGATGGTCTGGTAAGCAGCAATCACACATCCATTTAACTCAAGTATATACGATGACCACTCAGGGTCGCACTTCGTAATAACGACACTCAAGTCTCCACGACTTAGCGTATAACGTGAGAGCCTTATTTGGGCTATGAGTTGAATTGTAAGACTCACAATTTTTCAGTTCAAACTCTGAATAAATTCTTGAGGCATTTTCTAGTGGAAAATAGCGTTTTTATCGTAAAGCGAATCGAACCGATTCCTGCGACCCAAATATACTTAGGATATTCATATCTTCACGAATATATGCTTAAACACTCTGGAAGCCATAACTTCCTACCTGAACGAAATTAAGAGATTTGTACGAGCCAACTTTCTTAGTTACGTCAATACGAAGATAATGGCCTACTCAGAATTTTTCGGAAAAAAATCGCCGAAACCCAAAATTTTTGCGGGACCCACGAAAATGTTGGTGGGACCCACAGAAATATTTCTTTGAAAATATTCTAGAATATTCCAGAATATTCCAGAGCCTTCCACCACCTTCCAGCACCTTCCATGAAAGAGAATCATGAAAAAGCTCAAGGGCATTTAGGTAAATGGGGTTGCTTAGCCCCTAAGCAACCTCCCCTATAAATAGAGGAGCCTCCCTCCTTTAGAAAATCACCAACCCCTCTCTCTCTCCTCCTATTCCAAACCTCCCCCACCTAGCCCAGTAGGTCTGAGCTTACCTGACCTGGTCTGAGCCTGCTTGATTTGGTCTGAGCCTGCTTGATCTAGTCTTAGCCTGCCTGACCTGGTCTAAACCTAGTTGACTTGACTTGAACCTAGTTAGGTTTGAAGTCAAAGTCCAAGTCCTTTTTCGTTCGAAGTCCAGAGTTGATCCTTTTTTGAAGTCGAACCTCGTTCGAAGCATCAAAGCATTCCGGAGTCATTTCTTCCTTAAATCGAAGTAAGTTCGCTTCGTTGATCTCTCTCTCTCTCAAGTATTTGATTATTTGTATATAGCATATACATTCTGAAGTAGTATCTTGTTTTAGTTCTTGATTGGGCCCTTTTTGGACACTTCGGTGTTCACCCGCTCGTCTTGTAACTATCGTCAGATATATATATTCAAATATGCAGTATATGCATTCTTAAAAATGGTATCTCACCCTAGTTCTTGGTTGAGCCCTTTAGAACACTTCGGTGTTCACCCGCTCGACTCATAACTATCGTTGGATGCGGATCTAGGTGTATATCTGCTGATTCTGCCGACGCGTCTTATATCGCACAGGCTATGTAATTTATCTTTGCCGTCGCATCGTATGATGCCAAGGCTCCTGCTTTTTGCACTTTTCGATTATGCATTTACTTACGCCGTCGTGTTGAATGATACCAAGGCTCCTGTTTTCTGCAATTATATACGTAGAATATTTCGTTCAGTTAAACACCCTGAAAAATAGTATATGCATTTTTTTACGTCGTCGCTGTATAAAGCACAAGCTTCTGCTTATACTACATATATGGCGCATAAATGAGCGTTCAAATGGAGATCAACTCCAAATCGCCAATGTGATTCCCTTACCGCTCCTCGTTCAAGATTTTGCTTGATGAATGAAGCCCCTATTGAAAAGGCTTCGCTTTTTGGCAAAATGCTCTTTACGTAAAGACTAAGTCAATTACGTATGGCCTGACTATGGCCCAGGGTTCCTGCAACCTTGATGGATGTAAGGCATGCACAACGGTTCACATCCGATTCCCGAGTTAAGCGTAGCGATTTCTCACCAAAGAGGGGAGATGCCGCTGAAATGGATAAAAGAAACGCACGCTTTCTCCGTTAAAGAGAGGAAGTGCAGCTGAAATTTCTGAAGAAGCTAAGAATACCTTAGAAAGAATGTAGCAAGATACTCTGTCATATATAAGAGTGCTACCCAGTTCATGGAATGCTTTCTACAACGTAGAAAGGTTCGTCGCACCACTGCCGATAAAGCAGGGGTGGTGCCGACGAAATGGTTGGCAGAAGAGCTACCAGAACCAATTGAACGGCATAATGATGTCCGTTGATGGAACGATGCCAGAACGGCTCGTATCCCTGTGCCTGCGAGGGCACCTTGCTCGTAAGGGCCGCTGAGCTAGAGTAGAGGTTGCGCCTTGACTAGGTTTGGACTCGTTGCGTAAAAATACGCCGAACAGCCGATCTATTTAGATCGAGTCATATGCATGCTCATTGAGAACGATTACACAACTAGACTCGTAAGGGCCGAAGAGCCAGAGTGTGTTGTTTCCACCCAAAAGAGGTGTGATGCTCATGGTGGTCGTAGTGCCAAGAGCGGTGTTCTGCATGCATATGAATAAGACTTAAGGTCGCACATACCCCGCGGTTGAAAATCGTGTTAGGGGTACCCCCTTAGTTAATGACTGTGTTGGGGTAGACTGAATGGGTCGGGTACATACTCTCGTAGTGCTGAGGCACGGGCTGCCTAAATGACATGCAAATATCTGTCCAAGTAATTGTAAGACTGGCAGACCCCTTCAGGAATTATGCTCACTGTGGAATGACAGTGATGGTACAGCCTTCAGTGACACGTATTTTGCTTTGGACCTGATAGAGTCCACGATAGCCTCAGTCACTCATGGGTTTTGGGGTCGTGATTATACTTAAGATCTAAGGATTGAACCCAACTACTGCAAGTAGAGGATGCATCCAAATATGGGCCTAGTAGGGTTCTCTCAGTTGAAACACACTGCCCTACTATGGATAGGGTCAACAGGCCTCTGGGGTATCTAAAATACATAGAATAATCAACCCCCAGAACGTCGAGTTGATGCCCAGATAATGCTTTGCCCGCGTACCAAGGGTGGAAGAGGTTAAATATCGAAACAATGCATTAGCTTAGGTCCAGCGATGCTTGAATGTATGAGTGGATGAATTTTGTTGAGTCAGTTCTGCATAACCTTTGTGAAGGTGTCATGATCGGTATACGACTGGACCGACTGGGCGAAGACCCGTGTTGTATCCGCACGGCTAAGCGAAGCTCGAAGAGCTGTCCTTAGATGCGTGGGATACAGATATGCCAAGTATGAAGACTTGAGCTAGACATCCTTTTGAGACCCAGAAGAGGTCAAGGCTAAGTCGTGAAGACTTAAGCGGTTCTTCAAATCACAGCCCTGAAGACGCTTGTGCTAAGTCGTGGAGACTTGAGCAGATGTTCAACTCATAGCCCTGAGGAGGCTCTTCCGATATACGCTAAGTCTTGGAGGCTTGAGCGTTGTTATTACAAATTGCGACCCTGAGTGATCATCATATGTACTTGAGTTGAATGGACGTATGATTGCTTGCTTACTAGACCATCAGTGGTTCTGACCCCGTTTAATGGGAATTTCAGGTGTTGGACCTGCGTTGTGATATGCGGAGCAAGGCGGCATCGAGTTCCAGGGTTTCTCTAGACAGAGTTGTACTGCTTCCTTTTATTGAACCTATACTGCTTTTTCAAAGCAGTAATGTTGTAATAAACATGTGGTTTTCGATAAAATGGAACTTATAGGTGGTCAATGAGTTGCTTGGCCACATACCTGCAACGTGCTCGGGGTTTTCTAAAACTGACGACTCATTATCGTCTGATTCCGCTGCTGAAAGCTTTTCTAAGTTTGCTGCAAAGAAAAAAAAAGAAATTCATGAAAATTTTCAACTTAGCTTTGTTTTGGAAATCCGGGGCGTTACATGAATACCTCGCTCAAGTCTTTATGACTTAGCGCAAGCCTCTTTAAGGCTGTGATTTGAATAACCGCTTGAGTCTCCACGACTTAGCCTTGACCTCTTTAGGGTCTCGAATGGATGTCTAGCTCAAGCCTTTATGCTTGGAATATTTGTATCCTATGAATCTAAGGACAGCTCTTTGAGCTTCGCTTAGTTGTACGGATATCATTTGGCTTCTTTCCCAATCGGTCCAGTAGTATACCGACCATGACACATTCACAAAAGTGATGCAGGACTGACTCAACAACGTCAATACACTCATACATTCAAAGTATTGTTGTACCTAAACTAATGCTTTGTTTCGATAATTGCACCTCTCCCTGGGCTTAGGGGACTCATATCTAGGCGACAACGCGACGATCTGGGGGTTGATTATTCTATGTATTTTAGATACCCCAGAGATCTGTTGACCCCATCCTACTAGTAGGACGGTATAACATATCAGAAGAGATCATTACTAGATAGTCGGATGCATCCTGCTACTGCAATAGTTGGGTTCAATCCTTAGATATTTAAGGATAACCACGATCTCCATACCTCTGAGTGACGGAGGCCATCAATGAACTCTATCAGGTTTGGGTGAAATATATGTCACTCAAGGCTGCGCAATCACCGTCTTTCTCGGTGACAAAATCTGAAAGGGGTCTGTCAGTCTTACAATTACTTGATGAACATTGCATGCCTATAGGGCAGCCTTTGAGAAGTATGTACCTGACCTCAATCACCCACACAGCTTTCACCGTGGAACAAAGGTTTTATTCATATGCATGCTTAACTCTACTCTCGGCACTTCGGCCCTGTCGAGCACCTCACCTCTTCTAGGTGGAAAACAACACACTCTGACTCAGCGGCCCTCACGAGTCCGGTTGTCTAATAATTCTCAATGAGCATGCACATGACTCAATCTCTATGGATCGGCTACTCGGCGTATTTTTACGCAACGAGCTCAGGACCTTGTCAAGGCGCTACCACTACTTCGACGCAACGGCTCTTACAAGTACGGTGCCCTTACAGGTATCAAGGAGACGAGTCATTCTAACATCATTCCAACAAACGGCATCGTTGTGCCACTTAACTGGTTCTAGCAGCTCTCCTACCAACCATTTCGTCAGCACCTCCCCTGCTTTATCGGCAGCGGTGCGACACCCTTTCTACCTCGTAGAAAGTGTTCCTTGAACTGGGTAGCACTCTGCTATATGATAGAATATTCTGCTACGTTCTTTCTGAGCTATTCTTAGCTTCTTCAGAAATTTCAGCAGCACTTCCTCTCTTTAACGAAGAAAACGTGTGTTTCTTTTATCCATTTCAACGGCATCTTCCCTCTTTGGCGGGAAATCACTACGCTTAACTCAGGAAATGGATACGCACCGTTGTGTGTACCTTGCATCCATCAGGGTTGTTTGGAAACCCTGGGCCATAGCCAGGCCATATGTAATTGACTTAGTCTTTACGAAAAGAGCATTTTGCCAAAAAGCAAAGCCTTTCCAATAGGGGCTTCATTCGTCAAGTAGAATCTTGAACGAGGAGCGGTAAGGGAATCGCATTGGCGATTTGGAGTTAATCTCCATTTGAACGCTCATTGAAATGCATATACTATTGTTCAGGATGCGTAACTGAACGAAATATTTTATATATATATTTGCAGAAAGCAGGAGCCTTGGCATCTTTCAACGCGACGACGTAAGTAAATGCATAATCAGAAGTGCATTAATCAGAAATTGCGGAAAGCAGGAGCCTTGGCATCATACGACGGGATGGCAAAGGTAAATTATATAGCTTATGCGATATAAGACGCACCGACAGTATCAGCAGATATACACCTAAATCTGTATCCAACAAAAGTTACGAGGCGAGCGAGTGAACACCAAAGTGTCCTAGAGGGTTCAATCAAGAACTAATGCGAGATACTATTTTGAAGAACACATATACTGCGCACTCGAACATATATATCCGACGATAGTTACGAGACGAACGGGTGAACACTGAAGTGATCTAAATGGCTCAATCAAGAACTAAAGCAAGATACTACTTCAGAAAATATATGTATATACAAACAAGCAAATACTTGAGAGAGATGGATTAACGAAGCGAACTTACTTCAAATTGCAGAAGAAACGACTCATGTTGCTTTGATCCGTCCTCCGAGAGGTTCGACTTCAAAAAGAATCAAATCCAGACTTCAGACGAAAAAGGACTTTGACTTTAACTTCAAACCTAGCTAGGTTCAAGTCAAGTCAACTGGGTTTGGACTAGGTCAGGTGGGTTAGGACTAGGTCAGGCAGGCTCAAACCAGGTTAGGCAGGCTCAGGTGGGCTAGGCTAGGTAGGGGAGGTTTGGAAAAGGAGGAGAGAGAGAGGGGTTGGCAATCTTTCTAAAGGGGGGTCCTCCACTATTTATAGCCAAGGTTGCTTAGGGACTAAGCAACCCATTTGACCAAAATGCTCTTTGGCTTTTTTAGAAATCCAGTTTGATCTTATCCATCTGACTGTTTCATCTTATCCAGATGGAATATTCTATAGAATATTCCCTGGAAAGTGCTGGAAGGTCTTGGAAGGCTCTGGAATATTCTAAAATATTCTAGAATATTTTTTGAGAAATATTTCTGTGGGTCCCACAAATATTTTCGCGGGTCCTGCAAAAAAGTTGAGTTTTCGGCATTTTTTTCCGGAAAATTCTGAGTAGGCCATTATCTTCGTATTGACATAACTAAGAAAGTTGGCTTGTACAAATCTCTTGATTTCGTTCAGGTAGGAAGTTATGGCTTCCAGAGTGTTTGAGCATATATTCGTGAAGATACGAATATCCTAAGTATATTTGGGTCGTAGGAATCGGTTCGATTCGCTTTACGGTAAAAACGCTATTTTTCACTGGAAAATGCCTCAAAAATTTATTCAGAGTTTACACTGAAAAATTATGGGTCTTACATCATCTTTCTCATTGTCAAAAGAATCGCCCTACTCCTTTGGATCGCCTTGTTTGTCTTTCGCGTTGTCGAAACAGTTGTCTTATAACTCTGCAAGAAAGTTGTCTTATTCGCCATCCAACTTACTATTTTTATTTCTCGATCAGGTTAAGGGTTAAACCTGAGCCTTATTCTGCTGAGGTATTTCATTTCCTGATCAGGTTAAGGGTCAAGCCTGAGCCTCGTTTCTATATGAGGTATTTCTCATCCCATCCAGATTAAGGACAAAACCTGAATCTCACTTCTTTGAAGTAAATCTTTCTTCTCAATTCTCTATTTCATACCTACCATCTTCATCAGGTCTAATCTTCATATCCAGTCAGATCCTTCTAACTAGGGCATTTTTATAGCCCAAATTTGTTGTTTTTTTCTTTGCCACTAAGCTCGGCCCTAAACTAGCTTAGCAGCAAAGAGAGGCATTTGTAAACACCTCAATTTTTTCCTTATCAATTTTCAGACACATCCCTCATGTGAACGCCAATCCTGGTAGGTCAGTACAGGAGTCCAACCCCGAGTCTGTGCCAGAAAATTACTATTTTACCCACTTTCATTAGCAAAATTATCATTTTACCCCTAGGTCATGCTAGACCCCAGTCAGTCGGAGTCAACCAATCTCATTAATCAGTTCAGAACAGTTAGAATATCAGTCATTTCAAGCTCATCTGAGCTCACAATGAACAAACCATTTCCATTTCTGACCATTCCTGCCAAAATGGGATCATTTCTTCAAAAATGAGCTCATTTCTCACCCAAATCCAAGTCAATTGTCTTTGAGTCAGTCAGTCACATTCCTCTGAGTCCAGATTGAGCTTACCAGGAGTTCAAGTGCTCCAATTTCAGTTCAAATCCACTTCCAAGTGTCTAGGAGCCCATTTCAGCTCATTTAGCTGAAATTGAGCTAAGTCCAGTCAGTTAAGCTAGTGTTCGAGCTTCAATTTTAGCTCATGTTAGTATTACTGATCTTTGTTCTAGCTCAAACCCAGCTCGTGTTTGTAATTCACTTCACTCCAGTGACCATTTCTATAAAAATGGCAGTTTTTCTTGACGATTCAGTTTGGGAGTTCGGTTGAGTCAATGTCTTGTCAGTCTATTTGAGTTCTGAAACCCTAAAACCCAGCTCGGTCCAGTTCATTTCAGTTCAATCCAGCTCAAACCCAAATTTTCAGTGTCACTCTAAGCCTGGCAGAGACAAATCATTTCTTGAACCATTTTTATCAATTTTGTCACTTTCTGAACTAGTACAATTGTCAATCAGGGTCTAATGTCCAAAATTCTTCCTTCAAGGTCTGCATTTTGCATGGCATTTCTCATCATTTCATTTCATTTTCGAGATTCAGAACTCCAGTTTTGAAAATTTCAATCCAGATTTGAGTTTTAAAGATTTTCAAAATCAATTTCAAACCCTGGGTTTCGAAAATTGACATTTTTACCCATGAGATTCTAAATTTAGAAATATTTTCCGAGAAAACAATCTGGATTCTTTTTTAACTTGGTTTTTTAAATTCTAAACTGGATTTGCTCTGCAATGGGGTAAAGAACCACAAATTCTGAGCTTATTTCAAAAACTATCGAAAATAGCCAAAAGTTTTCTGAGGAATTTTACAAAGTCATTTTGCTTTTGTCACAAGTAGGACCCACTCTGAGTGGTGTCACACCGAAGCTTTTGTTTTTTATTTCAAAATTTCCTTTTTTTAGAAATCGTGTGGGCCCACTCCAATGTGGCGCCCACTCTGAAACCCCTATTGAAAAACCATGTGGGCCCACTCCAAGGGGGCGCCACATGTAAAAAAGAATATAAAATAAAAAAAAATCCAGATTTCTTTTCCTTCCCTCATCTTTTTCTTTCCTTTCTTCTTTTCCTTTTCCTTCTTCCTTCTTTCTTTCTTTTCCTTCTTCTTCTTCCTTTCCTTTTCTTTCTTTCCCTCTCTTTCTTTCTTTCCTTCTTTCTTTCTCTCCTTTCTTCCTTTCCCCTTTCTTCTTTCCCTCTTTTCTAAATGCCTAAAGGGCACCATACGGCTGGACCTTTCTTTCTAAAAAAAAATCTATTTTTTTTATTAAAACCTAAGTTTTTGCTTTTGATTTTTTTTAACAAGGAACCTACGGTGGTCTCTCTCTCTCTCTCTCTCTCTCAGCCTTATCTCTCACTTCTCTCCCCCTCTCAACCCTAACTTCTCTTCCAGCAGCCTACCCACCTGGATTGCAGCCACCCCTTCCAAGGCATCTCCTCCTCCAACACCATCACCTCCATAGCTCCAGTCGGTCCACAAGGTGCAGCCTACCTTCCTCCCTTAGCCGGCGCCATCTCCACCAAGATCAGTAGCATCTTTAGCCACCTCCACAACTTCCTTCGACTGTTGCAAGCTCCCCATTGTGGTCGCCATCTCCACCTCTAGCCACTTCAACATTGACGGCACCTACAGTCCCAACAACCCTTCCTTTGCAGCAGCTACAATCACCTATTGCAAGCTTCCATTGGATCCAGTCAACTGGTGCATCACCTTTGCTACCTCCCACCTTCAATCGTTGCAGCCATTATTGTGTCTCCAAATCACCTTCATCACCAACCTCCAGCCACGTTGGTGTAGCCTCCTTTCAGCTGATTCAAGCCTTCTCCATTAAAATCCAGACTGGCCCAAGGTAAACCCCTTTTCTCATGTTTTCCCTCCTTGTTGATTTATGAATCTAGCATGAATCCAGTTTCAAAACTAGATTCATGGTTGTACTTTTTTGCAATGGTATTTTTAAAACATTATTTTCGTTGAAAGCATTTGGAAAATCGTCAACCAAAGATAATAAAAACCGACTTTCCAAAAATGTGGCAAGTATGGGTCGAATCCTCAGGGAACGGGAAATATTCAATTTACTTCTAAAAAGTTCAAATTATTAATATCAAACTATTCATCTAAGTTAAACAATACAATTTTAATGAAATTACAAGCTAGAAACTACAGTTAACTAGAAACAGATTTCTAAAGTCTTCTCCAGATCGCCAGGGGCAATTTCATCCTTTCACCACATGTGCATTTGCACTCTCATTCTGAATTCACCTTTTGACCTGTTGTAAACTTTATCAACCTAAAATACAATAAGACATAAAATTAGTACACAATTATGATAAATAATTAAAAATTATACTAAACCTAATTCTATATGGAATTACTGAATTAAATTATAATTAGCAATCAAAATTAATTAAAATGTCATTTCTCATTACATCAACAAACTATTCTGAATCTAACTAGGCTAATTGCTGCTAATATACTAACAAAGATGCAGAAAAACAATAAAAACTGCCGAAATTCACACAACTAATAAAATGATTGTTTTGTCCTCAAATAATGCAAAAGTGGATTCTGGCAGGTTTTTGCAAACAGTGAATTTGAAGGGGCAAACAAAGTCCAATTTTTACAATTTTTCTTTTGTTATGTTTCCAACAGATTAAATAATCTGCCAGACTTTACGGATTTGGAAAACTCTTCCGGAAGCTCCAGATATAAGCGTTTCAAATTCGTACAAAATATGGAAATCGTATGTCCTGAAATTTAAAAACGCAAAAAAGCTGATTTTGAAAAACACTTAAAAGTCAGACCAAATCAACTCAAAATGATCTGATTTTTGGTCTGCTGATAGTGAACACACAGATGAAGAAAATAAAGTAAAAATTTTGGAAAAATCCAATCATGGGTTCTAAACCTTAAGAACACATAAAAATGCATGGATATTATATTAAAATGATGTGCATTTCATGCATCATCAAATACCCCCATGCTTGAATGTTTGTTAGTCCCTTAACAAGCAACACTAAACTAAGTTATGAAACAAATATGCAATAAACAATTAAAATACCTAACTCACTTTCGTAGGAATCACGGTTGCATTTAGCTCATACAACAAGCCCTTTAAACCCCTGGGTTACCCCAGTGGACGAGTAAGGTCTCGTGAGGGTTTGCAGAGATGCTACCCACAAACATCAATGTCATGCAGGAATTATTTTTCAGAAATATTAGGCAACTAAGAAATCAGTTTAAGCAAATATTTCATGTATTTTACACTCTCATAACAGATTTAGAATTCTTATGCCACCATAGTAAAAACCTTTTTCTTTCACTTTTCTAAACTTGTAATTATTTATGATTTTCCTCAGAAAGTCAAGTATTATCATGTTATTATTCATTTATCCCCACTTGTATATTTTATGCACAGTATTTCACAATTATTCCTAAGCAATGAATTTTCCTCATTAAACTCATTCTCTTTTCTTTTGATTTTCAATTTTTTACTAGTTTTCAATTCTTCTCACTTGAGCACTATTTCAAATATCCAGTTTCGTGACCCGTGTAACAAGCTTTAGGTCAATGACTCCCAGGTCAGACGACCTTAGGCACCAGATACAGAGTATCCCTCGGACTTAATTGCTCGAGTCACTAGACCTTCTATTTTAATAGTTTATGTATAGTCTTCTTCTCATCATGTGCAATGTCTCTATCTCTTAGGCTATCTATGAAGTTCATGTAACAAGCTTTTGAATCGGTGGCTCCCAAACCAGATGGCTTTAGGGCACCAGGTGTAAAACACCCTTCAAACTCTACTTACTCGAACTACATAGGCCACAGATATCGACTAGACAAGAAGATGATCTCCTTCGTTATCCTTTTCGTCAAGAGACTTCAAACACTTCAACTTGTGTCTGAGCTCAACTATTGGGAATCGCGAAGACATCAACAACTAAACGTAGCTCTTTTCTTTTAAGCTCATATTTCTAAATATTTTCCAATTTCTTAGTTCTTCCACAAACATACTGTGCATACTTATACTAAAGTGATTCAAAACATTCTAACATTCAAATACTATCTTTTCTTTGAATTGTTTCATAAATAACTACTCTTTTTGGATCAGATAAAAAAAAAAATTTACATAGGGCTTAAAAAAATTCTAAATTGTTAGATTATGCACAAACAATCATATATGCTATAAACTAGTTCTTAATGGCCTAATTTTATGAGTTTCTAGCTACCTGACATAAAAAAAAATTTAGTGTGCATCTAAACCATCCCCCCATGCTTGAATGACACTGTCCCTAGTGGCATACAAAATATGCAAACATGCAATGCATATGCACACTAAAGATCAATAAAATAAATATGAGAGAAAGGATAGATACAACCTGATATGTGTCGGTCTTTGAAATTGATGATTGACTTGACTTTGCACCACCACTATGCATATATGAATGCATAGTTTTATACTAATCTGGTCAATGGTCTGCTTTGAAAGTTGTGCCCTGCACCTGATAACTAATCCTCACACATTGAATATCAGATAAACCTGCATGAATCAGAACAAGTGTGAACTCATATGAAATCAAATGACTAAACAAAAACAACTGCTAAAACTGAAAAACAAAACTAATTCTACTATCTACATATGATACATTCTTCTGCTCAGATCCTATTCCTTCGTGAGATCCTAGACCTCACACTCACTGGCCTGTAGGGTATCTGAGATATAGGGCTTTAGTCTTTGCCCATTCACCTTGAATGTGCCTCTGGTATGTGGGTCAAATAATGTCACTGCCCCATGCGAAAATACTTCTCTCACAATGTAGGGTCATTCCCATCTTGACCTTAATTTACCTGGGAATAGATGCAAACGAGAATTAAATAACCAAACTTTCTGATCCAGCTCAAACACTTTTCTGATAATGTGCTTATCATGAAAGGCCTTAGTGCGAGCTTTATATAACTTGGCATTTTCGTACGCATCATTTCTGAGCTCTTCTAGCTCAGCGAGCTGCAATGATCGCTCTTTGCCAGCTTGGATGATGTTGAAATTAAATTTCTTGATTGCCCAGTATGCTCTATGTTCCAGCTCTACAGGGAGGTGGCACGCTTTCCCAAAAACAAGACGATACAAGGACATGCCAATGGGAGTTTTAAACGCAGTCCTATATGCCCAAAGAGCATCATCTAAGCATTGGGACCAATCCTTGCGGTCCGGGTGAACTGTCTTTTCTAAAATCCGCTTGATTTCCCTATTAGAAACCTCGACCTGTCCACTGGTCTGCGGATGATAAGGAGTGGTGAACCGATGATTGACAGAATATTTTCTCAGAAGAGAAGCTATCTGTACATCCCTGAAATGCTTTCCACCATCACTTATCATCGCACGTGGCACACCAAAACGACTAAAAATATTATGCTTGATGAACTTAAGCACAACTCTGTGATCATTGGTCTTGGTTGCCACAACCTTGACCCATTTGGACACATAATCAACCGCCACTAAGATATACAAGTTGCCGAACGATGGCGGGAATGGGCCCATAAAATCTATGCCCCAAACATCAAAAATCTCAACAATCAAGATCGGGAGCAAGGGCATCATGTTCCTCTTGGACATATTCCCTGTTTGCTGACAACGAATGCACTTTCTGCAGAACTCATGCGCATCTCTGTGGAGTGTGGGCCAAAAAAATCCAGACTGCAAAACCTTTGCAGCTGTCTTCCTACTACTAAAATTCCCTCCACAAGCTAGCGAATGACAAAACTTAGGATTGACTCATATTCCTCCTCCGGGACGCACCTTCTAATGATCTGGTCTGAACAATTCTGGTTCATCCCAATAGTACTGTCTCACCTGTGATAAGAATCGCTCTCACTCATTCTTATTCCAATGCTCAGGAATCTGTCTCGAAACCAGATAATTCACAATATCAGCGAACCAGGGTAACTGCGATGTTCCAACGACCATAATCTGCTCATCGGGAAAAGAATCACTGATCGGTCTCTGATCATAAGTGGTCTCCACGATCAATCTCGAGAGGTGGTCTGCTACTACGTTTTCACTTCCCTTCTTATCTTGAATCTCGAGATCAAACTCTTGTAGTAGCAGGACCCATCGGATAAGTCTCGGTTTGGTGTCTTTCTTGCTGAGAAGGTACTTCAATGCAGCGTGATCAAAATAGACAACCACTTTCGAACCAAGAAGATAGAACCTAAACTTATCCAAAGCGAATACTACTGCGAGCAGTTTCTTCTCTGTCGTGGTGTAGTTCATCTGAGCATCGGACAGAGTTCTGCTCGCATAGTAGATCACATAAGGCTTCTTCTCAACACATTGTCCTAAAATGGCCCCCATCACACAGTCGGAAGCATCACACATGATCTCGAATGGAAGCATCCAATTCGGAGGTCTCAAAATGGGCGCAGTGGTCAAGGCCTCTTTGAGTATCTCAAAGGCCTTCATGCAGTCATCACCAAACTCAAAGGGTTGATTGTGAACACCCCAAATTTTTCAAAATCTTTCAAATATTCCCTTTTTGCCCCTGATTTCATTTTCTGGGTAATTGAGTCACTTTTAAATCTAAATTTCATTTTATTTCTCAAGTTTTACTGAAATTAAATTCATTTTATATATCTGACTCAATTTCCGATCCGGATCCAGATAAAAGATCCAAATTTGAGCTTCGTTGTCCAATTTTTAAATCAAATTCTCAAAATTACTAAAATAACCTTTTTAAAAGGCTCAGGCAGTTCATCTGGTATCCGTTTGGATCCATTGCGTTATATTCCTCGATTCGAGGTTTAAAACTCGAATAATTTTCTCAAAACTTGGGTCCAAACCCATTTTCTGAAGAAATTTTCCCAAAATGGCCTAAAATTCTCGGGAAAAAATACTTTTGTAAATATTTCTCAGAAAAATACAAAAAATTAATGTTTAATCTTTGTTTTCTCGTAAAATCTTAGATTTTTATTCCAAAAATACAAAAAAATGGAAAAACAACACAAAAATCAAAAAATTTGGAAAAAACTATGAGGAAAGCAAATGGTCTAAAAACTTGAAAAAGTTGAATTTTGCTAAAAACCTCATTTTAAAACCATTTTATAAAAAATTTCTTAAAAGGGACCCTTCTTTTGAAAAGGGGAAAAATCCACAACGGTTCGTTCCCGCGCGTTTCCCCTCTCTCATTCACCATCGTTGATCTCAAACAACTCCCTCCATTCATCCGCAACGAATCCTCTCTGGAATTCTCCTCTTCCTCTTTAAAAGGGGAGCACGCAGAGAAAAGGGCCATCCATTAACCACTTCGATCCGTTTTCCATCCACAATTCGCCTTTCCAGCACGATCATCTCTCTCTCCTTCTTTGTTTCGGATCTTCTTCCCCAACTAGCGGAAAGAGGCAGATTATCCCTGCAGCAGGAAAGCACCAGGCTCCCCTCTTATCCAAGATCTTTACAGAGTTGCAGGTAAGTATCCGATCTTCCTTCTCCTCCTACCCCCTTCCTTTATTTTGATTTTCCATAGAGATTTCTTAGATTTCATTTTCCTTTCACGGCATTAGGGATGGGGTCTACCTGCATATAGCAGGATTGACCCTCCAGTGCTACAGCAAATGGAACGAGCAGTTCCTACATTTGTTCTTCTTCTTCATTTAATGAGTTGTTTCTTAAGTTTATTTGGTTTCTCGCATGGTCTTCAGGGTTTTGCCCTGCATCCATCATAATATTCAATCCTTGGCATCCGATTTTATAGCGGAATCATAGTTATGATTGATTCCCCTCTAAGATCTCTTAGCTACATTTGTTGGGGAAATGTTTTACCCAGTGAAAAGATCGAATTAAATTTTTTATTATATGCAAGGCATGCATTCATCTACCCTGTTCCTTTTGTATTCTCACGAATGTGTTGCCCCTTTGCAGTGCTGCCCTGATAGCACTTTCCTCAACATCCCATATCATCTGTTTTCAGCATTTAACTTTAAAAATCATATCACTGCGTTTGTGGAGTTTTAATCAGCATATTTTTGCATCCTATTGAATGAACGTCGAACCTTAATCAGCCATTTTTCTTTTTTTTTCTTTTTTTTCTTTTTGGCTCATCTCCACACTTGCTCTGTGTTGTTACGACTCATCTCATCCATCATAATCTATTTCGGTGAGTAATTTGCAATTATTCCACCATCCACATTTTAGTTTCAAAAGTATTCGTGTGGATTGATTCATTTTGTCCCCTCTAGCATTTCAATTGGTATGTATTCGTGAGATTTTTTGAGCCTAACAGTAGTAATTTCTACCAAGTGGGCATCTGAGAGATGATACTTTGATTGGATCTGAACCAATGGCTCCTGCCGATAAAAGCCAGATTATATGTGCATTATGTGGTGAGCCATTTGAAGATTTTTTTTTACTGTTATAAAGGGGATGAGTGGATGTTTCAAGGGGCAGCGTATGCGACTCTTCCTACTGATGGTTCTGGGAGTATGACTTTTCAGTAAAACTAATGGTGACTGTTAGCTGTCTGACAGAAAGCGTCAGTGGTCGCTTGGAGGAGCCTCAATCTATTCATATGGATCAGACGAGCGGTTGATAGATGTACAAAAAAAAAAAATCCAGGTTATTCTTTCTATTGCAGGTGCGAGCGTGGGCAACAAGAAGGTCCTTTTGGTGTCGTTTTGCATGTTCCGCGCACATGGTATCCTAGTTACATAGTTTCCTTGTGCCTAAAGAAAAAAAAATGGAAGCAAATATCCCATCCATCTGTTATTTTTTTTTATCTGGTAAAAGAAATAGAATCATCAATAGGTTTCTGTGTCTCCTGTTTCTGTCTGTTGTATGTATGCTATCTCATGTTTTGATTTAGTAGGCATCAGCGCTTCGATGATATATCTGGGCTGTATGGATGACAGTTTAATTAAACAATTTTCCACCATGTTTATGCAGTCTGACTTTGGTTGTTATTTTTATGCAGAAGGATGAATGAACTGAGCCCAACCGAGCATTAGATCCTTCGTCTATGCTTTCTGTAAGCCATTCCGATACTCATCCCTTTGCCTAACTCCACCCGTACATTTCCTGCAAATGCCGCTGTAGCAGCTCTATGAAATTTCTCCACCATGAGTGCATAACCCCACAACACATTCACTGCACCACCAACCCTGTTCAACCGTGATCATACCGCTCCTACAGAAAGGTCTAATGTGCTTTTGAACGTAAGCCTCTATTTTTTTTCCAGATAGGACTGAGATCCCTCTGCTTCTGATTGGATCTTGGACTTCTTCTTGGAGCATTTTTCACTCATCAGAGAATGGGTTGATGAATTGTCTGTCTTGGATGAATTCTCACTAACAAAACCATTAGTTTCAATCACAGTGGTCTCTGTATAGCATTCACTATCAACCTGCAGCATCATTACTACATTAATTGGCTTGCATTTCCCATTTTCTTCATGAGCAATTCTTCTACCTGCAGCTTGCTTTTCCAGATATTCATCCAGACAAATACTCGATTTTACTCCAAAAACCTTCTTTTTTTTTGGCAAACAGTCTTCATCTTCACTGTACAGTTTTTCATATTCACCCACTGAAAGATCCTCGTTTGCTTCATTAGGATCATCAATTTTCATGGTCAAAGTTGAGTTTTGTCGATTTTCCTTTTTGCCAGCCTCGGCCAGAGTTCAAATTGTTATGGTTTGCTTCAGATTTCACCAAATCCTGATGATCCAACAACTCTAACTCAAATTGTTTTACCTACTTTCTCCCGTTCAGAATTTGCATTTTTTTTATTACATATCTACAGATTCTGTAATCATAGTGTAAAGTAATATTTTCATCAGTAACATCAACCTGTGATTTGAATATCATTGTATAAATCCCCAATTTCGGACAAACCCATATAATCTTCATCTGAATCCTAGTCAAAGCCTCATATACATCAAGCTCAGGATGAAAATCTAAATCCAATACATTTTTCACATCCATTCTCTCCATCCTTCACAGTAGGATCATTCTTATTGTTAGTATCTCATTAAGAGCATCCACAACCACACTTCTACAGAATCATCCTGCTACCTACCTGTAACTCTACTGCTATATGTCCTCTTCAGCATATACATATTTCTATTCCCCTGTCACCTCTTGCACACCCCCTTGCAGTTGTCATCATCTTCATCCCCTTCATTCTCCACCATGCCTGTATATTTTTTTTATGTATGCTATCCATTCAAATAAAAATTTAGGTGTAATTTGATTTCAATCATGTATTGCCTTTCCCTTATTTCTCTTGTCAGTCTAATATTTTCTGGATTTTCTGTTTTACTTAGGCATCTCCTTATCAATAGCTGAATTACACTCTCACAACATTGAATGTGCACTATATTTGTTGAAGAATATCTCATCCCTGCACATTATACTTCACCCATGCATTTGCCTGCTATGACAACCGACATCCAGCAGCTCCTCCTCCATTTCTCATTAACTTCAAGTGCACATTCATTCCATCATCCCACTAGCACATAACACCCGTGCATAGTATTGTTTTGTTGCAATTCGTCATTCCCACATCTATTGCATAACATAGTACCCCATACATTATTAACTATACATATCATATATATTTGCTCATCTAGTTAGGTATAATCCTTAGGTCTTACATACCCTTCATCTAGCTAAGGTATCATTTTCGACCTTGGCATGCTATATTCATTTTAGATATATATATCCAGTACACCACCAATGCCCAGTTTTATATCTTGCAAACTATTGTATATACTCTATATGTATATATATATATATATACATATATATATATATACCTATATACATATATATGCATGTATATAGATATATATATCATTTTTCATCTTTCCATAATGAATATCTTGGCATATGAGCACTTTATCATTAACATCCATATGATATGTACAATTTTTCCTCTATTTTCATACTAATCAAATGTTTTGCAGGAAATACATGGAAAACGCAGTCCTCTTCTTAGCTTAGAAATTATTTATTTAAGTTAATGATGTAATAGTTGGATGATCATGAGAAATTTTATATTTCCCAGCTTTTAGATAGAATGAATGAGCATTTAAATATCATAAATTATTTGTTTTCATATTTTGCCTTTATTTTTCAAAATCTCACAATGGTGAAACACGAATGGCACATGCACCATTTCGTAAGAGGTAATTAATCCTAAGTTGATGATTTACATCAATGGCCATAGTCAAGATGTAAACAAAACTTAGTATTTTTATCTTTTATAAAATAACGCTGGATCCACACTAGATCCTTTTCAAAATTCATCATATTTTCTTTAAATATTTTCCTCTTTTATCAGAGTTTGGCTTAAAATTGATTCAATACATATATCAATGGCCATAGTCAGGATATATTGAGAATTAATTTCATTTTAAACTCTATAAAAGCACCAAAATATATTTTATTCTTCATCTGAATTTAAATATAGATTATTATATAATACATTCAATGACCATAGTCAGGAGTGTATTATATCCTCAATCTTATTTTAATTCACTTAAAGAATGAAATAAGATTTTCAAATCCAATTTCAAAATTATTTAAATTCATTCATCATTTAGGATAGAATTGCATCATATTTTCAAAATTTATTTTCAAAAACTCCAAGTGATTTTGAGTATCTTTCTTCATTTCTCAAATCAATTCTATTCTATAGATTCAAATTCAATTCTATCTCATTTTCAAGATTCAAAATTCGATCTCAAAGTCCAATTTTGACTTTGAAATTTCAAAACCATTTTATATTCAAAATTTCAATTTCCAAATAAAAAATCCAAACTTCAAAGTTCAATTTAACTTTGAAATCATCTCCTGCTTCAAAAATCAAGTTTATTTTCTTATCTTAAAAAAAAAACAAAATCAAAGTTTGAGATTGATTCTGAATCTCAAAACTTGATCTTTCCTAAAATCTTAAATTCAAACTGGGTTTTCAAAACCCAGATCCATATTCAAAAGTCCCATTTGGACTTTCAGAATTCAAATCCAAAGTTAGATCCTAAATCCCAACTTGGATCCAGATTTCCAAGTACAATCTCCATCTTGGATCTCAGACTTCAGATCCCATTCCATTTTAGGATCCAGAATTCAATTTCCACTTTGGATCTCAGACTTCAGATCCAAATCCATTTTAGGATCCAGAACCCAATTTCACTTTGGATCTCATATTTCAGATCCACATCCATTTTAGGATCCAGAACCCAATTTCACTTTGGATCTCAGATTTCATATCTACATCCATTTTAGGATCCAGAACCCAATTCCACCTTGGATCTCAGACTTTAGATCCAAATTCCATCATTGGATTCCAAATCTTGGATCCAATTCCATTTAAAATTCAGAATTCAACTTCATCATTGGATCTCAAATTTCAGATTAAATTCCCATCTAGGATTCTAAATCCAGAATTCAATTTCATCTTGGATTTCAACTCTATTTAAAATCCAGACTTTGGATTCAAATTCCATCTTGAATTCCAGATTTCAAATCAACTTTTATTCTCAAATCCAATTCTTAAATTCCATTTCATCTCAGATTTCAAAATCCAAGTCTTGATTCCCAAAAATCCAAAAACCAATTCCATTTCTCAATTCTATTCAGGGTTCTCAAATCTCATTCTGATTTCAAACTTCAAAAGCTAGAATTCAACTTTATTTCAAACATTCATCCAGGTTCAAAACTCTAATTCAGAGTCCATTTTATGACTTTGAAAATTCATTTCTTCTCCTTTTATTTCAACTTCAAAATCATTCCTTTTCGAAACCCAGATTTATTTTACCAAGCTCTGATTATTCCAAAAAAACTTAGAATTTTAAATATTAAGTTCTAAGTTAGAAACCATTTCTTCACTCTATTCATCAGAAAAACTTGGAAATTTTCAAAATCATTTTTGAAAGAGCATACATCCTTGCATTTGCACAAGCATGATTCTTTGTGTATTTAGACTTAGAATAAATTCTTAGATAATCTTTTAGCAAAACAAAAAGGCATGACTTCGACCCTTGGTTCGATTACCCCTGGTAAAGGCGCCAGGAACAGTTGAACCTCGTACCGACGAGCGAATCTCGTCTCCCAATTTTTCCCGCAAATATTTCAAAATGGAGGTGAGTTATTTTCTTAAATATCTTCAAATTAAGGTCAAGTGAGACCTCGCAAAAAAGAGTTCCTCTTTCTTCCCTTTCTTTTCTTTTCTCTTCTCTCTTTCTTTCTGTCTCTTATTTTCTCCCTTCAAAACGGAGGAAATAGAAGTTGAAAAGGAAAAGAGAAGGAAGAGAGAGAATACTACGAGAGGAAAAATTTTGCGATGATCACACTGATCCTTTTCCAATAACGAGCAGAGCGATCGAGAGATTTTGCTAAAATCTTTGATGAACCACCTGTAAAATCCGGCATGCCCTAAGAATGAACATACCTGCCTAACATTGGTAGGTGGAGTCAATCGTGAGATTGACTCAACCTTCGCTCGATCAAACTCTATTCCTCTTTTGGACACAATGTGTCCAAGCACAATCCCCTCTTGGACCATAAAGTGGCTATTTTCCCAACTCAATACTAGGTTTGTCTCCATACACTTACTCAGTACTCGAGTAAGTTTCTGGAGGCAATCCTCAGAGGAAGAGCCATACACAGAAAAATCATCTATGAACACTTCCATGACATCATCCACCATGTCAGAGAAGATAGCTAACATGCACCTCTGAAAAGTTGTCGGGGCATTGCAGAGCCCAAACGACATACATCTAAACGCAAAAGTGCCATACGGACAGGTAAATGTGGTTTTCTCTTGGTCGTCAGGATAGACAGCTACTTGATTATATCCAGAATATCCGTCCAAGAAATAGTAGTAGCTCTGTCCGGCGAGTCTTTCCAAAATCTGATCAATGAACGGCAACGGGAAGTGATCCTTCCGTGTTGCTGCATTCAGCTTCCTATAATCAATACATACTCGCCATTCTGTGTTGGTCCTCATCGGAATGTTCTCCCCCTTTTCGTTCTCCACTACAGTGAGTCCAGATTTCTTTGGCACAACCTGAATCGGACTGACCCACTGGCTATCAGAAATGGGGTATATGATCCCAGAATCCAGCCACTTGACCACTTCATTTTTCACCACTTCTTTCATATTAGGATTTAATCTTCTCTGCATGTCACGCACTGGCTTGGCTTCTTCGTCACAATGAATCTGATGCATGCAGAATGAAGGATCAATCCCTTTCAAATCTGCGACCCCCCAACCAATCGCTGCCTTGTGCTCTCGTAAAATGTCTATCAGTCTCTGTTCCTGCTCCTCTGTGAGCAGTGACGAGATGATCACAGGCAAAGTCTCACCAACTCTGAGGTATGCATACTTGAGTGAATATGGTAAGGGTTTCAGCTCAAATTGTGGGGGGGACTCTATCGATGATTTGGTTGGGGTCTCAGCAAGTGGTGGGAGAGGCTCAATGCTCCCTCTCCAAGGATAGGATCCTGACGAAACTAACGACATATCTACACTAACTCTACAACTATCATCTCCTGTATAGTACATATCAAGGGACTCCTCTGTCATATACAACTCTGAATGTGCTTCTACTAAATCCTGTGCTATATCAACCTGGAAGCACTCCATATCTCCCACTGGACCCATCGCGACATTGAAATATTCAGCCTGACTTTTTGGTTGCCAAACGACAAGTCCATGGCTCCGGTTCTGCAATTGATGCAGGCATTGGCTGTTGCCAAAAATGGTCTACCCAGAATGATCGGAGTCTGGTGTTGGCTATCAATTCCCTCCATGTCAAGGATAATGAAATCAACCGGAAAGTAGAACTCATCCACTTTAACTAGCACATCTTCCAAGACACCTCTCGGTACCTTGACAGAACGATCTGCTAGCTGGAGTGTAATCGGGGTCGATCTCATTTCTCCTAGCCCAAATGAATCATAGAAATATCCGGCCAGGATGTTCACGCTTGCTCCAAGGTCAAGCAAGGCGCGTTCTATCTGGATGTTTCCTATGGTATATACGATGATCGGGGCACTAGGGTTCTTGAGCTTTGGTGGAGTCTGGTGCTGAAGCACTGAACTCACCTGCTCAGTCAGATGGACCTCGGTAGGAACTCTTCATCTGGGTTTCCTCTTCTGGGTACAAAGTTCCTTGAGGAATTTGGCATAAGCTGGCACCTGCTGGATGGCATCTAGCAAAGGAAGGTTGATATGTACATGCTTGAAGATCTCAAGCATGTTCTGTACCTTCGTGCTTTGCTTTCCTCTGCCAACGGGAGATTCTAATGCTTTGGGATAGGGTGGTTTTGGAATATACATCGGGGGTCCTCCTCTTTGTGAGAAGGCTCACTCCTATCCTGCTCCTGAACTGGGGTAGAGGACTGAGCCGCAGAAGATGGTATGCTCGAGTCTGGCTCATCTGTCCTCACTCTACTCTCGACGTGATACTCATGTCCGCTCCTAAATGCCATAACAGCTTTGGCCTGTTGTTGTGACTCTGTGATGTACAGGCCTCCTGTCATTGGTTCCTTGCCCTTTAGGTTCATCACGGCCTGACTCGACAAACTGCCCTCAAGTCTCCGACTTATTTCTTCTGCTAACTGACCCATCTGCGATTCTAACTTCGCAATGGATTGAGTATGAGAACTCAATATCTGACTGCACTTCTCGAAGGCATTCTGATTAGAGGTTTTCACCTCTTGGAATGCTTGGAGAAGTCTCTCCTCGAAAGAAGTCTGTTGAGCAGACTCTTGTGAGAGCTGCAAAGAAAAATGAATGGTCTGAGGAAAACTCGACCTCTGAAATGTCTGAGTAAATGGTGGCGATCGAGCAGGCTGAGAGGGGAGGAGATGAGTAGAAGGCTGGGGATTCTTCCATGAGAAGTTAGGGTGGTTACGCCACCCCGAGTTATATGTAGATGAATATGGATTGTTTGAGGGTCTGGTGTAACCCTGAGTGGCCTAAACTTGCTCTTGCATAAATTCAAAATACTGAGCTGCCGAAGGGAACTCAGTGATCGAATGTGCCGAACTGGCACAAAGAGTATACACCTGATGATTGGGAGATGGTCCCGCGAGAAGTTGATCCAACTTCTACGAAATCATATCCACTTTGCATTGTAATGCAGTAGATGGACCAATCTCGAGAACGCCACCTTTCTTAGGAATACTGGGTGTGGGTCTATCAGACTGAGAGCTAGAAGCATGATGGAGGGATTTCTCTGCTAAAGTGTCAAACAGTCTTCATGCTTTATCTTCACTCTTTAATATGAATGTCCCCCCGCAAGAAGAGTCGATCATCTGACGATTCCTGTCAGACAATCCATCGTAGAAACTCTGCACCAGTTTCCATCTCGGCACTTGATAATGGGGACACTTCCTGAGGAGATCCTTCATCCTCTCTTAGGTCTCATGAAACTGCTCGCCATCTAGCTTTAAAAAGCTAGTGACGGCTTGCTTATACTGGTTCATCCTACCTATGGGAAAGTATTTTCTCAGGAACTCCTACTGCAACTGATCTCAGGACCCTATTTCGATAGAATCTAAGGACTTTATCCAATACTTGGCCTTGTCCTTCAATGAGAATGGGAACAGGGTCAATCTCAAAGCATCATCGTCGAAATTCTGTATTTTCACTGTAGAACAGATTTCGAGGAACTCATCAAGGTGCCTATAGGGATCCTCATGACTAAGGCCGTAGAAGGATGGGAGCATCTGAATGATACTGGCCTTAATCTCGTAATGAGGTGCTCCTACATCGGGTCTCCGAATACAGGATGCCTGGACATAGTCTGTGGGAGTGAAGTACTCCCTCAGAGCGCGGGGAGGAACTAGAGCTGGAGGATTTATATCACCCATTGCTGTCGAACTTTGAGGAGAATGTAAAATTCTCTCTGGGTTGTCAACAAAAGGATGCAATGGAGTACCCAAAGCTCTTTGCCCTTGCATACACTGGTGCTAAGACCAGATGTATGGAACAACCTAAATCTATCTAAACTAAACTAATCTAAATACTTTAATTAAAATCACAAAAGCAAAGAGTAAATAACAATACTACGCTAACTATGTCAGAATTAACTAACTATTCTGTATGAATAACATAACACAATCTAATCTAAATTACCAAAATAAAGAGATGTAGGAAATCACAAACTATGTTCTCTAAAACCCACCTATCTAATCACTCCTTGAAGTATGCATTCCAGTGAATCCTAGGAAAACAGTAAGTGAATCATATATTTACTAACTATGTTAATCCTACTAACTAAAACAAATACAAACAACTAACTAAACAATTATTAATAAACAAAAACTGAAGAAATAACAGAATATACTCGTCGTTCCCCGACAACGGCGCTAAAAATTTGGTTATACTTTTTTGCAATGGTATTTTTAAAACATTATTTTCATTGAAAGCATTTGGAAAATCATCAACCAAAGATAATAAAAACCGACTTTCCACAAATGTGGAAAGTAAGGGTCGATTCCTCAAAGAACGGGAAATATTCAATTTACTTCTAAAAATTTCAATTTATTAATATCAAACTATTCATCTAAGTTAAACAATACAATTCTAATGGAATTACAAGCTAGAAACTACAGTTAACTAGAAACAGATTTCTAAAGTCTTCTCCAGATCGTCAGGGGTAATTTCATCCTTTCACCACATGTGCGTTTGCACTCTCATTCTAAATTCACCTTTTGACATGTTGTAAACTTTATCAACCTAAAACACAATAAGACATAAAATTAGTACACAATTATGATAAATAATTATAAATTATACTAAACCTAATTCTATAAGGAGTTACTGAATTAAATTATAATTAGCAATCAAAATTAAATAAAATATCATTTCTCATTACATCAACTAACTATTCTGAATCTAACTAGACTAATTGCTGCCAATATACTAACGAAGATGCAGAAAAACAATAAAAATTTCCGAAATGCACACAACTAATAAAATGACTATTTTGTCCTCAAATAATGCAAAAGTGGATTCTGATAGGTTTTCGCAAACAGTGAATTTGAAGAGGAAAACAAAGTCCAATTTTTATGATTTTTCTTTTGTTCTTTTTTCAACAGATTCAAAAATCTGCCAAACTTTACGGATTTGAAAAACTCATCCGGAAGCTATAGATATAAGCGTTTAAAATTCGTACAAAATCTGGAAATCGTATGTCCCAAAATTTAAAAATGCAAAAAAGCTGATTTTGAAAAACACTTAAAAGTCAAACCAAATCAATTCAAAATGAGCTGATTTTTGGTCTGCTGATAGTGAACACACAGATGAAGAGAATAGAGTAAAAATTTTGGAAAAACTCTGAAAATTTTTACATAAAATGACAAGTGCAAGTTGATGCAAAAATCCGGTTTTTAATTCAGTGCACTATTCATTTGAAAGAATCCACTACATACACTATGACATTAAATTACATATAAAAACAGTCCTAAACACCTCTATTAGACTGTTAAACTACATAAAATGAACTCAAGTACACAAACTAAACAAACATGCAACTAATTTAAGCAAATTAATTATAACGTTAATCTAAAAGACACGCTATTGATAAACTAAATTAAACTTCAATGCCGTTTCCAGTTAGAATGGCTAAGTTAATGAAGTTAACTAATCCTAATAGACTCACCTTAATATAAACTAACTATTTAACAAAAAGAACACGAAAATTAAATCCAAGGCTAACTTGAAATTAGTGTTAACATGAACTTCAACCTAATATTAGTTAATCAACTTAGCTAGTGTTAATTACCTAACTAGGGTTAGTAAGGGGGACGGTTTAGAGTTTAGCTTTGACATAGGCTCACGCCACCCTAGATGGACCCACTAGGGGTAGTAAAACTTGGACTTACTAAACAAGGTCACCTACACGATTTTGGTTAATTTTTAATAGCTAACCTAATTACTTAGGCCTTAATCAATTAGAATTAGTAACTAGGTATCTAATCCTAAAACAAGATCTTAGCCTAGAAATAAAATCGGTAATTAAATCCAAAACCACTACCAAGACAACTTATTTTCCTAAATTACTAAACACGTTTTAAAAACCTAAATCAAGGTCAAAACCTACCAAAATCGTTAATGCTATATCTATGCTATGTCAAGCTATGGAATAAAAAGGGGCATATAAATACTAAGTAACGAATTTGGAAATGAATGAACCCATACATTCTTACCTTAGGGACCCATTTGGAAAGATTGCAATTTCAAAATCATCAAGCTCACTGGGCCCACACGGTTTTAGTTTTGCATTAAAATAAAATAGAAAATTTTGAAAATCTTTCCCAAAAGCTTGCACACGAATTTTAGAAAGGGAATTGAAAATCAAAATTGTTTCCAAAATTGAAAAGAGAGAATGATTTTATCTTGGCTGGACTAGAAGAAGGGGTCAAAACTTGCCTCAATTGAATTCCATGAATTGGAATGGGCTACCACACATACCAAAATCGTTCCTTAAACAAAAATACCAAAGTGTCCTTCATCTAAAATTCAAAATTAAATAATTAGCTAACCTAGGCTCTCACTAACCTAACTAAACTAACATCTACACAAATAAATGTAAGGATACAAATGGGATGTAACACACAAAATCGAAAAATACTATTTTGGCTAACACACACGAATCTAAATTGCTTAATTCAATCTTAAAACTGGCTAAAACTAGTTACAATGGATCTGGACCCTAAACAAAGCTTTCCTAAACTCAAAGCTACAGTCATGGCTGCCTTCTCTTATGAAGAAAACGACAGCCAGCAACCCACATAGAACAATTTTTCTAATTCACGCAGAAAAATTATGTTATTAACTAACACACCAACGATAAAACAAAATTTTAATATAAACTAAACTAAGATATGAATGGATATGATTCTAATAACTCCAACACACTAAACTAAACTAAAATACTGTAATAACAAAATATTTTATCCAAATAAGCAAAATTGGACACACGTCACAATCGGCTAAGCTAGGCTTAGTCAATTTTCCTATTGGACGAAACACTAGACGACTTAACTCTATAAAATACCTTATAACTTGATTTAAGCATGCAAATGATAGTGGTTTTTTCTGTCAACAAACAAAAAAATAAGAAGGGAGGTTTGAGATTAAGGAGACTCGACTATAGGTAGACTCGATTTTACCTAAAAGAAATTGAGGAAGAAGACGACTCACCTTTTCGGTAGTCCGACGAGTGGAGGGGAAGGAAGAACGGTTTGAGCCAATAGACTTTGCTGCCAAGCTCATGATTGCTGTGCTGCACATCCACGTGACTGTGTAGTGTTGCAAAAGTACACCCAACGACGATGCCAAATGGTGGAAGTGAACGGGCTGCGCCCAATGGAGAAGAGGGTCGGAAGGGGAAGAAGCCGACCTTTCCAAGAGGTGTAGACGGCACACCAGCTGGGAATAGCACCCACGTTGATCTGCAACCCTGCAAAAATACCACAATCACATGTTAGATAGTTCACACGATGGTATGGAAGAAGATGATGGAATAAGCAAAATGCGAAGGACATGAACGAGTAGATGAAGGAGCATCAATGGAGGTGGCATGTAGAGGACGACATGGAAGAGGAAGAGGAGCTCTGGCTGGGCACAAATCTCAAAGCAAAAATATCCTAGGGTTTTCAGCAGAGCATATTTAAACTTAAGCTAAAGTTTTCACAATTTCAAAAAGAGGTTTAAAATAAAAAGAAATGCTGGGCTCCTCTTTTGAAGGGGGTTTTCTAAAAACAATTCATAAATTGGGTTTGGATCCCATGTGAGTTGGATTGTGATGTTTATGAACTGGTCCAAGACCCAAGATGGGATATTTGGGTCAGATCTTGATCCGACTTACCTTAAAATCCGTGCCCAAGCACTAAAATTGCAATATTTTACTCAATTTAACTCTGATTTAATTGAAATTTGAACCAAGACCTCTTTATATCAAAATACATCCAATCATGGGTTCTAAACCTTAAGAACACATAAAAATGCATGAATATTATATTAAAATGATGTGCATTTCATGCATCATCAATTCACATGGTTAGAGGGCCTCAACAAGGAGTTTATGATATTGATCTCTAAGGTTTAATGCTGTGGAAGCGAAAAGATCCATCCGATAGGTGGATCAGATCATTCCTTCCGCACAGCAACATCAAATACAGATCATGCCTCCCTAATATTTCTTTTTTTTTTCTTGTTCTTTAGTTTTTTGTTTGCTGTCTTTTAATGATTAAGTTTGCATTTTCAAGCATCCTATTTCCATGATGTTCATAGTTCCCCATTTAATTCATGTGTTTAGGTTAGTCATATTAGGGTTTCATGATTATTTTATTGATTTTTATGTTAGACGTGTGGTCCAGCCATTATTGCATGTATCAATTTTTGACATTAAATTATCAGAATTTTATGTCAGGTGCCATTTTTTGTTCATGATTTTCTGCAAAAAACGCTGATGGATTTGGGTTCTGGAGCCTCTCTTTAAAAATCAAATACTAGACTGAGTTTTAAACCCTGTGAAAATTCTGGACACACTTATAGAAGACTTTTGAACTCAAGATCTTCCTCATGGGAGATCCGATTCACTCCAAAAAAAAATACAGTAGATCCATGGTGGAATCTACTAAATTCCTATATTTTTTGAGATTTTGCAAAATGGTTTGATGTCAGTCAAAAATCAGATTTCCCAGACCCCTGTGAAAATCTCAATTTCTGCTTGTCAAGGTCTAGACCAACCCTAATCCGCTGTGTCCGTTCAATCCGTAGGTCGGATGTCAAAACGTTCAACAGTGGAGTTGTTTCAGTAAACTCCTCTATCATTTTCCATAATTTTAGGATTTTTAGGGTTCAGATTTCTAGTTTTCCAGATTTTATAAATTTCTTAGCCAAATCCCTATTTGATAGATTTTATCAGAATTAGAGGTCTGATAAACCTTTGTGTCCATCCAAGCCGTTTATCTAATCCCAGAATAGTCAAAATAGGAATTGTTCCTCTATTTGTCAGGGCCATGCTCCCAAAATTTCAGTCATTTTCTCCACTGTTTGTTATTTTTTCCATAATTTTGCTTGAAACCTGTCAGTATGCCCTAAACTCCAGAGTCGCCAGATTCTGATCCGACTTGCCAGAGATGTCAAGCTCTAACCATAGGTCAAAACCAAAATCTGTAAAAGGCAAAAATATTTGCCTAACTGTCCTCTATCACCCCATAAAATTTAGCAAAATTTCTATGGTAGGTTAGTACCTGAAATTCAGTTTTCATTAGGTTAGATTTAGAATTTTAGGCAAAATCTTGATTTTTAGGATTTTTAATTAATTTCCATATTAAAAAAATATAAAAAAATAGATTTTCAAGTTCCATTCTTTTTTTAGGATTAGTACAGGTGTCCATGAAAAATTTGGTATAATTTGGAGTTCATTTACCTTGTGTGTTATTTAACTTTTAAATTCAAAGACAAAAATCAAGCGAAAATCAAGTTAAATTCAATATTTTGTGATATTTTTGCCATTTTAGGGTTTTTATCATGTAAATAAGCATATAGTATCATATTAAGGTTAATTTCAATCTCATTTGCATTTTAATTTCCCATTTTTGCAAAATTTATTTCAGAAAACCCTGGTTTCAAGGCCATAGTCTTGTTATTAGGGGGCATTTTGATCATTTTGACCTCAATTTCGAAATTCCAAACTTTAATTTTTCATATTTTCATGCATATCATCATGTTACACCATCTTATGTTTTATTTTATTTCATTTGATTTTCAAATTTCCAAATTTTACAAAAATTCTTTTAGAAAACCCTGATTTTAAGGTCATCAGGGTATTTTTGTCATTTTTACTCCAATTTTGAATTTCCAAGTTTATTTTCAAATTTGATTACTTATTTTTCATGTTTATATCAAAGGTGGTATGATTTGGGTTTATATCTAAATAATATCTGACAATTGCCAATATTTTCAGATAAATCCAGATAAACCTACATTTCTGTGCTAACTTGTTTTCTAGTTTTGCAGGTACATTCAAGAAGAAGATTTAGTTATCTTATTTCTTTTTCTTTATTCAATTCAATGTAATATCAAATGTAATAATTTGGAATAATATTTACATTTTCTGCATAGAATAGGACTGCATTGCATATAGTTAAATTCTGTAAATTTCAATATCTGATGTATCATTCATGCACATTTTTTCAAATCCACTATGGTTGACATGAATGGCACATGCACCAGCTCTTAGAGAGTTGACAAACTTGGTGGAATTTATATTTATGGCCATAGTCAGAATACGAAGGAAACCTAAATTTGTGATCTTCGTATTAGCCACATTCAACCTACACTCTTAGGCTAACTTCAAAAATGCACTGCATTTCTCAAAATTTCAAAAGGATTTTCTCAAAGTCCAAGTTCTCCTGAGAATCCATTTTTTCAATGCAAATTTCTGATTTCCAATGAAATTCAAAGATTTTCCCAGGAATTCCATTTTCAAACACTTTTCCAATCATTTTCTTCAATTTTCTAAAGCCAACATCATATTTCTCAAACTTGCATCTTTTCAAAATTCCATAGCACATGCTTGATTCTCTGTGCATTCTAGAAAAATAGAACATGATTTAAATATTTGAGTCAAGTTAAAGCATACATTTGATCCTTGGTTCAATTACCCCTGGTAAAGGTGCCAGGAACGGTCGAACCTCATACTGACAGGCGGATCCCATTCCACTGAATTTTCTTGCAAATTTTTAAAACGGAGGCAAGTAATTTTCAAAACCATTTTCAAAACTTTGGTCGAGTTTGACTCGCAGATGCGTTTCGCTCTCTCGCAGAGGGAGGGGAAAAATTTTGCGATGATAACAGGGGGAGGCGTGGAGATGGAGAACCCTTCATCTCTCCCTCCATACCTCCCAGCTCTCCATCTTATCTCTCTTTGGTCCCTCTCTATAAGACTAAGAGAAGGAAAGGAGAGAGAAAGAAAATTGATTCTTTCTCCCCCCCTCTCTCCTTCTTCTCTCTTCTCCCCCGTCTTCTATTTTCTGTTTTTGGTTCTCTTGTGTTGTGTGTGGCATCCACCCTAGCTGGAAGAAGAAGAACCACTCCTCCCCAAGGTGAGTTGTTCCTCCTTTTGCACTTCATTTTTAAGGAAAGGTCATTCGGTCTTTCCATGAGCACAAAAAACTGAATTTGCATACATGGTATGCAAATGGTTTTGTGATGATTTAGAAACCATGAGCATGCTTTACGTTAAAAAAAAAATAATAATAAAAAGAATCATGCTCCATGAAATCTCCATTTGCCTCCTTACGTTATTTTCTTTTGATGGTGTTTTTCAGAATTCCTTAGCATTGTGTCTGTGCCTGTTGATTCGATGCTCAGTTGGGCTGGACTCTTGCAGTCAGCTTTAACCACTTCGTTTGGGCCCCATGGCCCTTGGGAGTGGCTGCTGCAACCCTTGCAGCAGGGTCCCAGACTGACCAAGGGATGGTCAGTGCGACCACCCATGCCACCTCTCTTATGCGCTATGAGCAAACCACCGCAGCAGCCCCAACTTGACTGTTGCGGCCTCCTCTTTGTAGCAGGCTGGTCTGAGCCATTTCGGGACCCAGACCTACCTGAGTGACCCACTCACTAAGTGGGGTCACAGCGGGGACTTACCCTCCCTCTGGTTGCCTTATAGCAACATGAACCAGGTGCAAACAACACCCGAATTTCTTGCTTGGCGCACCCACCTTTGGGGTGCTGGCCACAGTTCGGGGTCCTGGTCTGGACCTTTTCCCGGGTTAGGCCAGGGGTACAGACCCCCAGCAACACATCCCACCTACTTGACCCAGCAGGGTCCGGACCCCTTGGGCGCACCCACGAACTTGGGGCATGGGCTACGGCTGCAGCCCTGGTCCGAACCACTTTTTGGTTCAGACCAGAGGGCTTGCACAACCCCTTGTCTGTTGACATAGCAGGGTCTGGACCCACAGGGTCCAGACCATGCTATTTGGGCTAGACCCACCTTGTGGGGTGCTAGCCGCAACTTTTGGGCATGCACTTTCAGCCCACCCGATAGTTCGATGTGGGCTAAAGGCTGCAGCCCTGGTCCAAACTCATTGGTTCAGACCAGGGATGCCTTATGTTGGTCCCTGCTGGGTTTGGTCCAGCTTGGACCAGACCAAGCTAGTTTGCCCTGGTCCAGCTCACCCGGGTGGAGTGCTAGTCGCACCCACCTTGGTATAGCCTTTGGGTAGCCCACCGGCTTGGGTGCCGTGTGGGGGCCCAGCTGCTAATGTAGCACCTAGTCTGAACACTCAGTTCAGACCAGGGATGGTGGCTTGGTTACAATCTAGTCTCAAGGACCAGACCCCACCATTTCTATAGAACCCTTGGCACCATATTGGCACTGGGCGCTAAGGGCCCCTGGCAACCTTGCTGCCCCTTTAGCAACCAGTGGGGCTGCGTTGTACCTCTAACAACCCATTGTCTGAGCCATTCTCAGGCTCAGACCTGTGTCCTTTTGACCACACGAGGTCTGGTCCAAAGGACCAGACCCTACAGTCTTGCCGTTGGGTCCGTTGGGGCACCACCAACCGGTTCCCCTTGGTGTCACCCGTTTGGTTTGAACCACCTTGGGTTCAGACCAAGGTGGGTTTGTGAATCTAGCTGGGTCTGATCCCACTGAGACCAGACCTAGCTGAGCGTCCTTTGGGGGCTGAGTAGGCTGTTGCAACTTCCCCCTCGTTGTCGCCAACCTGCAAGGTGAAACAACTAGTTATAAAACGAGGAAAAGTAATAGTGGACAACGAGATAGTTGCGATCTTGGGCATCGGATGCCCGTGCCCCACTGTCCCATCGTGGCAGTGATGTGTTGAGCTTATGACTTGTGTCATGCTATCCACATACGTGTACTTTCTCAACTTTGTTGGACTTACCAGTAAAGGGCTTTATTCTTGTCCCGATAGTGTTGGCAGAGTGTGGCCATGCATTTGGGAATGCTAATGTAATTCCCATAAGAATGAGAATAAGTTATGTTTCGTTCTCGACACTCATGAGTGTTGATTTCTTGAAGTCCCTTTGCAAATGGTTTCGCTATGCGAAACTTGCCGCGATACGACGTTTGGAATACGCATACTTGGAAAATTCATATTCAAAGCCTTGGACACTCAATCGTGATTTGAATATGCATATTGAGCCTCGTATCGCTCAAAAATAGTGAATTGTGTCGTTTTGTCAGTATATGTTTGTATCGTTGCTCTTGCTCAATACTTGTGCGAATGTTGATACTTTATGGCTTTCCGTGTTTTGCACATACACGTTGGCACATCTTGACACATATGTCACTGGTTTTGGTTTGTCGAGTGTTACCTGTTGTTGGCTCATGTTCGTATATTGGTGACTGTATTATGCACCAAATGAGTGCTACACACTCGATGTGACATACACTTGAAAACTGAACACCATATGGGTATTGGCGCAAAACACCTATTGAGGTTTGCGACTCTACTGAAGTCTTTGGGTGATGGCCCCATGTTCGTGAGAGAGCTCACGTACTGTGATACCCTAGAAATGGAAATAGAAATGGTGTGAGATCGCCTTCACCGGTGATAGTCTTTCCTGGGTCGTGTGAGGCCGAGCACGTGAATGAAATGGCTAAGACCTCATCGCATACCCGCGGGCACCACGAGGCATTTGTATCTAGACATCTGTGCGAAGTTTAAATTCGTGCAAAGTGGCACGTGTTTGATATCCTTGTATTGTCATAATTATAAACATTGTAATGTGAGTACTTGTTTACTGTTACGGTTGACCAATGCCACTTGGCACTTGCACATATCCACACGTGAAGAGAAATGAGATATGTAAATATTAACATTTACATTTGATGGTTGAGCAATTATACTTTGCTTTTACACCTATTGGCATGAACGTCCTATGGATCGTATGCGACATCGGTACACATACATATATGCGGTAATTCACCTCTTGGCATTACACTAATGCAAGTCGCACATTTTGTATCTGACATGTCCCAACAAAGGTTTGGGATCAAACACTACGTTAAGATATTGGCACATTTTTCCAATCGATATTGTTGAACTCCATACGATTTGCGTTGGGCGATTGTCCCATCCTCGTGAGTCAAGCTCATGTGTTTAACTATGTCGCATCCCTGATGGTTAACATATTGCTACCGCCTTCGTTAGCAAAGTTCTTCTTTATGCTTGTTGTGTTGTAGCACGTAAATCTTCGAGTGTGACCTCGACATCTTTGCTCATGTTGTCCTACGGGGAACACAAGGCCAGATGGGCCTAAGTACCTCAGAAGGAGGAATTGTGACTAGATATGCCTGATTAAGGTTAACTGTTGATTAATAAATGCGATGAGTTCCATCATTGTAATTGCTCCATTACTAATTTGCTTTACTGCTTAAATGCCTGATTAGTTTCATGTACGTTTGCGTTAGGCACATGATTTACCCTTGACACTTGATCTGTCCCGTAAGTACAAAAAAGGAGACTTGAAGCACCTTGCAGAAATGCATGCTTGTCTCTAAGACTAGATTGGATGCTAGAAACTTTGTGGCGAGTTTGTGTGGGCTATAGACCCATTTCTTGAGTTGAGCTCACATGTGCTGAAAATGTGTGGTTACACGTATCTTCCTTTGTAGTATATCCTGTGTGCCTGGGATATATAATTGATGAAACATTAGTCGTTGCCCTCGAATGCTAATGCTAATTTCATAATCCTCTAATGATTTGATCACGATAGTATTGCTTACCTTGGAGCATGATGCTAGAGTTATATCTACCTGGCTCACTTGCTTAAATACTGGATATTATTGTTTAAGTGTGTTAATGCTTGACATTGTCGTTTATCACTTAGCATTATCTTTATTTCATTGTTGATGTTAGTATTGTTCTTGTACTTGTCTTGCTCGCGGTTCCTTAGTTACTTATTGTTCAACAATTGTTTAGCTCAGTTCTTTGTTTTTGCTAGTTACCTCATTATACTTGCTACTTTCACTGTTTTTTAGACTTGTAGCACGTGCACTCATCAGCCACATGCACATGTACTGTGATTAAATGTTTCTAATTGTTCCATCATGATAGTTATAGCCTGTTACTTGTAGTTTTCAAGTATGACATATCTGTATCCTGCTTCATGCTTTATATTGTATGCTTTTCCTTAAAAATGATAATGTATGAATGGTTTATCTCACCAACTCGTTGTTATCGTCGCAAAATTTTTCCCTTCCCTGCGGGAGAGAGGGGAAACCTTCTGTGAGTCAAACTTGACCAAAGTTTTGAAAATTGTTTTGAAATACTTGCCTCCGTTTTGAAAATAGAGGGAAATATTCTGTGGAATGGGACTCGACCTGTCGGTACGATGTTCGATCATTCCTGCCGCCTTTAACAGGGGTAATCGAACCAAGGACCAAATGTGTGCTTGACTTAGCTGAATTTTCAAAATCGTGTTCTATCCTAAATGCATAGAGATTTCAGGCATGTGCTATGAAATTTTGTAAAATGCAAGTTGGAAAACATGATGCATGCTTGGAAAATGCTTTGAAGTTGGAAAATGTTTCTAAGGCAATAGATGAAAATCGATTTCTCAAGGAAGCCCTGATAAAAGGATTTGAAAATCATAAGAAAGTTTCTGATGATGTGAGAAAATCCTTGGAAAATGGAGAGAATTCTTGAGAAAGGATAAACATTAAAAGAGAAAATGTTTGCCAGGAAAACTCCAGCTTTGAAAATTTTCTTTGGAAAATGATTGAAAATTCATAGAACTCTTTGGAGAAGGAAAATCAAAACTCAGGAAATTGAAATTCTGAGAATCTAAACCTTGAGATATTTGAAAATCGATTTTTGAGTTTTTAAAGATGCTAGAAAATTTTCTTTGAAGAATTGAAAATGAATTCGAAGAAAGGAGTGTTTTCCAGGAAAATCATAGGAAACTTAACTTGAGAAAATCCAACTTTGAAAATTTTCAGAGTCTTTTGAGGAATCGATTTCCTTAGAATGAAATTTTCTTGAGAAAAAGTATAAGAAATGCATGTAATTTCATGATGCAAACTATCCTGAATGAATGAATGTCTTTTTATGAAAACATCTTTTCAGGAAAATATGCGATTTTAAAATGAAACTAAGGTAATATTACCACATATTCCGACTATGGCCGTAAATATGCTTGTAATTTACTTAGTTAATTCTAAAATATTTTGTAAAATTGAAGATATGCAGTGAATTTTGGAAGATAGCCTAAGAGTGTAGGCTCGGTGTGACTAGTAGGAAGATGCTGAATCTGGGTCTCGTCCATATTCCGACTAGGGCCATAAATATGGACTCCACCGAGTTTATCAACTCCCTAAGAGTTGGTGCACGTGCCATTTGTGTACATCCATAGTGATTTTGAAATAAAATGCATGAATCACATAATCACGATATTGCAGAAATTCAAACTATATGATATGCATCCTAATCTAAGCGGAAAAGTAAATCTCTTTTTCCAAAGTTACATTATTACATCAATAAATAAAATGAAAGAAAGAAAATTGCAGATTCCAGCTCCTTCCTTTGAATGTCCCTGCCAAGCTTGAAATGAGATTAGTATAGACCTGTAGGTTTTTCCAGAGCATTTCGATAATATCCAGGAATTATCGGATTTATCTAGATATAAACCTAATCTCATATCTCCTTGATATAAATATAATTAAAATAATGTGGATGCAAGAAAATATGAAAATAAGGATTTTGAAATTTCGAAATCATGGTGGAATCGACTAAAATACTCCTATAAAGTTATGACTTTGAAACAAATTTTCTTTTTTTTTTATTCAAAAATTTTGAAATTTAAATAGAGGTAAATAAGGATAAAATCGATCATGAGGTTTGATGGAATGATGTCATGCATGATAAGGTCCTAAAATCATAAAGACTTCTAAAATAAAAAATGATAAAATGCTAATCCATCACCAAAATTCATGAAAATTAAGAGAGCATCATTGATGAACAGGGAAGCATATTTTGCTTTGACAGATTTACGATTCAAACAACCATTATAAAAACATAAATCTGATAATAAAAGGCCTAATTCAAATAGACAGGAGTAAGCAACAAAAGTATAGGTTTTTCCTAAAATTATTGGAAAAGTATTAAATCTTTCAAAAAAAAAAATTGGGAAATATTAACACCATACAGCAGACATCCAAATAGCAAAATTCCCTTTTTACGGACCCAGTAACAGACCTACAGATCCGAGGCTAAGATTAACCCAAATCAGTCAATGGCCTCATAAATCTGTAATAGGCTCTACGATAGGGTTTATGCAAACAGGAGTAGGGATGAATACTAACTCATGTCAGAAATGTCTGATAAAATCATCTTGAAAACTAGACTTTTCTATGGAAATACTGCCTTTTACAGATCTTAATTTGGATTTTCCATGAGGGAAATCTGGAACTTTCAATCTGATGACACTAAGCTAATAATAAAAAAAAGAAAAAGACTAAAGCACACGAATGAAAAAGAAGAGGACTTATGGAATTTAGAAACAAACAGAGATGCAGCACATTAAACTATAAAAAAATCTGATAGCAAATACAGAAATAACATAAGAGATATGATGTTCTATTAATGTGAGTTATTGGAATGAGAGGTTCGGTCCATGAAAAGGACAAACCGTCTCATCCACTTAGTCTGATTATGAAAGCCCTCCAACTTTCTCCTTTGAACTCATTTGTGATGCTAAAATCTGGACTTCTAATGAACCTTCACAACACTGTCATTCCTTCTAGCCGATGGCAACAAGATCTGAATTAATAAACCTGAACAAAGGGGAAAAATAATATAAAATCACATTACCTTGGGGTCTTCTGTGCCAATTCAATCCGTAACCAAAATTCCAAGGGACTGGTTCCTTTCTACCGGGATGAAGGAAAAATGGGTAGGTAACTATAACGTTTGAGAAAATAGTAGTGATAATGGAGGAACTGGTTTCTGAGTTTTGGCTGGGAATCTCTGACACTAATTAGAACCATAACCAGCAATCAAAGGGACTGTTCTCTTCTGCCTGTCTGAGGGAAACAGGAAGAAGCCCCTTATCACACATCTAGCAAAGAGGATCAGAGCTTAGAGTCGTGAATTAGAGGAGACGATGCTTCCTGGTATATTATTACTGCAAGCTAATCTTGGGGATGAAGTGATGCTTCCTTTGTATAGTGAGATGAATCGAGTTCTTCCACTTAATCAGAAGAGGAATCGAGGAATGGAGAAGGAAAGGGGAAAAGAAGACCTATGCCCTCCTATATTGCTCCTTGGAAACCTCGTTGGAGGACACTGGCAGAAGGAACAAATGAGGGCAAAAAGCAGGGTTGTGCGATGGGCAGAGAGGAAAAAAGGCGATAAGGGGAATTTTGGAGATAGGGCGAAAAAAAAAAACAGATCCCCCCTTTCTTGCGATCCAAAAGCCCTCTTTTTAAAGGTTTTTCCCACTTTCCATCGAAGAGATCGAAGCCTTTTGAGGCTTCGTAACTGGTTTTTGAAAATTTTTAAAAAAATTTAAAATTTTTTTAAAACTAAACTTTGAAATGTTTTAAAAATGTGCCTTTTGAAAAAGGGACGGCTCCTAGCCCATTTGAAAACTTCAGTTCATTTTGCCTAAAGATTAGGTAAAGTGAACCCTTTTTTTTTTAGAAGGGTTTGGATGTGACTCCCTCTAGGGAGTGGGACCCACATCTACCTCTTATTGCTTTAAAATTCAAGGCAATGGCTAAAAAAAAAATGAAATCCGAGACTTCTTTTTGGCATTTTCAAACTAAAGACTAAAAAGATGAAATTCAAAACTTCTTTTTTTTTTTTTAGAATTTTCCTAAAAAAATAGACTAAATGGCAATTAAAAAATGAATTTTGGCCTAATTGCAAAAATTTTGAAATAAATGTGGCCCCGATAGGGCGATTTTGTAAAAGAATGATATTTTGAAATTACTGACAAAAGGGTAAAATTTGAGATAAAATTTGTTAAATTCAAAGTTTCATCACCTTCTTCAGGCAGAGCCGGTCCAGTTGAGAAAATTTAGGAATTAATATTAAAAACTATCCAGAACATTTTCCTAAGAAAACTTTTCACAATCTAAGGTCCTGGGGTTTAACTGAGAGAAATTGACAATTTTGAAGACCCAGGGTTTTGAAATCAATTTTGAAAAGAGTTGAAATTTGAATCTGGATTGAAAATTTTAAAATCGAGAGTTCTGGACCTCGAAATGACATGTTGTGCAGTGAAATGATATGAAATGCTCATGCGATGAGCCTTTATCTCGGGGAACCTTGTTGTAATGACTGGTGGAAGTGCCAGGGAGGTGAGTGAAAATTTGGGGTGTTTACAGATGCCCCTCTTTGCTACTAAGTCGGCTTGTGGCCTAGCTTAGTGGCAAAGAAAAACACACCAAATTTGGGCTATGATGCCTTCTTTTAAATCGTTGTAATTTTGAAAAGATTTTTATATGTAAAACATGTGAAAACCAGACATCAAATAATAAAAACAGGTTCTCACTAGTGGATGAGACCGGGTCGAACTCAGGGAACGGGAATATTTCGTATTTAAGCACACAAATCTAAACTATTCTTTATTGCTGAATTATAAAACGTAAAATGTCAAGAAAGGTAAAAACAACTAACTATTACAACAAATGAATACCCTTCGCAGAGGGCGTAAAAAGCGATATTTACAAACCCAGAATTAAATTCCTAATTTTACAATAAAAGCAAAAGTCTTTTATGTTTGTACTTCTCGTGTAATATATTTGAAAGCTTGCATCAACGTAACACTTGCTTCTGCTCCGTGCTTTCCTGCACAATTCAACAACACATGAGCAGTACACAAGAAAAGACTAGAATGATGCTATCTAAAATGCACAAAATGAATGCTAAAAATTATATTGAAATAAGCAATGATAATACTAAACGAGTGTAAGTATAACTATGCATGCAATGTTCACTAAATGAAATTATATGCTACATTAAACAGATACTAATGAAATCAAATACTACTAACCTAAATGCTAAACACTAATGTAATTGATTACAAAGTATTAATCTAAGAAGAAAAAAATATAATGCTAACTACCTTAAATCTTACATTACTCAACTAAGTAAATGAAATTGCAAATCAGTTAACAATATTATTCAATCAACTAACAACTCAATTTGACTAACAAATCATTTTAACAGCTAATCAATTCAATTAACAAATCAATTACTAACAGTTAACACATAAAATAACTAATAGCTAATCGGAAAACTCAGTAGATGACACCCTATCATCGGAAGTTGCATAATGCTTAGAAATCCAATAGTAAATCACTCAATAATATCTTGCTCTCAAACCTGATCCAGAACTCATGAGATCAGTCGATCAATCAATAAAACTGATCCGAAAATCAGTATCTTGCTACTTAAACCCGATCCAGAACTCCTGAGATCAGTCGATCACTATTCACCGAAGATATCAATAGATAGCAACCAATCAGACCGGAAACTCAGTAAATCGGTAATCAATTAATCCTAAAACTCAGGCAATCGATCAAAAGATCGATCAGTGCTCACACAGGCCAAGTTTCAATTGCCAAAAGTCAGGTGATACTATTCCACCGTGAAACAGATTTTCACGGTGAAGAAAAAAAAATTCCGGCGAAGCAGAGTGGATTCCGACCAGCTATCCACAGCAAATCCAGAGATCTAATTTCAGAATCACAAATCACAAATCAAATGATCCAGATGATCCATAGCAAATCGAAATTCAAATGATCCAGAGGAAAATCTGTATCCAAAGACAAGATTAAAAATCGATTCAGATGATCGATCAAATATTTGAAGAACTGTATTGGATTCCAGCGACAGATTTTTAAACACAGGAACTATGGAATTCAGAATGTAAACTGGAATTTAGAATCAACATTCATCTAACTAAAGCATCAATCTCAAAATCGATCATCTAACTAAAGCATCAATCACAAAATTGATCATCAGACGAAAAAAATCAGAAACAGCAATGATCGAGTTTTTTTTTTCTTTTTATTTTTCTTTCTTTTTTTTCATTTTTCATTACACAGAAACATAACCTGACTTCATTAATCGAACCAGAAGAAGAAGATAAATGTGGCAAAAGAAGAAAAAGAAGAAGAAGAAGAAGAAGAAGATGATGTTACCGTAACTTGAGGGGTTAGAAGAGAGTTGATCCCCTCCCGTACACCATCGTCGGACTGAAGAAGCCTCCACCGGAAAAGAGAAGAGAGAAATAGGTAGAAGGGGAAGAAGGAGAGAAGAATGAGGTGGAGGGGAAGGGTTAGGAAAGAGGGCTCTGATGCACAAGAGGGAGACAGTTTTGAAAAATCCCCTTTCTTGAGTTTTTAAAGCACTCGGCTGAGTTTTGAAATTTTTGAAATTCTAAAAAAACACTTTCTAAGAGTTATTTACAAAATGCCTCATTTTGATATATGTTTTAAAAAAATTCTAAACTTTATTTTATTTTATTTTTATAAACTCACAATAACAAACATTAAAATATTCATTAAATTGCAAAATAACACTAATTTTCAAGCATTTTCTATTTTTAATTCATTTTAGCTCATTTACTCAAAACCAGCATAAAATTGAGTTTTAAATCATTTTTTTATGAAATCATGCATATTTTTTATATGAAATAACCCTAAAATATATGCATGATCAAATACCCCCATGCTTATGTTTTGCTAGTCCTCAAGCAAACTAGAAAAATGCAAGAAGTCACACTATCACCTAACTCACTTTCGTATGAATCATGGTTGCATTTAGCTCATGCAACAAGTCGTGAGGGTTTGCAGTGATGCTACCCACAAACATCTCTGTCATGTATGCATAATATTACACATCCTCATAATCAGTAGGTAATTAAAGACTTTATTTTCACAAATATTTCCTGTTATTTCAAAAATCACAATATAATTAGAGTCTTTTATATACCACCACAGAAAAAGAATTTCTTTCACTTTTCTAAATATCACAATTATTTATGTTTTATTCTTGGAAAATCCAATAAAAACAAGTTATTATTTACTTATCCTCACTCATATGTTTTCTGCATAGGTTTTCTCAATCACACTTCTAAGCACTGAACTTTTCTTTCTTTTTGAGCTCTTTTCTTCATTTTTTTCATTTTTCACGCTTTTTCTTTTTGTGCATTCATTTGTCTCTTATAGCTTGCGTGTGGTCTGCTTTTATGCCTTGTGCAATGTCAATATCTTCTATACTTTTTCAATGCATACCAAAAGATATCAACTAAGACATAAAAGTGACTTCCTTCATTCACCTTTGCAACGTGAGAGTCAAACATTTCAACTTGTATCTGTTCTCAGCTTCTTAGGATCACGAAGTTTTCCACTCTCCTTTTCGAAATGGAATTAAAAGTTTCAACTTACATCTAAGTTCCATCTACTAAGGATTGTAGAATTATCCAAACAACCTAACGCATGCTTCTTTTTCACTTTTTGAGCTCATTTTTATGCTTTTGTTCATTTGCTTAGTTTTTCAAAAATACAACTGTACAAATTCATATTTGCGATTCAAAATAAATTCTAACATGTATCTGTCATCATTTCTTCGAAATCCGCATAAACAACCATAATTTTTAGATCTATGTCAGAAAAATCTTTCATGGGGCTTAAAAATCCTCTAAAAACGTCAGATTTGAAATAACATTCGTATAAGTTCAAACTTTTTCTTTAAAAACCTATTTTTCATGAAAGATATGTAAACATGTGCAAGAACGTAAACAGAAATATCAAGGTGTGCAAACTACACCCTCCCCCATGCTTAAATGACACTGTCCCAGTGGCACTCCCCCATGCTTATATGAAACTACGTGAATGCACATGAGAGGAAATAAATGAGGGAAGAGAGTAGAAAACAACTTGTCATGAATTATAAATGCACGTTCTATGAATGTAATGAATTGTAATGTATACATGACATGACATGAAAACCATGAATGAAACAAAAAGAACATGAAAAACTCAGGAATAAAACGAAAAAGAAAAAACAAAATAAAATCTATAAATTCTAATCAAATCTAATAATATACAAGATATGGATTGCCTCCCATAAAGCGCTAAGTTTCACGTCCCCAGCCAGACGGATCCCTGGAAAAACCTTCATCGTCCATGAGATTAATGGACATGAAGTATCGCTCAATGAGGCTCTATGAAGAAAAGAGTGTCATCTGTGACACTACGCACTGTGTTGCCATCCCGTCTACGTCTAAATGTAATAGCATGACTCCCTCTACATGAAGAACGGACATTAGTCTCATCTGAGAGACTAGTCAAGAAATGAGAGTCTAGGACCGACCGAGTATCAATGAATGCAACTTCAGACAAGTGGTGAATATGATCTGGCTTGACTTGGTCAAGCACCTTCTGCATCTGTACCTCTTGCTTACTAAAAACAATCGGTGATCCTAAAAGCTGAGAGAATGGGGCTTTATGAATATGTGATGATAATGCATGCTGTGTGCCTGGCCCCTTCTGCTGAGGTATCATGGAGATCGACTCGTCAGTAGAAATGATATGGGGATCTTGAGTTGATTCCCGAGTGGAATGACACGCCTTCCCATACTGAAGGGATATAAAAGATTTGACTTGCACAAGGTGTGAATATGTGGGTTGCAAGTCAAATGACATGAAATCCTCTCCCTTGGATGTGACAACAGACTGACTATGACGGTTCCCTTGGCTTTGTCTAGTCAATGTCTGAGCTAACTGTCCCATTTGAGTCTCTAGCTTGGCTATTGACTGCGTATGGGAGCAAAGAGTGGCCTTGATGTCAGAAAAGGCTTCTAACATCTTCTCCTTAAATGATGAACTTGGAATGGGCTCCTGAAGAGAAGGTAGACTAGACTGGGGATGAACCTGTGAAAAAATGGGATGCAAGTAACCTTGTGAAGGGTTACTGTGTCTATACTGTGTCTGGGAGGGCTGATGGGATGGGGAAATGAACTGGTTTCGCCAACCTGGGTTATATGGTGGTGCAAATGAATCATGCTCGGTCCTAGCGAAACCTTGGGCAGCATTCACCTGCTCCTGAACGAATTCAGGATATAACGGAGCTGCCAGACAATCTGAAACACAATGTGCAGGGCTAGCACATAGCTCGCACACTCTTCCTACTGGAATTCGCGAAGAATTGGCTAGGAGTTGATCTAACTTTCTAGTCAACCTTGGTACGCAATTCTAACTCGGACCCAACTTCAGAAATCCCAACTTTCCTAGGACCACTAGACAGAGATGTAGTCCTATCGAGCCGTGCAGACAAGGTATGATGCATCGTGTTTTCACTCAAGGTCTCGAATAGAGACCACGCCTCGTCCTCATTCTTGAGCATAAAAGTGCCCCCACAAGACGAATCAACCATTTGACGATGCTTCTCAGTAAGCCCGTCATAGAAATACTGCACCAACTGCCAACGAGGCACCTGGTGATGGGGACACTTGCGGAGAAGATCTTTCAATCTCTCCCAAGACTCGTGAAACTGTTCTCCCTCAATTTGAGAAAAACTGGTTATAGCTTTACGAAACTGATTCATTTTACCAATTGGGAAGTACTTTTTGAGGAATTCGCGCTGCATTCCTTCCCAAGTAGTAATACGAACCGTCTCAAGAGATTTTAACCAGTGCTTGGCTTTATCTTTGAGAGAGAACGGAAACAAAGTCAACCTCATAGCGTCGTCTCCAAAGTTATTGATTCGCACTGTTGAGCAAATCTCAAGGAATTCATCGAGATGACGATATGGGTCCTCATTGCTAAGGCCATAAAATGAAGGTAGCATTTGAATCACACTGGCCTTAATCTCAAAATGGCTCACTCCTACATCAGGTCTCGTGATGCAGGAGGCGGGAGTATACGTATTTGGCATGAAATACTCCCTCAAAGGACGGATCAAATGATGATCGTCAACCATTGCGTACACCTTAGAGTAGACTGGTGTAGCACACGTCCTAACTTTTGGTTTTCTACCTAACTAACGCACTAAGCGGCCAAACCACGCAAACCACAAAGAGAGTAGACTAAAAACAACAAAAACTAAACAAACACCACACAGTTACACATAACAGAGATTATGCAAAAGAAATATGAAATCTATGTGTACAGTACCAATCGTACACAGTCACCTCTAAAGGGATCCTAGTAGGTAGGTTGTGCAAAAAAGTAAGCTCGTCTCTACGATATGCACATACGTGGTTCTAAACCTAAATACAACACAAACACTAGGCAATAAAGTGAATACTAATATTACGCCGTTCCCCGGCAACGGCGCCAAAAATTTGATGTCTTCTTTTAAATCGTTGTAATTTTGAAAAGAGTTTTATATGTAAAACATGTGAAAACCAGACATCAAATAATAAAAACCGGTTCTCACTAGTGGATGAGACTGGGTCGAACTCAGGGAACGGGAATATTTCGTATTTAAGCACACAAATCTAAACTATTCTTTATTGCCGAATTATAATAAAACGTAAATGTTCAAGAAAGGTAAAAACAACTAACTATTACAACAAATGAATACCCTTCGCAGAGAGCGTAAAAAGCGATATTTACAAACCCAGAATTAAATTCCTAATTTTACAATAAAAGCAAAAGTCTTTTATGTTTGTACTTCTCGTGTAATATATTTGAAAGCTTGCATCAACGTAACACTTGCTTCTGCTCCGTGCTTTCCTGCACAATTCAACAACACATGAGCAGTACACAAGAAAAGACTAGAATGATGCTATCTAAAATGCACAAAATGAATGCTAAAAATTATATTGAAATAAGCAATGATAATACTAAACGAGTGTAAGTATAACTATGCATGCAATGTTCACTAAATGAAATTATATGCTACATTAAACAGATACTAATGAAATCAAATACTACAAACCTAAATGCTAAACACTAATGTAATTGATTACAAAGTATTAATCTAAGAAGAAAAAAATATAATGCTAACTACCTTAAATCTTACATTACTCAACTAAGTAAATGAAATTGCAAATGAGTTAACAATATTATTCAATCAACTAACAACTCAATTTGACTAACAAATCATTTTAACAGCTAATCAATTCAATTAACAAATCAATTACTAACAGTTAACACATAAAATAACTAATAGCTAATCGGAAAACTCAGTAGATGACACCCTATCATCGGAAGTTGCATAATGCTTAGAAATCCAATAGTAAATCACTCAATAATATCTTGCTCTCAAACCTGATCCAGAACTCATGAGATCAGTCGATCAATCAATAAAACTGATCCGAAAATCAGTATCTTGCTACTCAAACCCGATCCAGAACTCCTGAGATCAGTCGATCACTATTCACCGAAGATATCAGTAGATAGCAACCAATCAGACCGGAAACTCAGTAAATCGGTAATCAATTAATCCTAAAACTCAGGCAATCGATCAAAAGATCGATCAGTGCTCACACAGGCCAAGTTTCAATTGCCAAAAGTCAGGTGATACTATTCCACCGTGAAACAGATTTTCACGGTGAAGAAAAAAAAATTCCGGCGAAGCAGAGTGGATTTCGACCAGCTATCCACAGCAAATCCAGAGATCTGATTTCAGAATCACAAATCACAAATCAAATGATCCAGATGATCCATAGCAAATCGAAATTCAAATGATCCAGAGGAAAATCTGTATCCAAAGACAAGATTAAAAATCGATTCAGATGATCGATCAAATATTTGAATAACTGTATTGGATTCCAGCGACAGATTTTTAAACACAGGAACTATGGAATTCAGAATGTAAACTGGAATTTAGAATCAACATTCATCTAACTAAAGCATCAATCTCAAAATCGATCATCTAACTAAAGCATCAATCACAAAATTGATCATCAGACGAAAAAAATCAGAAACAGCAATGATCGAGTTTTTTTTTTCTTTTTATTTTTCTTTCTTTTTTTTTCATTTTTCATTACACAGAAACATAACCTGACTTCATTAATTGAACCAGAAGAAGAAGATAAATGTGGCAAAAGAAGAAAAAGAAGAAGAAGATGATGTTACCGTAACTTGAGGGGTTAGAAGAGAGTTGATCCCCTCCCGTACACCATCGTCGGACTGAAGAAGCCTCCACCGGAAAAGAGAAGAGAGAAATAGGTAGAAGGGGAAGAAGGAGAGAAGAATGAGGTGGAGGGGAAGGGTTAGGAAAGAGGGCTCTGATGCACAAGAGGGAGACAGTTTTGAAAAATCCCCTTTCTTGAGTTTTTAAAGCACTCGGCTGAGTTTTGAAATTTTTTAAATTATAAAAAAACACTTTCTAAGAGTTATTTACAAAATGCCTCATTTTGATATATGTTTTAAAAAAATTCTAAACTTTATTTTATTTTATTTTTATAAACTCACAATAACAAACATTAAAATATTCATTAAATTGCAAAATAACACTAATTTTCAAGCATTTTCTATTTTTAATTCGTTTTAGCTCATTTACTCAAAACCAGCATAAAATTGAGTTTTAAATCATTTTTTTATGAAATCATGCATATTTTTTATATGAAATAACCCTAAAATATATGCATGATCAAATACCCCCATGCTTATGTTTTGCTAGTCCTCAAGCAAACTAGAAAAATGCAAGAAATCACACTATCACCTAACTCACTTTCGTATGAATCATGGTTGCATTTAGCTCATGCAACAAGTCGTGAGGGTTTGCAGTGATGCTACCCACAAACATCTCTGTCATGTATGCATAATATTACACATCCTCATAATCAGTAGGTAATTAAAGACTTTATTTTCACAAATATTTCCTGTTATTTCAAAAATCACAATATAATTAGAGTCTTTTATATACCACCACAGAAAAAGAATTTCTTTCACTTTTCTAAATATCACAATTATTTATGTTTTATTCTTGGAAAATCCAATAAAAACAAGTTATTATTTACTTATCCTCACTCATATGTTTTCTGCATAGGTTTTCTCAATCACACTTCTAAGCACTGAACTTTTCTTTCTTTTTTAGCTCTTTTCTTCATTTTTTTCATTTTTCACGCTTTTTCTTTTTGTGCATTCATTTGTCTCTTATAGCTTGCGTGTGGTCTGCTTTTATGCCTTGTGCAATGTCAATATCTTCTATACTTTTTCAATGCATACCAAAAGATATCAACTAAGACATAAAAGTGACTTCCTTCATTCACCTTTGCAACGTGAGAGTCAAACATTTCAACTTGTATCTGTTCTCAGCTTCTTAGGATCACGAAGTTTTCCACTCTCCTTTTCGAAATGGAATTAAAAGTTTCAACTTACATCTAAGTTCCATCTACTAAGGATTGTAGAATTATCCAAACAACCTAACGCATGCTTCTTTTTCACTTTTTGAGCTCATTTTTATGCTTTTGTTCATTTGCTTAGTTTTTCAAAAATACAACTGTACAAATTCATATTTGCGATTCAAAATAAATTCTAACATGTATCTGTCATCATTTCTTCGAAATCCGCATAAACAACCATAATTTTTAGATCTATGTCAGAAAAATCTTTCATGGGGCTTAAAAATCCTCTAAAAACGTCAGATTTGAAATAACATTCGTATAAGTTCAAACTTTTTCTTTAAAAACCTATTTTTCATGAAAGATATGTAAACATGTGCAAGAACGTAAACAGAAATATCAAGGTGTGCAAACTACACCCTCCCCCATGCTTAAATGACACTGTCCCAGTGGCACTCCCCCATGCTTATATGAAACTACGTGAATGCACATGAGAGGAAATAAATGAGGGAAGAGAGTAGAAAACAACTTGTCATGAATTATAAATGCACGTTCTATGAATGTAATGAATTGTAATGTATACATGACATGACATGAAAACCATGAATGAAACAAAAAGAACATGAAAAACTCAGGAATAAAACGAAAAAGAAAAAACAAAATAAAATCTATAAATTCTAATCAAATCTAATAATATACAAGATATGGATTGCCTCCCATAAAGCGCTAAGTTTCACGTCCCCAGCCAGACGGATCCCTGGAAAAACCTTCATCGTCCATGAGATTAATGGACATGAAGTATCGCTCAATGAGGCTCTATGAAGAAAAGAGTGTCATCTGTGACACTACGCACTGTGTTGCCATCCCGTCTACGTCTAAATGTAATAGCATGACTCCCTCTACATGAAGAACGGACATTAGTCTCATCTGAGAGACTAGTCAAGAAATGAGAGTCTAGGACCGACCGAGTATCAATGAATGCAACTTCAGACAAGTGGTGAATATGATCTGGCTTGACTTGGTCAAGCACCTTCTGCATCTGTACCTCTTGCTTACTAAAAACAATCGGTGATCCTAAAAGCTGAGAGAATGGGGCTTTATGAATATGTGATGATAATGCATGCTGTGTGCCTGGCCCCTTCTGCTGAGGTATCATGGAGATCGACTCGTCAGTAGAAATGATATGGGGATCTTGAGTTGATTCCCGAGTGGAATGACACGCCTTCCCATACTGAAGGGATATAAAAGATTTGACTTGCACAAGGTGTGAATATGTGGGTTGCAAGTCAAATGACATGAAATCCTCTCCCTTGGATGTGACAACAGACTGACTATGACGGTTCCCTTGGCTTTGTCTAGTCAATGTCTGAGCTAACTGTCCCATTTGAGTCTCTAGCTTGGCTATTGACTGCGTATGGGAGCAAAGAGTGGCCTTGATGTTAGAAAAGGCTTCTAACATCTTCTCCTTAAATGATGAACTTGGAATGGGCTCCTGAAGAGAAGGTAGACTAGACTGGGGATGAACCTGTGAAAAAATGGGATGCAAGTAACCTTGTGAAGGGTTATTGTGTCTATACTGTGTCTGGGAGGGCTGATGGGATGGGGAAATGAACTGGTTTCGCCAACCTGGGTTATATGGTGGTGCAAATGAATCATGCTCGGTCCTAGCGAAACCTTGGGCAGCATTCACCTGCTCCTGAACGAATTCAGGATATAACGGAGCTGCCAGACAATCTGAAACACAATGTGCAGGGCTAGCACATAGCTCGCACACTCTTCCCACTGGAATTCGCGAAGAATTGGCTAGGAGTTGATCTAACTTTCTAGTCAACCTTGGTACGCATTTCTAACTCGGACCCAACTTCAGAAATCCCAACTTTCCTAGGACCACTAGACAGAGATGTAGTCCTATCGAGCCGTGCAGACAAGGTATGATGCATCGTGTTTTCACTCAAGGTCTCGAATAGAGACCACGCCTCGTCCTCATTCTTGAGCATAAAAGTGCCCCCACAAGACGAATCAACCATTTGACGATGCTTCTCAGTAAGCCCGTCATAGAAATACTGCACCAACTGCCAACGAGGCACCTGGTGATGGGGACACTTGCGGAGAAGATCTTTCAATCTCTCCCAAGACTCGTGAAACTGTTCTCCCTCAATTTGAGAAAAACTGGTTATAGCTTTACGAAACTGATTCATTTTACCAATTGGGAAGTACTTTTTGAGGAATTCGCGCTGCATTCCTTCCCAAGTAGTAATACGAACCGTCTCAAGAGATTTTAACCAGTGCTTGGCTTTATCTTTGAGAGAGAACGGAAACAAAGTCAACCTCATAGCGTCGTCTCCAAAGTTATTGATTCGCACAGTCGAGCAAATCTCAAGGAATTCATCGAGATGACGATATGGGTCCTCATTGCTAAGGCCATAAAACGAAGGTAGCATTTGAATCACACTGGCCTCAATCTCAAAATGGCTCACTCCTACATCAGGTCTCGTGATGCAGGAGGCGGGAGTATACGTATTTGGCATGAAATACTCCCTCAAAGGACAGATCAAATGATGATCGTCAACCATTGCGTACACCTTAGAGTAGACCGGTGTAGCACACGTCCTAACTTTGGGTTTTCTACCTAACTAACGCACTAAGCGGCCAAACCACGCAAACCACAAAGAGAGTAGACTAAAAACAACAAAAACTAAACAAACACCACACAGTTACACGTAACAGAGATTATGCAAAAGAAATATGAAATCTATGTGTACAGTACCAATCGTACACAGTCACCTCTAAAGGGATCCTAGTAGGTAGGTTGTGCAAAAAAGTAAGCTCGTCTCTACGATATGCACATACGTGGTTCTAAACCTAAATACAACACAAACACTAGGCAATAAAGTGAATACTAATATTACGTCGTTCCCCGGCAACGGCGCCAAAAATTTGATGTCTTCTTTTAAATCGTTGTAATTTTGAAAAGATTTTTATATGTAAAACATGTGAAAACCAGACATCAAATAATAAAAACCGGTTCTCACTAGTGGATGAGACTGGGTCGAACTCAGGGAACGGGAATATTTCGTATTTAAGCACACAAATCTAAACTATTCTTTATTGCCGAATTATAATAAAACGTAAATGTTCAAGAAAGGTAAAAACAACTAACTATTACAACAAATGAATACCCTTCGCAGAGGGCGTAAAAAGCGATATTTACAAACCCAGAATTAAATTCCTAATTTTACAATAAAAGCAAAAGTCTTTTATGTTTGTACTTCTCGTGTAATATATTTGAAAGCTTGCATCAACGTAACACTTGCTTCTGCTCCGTGCTTTCCTGCACAATTCAACAACACATGAGCAGTACACAAGAAAAGACTAGAATGATGCTATCTAAAATGCACAAAATGAATGCTAAAAATTATATTGAAATAAGCAATGATAATACTAAACGAGTGTAAGTATAACTATGCATGCAATGTTCACTAAATGAAATTATATGCTACATTAAACAGATACTAATGAAATCAAATACTACTAACCTAAATGCTAAACACTAATGTAATTGATTACAAAGTAATAATCTAAGAAGAAAAAAATATAATGCTAACTACCTTAAATCTTACATTACTCAACTAAGTAAATGAAATTGCAAATGAGTTAACAATATTATTCAATCAACTAACAACTCAATTTGACTAACAAATCATTTTAACATCTAATCAATTCAATTAACAAATCAATTACTAACAGTTAACACATCAATTAACTAATAGCTAATCGGAAAACTCAGTAGATGACACCCTATCATCGGAAGTTGCATAATGCTTAGAAATCCAATAGTAAATCACTCAATAATATCTTGCTCTCAAACCTGATCCAGAACTGATGAGATCAGTCGATCAATCAATAAAACTGATTCGAAAATCAGTATCTTGCTACTCAAACCCGATCGAGAACTCCTGAGATCAGTCGATCACTATTCACCGAAGATATCAGTAGATAGCAACATATCAGACCGGAAACTCAGTAAATTGGTAATCAATTAATCCTAAAACTCAGGCAATCGATCAAAAGATCGATCAGTGCTCACATAGGCCAGGTTTCAATTGCCAAAAGTCAGGTGATACTATTCCACCGTGAAACAGATTTTCACGGTGAAGAAAAAAAAATTCCGGCGAAGCAGAGTGGATTCCGACCAGCTATCCACAGCAAATCCAGAGATCTGATTTCAGAATCACAAATCACAAATCAAATGATCCAAATGATCCATAGCAAATCGAAATTCAAATGATCCAGAGGAAAATCTGTATCCAAAGACAAGATTAAAAATCGATTCAGATGATCGATCAAATATTTGAAGAACTGTATTGGATTCCAGCGACAGATTTTTAAACACAGGAACTATGGAATTCAGAATGTAAACTGGAATTTAGAATCAACATTCATCTAACTAAAGCATCAATCTCAAAATCGATCATCTAACTAAAGCATCAATCACAAAATTGATCATCAGACGAAAAAAATCAGAAACAGCAATGATCGAGTTTTTTTTTTTCTTTTTATTTTTCTTTCTTTTTTTTTCATTTTTCATTACACAGAAACATAACCTGACTTCATTAATTGAACCAGAAGAAGAAGATAAATGTGGCAAAAGAAGAAAAAGAAGAAGAAGATGATGTTACCGTAACTTGAGGGGTTAGAAGAGAGTTGATCCCCTCCCGTACACCATCGTCGGACTGAAGAAGCCTCCACCGGAAAAGAGAAGAGAGAAATAGGTAGAAGGGGAAGAAGGAGAGAAGAATGAGGTGGAGGGGAAGGGTTAGGAAAGAGGGCTCTGATGCACAAGAGGGAGACAGTTTTGAAAAATCCCCTTTCTTGAGTTTTTAAAGCACTCGGCTGAGTTTTGAAATTTTTTAAATTATAAAAAAACACTTTCTAAGAGTTATTTACAAAATGCCTCATTTTGATATATGTTTTAAAAAAATTCTAAACTTTATTTTATTTTATTTTTATAAACTCACAATAACAAACATTAAAATATTCATTAAATTGCAAAATAACACTAATTTTCAAGCATTTTCTATTTTTAATTCGTTTTAGCTCATTTACTCAAAACCAGCATAAAATTGAGTTTTAAATCATTTTTTTATGAAATCATGCATATTTTTTATATGAAATAACCCTAAAATATATGCATGATCAAATACCCCCATGCTTATGTTTTGCTAGTCCTCAAGCAAACTAGAAAAATGCAAGAAATCACACTATCACCTAACTCACTTTCGTATGAATCATGGTTGCATTTAGCTCATGCAACAAGTCGTGAGGGTTTGCAGTGATGCTACCCACAAACATCTCTGTCATGTATGCATAATATTACACATCCTCATAATCAGTAGGTAAATAAAGACTTTATTTTCACAAATATTTCCTGTTATTTCAAAAATCACAATATAATTAGAGTCTTTTATATACCACCACAGAAAAAGAATTTCTTTCACTTTTCTAAATATCACAATTATTTATGTTTTATTCTTGGAAAATCCAATAAAAACAAGTTATTATTTACTTATCCTCACTCATATGTTTTCTGCATAGGTTTTCTCAATCACACTTCTAAGCACTGAACTTTTCTTTCTTTTTTAGCTCTTTTCTTCATTTTTTTCATTTTTCACGCTTTTTCTTTTTGTGCATTCATTTGTCTCTTATAGCTTGCGTGTGGTCTGCTTTTATGCCTTGTGCAATGTCAATATCTTCTATACTTTTTCAATGCATACCAAAAGATATCAACTAAGACATAAAAGTGACTTCCTTCATTCACCTTTGCAACGTGAGAGTCAAACATTTCAACTTGTATCTGTTCTCAGCTTCTTAGGATCACGAAGTTTTCCACTCTCCTTTTCGAAATGGAATTAAAAGTTTCAACTTACATCTAAGTTCCATCTACTAAGGATTGTAGAATTATCCAAACAACCTAACGCATGCTTCTTTTTCACTTTTTGAGCTCATTTTTATGCTTTTGTTCATTTGCTTAGTTTTTCAAAAATACAACTGTACAAATTCATATTTGCGATTCAAAATAAATTCTAACATGTATCTGTCATCATTTCTTCGAAATCCGCATAAACAACCATAATTTTTAGATCTATGTCAGAAAAATCTTTCATGGGGCTTAAAAATCCTCTAAAAACGTCAGATTTGAAATAACATTCGTATAAGTTCAAACTTTTTCTTTAAAAACCTATTTTTCATGAAAGATATGTAAACATGTGCAAGAACGTAAACAGAAATATCAAGGTGTGCAAACTACACCCTCCCCCATGCTTAAATGACACTGTCCCAGTGGCACTCCCCCATGCTTATATGAAACTACGTGAATGCACATGAGAGGAAATAAATGAGGGAAGAGAGTAGAAAACAACTTGTCATGAATTATAAATGCACGTTCTATGAATGTAATGAATTGTAATGTATACATGACATGACATGAAAATCATGAATGAAACAAAAAGAACATGAAAAACTCATGAATAAAACGAAAAAGAAAAAACAAAATAAAATCTATAAATTCTAATCAAATCTAATAATATACAAGATATGGATTGCCTCCCATAAAGCGCTAAGTTTCACGTCCCCAGCCAGACGGATCCCTGGAAAAACCTTCATCGTCCATGAGATTAATGGACATGAAGTATCGCTCAATGAGGCTCTATGAAGAAAAGAGTGTCATCTGTGACACTACGCACTGTGTTGCCATCCCGTCTACGTCTAAATGTAATAGCATGACTCCCTCTACATGAAGAACGGACATTAGTCTCATCTGAGAGACTAGTCAAGAAATGAGAGTCTAGGACCGACCGAGTATCAATGAATGCAACTTCAGACAAGTGGTGAATATGATCTGGCTTGACTTGGTCAAGCACCTTCTGCATCTGTACCTCTTGCTTACTAAAAACAATCGGTGATCCTAAAAGCTGAGAGAATGGGGCTTTATGAATATGTGATGATAATGCATGCTGTGTGCCTGGCCCCTTCTGCTGAGGTATCATGGAGATCGACTCGTCAGTAGAAATGATATGGGGATCTTGAGTTGATTCCCGAGTGGAATGACACGCCTTCCCATACTGAAGGGATATAAAAGATTTGACTTGCACAAGGTGTGAATATGTGGGTTACAAGTCAAATGACATGAAATCCTCTCCCTTGGATGTGACAACAGACTGACTATGACGGTTCCCTTGGCTTTGTCTAGTCAATGTCTGAGCTAACTGTCCCATTTGAGTCTCTAGCTTGGCTATTGACTGCGTATGGGAGCAAAGAGTGGCCTTGATGTTAGAAAAGGCTTCTAACATCTTCTCCTTAAATGATGAACTTGGAATGGGCTCCTGAAGAGAAGGTAGACTAGACTGGGGATGAACCTGTGAAAAAATGGGATGCAAGTAACCTTGTGAAGGGTTATTGTGTCTATACTGTGTCTGGGAGGGCTGATGGGATGGGGAAATGAACTGGTTTCGCCAACCTGGGTTATATGGTGGTGCAAATGAATCATGCTCGGTCCTAGCGAAACCTTGGGCAGCATTCACCTGCTCCTGAACGAATTCAGGATATAACGGAGCTGCCAGACAATCTGAAACACAATGTGCAGGGCTAGCACATAGCTCGCACACTCTTCCTACTGGAATTCGCGAAGAATTGGCTAGGAGTTGATCTAACTTTCTAGTCAACCTTGGTACGCAATTCTAACTCGGACCCAACTTCATTAATCCCAACTTTCCTAGGACCACTAGACAGAGATGTAGTCCTATCGAGCCGTGCAGACAAGGTATGATGCATCGTGTTTTCACTCAAGGTCTCGAATAGAGACCACGCCTCATCCTCATTCTTGAGCATAAAAGTGCCCCCACAAGACGAATCAACCATTTGACGATGCTTCTCAGTCAGCCCGTCATAAAAATACTGCACCAACTGCCAACGAGGCACCTGGTGATGGGGACACTTGCGGAGAAGATCTTTCAATCTCTCCCAAGACTCGTGAAACTGTTCTCCCTCAATTTGAGAAAAACTGGTTATAGCTTTACGAAACTGATTCATTTTACCAATTGGGAAGTACTTTTTGAGGAATTCGCGCTGCATTCCTTCCCAAGTAGTAATACGAACCGTCTCAAGAGATTTTAACCAGTGCTTGGCTTTATCTTTGAGAGAGAACGGAAACAAAGTCAACCTCATAGCGTCGTCTCCAAAGTTATTGATTCGCACAGTCGAGCAAATCTCAAGGAATTCATCGAGATGACGATATGGGTCCTCATTGCTAAGGCCATAAAACGAAGGTAGCATTTGAATCACACTGGCCTCAATCTCAAAATGGCTCACTCCTACATCAGGTCTCGTGATGCAGGAGGCGGGAGTATACGTATTTGGCATGAAATACTCCCTCAAAGGACAGATCAAATGATGATCGTCAACCATTGCGTACACCTTAGAGTAGACCGGTGTAGCACACGTCCTAACTTTGGGTTTTCTACCTAACTAACGCACTAAGCGGCCAAACCACGCAAACCACAAAGAGAGTAGACTAAAAACAACAAAAACTAAACAAACACCACACAGTTACACGTAACAGAGATTATGCAAAAGAAATATGAAATCTATGTGTACAGTACCAATCGTACACAGTCACCTCTAAAGGGATCCTAGTAGGTAGGTTGTGCAAAAAAGTAAGCTCGTCTCTACGATATGCACATACGTGGTTCTAAACCTAAATACAACACAAACACTAGGCAATAAAGTGAATACTAATATTACGCCGTTCCCCGGCAACGGCGCCAAAAATTTGATGTCTTCTTTTAAATCGTTGTAATTTTGAAAAGATTTTTATATGTAAAACATGTGAAAACCAGACATCAAATAATAAAAACCGGTTCTCACTAGTGGATGAGACTGGGTCGAACTCAGGGAACGGGAATATTTCGTATTTAAGCACACAAATCTAAACTATTCTTTATTGCCGAATTATAATAAAACGTAAATGTTCAAGAAAGGTAAAAACAACTAACTATTACAACAAATGAATACCCTTCGCAGAGGGCGTAAAAAGCGATATTTACAAACCCAGAATTAAATTCCTAATTTTACAATAAAAGCAAAAGTCTTTTATGTTTGTACTTCTCGTGTAATATATTTGAAAGCTTGCATCAACGTAACACTTGCTTCTGCTCCGTGCTTTCCTGCACAATTCAACAACACATGAGCAGTACACAAGAAAAGACTAGAATGATGCTATCTAAAATGCACAAAATGAATGCTAAAAATTATATTGAAATAAGCAATGATAATACTAAACGAGTGTAAGTATAACTATGCATGCAATGTTCACTAAATGAAATTATATGCTACATTAAACAGATACTAATGAAATCAAATACTACTAACCTAAATGCTAAACACTAATGTAATTGATTACAAAGTAATAATCTAAGAAGAAAAAAATATAATGCTAACTACCTTAAATCTTACATTACTTAACTAAGTAAATGAAATTGCAAATGAGTTAACAATATTATTCAATCAACTAACAACTCAATTTGACTAACAAATCATTTTAACATCTAATCAATTCAATTAACAAATCAATTACTAACAGTTAACACATCAATTAACTAATAGCTAATCGGAAAACTCAGTAGATGACACCCTATCATCGGAAGTTGCATAATGCTTAGAAATCCAATAGTAAATCACTCAATAATATCTTGCTCTCAAACCTGATCCAGAACTCATGAGATCAGTCGATCAATCAATAAAACTGATCCGAAAATCAGTATCTTGCTACTCAAACCCGATCGAGAACTCCTGAGATCAGTCGATCACTATTCACCGAAGATATCAGTAGATAGCAACATATCAGACCGGAAACTCAGTAAATCGGTAATCAATTAATCCTAAAACTCAGGCAATCGATCAAAAGATCGATCAGTGCTCACACAGGCCAGGTTTCAATTGCCAAAAGTCAGGTGATACTATTCCACCGTGAAACAGATTTTCACGGTGAAGAAAAAAAAATTCCGGCGAAGCAGAGTGGATTCCGACCAGCTATCCACAGCAAATCCAGAGATCTGATTTCAGAATCACAAATCACAAATCAAATGATCCATAGCAAATCGAAATTCAAATGATCCAGAGGAAAATCTGTATCCAAAGACAAGATTAAAAATCGATTCAGATGATCGATCAAATATTTGAAGAACTGTATTGGATTCCAGCGACAGATTTTTAAACACAGGAACTATGGAATTCAGAATGTAAACTGGAATTTAGAATCAACATTCATCTAACTAAAGCATCAATCTCAAAATCGATCATCTAACTAAAGCATCAATCACAAAATTGATCATCAGACGAAAAAAATCAGAAACAGCAATGATCGAGTTTTTTTTTTCTTTTTATTTTTCTTTCTTTTTTTTCATTTTTCATTACACAGAAACATAACCTGACTTCATTAATTGAACCAGAAGAAGAAGATAAATGTGGCAAAAGAAGAAAAAGAAGAAGAAGAAGAAGATGATGTTACCGTAACTTGAGGGGTTAGAAGAGAGTTGATCCCCTCCCGTACACCATCGTCGGACTGAAGAAGCCTCCACCGGAAAAGAGAAGAGAGAAATAGGTAGAAGGGGAAGAAGGAGAGAAGAATGAGGTGGAGGGGAAGGGTTAGGAAAGAGGGCTCTGATGCACAAGAGGGAGACAGTTTTGAAAAATCCCCTTTCTTGAGTTTTTAAAGCACTCGGCTGAGTTTTGAAATTTTTGAAATTCTAAAAAAACACTTTCTAAGAGTTATTTACAAAATGCCTCATTTTGATATATGTTTTAAAAAAATTCTAAACTTTATTTTATTTTATTTTTATAAACTCACAATAACAAACATTAAAATATTCATTAAATTGCAAAATAACACTAATTTTCAAGCATTTTCTATTTTTAATTCATTTTAGCTCATTTACTCAAAACCAGCATAAAATTGAGTTTTAAATCATTTTTTTATGAAATCATGCATATTTTTTATATGAAATAACCCTAAAATATATGCATGATCAAATACCCCCATGCTTATGTTTTGCTAGTCCTCAAGCAAACTAGAAAAATGCAAGAAATCATACTATCACCTAACTCACTTTCGTATGAATCATGGTTGCATTTAGCTCATGCAACAAGTCGTGAGGGTTTGCAGTGATGCTACCCACAAACATCTCTGTCATGTATGCATAATATTACACATCCTCATAATCAGTAGGTAATTAAAGACTTTATTTTCACAAATATTTCCTGTTATTTCAAAAATCATAATATAATTAGAGTCTTTTATATACCACTACAGAAAAAGAATTTCTTTCACTTTTCTAAATATCATAATTATTTATGTTTTATTCTTGGAAAATCCAATAAAAACAAGTTATTATTTACTTATCCTCACTCATATGTTTTCTGCATAGGTTTTCTCAATCACACTTCTAAGCACTGAACTTTTCTTTCTTTTTCAGCTCTTTTCTTCATTTTTTTCATTTTTCACGCTTTTTCTTTTTGTGCATTCATTTGTCTCTTATAGCTTGTGTGTGGTCTGCTTTTATGCCTTGTGCAATGTCAATATCTTCTATACTTTTTCAATGCATACCAAAAGATATCAACTAAGACATAAAAGTGACTTCCTTCATTCACCTTTGCAACGTGAGAGTCAAACATTTCAACTTGTATCTGTTCTCAGCTTCTTAGGATCATGAAGTTTTCCACTCTCCTTTTCGAAATGGAATTAAAAGTTTCAACTTACATCTAAGTTCCATCTACTAAGGATTGTAGAATTATCCAAACAACCTAACGCATGCTTCTTTTTCACTTTTTGAGCTCATTTTTATGCTTTTGTTCATTTGCTTAGTTTTTCAAAAATACAACTGTACAAATTCATATTTGCGATTCAAAATAAATTCTAACATGTATCTGTCATCATTTCTTCGAAATCCGCATAAACAACAATAATTTTTAGATCTATGTCAGAAAAATCTTTCATGGGGCTTAAAAATCCTCTAAAAACGTCAGATTTGAAATAACATTCGTATAAGTTTAAACTTTTTCTTTAAAAACCTATTTTTCATGAGAGATATGTAAACATGTGCAAGAACATAAACAGAAATATCAAGGTGTGCAAACTACACCCTCCCCCATGCTTAAATGACACTGTCCCAGTGGCACTCCCCCATGCTTATATGAAACTACGTGAATGCACATGAGAGGAAATAAATGAGGGAAGAGAGTAGAAAACAACTTGTCATGAATTATAAATGCACGTTCTATGAATGTAATGAATTGTAATGTATACATGACATGACATGATAACCATGAATGAAAAAAAAAAAAACATGAAAAACTCATGAATAAAACGAAAAAGAAAAAACAAAATAAAATCTATAAATTCTAATCAAATCTAATAATATACAAGATATGGATTGCCTCCCATAAAGCGCTAAGTTTCACGTCTCCAGCCAGACGGATCCCTGGAAAAACCTTCATCGTCCATGAGATTAATGGACATGAAGTATCGCTCAATGAGGCTCTATGAAGAAAAGAGTGTCATCTGTGACACTACGCACTGTGTTGCCATCCCGTCTACGTCTAAATGTAATATCATGACTCCCTCTACATGAAGAACGGACATTAGTCTCATCTGAGAGACTAGTCAAGAAATAAGAGTCTAGGACCGACCGAGTATCAATGAATGCAACTTCAGACAAGTGGTGAATATGATCTGGCTTGACTTGGTCAAGCACCTTCTGCATCTGTACCTCTTGCTTACTAAAAACAATCGGTGATCCTAAAAGCTGAGAGAATGGGGCTTTATGAATATGTGATGATAATGCATGCTGTGTGCCTGGCCCCTTCTGCTGAGGTATCATGGAGATCGACTCGTCAGTAGAAATGTTATGGGGATCTTGAGTTGATTCCCAAGTGGAATGACACGCCTTCCCATACTGAAGGGATATAAAAGATTTGACTTGCACAAGGTGTGAATATGTGGGTTGCAAGTCAAATGACATGAAATCCTCTCCCTTGGATGTGACAACAGACTGACTATGACGGTTTTCTTGGCTTTGTCTAGTCAATGTCTGAGCTAACTGTCCCATTTGAGTCTCTAGCTTGGCTATTGACTGCATATGGGAGCAAAGAGTGGCCTTGATGTCAGAAAAGGCTTCTAACATCTTCTCCTGAAATGATGAACTTGGAATGGGCTCCTGAAGAGAAGGTAGACTAGACTGGGGATGAACCTGTGAAAAAATGGGATGCAAGTAACCTTGTGAAGGGTTACTGTGTCTATACTGTGTCTGGGAGGGCTGATGGGATGGGGAAATGAACTGGTTTCGCCAACCTGGGTTATATGGTGGTGCAAATGAATCATGCTCGGTCCTAGCAAAACCTTGGGCAGCATTCACCTGCTCCTGAACGAATTCAGGATATAACGGAGCTGCCAGACAATCTGAAACACAATGTGCAGGGCTAGCACATAGCTCACACACTCTTCCTACTGGAATTCGCGAAGAATTGGCTAGGAGTTGATCTAACTTTCTAGTCAACTGGTCAACCTTGGTACGCAATTCTAACTCGGACCCAACTTCAGAAATCCCAACTTTCCTAGGACCACTAGAAAGAGATGTAGTCCTATCGAGCCGTGCAGACAAGGTATGATGCATCGTGTTTTCACTCAAGGTCTCGAATAGAGACCACGCCTCGTCCTCATTGTTGAGCATAAAAGTGCCCCCACAAGACGAATCAACCATTTGACGATGCTTCTCAGTAAGCCCGTCATAGAAATACTGCACCAACTGCCAACGAGGCACCTGGTGATGGGGACACTTGCGGAGAAGATCTTTCAATCTCTCCCAAGACTCGTGAAACTGTTCTCCCTCAATTTGAGAAAAACTGGTTATAGCTTTACGAAACTGATTCATTTTACCAATTGGGAAGTACTTTTTGAGGAATTCGCGCTGCATTCCTTCCCAAGTAGTAATACGAACCGTCTCAAGAGATTTTAACCAGTGCTTGGCTTTATCTTTGAGAGAGAACGGAAACAAAGTCAACCTCATAGCGTCGTCTCCAAAGTTATTGATTCGCACAGTCGAGCAAATCTCAAGGAATTCATCGAGATGACGATATGGGTCCTCATTGCTAAGGCCATAAAACGAAGGTCGCATTTGAATCACACTGGCCTTAATCTCAAAATGGCTCACTCCTACATCAGGTCTCGTGATGCAGTAGGCGGGAGTATACATATTTGGCATGAAATACTCCCTCAAAGGACAGATCAAATGATGATCGTCAACCATTGCGTACACCTTAGAGTAGACCGGTGTAGCACACGTCCTAACTTTGGGTTTTCTACCTAACTAACGCACTAAGCGGCCAAACCACGCAAACCATAAAGAGAGTAGACTAAAAACAACAAAAACTAAACAAACACCACACAGTTACACGTAACAGAGATTATGCAAAAGAAATATGAAATCTATGTGTACAGTACCAATCGTACACAGTCACCTCTAAAGGGATCCTAGTAGGTAGGTTGTGCAAAAAAGTAAGCTCGTCTCTACGATATGCACATACGTGGTTCTAAACCTAAATACAACACAAACACTAGGCAATAAAGTGAATACTAATATTACGCCGTTCCCCGGCAACGACGCCAAAAATTTGATGTCTTCTTTTAAATCGTTGTAATTTTGAAAAGATTTTTATATGTAAAACATGTGAAAACCAGACATCAAATAATAAAAACCAGTTCTCACTAGTGGATGAGATTGGGTCGAACTCAGGGAACGGGAATATTTCGTATTTAAGCACACAAATCTAAACTATTCTTTATTGCCGAATTATAATAAAACATAAATGTTCAAGAAAGGTAAAAACAACTAACTATTACAACAAATGAATACCCTTCGCAGAGGGCGTAAAAAGCGATATTTACAAACCCAGAATTAAATTCCTAATTTTACAATAAAAGCAAAAGTCTTTTATGTTTGTACTTCTCGTGTAATATATTTGAAAGCTTGCATCAACGTAACACTTGCTTCTGCTCCGTGCTTTCCTGCACAATTCAACAACACATGAGCAGTACACAAGAAAAGACTAGAATGATGTTATCTAAAATGCACAAAATGAATGCTAAAAATTATATTGAAATAAGCAATGATAATACTAAACGAGTGTAAGTATAACTATGCATGCAATGTTCACTAAATGAAATTATATGCTACATTAAACAGATACAAATGAAATCAAATACTACTAACCTAAATGGTAAACACTAATGTAATTGATTACAAAGTAATAATCTAAGAAGAAAAAAATATAATGCTAACTACCTTAAACCTTACATTACTCAACTAAGTAAATGAAATTGCAAATCAGTTAACAATATTATTCAATCAACTAACAACTCAATTTGACTAACAAATCATTTTAACAGCTAATCAATTCAATTAACAAATCAATTACTAACAGTTAACACATCAATTAACTAATAGCTAATCGGAAAACTCAGTAGATGACACCCTATCATCGGAAGTTGCATAATGCTTAGAAATCCAATTGTAAATCACTCAATAATATCTTGCTCTCAAACCTGATCCAGAACTCATGAGATCAGTCGATCAATCAATAAAACTGATCCAAAAATCAGTATCTTGCTACTCAAACCCGATCCAGAACTCCTAAGATCAGTCAATCACTATTTACCGAAGATATCAGTAGATAGCAACCAATCAGACCGGAAACTCAGTAAATCGGTAATCAATTAATCCTAAAACTCAGGCAATCGATCAGTGCTCACACAGGCCAGGTTTCAATTGCCAAAAGTCAGGTGATACTATTCCACCGTGAAACAGATTTTCACGGTGAAGAAAAAAAAATTCCGGCGAAGCAGAGTGGATTCCGACCAGCTATCCACAGCAAATCCAGAGATCTGATTTCAGAATCACAAATCACAAATCAAATGATCCAGATGATCCATAGCAAATCGAAATTCAAATGATCCAGAGGAAAATCTGTATCCAAAGACAAGATTAAAAATCGATTCAGATGATCGATCAAATATTTGAAGAACTGTATTGGATTCCAGCGACAGATTTTTAAACACAGGAACTATGGAATTCAGAATGTAAACTGGAATTTAGAATCAACATTCATCTAACTAAAGCATCAATCTCAAATTCGATCATCTAACTAAAGCATCAATCACAAAATTGATCATCAGACGAAAAAAATCAGAAACAGCAATGATCGAGTTTTTTTTTCTTTTTATTTTTCTTTCTTTTTTTTTCATTTTTCATTACACAGAAACATAACCTGACTTCATTAATCGAACCAGAAGAAGAAGATAAATGTGGCAAAAGAAGAAAAAGAAGAAGAAGAAGAAGATGAAGAAGAAGAAGAAGAAGAAGAAGAAGAAGAAGAAGAAGAAGAAGATGATGTTACCGTAACTTGAGGGGTTAGAAGAGAGTTGATCCTTTCCCGTACACCACCGCCGGACTCAAGAAGCCTCCACCGGAAAAGAGAAGAGAGAAATAGAGAAAAGGGGAATAAGGAGAGAAGAATGAGGTGGAGGGGAAGGGTTAGGAAAGAGGGCTCTGATGCACAAGAGGGAGACAGTTTTGAAAAATCCCCTTTCTTGAGTTTTTAAAGCACTCGGCTGAGTTTTGAAATTTTTGAAATTCTAAAAAAATACTTTCTAAGAGTTATTTACAAAATGCCTCATTTTGATATATGTTTTAAAAAAATTCTAAACTCACTCTATTTTATTTTATTTTTATAAACTCACAATGACAAACATTAAAATATTCATTAAATTGCAAAATAACACTAATTTTCAAGCATTTTCTATTTTTAATTCATTTTAGCTCATTTACTCAAAACCAGCATAAAATTGGGTTTTAAATTATTTTTTTATATGAAATAATGCATATTTTTTATATGAAATAACCCTAAAATATATGCATAATCAGGCTATATAAAAAAAATGCCCCAGTTAGAAGGATCTGACTGGGTATAGAGATATTAGCCTGGTGAAGATGGTAGATATGAAATGGAGAACGAAGAGGAATAGATTTGCTTTGTGGCATTGAAGTTTAGGTTTTTGCCCTTAACCTGGATGGGACAAAAAATGCTTCGCATGGGAAAAAACTCAGGTTTGACCCTTAACCTGATTGAGGAATGAAATACCTCATCAAAATGAGGCTGAGGTTTGTACCCTTAACCTGATTGGACAAAAAAATGAAATACCTCATCAAAATGAGGCTCAGGTTTGTACCCTTAACCTGATCGGTTGGAAAATGAAATACCTCATCAAATGAGGCTCAGGTTTATACCCTTAACTTGATTGGGCAGAAAATGAAATACCTCATCAAATGAGGCTCAGGTTTGTACCTTTAACCTGATCGGGCATAAATGAAATACCTCATTAAAATGAGGCTCAGGTTTATACCCTTAATCTGATCGGGCGGAAATGAAATACCTTATTAAAATGAGGCTCAGGTTTATACCCTTAACCTGATCAGGCAGAAATGAAATACCTCATTAAAATGAGGCTCAGGTTTATACCCTTATCCTGATTTGGCGGAAAATGAAATAGAATCCTCGAAGGAAGAGACCATGATGGAACCTTCGGATTTTGCACAATAAATCTGATAGGGTTTTTGCAAAAGGAAGGAAAATGGGTCCCTAAAGCTTGAAAAGGGATTGATCTTGGGCGCCTCATTTCTGAGACTAAATCTGCTTTTGAAATTACCTTTTGCTAAAAAAAAAAAATGATTGGGGGTTTGACCTCAAACCGAAATTGGACTGTCTATGGTGGGACAGTGGGGACACAGGGAAGTGTGCGAATCTGAGAGCCCATGCGCTCAGATTATAAAAAAGAAGAGAAGGAATCTTGAAAACTCCTGTAATCAAGTCCTAAAGAGGGATTGGAAATTGGTGTCAGGATGTATCAAAACGGTCATCGAGCTCTCTCTTCACACCAGGATAGCTAGAAAATATTATCAAAATGTTGAAAATTTTGTTGTTGATTCAAAGTATTTGAAAATGATGCACATTATTGAGAAAATATTCCTCTTTTCTACCTGAAGTATTACCTCCAAATGAAATTGACTTCATAGAATCAAGATTTGGAATCCAAATTGCTTGCGATTGACCTTCTTCAAGAAAGCTATCAATTTCTTTGATATGAACAGGAAAGCGAGAATTTAATATTATAAAAGCAATTAATGAAAGAATATTGATAATAGAGTTTCACAAAATTAAAGAAGATTCTTGGTAGATTCGACAGTTTGATATCCTGGGATGCTTCTCTCATGATAATCTTTCTGCACTCTTTTGAGCTCTATTGGGTTTCGGGGAGGTTTATTACATCATTCTTTATTTTAGAGATGTCCTGACTTTTCTCTCTTTCTTTTTTCTCTCTCTCTCTCTCTCTCTCTCTTTTGGAAGGGTACGCCACAAACTCCTTCAACTTGGAGATGTTCTGATCCTTATTTGCCTCAAGGATTATATTGACGATATTGGCTCATAGGTTGGAAATCTCTAGATGATAGCGGAAATTAAATATCTTTTAGGGATTGTCGGGAGGTTCATCGCATTCGCCTTTATCTCGACGATGATTTGAACTTTCCTTGGAAGGATCTGTCACAAACTCCATCATCTTGGAGATGATTCAAATCTTTTTTGGCCCCGGAGGTCTACTCGCCTAATTTGTCTTCATCTTGACGACAATTGAGAGATCCCTTTTGCAGATATTTAATTGCAGCTTAGGTGATTTGAGGAGACAGGGCTTGGGTGAATTTTATCTTTTCCTAGCACTGGGGATATTTCCATGGTCTTTAAAGATATGCCATAACTGCGATCAATATCAATCACTTATGGCTTTGCAATAACATTGAATTTTCTTTGCTGGCCATATCCAGGATTTTATCCTTCATCCTTTTGGTTGGCCAATGGAAAGAATTTGGATTTTGAATCTTCCTTTGTAAAAGTTTCGCTCTTTCGGAAGTAATGCTGAAGGTATTTTGAGGCAAAGATTTGTGCAATAAAGATTTTGAAATTAACAAGTAATTGATTGACAAATTGATAAAATGTTCTTGAAATTCTTGGTGAAAGAGAGCATTTGAGGTCCGGCTCAATGCATCCGTGACAAAATTATCCTCTCCTTTCCCCAAAGGAGAAGACGCAGGCTTAGCCCTTACCTGAATGGGAAATAAAAATTACTCCTCTCTTCCCTGAAGAGGAGGTGTTTGCAAAACAAACTTTCAAAGAGAAATTGAGCTTTTGTCAAAGCTCCCTAACATTAGGCTTCTCTTATGGAAAGGGGGCTGATAGTAGTGAAGTCGGTAAATTGGGTCATGAAGGAACGAGTCCATCACACTCTCCCTAAAAAGAGTGTCCTCCATGACAAAATGGCCTAGTATGAAATGGGGGGCCACAAGGAAAGCGAACTTCCGTCGAAGCTCTCCCTATAAAAGGGTTTCTTGTGTGAAATTGGAAATTGTTTTGCAAACGGTTCACAAAGACACGACTCCCTTCAAACTCTCCCTGAAACGGGGCTAAGTGAACCAATTGGATAGCTTGCAAAAAGAACGAGCTCCCTCGAACTCTCCCTAAAAATGGTCTCTCGCAAGAGAAAATGATTGAAATTTGGATATTGAGCCAATAGGCGGAATGACTACGACCATGATTGGCAAAGGTGACCCGTAGGTCGAGAAGGATTGGGATAGAATTGGTAACCCAAAGGTTTGAAATTGGATGACCTAATGGTCAAAATTGAGAATTGGTTGACCCAAAGGTCGAACTTGTGTGACCCAGAGGTCGAAATTGGAAATTAAAATTTGAGAGTATGAAAATTGAGCGACCAGGAGGTCAAAATTGAGAATTGAGTGACCCGAAGGTCGAAATTGGAAATTGAATGACCTGGAGGTCAAAATTAGAAATTGGATGACCTAATGGTCGAAATTAAGAATTTGGTAATTGGAATTTAAAATTGGAAATTGGGTGACTCGGAGGTCGAAATTGAAGAATTGAATGACCCGAGGGTCGAAATTGAAGAATTGAATGATCCGAAGATTTAAATTGGAAATTGGTGGACTCGAAGGTCAAATTTGAGAAATTGACTGACCCTGAGGATCGAAGTGACTTGGATCAACAAAAGAGAATAAAGAGTTCGAGTCAAAGCTCAAATAAAGTAAAGAGATCACGAGTCGGAACCCGGATCAACAAAGGAGAATGAAGAGCTCGAGTCAGAGCTCGAATACAGTAAAGAGATCACGAGTCGGAACCCGGATCAACAAAGGAGAATAGAGAGCTCGAGTTAGAGCTCAAACAAAGTAAAGAGATCTCGAGTCGGAACTTAGATCAACAAAGGAAAGATAATTTGAGAAAAGACCCGAGTCGAAACTAGGATCTTCAAAGGAAAAATAATTTTGACGGAAAACCCGAGTCAGAACCCGGATCTTCAAAGGAAAAAGTAATTTGAAGGAAAACCCGAACCGGAACTTGGATCTTCAAAGGAAAAATAATTTAAAGGAAAACCCGAGTCGGAACTCGGATCTTAAAAGGAAAAATAATTTTAAGGAAAACCCGAGTCGGAACTCGGATCTTCGAAGGAAAAATATAAACCAACTTTAAAGTTGGATTTTGAAAAGGAAGAAATCTGAGTCGGAACTCGAATTTCTAAAAGAAAAATGGACCAACCTAAGAGTTGGGTTTGAAAGAAAAAAAAGTCTAAATCGGAATTCAGATCTTCAGAGAAGAACTCGATTAGAGGATCAAAATTTTGCAAATCGCCAGTGCGGGGACTGGATTTTGGAAAGAGGATTATATCTAAAGAATTTTGAGAAAAAATGGACAAAGATTGTAAACTGAAGTTAGGGATTGATGATTAGGATGAGAAATCATTCATAGTCTCAGAATTTATCTCTTATCCTGAATGGGAAATGAATTGGGTGCATAATTAATGCAAATGAAATGCAAATACAAATGAACTGTAGATGAAAGATGAGAGATTTTATTTGATCCTGCCTGCATACAGATTGTTTGAAAACAAATTTTTCAAAAGATGCCTCAGTGTAATGGGGAAGAAGGAATAAAATTTAAAGAAGGCTCTTTTGAGAAGAAACATAACGACAAAAGAAGAAAATCAGAGTTAGTAATGAGCATCCCTGTGGATTCAGGAAAATATAAAAAGAATTTTGCGAAAGAAGAAAGGTAAACAAAAGTTTTTAAGAAAAAAATTGTTTACAAGAGATATATTACATGGGAATTTGGAGAAATCATGAAAAGAAAATGACACCCCGAAATGAGAAAAAGTTGATGATTTTATTGATGACTTAAAAGAGATGGCAACTTTAAAAAGGAAAAATAGTTAGGACTATATCGTCCTGACAAAAAGTAAAAATGACAGAAATGAGAGGGCATTGTCATTGTCATTCTTCTGAGTGATCTAAGAAAGGCTTGGTCAGGACTGCAAGTTGTCCCTCTCTTTCTTCTGGCACCAAAAGCTCTTTATCGATGTAGTCCTGTACAATATTTTTGAGAACAAAGCAGCGTTCAGTATTGTGCCCCATTGCACGATGGAATTTGCAGAAACAATCTTTCCATTTCCCCATGGTGACAGGAGGATCAACAATCCTTGGAAGTTTGATCATATTCTTCGTGAGCAGATATCCAAGAATTTCTTCAATTGGCTGACCTAAAGGAGTAAACTCGCGATCATAACCCCAACCATCATGCTTTATCTTCTTTGGATTGCTTGATTTCTGTTGAGTGCTGCCTTCTTTGACTTCTTTCTGGGAACTGGACTGAACTTGCTTGGTTAGGGTTACTGGATGTTCTTCTTCTCTATCTTGAACAAAGAGGTTCTTATCAATGTAGTCTTGCACAATGTTTTTGAAGACGAAACAATGATCAGTGTCATGCCCTACCGCCCGATGAAATTTGCAGAACTGGTTCATGAATCTTCTTATGATAGTGGGAGGATCCGTGACTTTTGGGAGCTTGACTAATCCCTTGATCAGCATGTATTCAAGGACTTTGTCGAGTGGCTCGTCTATAGGAGTGAAATCTCGAACATTGCTCCAATTTTCGCGCTTTGGTTTTTCTTGATTTTTTTCCTTTTGCTGAGGGCTGGATTGAAGAGGTCTATCCTGGATTCTGAAATACTTTCCTTTCCGATCCTTAGACTCTTCTAAATTGATGCTTCGATTGCCTATGTTTTTGTTGTTGCTGGGTTTAGAACTTTTTGCGCTGTTGTGGTTGCCAATGATGCTCATAGGGATGGTGATAGATGTCTCTTCTTTAACAAGAACTTTTCTGAAATTGGCCTCAGCTTGATCGGATAATATCTCGATCATCATTTTTTTGAACAACCGATATATAACGGGATCGATCTCATCCTTACTGGTCTGAGCTCCCTCTTTGGCAGACTTTATGGGATCCATTTCTTACTCACTGTTTGTAATTAATGTACCAAAGTGGCGTGGTCTTTGATCTCGTCTGGATCACAAAACCATGCCAATACCCTCTGCAGAGCAAAATGGGATGTTTAGCATGATGGAGAAAGAATTTTGAAAGCAACAATCTCAAGAGAGAAAAAAAATGATGAGATCAGGTTGGCAATCTTGGAAGGAGATGACAAACAAAAATTTTGAATAAAATTTGGAAGATATGATGGAAGTCATGGAAAAGTTTTTGAAGATAGATGGCTGATGTCTTCTTTATAATCGTCGTAATTTTGAAAATATTTTTATATGTAAAACATGTGAAAACCAGACATCAAATAATAAAAACCGGTTCTCACTAGTGGATGAGACCGGGTCGAACTCAGGGAACGGGAATATTTCGTATTCAAACACACAAATCTAAACTAATCTTTATTGCCGTATTAATAAAATGTAAAATGTTCAAGAATGGTAAAAACAACTAACTATTACAACAAATGAATACCCTTCGCAGAGGGCGTAAAGTGCAATATTTACAAACTCAAATTTAAATTCCTAATTCTAAACTGAAAAGTAAAAAAAAAAGCTTCTACTCTTCGTACTTCGTGTCACGTAATCGCTTCAGCTCCACTCCTGTGCTATCCTGCACAAATCAAACGAACACAAGCAGTACCAGAGATAGAAATAACACGTATACTACAAAATACTAATTAAATGCTAGAAATATGAAAGAAATCTAACTAACTAATTACAAAGCACTTAACTAACAGTTTACTTAACTAACACTTTACTTAACAAAAACATGAAAATGAAGGAAAAATTAAAAGCAGGGAAATGACTTGTAAAATAAAGAAAAATGGAAATCGTAATGTAAAGCAACACAGTATTACAAGAAATCAAGGAGTTGAAATGAATGTTGAAAGCTAGAAAATGAGATGAAGAAACAGGAAATAAAAAAAATTACAATACGTAAAAACAGGAAATTAGGAAAAACAGGAAAAACAAGATATAAAAGAAAAAGAGAAAAATCAGAACAAGCAAAATTAGGAAATTAAAGCATGCTGAAAAACAGAGAATTTCGAAACAAAGAAGCTACTAAATGAAACAAAACAGAAATTGGGAAAAAAAATATAGTAGGAAATCAAAATAAATGGAATCAAATTAGGAACCATAACTAATGAATGACAGAACAAAGTATGCAGAGGAAGAAGGGAAGGAACAAATGGAAATGCAGTTAGCAAAAAGAAAAGAATGTAATGAATGAAAAACAGGAACTTCAAATTAGATGAGGCATCAAACAGAAATCGTCAAACAAAAATCAGCATCAAATATTAAAATAGGAAATGGAAATCAACATTGAAACAAAAAATGAAAATCAACATTGAAACAGAAAATGAAAATCACGATTGAAACAGAAAATCATACTATGACTTGCAATGCTGTAGCAACTATAGAAGAGAAAACCACTAATAAATTAAAATAAACACAGAAATTATGGAACACGGTAAAACCAGAAATTAAAAGCTGCAAAACAGGAAAACATCAAATGAATATACAGCAAATCTGTGCGATGAATGAAACAAAGTGAAAACAATGAGTGATTGTACAGGAAATCAACGGAATGAGCAATTGGAAAATCAAATTAGCAGAAATAGAAAAACTCAAAGAATCCTAAAAAAATTGGGCATTAACAACTACAACATTTGATCTAAATTTTTTTTCTTTTCATTTTTAATTTATTTTCTCGTTTTTGTTTTTCTTTTCTTTTGACACATAATTAATGGAAGAAGAAAAAAAGGAAGATGCAGATCGGAAGAAGAAGAAGAAGAAGAAGAAGAAGATGAAGAAGAAGAAGAAGATGAAGAATCGGAACTTACCAGAGGGGTTCAGAAAGAATGGCGGCCTCCACCACCACGCCGTCGCCGAACTGAAGAGCCACCACCACCGCCGGCTGGATTGAACAGAGCAAGAGGGAGAAGGGGAAGAAAGAGGTAAGAAACCACCGGCGATGGTGGAGGATGGTGAGAAAAGAGGGAAGAGAGGGAAAGAGGGGAAAGAGGCAAGGCTTCAGCCGAGAATGGGGGAGACGCCCTTGATTTTTCTGTTTTTGGGTTTTTAACAGCAAGAAAACCGGTTTGAACCGGTTTGTTGCTGTTTAGTTTTTTAGTTTCAAAAGAAACACAAACCGGTTTGTTATTATTTTTTTTTTCAGTTTTCAAAATCACAAACCCTGTAATAGTTTGTTCTATTATTTTCAAAAATCTAAAAAACTGTTTAAAGAAAGTCTATTTGCTAAAAACCTCAAAACTATTTTAATCTAAAGACTATTTCTTAAAAAAAACACTAAACCTCATTTCAACTTTATTTTTAAAACTAACTAACTAACTTTATTTTTAACTCTAATTTTTATTTTATTTTTATGAACTCACAATGACAAACATTAAAATATTCATTAAATTGCAAAATAACACTAATTTTCAAGCATTTTCTCTTTTTAATTCATTTTAGCTCATTCACTCAAAACCAGCATAAAATTGGGTTTTAAATCAATTTTTTATGAAATCATGCATATTTTTGATATGAAATAACCCTAAAATATATGCATGATCAAATACCCCATGCTTATGTTTTGCTAGTCCTCGAGCAAACTACAAAAATACAAGAAATCAAACTATCACCTAACTCACTTTCGTAGGAATCACGGTTGCATTTAGCTCATGCAACAAGCCCTTTCAAACCCTGAGTTACCCCAGTGGACGAGTAAGGTCTCGTGAGGGTTTGCAGTGATGCTACCCACAAACATCTTTGTCATGTATGCATAATATTACACATCCTCACAAGTAGTAGGTAATTAAAGACTTTATTTTCACAAATATTTCCTCTTATTTCAAAATCAAAACATAACTAGAGTCTTTTATATACCACCACAGAAAAGAATTTCTTTCACTTTTCTAAATATCACAATTATTTATGTTTTATTCTTAGAAAATCCATTAAAAACATATTATTATTTACTTATCCTCACTCATATGTTTTCTACACAGGTTTTCTCAATCACACTTCTAAGCACTGAACTTTTCTTTCTTTTTAATCTCTTTTCTCTTTTTTTTTTCTTTTCACGCTTTTTCTTTTTGCTCACTTATTCTTCTCTTATAGCTTGTGTGTGGTCTGCTTTTATGCCTTGTGCAATGTCAATATCTTCTATACTTTTTTCAATGCATACCAAAAGACATCAACTAAGACATAAAAGTGACTTCCTTCATTCAACTTTATAACGTGAGAGTCAAACATTTCAACTTGTATCTGTTCTCAGCTACTTAGGATCACGAAGTTTTCCTCTTAAAAGTTTCAACTTACATCTAAGTTCCATCTACTAAGGATTGTGGAATTATCCAAACAACCTAACGCATGCTATTTTTTTCTCTTTTTGAGCTCATTTTTACGCTTTTGTTCATTTGCTTAGTTTTTCAAAAATACAACTGTGCATATTCATATTTGCAATTCAAAATAAATTCTACCATGTATCTATCATCATTTATTCAAAATTCACATAAACAACCATAATTTTTAGATCCATGTCAGAAAAAAATTTCGTGGGGCTTAAAAAAATCCTCTAAAAACATCAGATTTAAAATAACATTCATATAAGTTCAAACTCTTTCTTTAAAAATCTACTTTTCATGAGAGATGTGTAAACATGTGCAAGAACGTGAACTTCTATATCAAGGTGTGCAAACTACACCCTCCCCCATGCTTGAATGACACTGTCTCAGTTGCACTCCCTCATGCTTATATGAAACTAAGTGAATGCACATGAGACAAAAAAAATGAGGGAAAAGAGTAGAATAACCTGACATGAATTAAAAATACATGTTCTATGAATATAATGAATGCAATATATACATGACATGACATGAAAACCATGAATGAAACAAAAAGAACATGAAAAACTCATGAAGAAAACTAAAAAGTAAAAACAAAATAAAATCTATAAATTCTAAGCAAATCTAATCATATACAAGATATGGGTTGCCTCCCATAAAGCGCTAAGTTTCACGTCCCTAGCCAGACGAATCCTTGGAAAAACCTTCATCATCCAAGAGATCAATGGACATGAAGTCAAGCTCAACCACGCTCTATGTAGAAAAGAGTGTCATCTGTGACACTGCGCACTGTGTTTTCATCCCGTCTACCTCTAAATGTAGTATAATGAATCTCTTGACATGAAGAACAAAAATTAGTCTCATCTGAGAGACTGGTCAAGAAATGAGAGTCTAAGACCGATCGAGTATCAATGAATGCAACTTCAGACAAGTGGTGAATATGATCAGGCTTGACTTGGTCAAGCACCTTCGGCATCTGTACCTCTTGCTTACTAAAAACAATCGGTGATCTTAAAGGCTGACAGAATTGGGCTTTATGAATATGTGATGATAATGCATGTTGTGTGCCTGGCCCCTTCTGTTGAGGTATCATGGAGATTGACTCGTCAATAGAAATGATATGGGGCTCATGAGTCGATTCCCGAGTGGAGTGACATGCCTTCCCATACTGAAGGGATGTAACAGATTTAACCTGCTCATGATGTGAATCATTGGGATGCAGGTTAAATGACATGGGCTCCTCTCCCTTGGATGTGACAACAGACTGACTATGAAGGTTCCCCTGGCTTTACCTACTGAAGGTCTCAACCAACTGTCCCATTTGAGTCTCTAGCTTGGCTATTGATTGCGTATGGGAGCTCAAAACTTGTAGTATCCTATCTTGGAAGGATTGACTAGGTGAAGGGTCATGAGAATGGGGTTGAGTATAAGCAGGTTGGGCTGGGGGATGAACCTGTGGAAAAATGGGTTGCGAGTAACCTTGTGAAGGGTTACTGTGTCTATACTGTGTCTGGGAGGGCTGATGGGATAGGGAAATGGACTGGTTTCGCCAACCTGGGTTGTATGATGGTGCAAATGAATCAGGCATGGGTTTAGCCAAACCTTGCGCAGTATTCACCTGCTCCTGAACGAATTCAGGATATAATGGCGCTGCAGGACAATCTGAAACACAATGTGCAGAGCTAGCACAAAGCTCGCACACTCTTTCTACTGGACTTCTCGAGGAATTGGCTAGGAATTGATCTAACTTCCTAGTCAACTGGTCAACCTTGGTACGCAATTCTAACTCGGACCCAACTTCGGAAATCCCAACTTTCCTAGGACCAATAGACATAGATGTAGTCCTATCGAGCCGTGAAGACAAGGTATGATGCATCGTGTTTTCACTCAAGGTCTCAAATAAAGACCACGCCTCGTCCTCACTCTTGAGCATAAAAGTGCCCCCACAAGACGAATCAACCATTTGACGATGCTTCTCAGTAAGCCCGTCATAGAAATACTGCACCAACTGCCAACGAGGCACCTGGTGATGGGGACACTTGCAGAGAAGATCTTTCAATCTCGCCCAAGACTCATGAAACTGTTCTCCCTCAATTTGAGAAAAACTGGTTATAGCTTTACGAAACTGATTCGTTTTACCAATTGGGAAGTACTTTTTGAGGAATTCGCGATGCATTCCTTCCCAAGTAGTAATACGAACCATCTCAAGAGATTTTAGCCAGTGCTTGGCTTTATCTTTGAGAGAGAATGGAAACAAAGTCAACCTCATAGCATCATCTCCAAAGTTATTGATTCGCACAGTCGAGCAAATCTCAAGGAATTCGTCGAGATGACGATATGGGTCTTCATTGCAAAGGCCATAAAACGAAGGTAGCATTTGAATCACACTGGCCTTAATCTCAAAATGGCTCGCTCCTACATCAGGTATCGTGATGCAGGAGGCGGGAGTATACGTATTTGGCATGAAGTACTCCCTCAAAGGATGTATCAAATGATGATCGTCAGCCATTGTGTACACCTTGGAGTAGACTGGTGTAGCACACGTCCTAACTTTGGGTTTTCTACCTAACTAACGCACTAAGCGGCCAAACCACGCAAACCACAAAGCGAGTAAACTAAAAACAACAAAAACTAAACAATCACCACGCAAGTACACATAACAGAGATTATGCAAAAGAAATATAAAATCTATGTGTATGGTACCAATCATACATAGTCACCTCTAAGGGAATCCTAGTAGGTGGGCTGTGCAGAAAAGTAAGCTCGTCTCTACGATATGCACATACGTAGTTCTAAACCTAAATGCAAGCAAACACTAGGCAACAAAGCGAATACTAATATTACGCCGTTCCCCAGCAACGGCGCCAAAAATTTGATGTCTTCTTTATAATCGTTGTAATTTTAAAAAGATTTTTATATGTAAAACATGTGAAAACCAGACATCAAATAATAAAAACCGGTTCTCACTAGTGGATGAGACCGGGTCGAACTCAAGGAACGAGAATATTTCGTATTCAAACACACGAATCTAAACTAGTCTTTATTGCCGTATTATTAAAATGTAAAATGTTCAAGAAAGGTAAAAACAACTAACTATTACAACAAATGAATACCCTTCGCAGAGTGCGTAAAGTGCAATATTTACAAACTCAAATTTAAATTCCTAATTCTAAACTGAAAAGTAAAAAAAAAAACCTTCTACTCTTCGTACTTCGTGTCACGTAATCGCTTCAGCTCCACTCCTGTGCTATCCTGCACAAATCAAACGAACACAAGCAGTACCAGAGATAGAAATAACACGTATATTGCAAAATACTAATTAAATGCTAGAAATATGAAAGAAATCTAACTAACTAATTACAAAGCACTTAACTAACAGTTTACTTAACTAACAATTTACTTAACTAACACTTTACTTAACAAAAATAGGAAAATGAAGGAAAAATCAAAAGCAGGGAAATGACTTGTAAAATAAAGAAAAATGGAAATCGTAATGTAAAGCAACACAGGATTACAAGAAATCAAGGAGTTGAAATGAATGTTGAAAGCTAGAAAATGAGATGAAGAAACAGGAAATAAAAAAAATTACAATACGTAAAAATAGGAAATTAGGAAAAACAAGATATAAAAGAAAAAGAAAAAAATCAGAACACGCAAAATTAGGAAATTAAAGCATGCTAAAAAACAGAGAATTTCGAAACAAAGAAGCTACTAAATGAAACAAAACAGAAACTGGAAAAAAAAATATAGTAGGAAATCAAAATAAATGGAATCAAATTAGGAACCATAACTAATGAATAACAGAACAAAGTATGCAGAGGAAGAAGGGAAGGAACAAATGGAAATGCAGTTAGCAAAAAGAAAAGAATGTAATGAATGAAAAACAGGAACTTCAAATTAGATGAGGCATCAAACAGAAATCGTCAAACAAAAATCAGCATCAAATATTGAAACCGGAATTGGAAATCAACATTGAAACAAAAAATGAAAATCACGATTGAAACAGAAAATGAAAATCACGATTGAAACAGAAAATCATACTATGACTTGCAATGTTGTAGCAACTATAGAAGAGAAAACCACTAATGAATTAAAATAAACACAGAAATTATGGAACACGGTAAAAGCAGAAATTAAAAACTGCAAAACAGGAAAACATCAAATGAATATACAGCAAATCTGTGCGATGAATGAAACAAAGTGAAAACAATGAGTGATTGTACAGGAAATCAACGGAATGAGCAATAGGAAAATCAAACTAGCAGAAATAGAAAAACTCAAAGAATCCTACAAAAATTGGGCATTAACAACTACAGCATTTGATCTAAATTTTTTTTCTTTTCATTTTTATTTTATTTTCTCGTTTTTGTTTTTCTTTTCTTTTGACACAGAATTAATGGAAGAAGAAGAAAAGGAAGATGCAGATCGGAAGAAGAAGAAGAAGAAGAAGATGAAGAAGAAGAAGATGAAGAATCAGAACTTACCAGAGGGGTTAGGAAAGAATGGCGGCCTCCACCACCACGCCGTCGCCGGACTGAAGAGCCACCACCACCGCCGACTGGATTGAACAGAGCAAGAGGGCGAAGGGGAAGAAGGAGGTAAGAAACCACCGGCGATGGTGAAGGATGTTAAGAAAAGAGAGAAGAGAGGGAAAGAGGGGAAAGAGGCAAGGCTTCAGCCGAGAATGGGGGAGACGCCCTTGATTTTTCTGTTTTTGGGTTTTTAACAGCAAGCAAACCGGTTTGAACCGGTTTGTTGCTGTTTAGTTTTTCAGTTTTAAAAGAAACACAAACCGGTCAAACCAGTTTGTTATTATTTTTTTTTTCAGTTTTCAAAATCACAAACCGTGTAATAGTTTGTTCTATTATTTTCAAAAATCTAAAAAATTGTTTAAAGAAAGTCTATTTGCTAAAAACCTCAAAACTATTTTAATCTAAAGACTATTTCTTAAAAAAAGCACTAAACCTCATTTCAACTTTATTTTTAAAACTAACTAACTAACTTTATTTTTAACTCTAATTTTTATTTTATTTTTATGAACTCACAATGACAAACATTAAAATATTCATTAAATTGCAAAATAACACTAATTTTCAAGCATTTTCTCTTTTTAATTCATTTTAGCTCATTCACTCAAAACTAGCATAAAATTAGGTTTTAAATCAATTTTTTATGAAATCATGCATATTTTTTATATGAAATAACCCTAAAATATATGCATGATCAAATACCCCATGCTTATGTTTTGCTAGTCCTCGAGCAAACTACAAAAATGCAAGAAATCAAACTATCACCTAACTCACTTTCGTAGGAATCACGGTTGCATTTAGCTCATGCAACAAGCCCTTTCAACCTCTGAGTTACCCCAGTGGACGAGTAAGGTCTTGTGAGGGTTTGCAGTGATGCTACCCACAAACATCTCTGTCATGTATGCATAATATTACACATCCTCACAAGTAGTAGGTAATTAAAGACTTTATTTTCACAAATATTTCCTCTTATTTCAAAATCAAAACATAATTAGAGTCTTTTATATACTACCACAGAAAAGAATTTCTTTCACTTTTCTAAATATCACAATTATTTATGTTTTATTCTTAGAAAATCCAATAAAAACATATTATTATTTACTTATCCTCAATCATATGTTTTCTACACAAGTTTTCTCAATCACACTTCTAAGCACTGAACTTTTCTTTCTTTTTAAGCTCTTTTCTCTCTTTTTTTTCTTTTCACGCTTTTTCTTTTTGCTCACTTATTCTTCTCTTATAGCTTGCGTGTGGTCTGCTTTTATGCCTTGTGCAATGTCAATATCTTCTATACTTTTTTCAATGCATACCAAAAGACATCAACTAAGACATAAAAGTGACTTCCTTCATTCACCTTTATAACGTGAGAGTCAAACATTTCAACTTGTATCTGTTCTCAGCTACTTAGGATCACAAAGTTTTCCACTCTCCTTTTCGAAATGGAATTAAAAGTTTCAACTTACATCTAAGTTCCATCTACTAAGGATTGTGGAATTATCCAAACAACCTAACGCATGCTATTTTTTTCTCTTTTTGAGCTCATTTTTACGCTTTTGTTCATTTGCTTAGTTTTTCAAAAATACAACTGTGCATATTCATATTTGCAATTCAAAATAAATTCTAACATGTATCTATCATCATTTCTTCAAAATCCGCATAAACAACTATAATTTTTAGATCCATGTCAGAAAAAAAAATTGTGGGGCTTAAAAAAATCCTCTAAAAACATTAGATTTAAAATAACATTAATATAAGTTCAAACTCTTTCTTTAAAAATCTACTTTTCATGAGAGATGTGTAAACATGTGCAAGAACATGAACAGAAATATCAAGGTGTGCAAACTACACCCTCCCCCATGCTTGAATGACACTGTCCCAGTGGCACTCCCCCATGCTTATATGAAACTAAGTGAACACATGAGACGAAATAAATGAGGGAAAAGAGTAGAATAACCTGACATGAATTAAAAATACACGTTCTATGAATATAATGAATGCAATATATACATGACATGACATGAAAACCATGAATGAAACAAAAAGAACATGAAAAACTCATGAAGAAAACTAAAAAGTAAAAACAAAATAAAATCTATAAATTCTAAGCAAATCTAATAATATACAAGATATGGGTTGCCTCCCATAAAGCGCTAAGTTTCACGTGCCTAGCCAGACGGATCCCTGGAAAAACCTTCATCGTCCATGAGATCAATGGACATGAAGTCAGGCTCAACCAGGCTCTATGTAGAAAAGAGTGTCATCTGTGACACAACGCACTGTGTTTCCATCCCGTCTACCTATAAATGTAGTATAATGACTCTCTCGACATAAAGAACAGAAATTAGTTTCATCTGAGAGACTGGTCAAGAAATGAGAGTCTAAGACCGACCGAGTATCAATGAATGCAACTTCAGACAAGTGGTGAATATGATCAGGCTTGACTTGGTCAAGCACCTTCTGCATCTGTACCTCTTGCTTACTAAAAACAATCGGTGATCTTAAAGGTTGAGAGAATGAGGCTTTATGAATATGTGATGATAATGCATGCTGTGTGCCTGGCCCCTTCTGTTGAGGTATCATGGAGATCGACTCGTCAGTAGAAATGATATGGGGCTCATGAGTCGATTCCCGAGTGGAGTGACACGCCTTCCCATACTGAAGGGATGTAACAGATTTAACCTGCTCATGATGTGAATCATTGGGATGCAGGTTAAATGACATGGGCTTCTCTCCCTTGGATGTGACAACATTTTGACTATGAAGGTTCCCGTGGCTTTGCCTACTGAAGGTCTCAACCAACTGTGCCATTTGAGTCTCTAGCTTGGCTATTGATTGCGTATGGGAGCTCAAAACTTGTAGTATCCTATCTTGGAAGGATTGACTAGGTGAAGGCTCATGAGAATGGGGTTGAGTATACGCAGGTTGGGCTGGGGGATGAACCTGTGGAAAAATGGGATGCGAGGAACCTTGTGAAGGGTTACTATGTTTATACTGTGTCTGGGAGGGATGATGGGATAGGGAAATGGACTGGTTTCGCCAACCTGGGTTATATGATGGTGCAAATGAATCAGGCATGGGTTTAGCGAAACCTTGGGCAGTATTCACCTGCTCCTGAATGAATTCAGGATATAATGGCGCTGCCGGACAATCTGAAACACAATGTGCAGGGCTAGCACAAAGCTCGCACACTCTTTCTACTGGACTTCTCGAGGAATTGGCTAGGAATTGATCTAACTTCCTAGTCAACTGGTCAACCTTGGTACGCAATTCTAACTCGGACCCAACTTCGGAAATCGCAACTTTCCTAGGACCACTAGACATAGATGTAGTCCTATCGAGTCGTGAAGACAAGGTATGATGCATCGTGTTTTCACTCAAGGTCTCAAATAAAGACCATGCCTTGTCCTCACTCTTGAGCATAAAAGTGCCCCCACAAGACGAATCAACCATTTGACGATGCTTCTCAGTAAGCCCGTCATAGAAATACTGCACCAACTGCCAACGAGGTACCTGGTGATGGGGACACTTGCGGAGAAGATCTTTCAATCTCTCCCAAGACTCATTAAACTGATCTCCCTCAATTTGAGAAAAATTGGTTATAGCTTTACGAAACTGATTCGTTTTACCAATTGGGAAGTACTTTTTGAGGAATTCGTGCTGCATTCCTTCCCAAGTAGTAATACAAACCATCTCAAGAGATTTTAGCCAGTGCTTGGCTTTATCTTTGAGAGAGAACGGAAACAAAGTCAACCTTATAGCATCATCTCCAAAGTTATTAATTCGCACAGTCGAGCAAATCTCAAGAAATTCGTCGAGTTGACGATATGGGTCTTCATTGCTAAGGCCATAAAATGAAGGTAGCATTTGAATCACACTGGCCTTAATCTCAAAATGGCTCGCTCCTACATCAGGTCTCGTGATGCAGGAGGCGGGAGTATACTTATTTGGCATGAAGTACTCCCTCAAAGGATGTATCAAATGATGATCCTCAGCCATTGCGTACACCATGGAGTAGACCGGTGTAGCACATGTCCTAACTTTGGGTTTTCTACCTAACTAACGCACTAAGCGGCCAAACCACGCAAACCACAAAGCGAGTAAACTAAAAACAACAAAAACTAAACAATCACCACGCAAGTACACATAACAGAGATTATGCTAAAGAAATATAAAATCTATGTGTACGGTACCAATCGTACACAGTCACCTCTAAGGGAATCCTAGAAGGTGGGCTGTGCGGAAAAGTAAGCTCGTCTCTACGATATGCACATACCTAGTTCTAAACCTAAATGCAAGCAAACACTAGGCAATAAAGCGAATACTAATATTACACCGTTCCCCGGCAACGGTGCCAAAAATTTGATGTCTTCTTTATAATCGTTGTAATTTTGAAAAGATTTTTATATGTAAAACATGTGAAAACCAGACATCAAATAATAAAAACCGGTTCTCACTAGTGGATGAGACTGGGTCGAACTCAGGGAACGGGAATATTTCGTATTCAAACACACGAATCTAAACTAATCTTTATTGCCGTATTATTAAAATGTAAAATGTTCAAGAAAGGTAAAAACAACTAACTATGACAACAAATGAATACCCTTCGCAGAGGGCGTAAAGTGCAATATTTACAAACTCAAATTTAAATTCCTAATTCTAAACTGAAAAGTAAAAAAAAAAGCTTCTACTCTTCGTACTTCGTGTCACGTAATCGCTTCAGCTCCACTCCTGTGCTATCCTGCACAAATCAAACGAACACAAGCAGTACCAGAGATAGAAATAACACGTATACTACAAAATACTAATTAAATGCTAGAAATATGAAAGAAATCTAACTAACTAATTACAAAGCACTTAACTAACAGTTTACTTAACTAACACTTTACTTAACAAAAACAGGAAAATGAAGGAAAAATTAAAAGCAGGGAAATGACATGTAAAATAAAGAAAAATGGAAATCGTAATGTAAAGCAACACAGGATTACAAGAAATCAAGGAGTTGAAATGAATGTTGAAAGCTGGTTAGTGAGATGAAGAAACAGGAAATAAAAAAAATTACAATACATAAAAACAGGAAATTAGGAAAAACAGGAAAAACAAGATATAAAAGAAAAAGAGAAAAATCAGAACAAGCAAAATTAGGAAATTAAAGCATGCTAAAAAACAGAGAATTTCGAAACAAAGAAGCTACTAAATGAAACAAAACAGAAACTGGAAAAAAAAATATAGTAGGAAATCAAAATAAATGGAATCAAATTAGGAACCATAACTAATGAATGACAGAACAAAGTATGCATAGGAAGAAGGGAAGGAACAAATGGAAATGCAGTTAGCAAAAAGAAAAGAATGTAATGAATGAAAAACAGGAACTTCAAATTAGATGAGGCATCAAACAGAAATCGTCAAACAAAAATCAACATCAAATATTGAAATAGGAAATGGAAATCAACATTGAAACAAAAAATGAAAATCACGATTGAAACAGAAAATCATACTATGACTTGCAATGTTGTAGCAACTATAGAAGAGAAAACCACTAATGAATTAAAATAAACACAGAAATTATGGAACACGGTAAAAGCAGAAATTAAAAACTGCAAAACAGGAAAACAGGAAAACATCAAATGAATATACATCAAATCTGTGCGATGAATGAAACAAAGTGAAAACAATGAGTGATTGTAAAGGAAATCAACGGAATGAGCAATAGGAAAATCAAACTAGCAGAAATAGAAAAACTCAAAGAATCCTAAAAAAATTGGGCATTAACAACTACAACATTTGATCTAAATTTTTTTTCTTTTCATTTTTATTTTATTTTCTTGTTTTTGTTTTTCTTTTCTTTTGACAGAGAATTAATGGAGGAAGAAGAAAAGGAAGATACAGATCGGAAGAAGAAGAAGAAGAAGAAGATGAAGAAGAAGAAGATGAAGAATCAGAACTTACCAGAGGGGTTAGGAAAGAATGGCGGCCTCCACCACCACGTCGTCGCCGGACTGAAGAGCCACCACCACTGCCGGCTGGATTGAACAGAGCAAGAGGGAGAAGGGGAAGAAGGTGGTAAGAAACCACCGGCGATGGTGGAGGATGGTGAGAAAAGAGGGAAGAGAGTGAAAGAGGCAAGGCTTCAGCCGAGAATGGGAGAGACGCGCTTGATTTTTCTGTTTTTGGGTTTTTAACAGCAAGCAAACCGGTTTGCACCGGTTTGTTGCTGTTTAGTTTTTCAGTTTTAAAAGAAACACAAACCGGTCAAACCGGTTTGTTATTATTATTTTTTTTTCAGTTTTCAAAATCACAAACCGTGTAATAGTTTGTTCTATTATTTTCAAAAATCTAAAAAAGTGTTTAAAGAAAGTCTATTTGCTAAAAACCTCAAAACTATTTTAATCTAAAGACTATTTCTTAAAAAAAACACTAAACCTCATTTCAACTTTATTTTTAAAACTAACTAACTTTATTTTTAACTCTAATTTTTTTTTTTTTTAGGAACTCACAGTGACAAACATTAAAATATTTATTAAATTGCAAAATAACACTAATTTTCAAGCATTTTCTCTTTTTAATTCATTTTAGCTCATTCACTCAAAACCAGCATAAAATTGGGTTTTAAATCAATTTTTTATGAAATCATGCATATTTTTGATATGAAATAACCCTAAAATATATGCATGATTAATGGCAAAATTTGAAATTTCAAAATTTTGTAGGCAGGATTAGAATAAGGCTGGAGATTCGAGATCCAGTGGAACGGAAGAATGGAAAATCACCTGGAGTTTTGAGAAAATGGGATAATTTAGAAAATCGTCCAGGGTTTAGAGAAAATACGAAAAATATTTTATGAAAAATAAGGATGTTTGGAAAATTGTCTAATATTTTGGAAAAAAATGGGAAATATAAGGAATTTAGAAAATAAGGTGCATACAATCACATCCTGCATAAACACTCATGCACATATAACACTCCCTAAAAGGCTGACTCTAGATGCATCATTTTGAAAAGCAGTTGTAGGACCCTAATCCTAACTTTAGGTTCAGATCATCTTTGTCCAATCCAGTTATGCCGATATACTCGATTTGAGATTCAAAGTACGTGGCATAGAATTTCAACTCCGATTCTAAGGTAAGGTTTTCCAACATCCTTGAGCGCCTACCGATATACTTCGGACTGTGGCCCTTAGTACGTGGTAGGGGGGCATCAACCCAAATAAGTGGCCCAGTTGTGAGGCTCTGTCCCGAACTAGGGTTATGGAAGAGAGCCTAGCAACATAAAGACCAGGTAAAGATAGGTAAGGTGGTTTTGAAAAAATGATCACATGCAAGAAATAGAAGGCTCTAAGTCCTAGAGAGATAGATTTTTTAAAACTTTTGAAGAAGCATACATTGTTTGCATTCAGATCCTAAATTGAGGAAAGTTGTGTTTAGACCTAAGTCTATGTGAGCATGAAAATATCTCCTCAATATAGTCCTACCAAACCATGCCTCAGCTATCTGCAATCAATGTCAGCTAAGTCAGAATCTAGGCTCCTAGGTTCGCATGATATCAGAAAGTAAAAGAGCTGACATTTTGATAACACAGTTTTGATAATTGAACTAAGTCAAACACACTTTTGATCAGACAAGGACAGGTCCCATCACGATCGCCAAACCTGTTATCTTCGCAAAAATTTTCCCTTCCCTGCGGGAGAGAGGGGAAACCTTCTGCGAGTCAAACTTGACCAAAGTTTTGAAAATTGTTTTGAAATACTCGCCTCTGTTTTTTAAAATAGCGAGAAATATTCTGTGGAATGGGACTCGACCTGTCGGTACGAGGTTCGATCATTCATGTTGCCTTTAACAGGGGTAATCGAACCAAGGACCAAATGTGTGCTTGACTTAGCTGAATTATCAAAATTGTGTTCTATCCTAAATGCATAGAGATTTCAAGCATGTGCTATGAAATTTTGTAAAATGCAAGTTGGAAAACATGATGCATGCTTGGAAAATGCTTTGAAGTTGGAAAATGTTTCTAAGGCAAAAGATGAAAATCGATTTCTCAAGGAAGCCCTGATAAAAGGATTTGAAAATCATAAGAAAGTTTCTGAGGATGTGAGAAAATCCTGGGAAAATGGAGAGAATTCTTGAGAAAGGATAAACATTGAAAGAAAATGTTTGCCAGGAAAACTCCAGCTTTGAAAATTTTCTTGGGAAAATGATTGAAAATTTATAGGAGAACTCTTTGGAGAAGGAAAATCAAAACTCAGGAAATTGAAATTCTGAGAATCTTAACCTTGAAATATTTGAAAATCGATTTTTGAGTTTTTGAAGATGCTAGAAAATTTTCTTTGAAGAATTGAAAATGAATTCTAAGAAAGGAGTGTTTTCCAGGAAAATCATAGGAAACTTAACTTGAGAAAATCCAACTTTGAAAATTTTCAGAGTCTCTTGAGGAATCGATTTCCTTAGAATGAAATTTTCTTGAGAAAAAGTATAAGAAATGCATGTAATTTCATTGTGCAAACTATCCTGAATGAATGAATGTCTTTTTATGAAAACATCTTTTTAGAAAAATATGGGATTTTAAAATTAAACTAAGGTAATATTACCACATATTCCGACTATGGTCGTAAATATGCTTGTAATTTACTTAGTTAATTCTAAAATATTTTGTAAAATTGAAGATATGCAGTGAATTTTGGAAGATAGCCTAAGAGTGTAGGATCAGTGTGACTAGTAGGAAGATGCTGAATCTGGGTCTCGTCCATATTTCGACTAGGGCCGTAAATATGGACTCCACCGAATTCATCAACTCACTAAGAGTTGGTGCACGTGCCATTTGTGTACATCCATAGTGATTTTGAAATAAAATGCATGAATCACATAATCAGGATATTGCAGAAATTCAAACTATATGATATGCATCCTAATCTAAGCGTAAAAGTAAATCTCTTATTCCAAAGTTACATTATTACATCACTAAATAAAATTAAAGAAAGAAAATTATAGATTCCATCTCCTTCCTTTGAATGTCCTTGCCAAGATTGAAATGAGATTAGTATAGACCTGTAGGTTTTTCCAGAGCATTTCGATAATATCCAAGAATTATCGGATTTATCTAGATATAAACCTAATCTCATATCTCCTTGATATAAATATAATTAAAATAATGTGGATGCAAGAAAATATGAAAATAAGGATTTTGAAATTTCGAAATCATGGTGGAATCGACTAAAATACTCCTATAAAGTGATGACTTTGAAACAAATTTTCTTCTTTTTTTTTTTGTTCTCTTTTTTTTTTATTAAAAAATTTTAAAATTCAAATAGAGGTAAATAAGGATAAAATGGAATGATGTTGTAAGCCCCAAAGTTTTTCTGAAGGATTTTAAATGATATATATATTTCACGATTCGGAAATTCTTGTTTCGGCACGAGCATTGCTCATAAATTTGGCAATTATCGCTTTTTGAGGTTCCGAATCGCATAGATTCGTTCTACGAGGTGATTAGAGGCAAACCGCGATGAATCGAACCTCAATACTTGTGGATTATATTTATATTGTATTCATATGGGTTCACTCCGAATTTGGAGCCTAAACGAGGAAAATATCTCGTTATTTCAAGTATTTGGCGAAAAAGGGGTATATCGGTAATTATGAGTCATACCGAGGCCCAATTTCATCGTAATTGGGAAATTAAATATACTTTATGATAATTTAAACCTTAATTCATAAAATTTAATTTGAGAATTTAATTTTTAAATTAGTTTAGACGAGTCCATTTAACTAATCATTGAATTGAGCTTTTATAAAAAAAAAACAGTAAATTGCAAATTCGTAAAAACCTTGAAGTGAGTTTTTTAAAACATTTTTACATGGGGTGGGTTTTGGCATTTAGAAAAGGTTTGGCATGGGCTCCACCTCAGCCCATGTCATTTTAAGGGTTTATGAAAAACATATTTACAAAAAACCTCTTTTCAAAAGAAGATTTTGAAAAGCTAGAAAAAAATCCAAACTTGGGGCCTTAGAATGGCATTTTTAGAAGTGGGTGGGTACAGCCCACGTTTTAATGGGATGGGATGGGCGCCCCCCTTAGGGGGGTAGCCCCTAGCATTTCAAAAAATAAAAAATAAAAATATAATTTCAAAAAAAAAAAGAGGGAATGGCGATTTTGGCTTGACCTTGACCTTGAAAGGTCAAGGCCAACCACTCCCCTTAAATTAAGGGGAGTGGTTGGGGCCACCGTTGACCCCCCCCCCCCCCCATAGGCTCTAGGAGAGGGTGGGGCGTGGGAGGGGGAGACCTCTCATCTCCCCTCCTTCCATCCCCACCGTTCATCTCTCCTTCTCCCTTTTTAAGCAAGTAAGGGAAGAGAGAGAGGGTCGACACCCTCTCTCCTTTTCCTCTCTTCACTAGCTTCTCTCTCTCTCTCTCCCTCCCACTCGTTGCAGCTCCAGCTGGGCCAACCCAGCTCCAAAGTGAGCCTCTCCCCTTCCATGCATTTCGTTTTTATTTCTGCATTTTTTTTTATCATGCTTGTTTTTTTTCTCTTGGCGTGTGTGGAACGCCCCTTTTGGGGCTGATGCTTTGGTAGGGCACTGGGTTGGGCCTTTCCATGGCCAGCCCAGTTCTTTTGGTGGCCTTGCTGGGCCCACAACATGTGGACTGGGCCGTTGCAGGCCCTGCAACGAGCCCCGGACTGACCCAAAGTTGGTCAGTCTGGGCTCCCTTCTTTATTTTGGCTGGGTCAGCTGCAGCTTGGGCTGCATATTGGGCGTGCAGCAGTCCTAGTTGGACTGCTGCAGCACACGGCTTGGCAGGGTGGTCTGGGCCACCCTAGACCCAGACCCACCCGGGGTGGACTCACCTATGAGGTGAGCCCACCGTTGGAGAGCCCCCCCCCCCCCCCCCCCCCCCCGTTTGTTGGCTCAAACGCACCACCCGGGTGCCTTAGCACCCGGAGGTTTTGGATTGGGTCTGACCTGCGTGGTCAAGGGCCACAGCCCTGGTCCGAGCCACCATTTGGCTTGAACCAAAGGCCTATGCAGGCCCCCTTTTTGACCCCTTGCTCGCTGCCTAGGAGCAGCTGAGGGCCGGGTGCGCGTGGCACCTGGGCCACCTTCTTGGCGCACCCACATGGTAGGCGCGCCAGGCTGGTGCATCCTGGCTCAGCCTTGGGCTGGGTTAAGCCAGGTGATACAGACCTAGGGTCTGTAGCAAATGGCTGACCCCCCCCCCCTTACTTTTGTGGCTGTTGTGCAGCTTGTGGTCGGGTGTTTAAAACACCCGGGCCTGTGCTGGGCGCGCCCCCCTAGGTGGCACGCTGGGCCAAGTTTGGACCCACGGCTGGGTCAGACCAGGCGTGGCCTGCCCCCAGCAACCTCAGTTGCTGGGGTAGCCTGGCTGGGTCTGGACCCCCAGTGGTCCAGACCACCTCCTTGGTGTGGCGTCACCTAACCCGGGTGGGCGCCCCACCATTTCCCCTTGGCGCCCCTTGTGGGCTGTTGCGCACCCAGCAGGTGCCTTGGGTCTGGACCCACTTTTGGGCCAGACCAGGGGTGCCTATGGGGCACACTCCCATGTGCCCCAGCCCCCTTTTTTGTCAGTTGGGCCTGGACCAATAGGGTCCAGGCCAGATCCGTGGGTTTGACCAACTTGGTGGTGTGGTTGGGTTAGCCGCACCCTCAAGGGTGTGGGCTAAGGCCCAACACCCTGGTCCGAACCCACGGCTGGGTTCAGACCAGGGGTTTTCGTGACCCAGTTGGGTCTGGTCACGTGCGGACCAGACCTCGCTTGAGGTCTTGGTTGGCCCGTTGGGCCCTGGGCTAAGCCTAGCACCCTTGTGGGCGCTCTAGGCTTAGCCGGGTGTTGACACACCCGGGTTTGCCAGTGTGGGCTGAGGCCACTGTGGCTGTCAGCCCACTTGGACTGCCTCTGGGCGCAGACAAGGGTGGCAGGGCCTCTGTGGCCTAGCCACTTGTTCAGCCCCTCCGGGTTTTTGGTCCCCCGTTGGCGCCAAATCGGCACCGGGTGCTAAGGCACCCGGTAACCTTGTCACCCTTTGGGCAGCCCCTTGGTGGGTTCCGGCACTAGGTCCGGACCCCTTGCGGGTTTCAGCAAGGTTGGCACGACCCCGTGGAGTTTCACAGGAACTCATCTGTGGCGACGTTTGCCCTTCCGTGCCGATAGGCGATGCCTTGTAGCGGAATTCGTCGCTTGCAAGCAACGTACATTACTGCTTCAGGTTCCGGTTGCTCATACCTTGCAGCCCCGTAGGGGTGGCAGTGCGGTTGAGCTTGCAAGCGGTGCCGCGACACACGCTTGCGTGGGTTTCTCCGGTTCTACGGACTTTTCAGGTTTTCAGTCTTGTTCGTGCCCCAGTTTTGCAGGCAGAGTGTGGTCGCACATCTGGACTTGCTAATGTTATTCCCATAAGCATGGGATTATGTCGGATTTTATCCCTTGATACTCGTGAGTGTCAGATTTGCGAGGATCCTTCGCGGATGGTTTCGCTACGCGAGTTTTGCCGCGTTATGATAATTGTATGCGTATTTGGAAGAAATACATAGTCCAGGCTCGAGACGTTCCTCGCATACCCTGTGACTACAGTATATGTATTTTGAGCCTTATGCCGCTCAGAACTTGTAGTTAGTGGTACCTTACCTGCTTGTCGACGTATCGTTGCTCACAGCAAGATACTTGGGCGAAATTATACTTGTGTGGGTTGTCCTGTTTTGCACGTGCAAGTTGGCATGTCCTGACACGTATGTCACTATCTCAGGTGTCGAGTGCCTTCCTGTTTGCCTTCCATTCGTATATCGATGGATATATGTTGCACCAGAGGCGTGCTTTGCACTCGACATGGCATACACTTGGAAAGAACGGAACACACTATAGGGTTCGACACCTTTGACCTGTTGAGGTTTTGAGACTCAGTTGGAGTCTACGGGCAATGGCCCGGGTTCGTGTGAATGTGCTCACATGTTTGTGTCGCCCTAGGCATAAAATATAATGGTATATTACTATCGTCTTCACGGGCGGTGTGCTCGTAGTGGCCGTGTGAGGCTGAGCACGTGAATGGGCAGGCCAAGTCCTCGTTTGTGTACCCCACGGGGACCACAAGGCACGACTACCTTGAGAGGAGGTATGACTTGAAGTTTGAGCCTAAATAAGATAAACCTGCCGCGCCCCGTTCACAATCTGGTCACCCAGGGAGAGGGTGAATGGTACAGCCCCGAGTGACGTGTCGTTACTACGACTTATTTTTTTTTGAGGAGCCGATGTGCTCTCTGACCTCCAGTCACTCGGAGTTAGGGAGGTCAAGGTTGCCCTCTATAGGGACCTTTGCTACTGCAGTAGCACGAATTGCAATCCTTTACCCCTGCGAAAGGCTTCTTCTTGCTGCGTGTCGCCCGCAGGTGGTTTTCTCGTTCTGTAGCATCCCCGATTACCACATTAGAAATTGAATAACAGACGCCGGGTGCATGTCTCATAGAACTCGAGGGTTTTCCTTCGCGTACCCGAAGGAGGTAAAAAGATGAACATAAGGACTAACCAATCAGACTGACTTACTGTAGTTGTTACTCTAGAGCCGTATATACTTTTGTTCAGTTGCTACACTCTGTTGGTTGTTTCCTACTCTGTTACTTTAGCTGCTGCATTCTGTTGTTCAGTTTCTGCCTTGTTGCTCTAGTTGTTGCACTGTTACTTACTTGTAGTTTTATAGTCTTGTGGCACGTGCACTTACCTGACACGCACTGGTACTTTTATTCAAATGCTTCTAATTGTTCCATCATGCTAGTTATAGTCTGGTACTTAGCACACTTGTAGCATATTGCTTACCTTCTGCTTTTCCTTAAAAATGATAATGTATGGATGGTTTGTCTCACCAACTCGCAAGAGTACTGACCCCGTTTTATGGGGATACAGGTGACGAGTAGACGCAGCGCAATGCGACGGCGCACAGTAGGAGCCTTGAGACCCACACTTTGCAGCAGATTCTGGCTTCTTCTGGTTTTGGGGTTTGAGGGGTGGTACCTTTCCTTTTTGTGAGATTGTCCCCTTTTGTACCCAGTCTCGTTTTTGTATCATTGTAACTATTGTGGAAATGAAAAATACTTTACTTGTCTACTGTGGTTTGGTTTTCTCACTGTGGCTCGCTTAGACTTGCGACCTTTGCTTTACCCCTGTTTCCCTCCTTTACTTCCGCTAGTTGTTTTTCACTCTCTATATCCTTCAAAAAAAATTTTTTTGCTCAAAAACCAAGGGTTTTTACAAGGTCGGGATTTGGGGCGTCACAGAGATTGGTATCAGAGTTGCAGTTTATAAGTATGGTCCAAGACTTTTGCATGCATCGTCCATCACACTGTAAGTATGTTCTAAATTATTGCTTTCATTGCTTCTTAATGATTCTGTTATATTTTGCTATGCATGCTTGATTAGTTACATAACTTGTTAGATGCCTGCTGATTCAAGGAATGAGCGAATGCTCTGAGCTCTTATCGACTTGATTCAAGGCACAAAGGCCCTCGATCAAGCGGTTCAGCAGATTATGCGGAGTGCCTGGATACTTGCACATCTGACACCTCCTTGTGGGAGATGTGACCAGTATCACGCGGCACAGATTTGTCCTCGTGCTTTGAGTGTATGGCCCCATTGTGGCCTTAGGGGGCATATTGAGATGGAGTGTCAGCGTAAGTTGGGCGATGAACTCGCGATGGGTAACGTTGAGACCGAGGAGAACGAGGCTTCTGCGGGAGGTCAGGCACAGTCAGCGGTTGACCCAGTGGGAGATGCACGGGTTGCACCAGGTTTTCCCGAGTACACGCTAGCTTCCTACTCACGCTCTGTTTCTCCCGAGTACACGCCAGCTTCACCTCTGTGGTCTCAAGCAGTGAGTCCTCCTGAGTACACACCTGCTTCTCCTCCCCGTCCGATGCAGAGATGATACGGGAATCAGAACACTTACCGCAACTACTACACTCGTAGGCAGCGGTGATTGTGTTGTTCAGATGGGAACATGTGTGGTTGGAACACCGAGTCAGTGTTTATTTTGTAGACTTGCCTTGTTTTTGCATTGTTGCAGAGGTTTATGCATTGTAACTCTGTTGTAGAAGGGTAATTTTGGCTTGTACTGGATATATGTATGCTTTCCTTATTTCAAGTAATGAAATTATGCTTTGACTTGTCTCACTGCTTATACATGTCATCTTTTGTTAAGATGGCTTGGCGCGAGCGTTGCGATCGCATCATGGACACTTTGAGCAACCTGGCCGAGGTTGTGGGCAGGCAGGCCGAGGCCATGCGTGCTATGGGAGAGAACATGCGAACCTCTCAGGAGCAAGAGACTCCGGTTCCTACTCCCTCTCCAGTTCCAGCGACAGTCGTGCCCTACAAGCAGTTCATGGCTATGAACCCTCCCTCCTTCGACAGAAAGTCTTCACCCGAGGCAATTGAGGACTGGATACGAGAGGTCGAGCGGATCTTTTGAGTGTTGCAGGTCAGTGACGACAGAAAGGTGGATTTTGGCACGTATCGGCTCTGGAAGGATGCCGAGAGGTGGTGGGCGACCACCTTGGATGTTAAGTTCGCAGGCGGTGCAGTCACGTGGGAGCAATTCGTAGAGGTTTTCTATGCGGCCTACTTTCCTACCCACGAGCGCAACCGAAAGATGTAGGAGTTCCTTGACCTTCAGCAGGGGAACTGTAAGACCGGCAATTTTTCAGTTCAAACTCTGAATAAATTCTTGAGGCATTTTCTAGTGAAAAATAGTGTTTTTTCCGTAAAGCGAATCGAACCGATTCCTGCAATCCAAATATACTTAGGATATTCGTATCTTCACGAATATATGCTCAAACACTCTGGAGGTCATAACTTCCTACCTGATCGAAATCAAAAGATTTCTACGAGCCAACTTTCTTAGTTACATCAATACGAAGATAATGGCCTACTCAGAAATTTTTGGAAAAAAATGCCGAAAACTCAACTTTTTTGCGGGACCCACAAAAATATTGGTGGGACCCACAAAAATATTTCTCAGAAAATATTCTAGAATATTCTAGAATATTCCAGGACCTTTCAGCACCTTTCAGATAATATTCCATGGAATATTCCTTCTGGATAAGATCAAACAGTCAGATGGATAAGATCAAGCTGGATTTCTGAAAAAGCCAAAGTGCAAAAGGGTCAAATGGGTTGCTTAGCCCCTAAGCAACCTCCCCTATAAATAGAGGAGCCCCCCTTTAGAAAAAATTGCCAACCCCCCCCCCCCCTTTGCCTTCTCTCTCTCCTACTTTTTCCAAACCTCCCCTACCTAGTCTAGCCCACCTGAGCCCACCTGACCTGGTCTAAGCCTGCCTGACTTAGCCTAAACCTGCCTGACCTGGTCCTAACCCACCTGACCTAGGCCTGAACCTAGCTGACCTAAGTCCAAACCCAGTTGACTTGACTTGAACCTGGTTTGGTTCAAAGTCAAAGTCCAAGTCCAAGTCCTTTTTTGTCTGAAGTTCAAAGTTGATCCTTTTCGAAGTCGAGCCTCGTTCGAAGCATCAAAGTGTTTCAGAGTCGTTTCTTCCACGAATTGAAGTAAGTTCGCTTCATTAATCCATCTCTCTCAAGCATTTTATTGTTTGTATATAGCATATATTTTCTGAAGTAGTATCTTGCTTTAGTTCTTGGTTGAGCCCTCTAGGACGCTTCGGTGTTCACGCGCTCGCCTCGTAACTATTGTCAGATATATATGTTCGAATGCGCAGTATATGCGTTCTTCAAAATAGTATCTCGCCCTAGTTCTTGGATGAGCCCTCTAGGACACTTCGGTGTTCACTCGCTCGCCTCGTAACTATCGTTGAATACAGATCTAGATGTATATCTGCTGATTCTGCCGACGCGTCCTATATCGCACAAGCTAGGTAATTTACCTTTGTCGTCGCGTCGTATGATGCCAAGGCTCCCTGCTTTCTGCAATTTCCAATTACTGCACTTCCGATTATGCATTTACTTACGCCGTCGTGTTGAATGACACCAAAGCTCCTGCTTTCTGCAAATATATATGTAGAATATTTCGTTCAGTTACACACCCTGAACAATAGTATATGCATTTCTTTACGTCGCCGCTATATAAAGCACAGGCTTCTGCTTATACTAAATATATGGCGCGTAAATGAGCGTTCAAATGGAGATCCACTCCAAATCGCCAATGTGATCCCCTTACCGCTCCTTGGTCAAGATTCTGCTTGACGAATGAAGCCCCTATTGGAAAGGCTTCACTTTTTGGCAAAATGCTCTTTACGTAAAGACTAAGTCAATTACGTATGGCATGGCTATGGCCCAGGGTTCCTGCAACCTTGATGGATGCAAAGTATGCACAACTGTGCTCATCCATTTCCCGAGTTAAGCGTAGCGATTTCCCACCAAAGAGGGGAGATGCCGCTGAAATGGATAAAAGAAACACACGCTTTCTCCGTTAAAGAGAGGAAGTGCTGCTGAAATTCCTGAAGGAGCTAAGAATAGCTCAGAAAGAACGTAGCAGGAGTGCTACCCAGTTCATGGAACGCCTTCTACAATGTACAAAGGATCGTCATAGCACTGCCGATAGAGCAGAGGAGGTGCTGACAAAATGGTTGGCAAAAGAGCTGCCAGAACCAGTTAAGTGGCACAACGATGCCGTTTGTTGGAACGATGTCAGAATGACTCGTCTCCCTGACACCTGCAAGGGCACCATGCTTGTAAGTGTCGTTGCGCCAAAGTAGTGGTAGCGCCTTGACGAGGTCCTGAGCTCGTTGCGTAAAAATACGCCGAGTAGCCGATCCGTAGAGATCGAGTCATGTGCATGCTCATTGAGAATTATCAGACAACCAGACTCGTAAGGGCCACTGAGCCGGAGTGTGTTGTTTCCACCGAAAGAGGTGAAGTGCTCATCAAGGCCGAAGTGCCGAGAGCAGAGTTAAGCATGCATATGAATAAAACCTTTGTTCCACGGTGAAAGTCGTGTGGTTGATTGGGGTCGGGTACATACTTCTCAAAGGCTGCCCTATAGGCATGCAATGTTCGTCAAGTAATTATAAGACCGGCAGGCCCCTTTCAGAATTTCTCACCAAGGAAGACAGTGATGGTGCAACCTTGAGTGACATATATTTCACCCCAACCTGATAGAGTTCATTGATGGCCTCCGTCACTCAGAGGTATGGAGGTCGTGGTTATCCTTAAATATCTAAGGATTGAACCCAACTACTGCAGTGGCAGAATGCATTCGAATACCTAGTAAGGATCTTTTCTGGTATGTTGTACCGTCCTACTAGGGGGATGGGGTCAACAGGCCTCTAGGGTATCTAAAATACATAAAATAATCAACCCCCAGATTGTCGCGTTGTCGCCCAGATATGAGTCCCCTAAGCCCAGGGGGAGGTGCAATTATCGAAACAAAGCATTAGCTTAGGTACAACAATACTTTGAATGTATGCATGTATGGACGTTGTTGAGTCAGTCCTGCATAACCCATTGATATCCGTACGACTAAGCGAAGCTCAGAGAGTTGTCCTTAGATTCGTAGGATACGGATGTGCCAAGCATAAAGGCTTGAGCTAGATATCCATCCGTGACTCTGAAGAGGTCAAGGCTAAGTCGTAGAGACTTGAGCGGTGTAAACACCCCAAATTTTCACTCACCTTCCTGATATAGCCATCAATCATCACATTTCGGTTCTCCAGAACCAATGAAGGGCAAAATGGTCAGTTTCCAAGATTGAACCTTGCAGAAAGTCCTAAATTCCATTCTCAAGTCTCAAAACTTCTCTATTTAGACTCAGAGACATCTTCAAACTGCAAATTTTCAAAATCTCATGCTTAACCAGAAGTCAGAATTTTCAAATTCAAATTCAGAGTGGCAATTTTGTAGGACATGTCTTTGCATAACATCGCATGAGCATTTCATATCATTTCACTGCACAACATGTCATTTTGAGATCCAGAACTCCTGATTTTCAAAAATGTCAATCCAGATTCGAGTTTTTAATATTTCAAAATTGATTTCAAAACCCTGGGCTTTCAAAATTACCAATTCTTTCCATTTTACCCCCAGGGCTCCGAATTACAAAAGTTTTCCCAAGAAAATGATCTGGATAGTTTTTGACATTGATTTTCAAAATTTTGTCAGTTGAAAAGGGGGGGACACAATTTCAAATTCATAAGACATTATTTCAAACTCTTACAAAAGGGCTCCAAATTTCTCTGCATCTTTCTAATTTTTTTTTAGGTTTTGAAATCAAACCACAATCCACTTCGTGTTTTCTAAACTAGGCTATTATTGTGAAAATTCCAAAATATCTCATTTGGCTCTTATTTCAAATAAAGGACGTGGGACCCGCCTTGAGGTGGTGTCACACTCAAATTCTCAAAGATTTCTCTTATTTTCAAAACAGTGCCCCTTTCGGGAGTGGCACCGATTTATAATTTTTTTTTATTTAATTGACTCAATTTTAATAAAATAATTAGTGGGCCCACGTAGGTGGCGCCCCACTAAGACTCTCTATAAAGAAAAACAAAAAAAAAAAAATATTTCAAAAAGCTTTCTTAACCCGGTTGAGGTGGCACCACCTTAAAAAAAAAAAAGACCCATTTTTACTCATTTTTTTTACTTTTCTCCCAAATGGAGCCATCGTGAAGCCACAAGAAAAGGGGTTCACTTTACCTAATCTGGAGGTAAATGAACCAAAATTTCAGAACAATCCAGCCGTCCCCTTTACAAAGATTGGCGAGTTTCAAAAAATTTCAAAAATTTGTTTAAAAATTTTCAAATGCTTTCAAAAGATCAGGTTGAAAAGCTTCGAAATTGCCGATCTTTCGGATGGAAGCCACCGAAATCTTTAAAAAGAGGCCCCTTTGATCACCAAGGGGACACCGATTTGGGAACATCCGATCTGCGACTTCACTTCCATTCCCCCCCTTTATCGCCTCTCTTCCTCTCTTCCAGTAGAGGGTGGCTCTCTGACTTCTTCTCTCCCCTTCTGCGGTTTCCTGCTTCCAGCACCTTTCAACGAAAAAGCCAAGAAAGGGAAACCCTCTGCTCCCCCTGAAGGCTCGATCCATCCCTGGAGATTCGATTCCCTGAAGGAAGCATCCTCTTCAACCTCTGCCGAATCAAGGTAAAGGCCTTCTTTACATCTACATTTAGGTGAATTAAGCATCAAGTTTGCGCCATTTGCAATGCAAACCTGTCGCAGCAGTTGACGTGGCTTGCATCCTGGTTTATCTAATGTGTCAAGAATCGATGATGCCGTTCAATGGCATCATCGATTCAACTTGGATGTCAAAGTTTATCAAATAATTATCCCTTTTAATTTTTTTTTTCTTTTTTTGGTTCATTCCGATATCCTGAGTATTCCAAATAATGGCTTTAGATCATTTTAGTGGTTATTGGTTTCATCCTATTACATACCCATGATTTACCCTTACCTAAGAAGATTTTTTTTTAGTAAATTTTAGTTTTTTTTTTTAGTCTTCTGCAGGTGTGGCAACTAAGATTTCAGGTGTTAGTTGGGTTAATCTTCTCATCATCGTATGACTTTCTTATTTAAAATTGGTTTTAAAATCTTCGGTAGAGCATTGGTTTTTCACAGATTTATGTGGTTTTCATTAAAATGTCCGCATACAGTGGAGTAAAATGATAGCCAACAAGGCTTATCATACAGTGAACTGTGTTCTTAACCAAGACACTATATATTTCTTCTACCTATGTTAAGTCCTATTACCTGTATCATCATACTTTATGGTGGAATACCCTGTCATATATCTATGCCTCTCATTTTTTTTTTGTATATAACGTTACCTTTACCATTTGTGCAACCCCTGTTCTCGTTGGGCTCATAGAGGAATGTAAAGGGGTATTGTTTCCAGTTTTCACTAATGGATATTGTAGTGCAGGGCAGATTGTTATTAGCTAGAAGAGGAACAAATTTTTTTTTTTTTTTGTTGACAATTTCCATAGCCATTTAGTTTTATTATCAATCCAATTGCAGCGTTAGATACAATCATTTCTGCAAAACTTTGGATAAAAGGGATTGCCATGATTCGAACCTCTTCTGTATGAGATCATGTTGCTGTGAGATTTGTTGTGGAAGTTTGACCCAGCGAAGAGGATTATTCAGGCTAAATGGCATTTGTGTTTGCCCAGATGGGTGTAACTTCTAGTTGTGATATAATTTCAAAATTTTTCTGTGTGAGCATTTAGACAATGTACTAAGATATAAATGCTAAGTACTTACAACAACCTATTCAAGTATTTTGGTGTCATTTTTTTCTAACTGTCTTTCACTTGTATAACATCTGCGTGTTGTATGTTCCATCACAATATCATGCTTTATCTGTAACATGCTCACCATCATGTCCGTATGCTATCATTCTGTTACAATAGCAGTCAAGTAGCTCCTCCTTATTACTACATCAACCATATAGTGCGTTCTGCAAAAAGTTCTTTATAAAAGTTTGTGGATAAATTTAGCAGGTTTCGATGGTGTATAATGTGATCTAGTTAAGTAAGACTGATTTGCAGGTTCATGTAGTAGTTTTTTTTTTTTTTACTGCACTGTGGCAGGCCGTTTAATATGTATATGCCATCAGTTTAATCCTTGCACATCCCATTTTTTTTTTTAGTTTTCAATATAACAGGGCATCCACATTTCTTATCCCTTTATACCTATTAAGTTATTTCCTGCGTACTTGTAAGTCTACCTTAGTTTCTCTTGTATTTCGCTGTCACTATACAACACTTACCCTATCTTCACCTCCAATACCCCACCAAGGTTTCTGTAGATACCCCCTTTTGGTCCCACGTTCCAGTCATATTTTCCCTGCTCCTAAACTCCTGCCATTATAAATTTGTTTCAACGGCGCTGTGTGCATTCTCACTGATGACCCATTGTGGCAGTGACTATTCATATTGGAAAACAGTTTGCAGAAAAGGGCACTGTGAGCAAGAAGAGTTTATGAATATGACTGTGGCTGAACTCTAGATTGGCCAGCATCATTCCGATGTATTGTAATCGTCCACCACCCTTCCATTCATTCATGTTAGAACATCAGTGTCCCAACCCCTTCATCCTATATATCAACATTTCAAGTCTACATAACTGCCTCCTTGCCCATGCCACGACATTACCTCCACACCATTCATACCCAGCCTTGTCTCATTTTTTTTATATACATTTTATTTCATTATGTAACAGATGTTTTGCATTTTCATACATTGTAATTCAGCTCTAGCCAACTATTGCTTTGGGCATTCAACATTTGATATTTTCCCTGCATATAGTTCCTTTCATCATACAATCCACTCTCTGCATTTGATCATTAATACCTCTGTCATAGCATATTGCAATATCATTATCATAATGGCTATCACCAATATGCCAGATACACCCCATTATCTGTAAATATCATCATTTTCACATATTTTGTATATCATCAATCAATGTTGTATATTATGGCATCCCATAGCCCAACCTCATGCTTCCCGTCATCTGTATCCTGGTATACATCTCATATGCATAATATAGGTGCAAATTGTTTTTTTTTTCCACAATTATAGAAACATATATGTTTGTATATATCTTTATAAACATATACGTATATATGTATGTGTATTTCACTGTATATCTTGAATTTTCATTCCTTGTACTAACTCGCTTTTGCAGGAAAATCTGGAGGATGCCGAGTCTTTTAACTTTATATTTTCATTTATTTTGTTTTATGTCAGAGATGTAATAATCAAACTTGGAATAATATTTACTTTTACTGCTTAGATTAGGATGCATCTCATGTAGTTTAATTCCTGCAATATCCTGATTCTGTGAGTCATATATCTTATTTTGCAAAATCACCATGGATGTACACGAATGGCATGTGCACCAACTCTTAGAGAGTTGATGAACTCGGTGGAGTCTATATTTATGGCCTAGTCGGAATGTGGACGAGACCCAGATCCATCATCTTTCTACTAGTCACACTGAGCCTACACTCTTAGGCTATCTTAAAAATGCACATCATTTTTCCAATTTTTCAAAATATTGTGAATTAACTCAAATAAACTCTGAACATATTCATGGCCACAGTCAGAATATGCGAAGGATTTACTTTGGCTTAATGCACATTTTTCCAACAAAATCTCTCAGAAAATCTTTTCAAAGTGCATTCATACATCCAAATCATCTGCATCATGGCATCATCTGTTTTCTCATGGTTTTCTCAAGAAGATTTCATTCTCAAGAAAATTGATTTCTCAAGAAACTTCTAAAATTTTCAAAGTCGGATTTTTCAAGTCAAGTTTTCCCGTGATTTTCCCTGGAAAATGTTATTTTCTTAAGATTCTTTTCAAAGGGAATTTCTCATCTTTCTCAAAAAAATCAAAATTGATTTCCAAGTATTTCAAGATTAAGATTCTCAGGGTTTCAAGTTCCCGAGTTTCAATTTTCCTGCTCTAAAGAGTTGTCCAATGAATTTTGCCCATTTTCCTGAGAAACTTTTCGAAGCTAGAATTTTCCTGATCAGCATTTTCTCTTACAGTGTTCACCTTTTTCTCAAGAATCACTTCTATTTTTTCGGATTTTCAACCATTCATGATTTTCTCAAATCTTCATAAATTTTCTCAAGATTTCAAATCCTTTTCATCAGAATTTCCTGAAAGATTGATTTCCATCTTTTTCTTGAGAAATGCTTTTCAACTCCAAATGTTTTCTAAGCATACATCATAGTTTTCCAACTTATATTTTACCAAATCTCATAGCACATGCCTAAATTCTCTGTGTGTTTAGGATAGAATACAATTTCGATAATTTCACTAAGTCAAGCACAATTTTGGTCCTTGGTTCGATTACCCCTGTTAAAGGCGGCAGGAACGGTCGAACCTCGTACCGACAGGTTGAGCCCCATCCCATGGATTTTCCCGCGATTTTCAAAACGGAGGTGAGTATTTCAAAACAATTTCCAAAATCCGGTCAAGTTTGACTCGTGAAAAAGCATTTCCTCTCTCTTCCGCAAGGAAGGGAAGACGGGAAAAATTTTGCGATGATAACAGGTTTGGCGACCGTGATGGGACCTGTCCTTGTCTGGTCAAAATTGTGCTTGACTTAGTTCAATTATCGAAATTGTGTTCTCAAAATGTCAGCTCTTTTACTTTTTCTATCATGCGAACCTAGGAGCCTAGATTCTGACCTAGCTGACATTGACTGCATATAGCTTAGGCATGGTTTGGTAGGACCAGATTGATGAGATATTTTCATGCTCACATAGACTTAGGTCTAAACACAACTCTCCTCAATTTAGGATTTGAATGCAAACAATGTATGTTTCTTCAAGGATTTTCAAAATCTATCTCTCTAGGTTTAGAGCCATCTATTTCTTGCATGTGATCATTTTTTCAAACCTTAATTACCTATCATTACCCGGCCTTCACGTTGCTGGGCTCTCTTCCAGAACCCTAGTTCAGGATAGAGCCTCACAACTGGGCCACTTATTTGGGTTAACACCCCCTACCACGTACCGCAGGCCATAGTCCGAAGTATATCGGTAGGCGCTCAAGGATGTTGGAAAACCTTACCTTAGAACCAGAGTTGAAATTATATGCCACGTACCTCGGATTTCGATTCGGGTATATCGGCATAACTGGATTGGACAAAGATGATCTGAACTTAGAGTTAGGATTAGGGTCCTACAGCTGTTTTTTAAAATGATGCATCTAGAGTCAGCCTTTTAGGGAGTGCTGCATGTGCATAAATGTTTGTGCAGGATGTGATTGTTCGTATATTACCTCTATTTTCTTACATTTCACCAAAATTATTTTCAAATATCCATATTCTCATCTTTTTCCTTTATTTTCTCAAACCCTGGATGATTTTTCAAAATATCCTATTTCTTTCAAAACTCCAGGTGATTTTTCCATTCTACCTTTCTACTGGATCTCATATTTCCAGCTACATTTTATATTCCGCCTGCAAAATTTCCAAAAATTTCCTATATTTTCCTAAGTCTCATTCTGAGTCCTTCTCTATTTTCAGTTCGATGGCATCCAGTCAAGTCGATCTTATCTTTCCTGAAGGTCACATCTCCTACGAGGTGCAACAAGGTCGTCCTGAACATCAATCCCTTAGCATCAGAACTTTTATTCCCCGGTGGTACTATTCTTGGCTCAAAAGCTTTTCTCGAATGTTTCCGGACCATTTAAGCGAGTGTGGATTAGAATTGGCATTAGCAGTCGGAAAGCAGACGGTGAATGGCAACCTGATCCACGCAATGGCAGAGCGATGGAATCCATGGACGTGTACATTCTGGTTCCCATGGGGAGAAATGACCATTTTAATGGATGAATTTTCAGAAATCATGGGATTACCAGAACCAGCCAGTCAACCAGGAGATCCATTAGAACATCAATTCCTTATCAATGTCAAGGGTTTGGACCCCCGAGACTCCTTAGCTCGTATGACAGGCCGCCGATCTTGGCCCCTGATCCAATTGGACGGAAATGAATATGTCAACCTGCTCGAGTTGTACCGCCAGTACGGGACCTTCGTCGAAGTCAGTTCACTATCAAGGACAGCTGGAGAAAGGATTCAGAATGCAATGGTTCTGTGCACTGTAGGATTATCCCTCTTCCCAGACGGACAAAACTACATGGATATCAGAATAATCTAGCTTATGCGAAGATGGGGAAGTCGACAAACCAACCGTCTCTCCATAGCCATGGAAGCGCTTGCTTTCCTGTATCGGGGTCTGACTCGTTTCTCACTTGGAGAATCCATCTTAGTTGAAGGATGCATCTACGCGCTTCAATCCTAGTTCTTCCAACATGTTCCAGCTCGAGCCAACTCTTTTAGATACAATGGACAAGAACTCCTTCCAGTGGCACAATACCGGTCCATGATCGACAGCATTCAAGACGATGACGTAGTCTGGGACTATTTTGATCGGCAATTGTCTCCTCCCAGATACACATACGCTTATGGCAAGCGATTCAAATTATTGGGACCATTTTTCTGCACTTACTACCAACCGGAGCGATGTGTTCGGCAGTTCTCCCAGAGGCAGCAGTACATTAAAGCCAGATTGCTATCAGGAGCTATGGCAGAATTCGATCTTACTTCCGCACAATGGTCCGGGGCATATCATTCTGCCCGCTACAGTTGGGATTCCTTTGTCTCTCTTAAAATCTTTCCTGGTCCTAGAGTGTCTATCGACTATCGTGAATAGTGGCAAATTGTTTGTCCTCTACCTCTTTGTCAAGATCAATAAAAGTTCAATTTTCTCATTTCAATAAAATTTTCTATCTCTCTATTATGGTTTGACGACCTCGCCTAGGTAACAAGGCACATTTTCGTTGTTTATTTCTCTTTCAAAGAATGGCAACACAGTTGTCGTAATTCCTGCGATGACTCAGTCCCCAGTAATGGGATAACTTTTTCAAATTGTCTACCATATTTTTAGCAAATATTTCTTCCAAAAAAGCCAATTCCTTCAGAATCTAATCAGGTCTTTGCCCTGCAGAGAGCATCCATAACATTTGATGGTTCAGACAAGATCAGACAAAAGAACAATGGCATCTCAATACTCGTCGGCCTCAGAAGAAGAAATGGGCTCCCCCCGATCCGAGAGGAGTCAAGAGCACCAACAAGAGGATGATGGCATAGACCCACAAATGTATGCCATGTTCCGAAAATGATGAATAAGATGATGAATGAACAACCCGGGACCAGCTCAGAAAGAAATTCATTCAGAGAGAGGTTCCATAGTCACAGGGATAAGAAAACTTTCAAAAAGCAAGTTCAGCCTGAAGAGATCTCAGACGGAACAGACTCAATTGAAGATACAGATGAAGAATATGAAGTGCCTCCGGCATTTCAGAAGCGGGGCCAAGAACACAAAAAAAGCCGCAAATCAAAGTGTCAGGTCACAGAAGTGCCTCTGCAAGTACAATTCAGAGAAATGGCTAGAGTTGTCAAGGATCTGCAAGCCCGCGACAAGGGCAGGAAAGTCTTCACCAGCGAAGACTTTTATGACGGCTTAGAAGGGGATGATGACCTGGAGAATCTTCCCCGTAAATTCATCAAGTTTGACGGTTCTGGCGACCCAAAAGCTCATCTCGCCGCTTTCTTTGTTGAATGCTCGAGGTTCAAGAGGGACAACCGGGCACTATTTTTATGTTTCCCCCGCAGCTTAGAAGGAGTTGCATCTAAGTGGTATGCTGAGCATATCAACCCCATCGAGCTCAAGGAGTTCGACAAAGTAGTAAACGGGATGAGAATGAGAAGGCACGGGATTTTATTCACAGATGGAGGTCAGCTTGTAACAGAATGAGAGATCCTATTTCAGAAAGGCATGCCTTATCATTGATCCTCAACAATTTCTCACAACCATTAAGAGGGTTAATCTCTATTGCACCATCCCGTACCTTTATTGAGCTGACCGAGAGAGCCGAATGGCTCGAGTTGAGCATGGAGAATGGAGTCTACGAAGGCTTCACTTTTTCAAAAAACAACCCTTAAGGTGAGCAGAAGAAGAAAGCTCACTTCACCTATTCTGCCAACAATAACAACAACAACAGTCGAAGCCAGTACAAAGGGCAGAAGAAAGATTACTGCTACGACGCAGGAAGTTCGAACAACAAAGGCGATCAGAAAGGAAAGCCTGCTCCTCAATACAGCAAGCCTCCTCAGCAGGATCAAGGGCCGAAACTGCGTGAGAAGACCAAACATGAAGGATGGAGCTATGATCGAAAGTTTACTCCTCTCGATCAATCACTCGAAGATGTACTCGAGTATATGCTGTCAAAAGAGATGGTCAAGTTGCCAAGACTGGCTGATCCCCCTGTGCCCATAGGGAAATGAAAAGATCAGTTTTTCAAGTTCCACAGGACAGTGGGACACAACACTGAGAACTGCTTTGTTCTAAAAAACATCGTGCAAGATCTTATTGATAAAAATCTTTTAGTGGAAGGAGAAGAAGAAGAGAAAATGGATATTCTAAAGCAACCCTTTCCTTCACACACCACGGCAGTAGTGTCTGCACAACCATTCCTGCCTCACGAACACATCAAGTCGTGTTCTGCACAAGATCTCTGAGTTCAGCACCAGGTTTCAGTACTGCGACAAGCAGCACCAGCCACCAAGAAGGTGGACATAATTTCAGCTTTTGATAAACTAAAAGTATCAGCGGAACCAGACGAAGTATTTCCTACAGCAGTCAGTAAAATTCCAGGGTTCCCAAAACATTTTCTTAAATCCCTTACAAAAAAGGGAGAAACTTCAACTCAGAAGCCGCTAACTGCTCTGTCCAATGTTTCAATTTTGGACTTAGCCAAGAATTCCCGCAAGCACCAACAAGTACTGGATGATTTGCTCAGAAAAATCAAAGTCAAACCCAGTACCACTCTCGAAGACATGGCACAAATCGTGAACTCCGCCATGACCAATGCACCGATCACTTTCTCGGATGAGGACCTTCCAAAACCTCATTCGTTTCACAATAATGCTCTGTACATTGTCGTCTGAGTCAGAGGAATGACGGTACCACATGTGCTAGTTGATGGAGGCAGTAGCCTCAACATATGTCCTGAGATGACAGCAAAAGCATTAGGGATCAAGGATAAAGAATACATTCCAGATCCTATCACCATCTATGGGTTTGACAACCATGGTCAAACGGCCAAGGGCAAGATATTTCTAGAGGTGTTCATCAACTACTCGGTGCACTCAGTACTTTTCCATGTGGTCAATGTACCACCCACCTACAACCTGCTGCTCGGAAGAATATGGATCCACAATGCAAATGCAGTGCCTTCCACCCTTGCTCAATGCGTGAAATGGTCAAAAGGTGGAATGATTACAACAATACTGGGAGAAGACCCAGAAGAAAGGCTCCCGCAGCCCATGATCCCCCGACCATCATTCACTGTGGATATTCCCAGCATCAAGGAGAGTGACGAAATCAATCTCGGAGAAAATCGAGAAATACTCCAGGCATCCTCAGAACTATCTCCGCACACTGTAGCCATGACCCGATGGAGAGGTCCTCAATTCTTCAAGGTTGGAGGTCGGATCAACTACAGTGCCATTAAAGATCACCCATTGTTCCCGCAATTCATGAAGGCAAGAAAGGGGTTTGATTTACTCCTGAAGCACGGTTATCAACCCTTTAAAGGACTCAGCAAAAATGAAGATGGCCGCATCAAGCCAGTGATCCAGAAGCATCGTCCCCACAAAGCAGGACTAGGGTTTTTCGGTGGAAGCTCACCAAAGAAGACTGTTTTTGTCAAAAGGGCACATTAAAGACCATTTGTTATTTTCTTTCTATTCTTTCCAAAATAAATGTCTCATTTTATCAATGTCTTTGATCAATTCAAAATCAATAAAATTCCAAGTTTCTTTGTCTATCTGGATGCCATCTGTCTCTTTCCGTCTATCTCTTCATTTTATAATTTTTTATGCCATTTTATGCATAGTTCTCTTCAAATGATGGCTTGTCTTACGATGGGCAATTTTATCTGAACCAAATTTCTTATCCAAAATTTCAGAATGACTTCTTGGACAATCAAGAAGCTCGTTCTCAATCCCAAGGCTTTTCAGAAGTCGGCAGCAATTCACAGAGTCAAAGCAAGCACTGAAGATGGCAAGATTGCAAAGCAGTCAGATGATTATGCAGAATATGATCAGTCTCTTCAGGAATTACCAGAGTTTGCCTCAATTCAGAAGCAGGACGAACCATCTCCTCTAGTACAAGATCCGACTGAAGAAGTCAATATCGGTTCAGAGGAAGATCCCAAAATTCTCCAGATCGGAACCAGTTTGAGTCTGGAAGAAAAGGAAAGGCTTATAAATTTTCTCAAGCAACATGAAGAAGTGTTTGCATGGACATATGAAGATATGTTGGGCTTAGATCCCAAATTGGTCGAACACCGACTCGTTTTGAAGCCAGATGCTAAGCCAGCCAAGCAGAAATTGAGAAAAATGGATCCCAGAATAGAACAACAAGTCAAAGAAGGACTTGAAGATTTGCTCAAAGCAGGATTTATCCGAACTATTGACTACCCAGATTGGTTAGCCAATATTGTCGTTGTTCCAAAGAAAAGTGGCAAAGTAAGAATCTGCATAGACTTCAGAGACCTCAATAAAGCAACTCCGAAGGATGATTATCCACTTCCAAGCAACGATCTTCTAGTCGACAGCACGGCAGGACACGCCATGTTCTCTTTCATGGATGGATATTCCGGCTACAATCAGATTAAGTTGGCCGCCCTCGACCAATCCAAAACTTCCTTCACTATGCCTTGGGGCACTTTCTGCTATACAGTTATGCCTTTTGGGCTCAAAAATGCTGGAGCAACGTATCAACGAGCAATGACTGTTATCTTTCACGATCAGATGCGCAAAATCATGGATGCGTATGTTGACGATATTCTCGTAAAATCCAAAGAAGAAGAAGATCACCTCAAAGTGCTTGATCAAGTCTTTAAGCGACTCATTCTTTATAAGTTAAGGCTTAACCCTCAAAAGTGTGTCTTTGGAGTCGAATCAGGAAAATTGTTGGGTTTTCTGGTCAGCAAAAAGGGAATTAAAGTTAATCCTGCCAAAGCAAAGGCTATCATTGATATGCCACCCCCGAAAAATCTCAAAGAATTGTGTAGCCTTCAGGGACGTATATAATCTATTCGGCGATTTATTTCCAACTTGGCAATGAGATGCGAGCCTTTCAATCACTTGCTCAGAAAAGGAGTGAAGTTTAAATGGGGACCAGAATGTCAGCAATCATTCGATCGCATCAAGAAGTATCTTCTCAATCCTCCTATTTTGAAGCCGCCGTAATTGGGGAAACCCCTTTTATTATACATTTCAGTCAATCAAGTCGCATGCGGTGGATTCTTGGCACAGTATAAAGAAGGCAGCTTGATAGAGCATGCCATTTATTATGTGAGTAAGACTTTCATAGACTATGAAAAGAAATACTCTCACATAGAGAAGACCTGCCTAGCTCTGGTATGGATGTGTCAGAAGTTGAGACACTACCTGCTGGCATCTGAGGTCAAAATCTTGTCCAAACTCAATCCCCTCAAATACATTTTGGAGCAACCTTTCCTCAGCGGATGGGTCACCAAATGGCAAGTCTTACTGATGCAGTATGACTTAGAGTATGTCTCGCAACAATCAATAAAAGGTCAAGCAATCGCAGATCAATTGGCAGATTTTCCTTTGGCAGAAGAGGTGAAAGTCAAAGATGATTTCCCAGACGAGCAAATATGCAATATCCAGTAATACCCAGTCTAGAATTTATTTTTCGACGGTTCCAAGAATATGGCTGGAATAGGCATCATAATTTTGTTAATCACTCCTGAGAAGGAGATGATTCCATTTTCTCTCAAATTAGATTTCCAATGTACCCACAATATGGCTGAGTATGAGGCCCAGATTCAAGGTCTAAAGATTCTACTAGACTTCAATGTTAAGAAAGTGCATGCTTACGGTGACTCATTACTTGTCGTCAATCAAGTCCGAACCGAATGGCAAGTGAAAGATCAAAAGTTATTTCCTTATCAGAAAATTATTTCAGCTCTTGTCAGCGAGTTCGAAGAATTTCAGCTCTTCCATATCAAGAGGGAATTCAATCAAGTGGCTGATAGTCTAGCCAGCCTAGGCTCTATTATGGCATTCAAGAATGAAGAATCTTGTCCTTCCTTCAAAATCGGCAGACTCAACCAACCTGCTTTCCTTCCAATAGAACAAGTACACCAAGCTAAGCAAAAGAAGAAGCCTTGGTATTATAATATCAAAACTTTCATAGAAACCAGTGAATTTCCTCCAGAACTCTCAAAGAAAGAGCAGCGAGCAATCCAGCATATGTCTACCCGATATTTCATTCTGGCCAATGTCCTCTATCTTCGTGGATTCAGTTCAGAATATTCCAGATGTTTAGATGAAGACGAAGCTAAATAAGTCGTGCGAGAAGCACACAAAGGCATTTGTGGTGGTCACGTCGGCTACCAAACCCTTGTCAAGCAGATCGTCAGAGCAGGTTACTATTGGAAAACTATGCAGCAAGACTGTTATCATTATGTGAAGAAGTGTGTTCAATGCCAAATACACGCACCTGCTATTCATGCTCCGGCAACATATTTACAGTCTGTTGTATCTCCATGGCCATTTTCTATGTGGGCCTTCGATGTCGTAGGTCCCATCACTCCCTCTGCTTCAAATGGCCACAAATACTTCCTTGCCGCAATGGAATAATTCACCAAGTGGGTGGAAGCTATCACTCTTCGCACAGTGGAAGGCCGACACGTGGTCTCTTTTATTCACAAGAGCATCCTTTGCCGTTTCGGCATCCCGCATGACATCGTGTCAGATAATGGCAGTCATTTTAAGAATGAAAAGATGAAGACATTCTGCTCAAAGTTCAAGATCTATCATCATTTTTCTGCTCCCTACTATCCTCAAGGGAACGGTCAGGTAGAAGCCACCAACAAGATTTTAATACGTATCTTGGAGCGAACTGTAGAAACAGGCCGTGATTGGCATGAGAAGATCCATGATGCACTATGGGCCTATCAGACCACCATTCGCACTCTAACGAATGCTACTCCATCAGAATTGGTCTACGGAACAAAAGTAGTATTCCCGCTACATGTTCAGAAGCCCGCTTTGAAATTTGCATCACTCCTGCAATTACCTCTTGATCAACACCAGCAGCAGCGATTAGTACAGCTAGACTTACTCGACGAGAGAAGGCTAAAAGCAGCAGAGCATGCTCAATCCTATCGCCAGAGAGTAGCCAGGCAATATGTGAAGTCTGTCATCGAAAGAAGATTCAAAGTCAATGATTTAGTACTTTGATCCACATCTTATCTCAAACATCATCCTGGTGGTAAATGGTCGCCAAATTGGGAAGGCCCCTATGTTGTCAAAGAAGCATTACCCCGCAACTCATATCGGCTCATCAACGCCGATGGGGTGGAATTACCAGATCCCATTAATGCTCGACATTTGAAAAAGTTCTATACTTGAAGCCTCTATTCTTCCTTTGTAATCTTCCTATTTTCTTTAAATAATGATCAAACTTTCTTTCCCAGTTACACTGGGGCATTTTAAAAAAAAAATTGTTCTGTATGCAGGCAGGATAAGCAAATCTCTCATTTCACGCACTTGTGCATTCATGTGCATCAACTTGCATTCATTTGCTTTTAAACTGCATTAATAACAATCCGGTCAGTATTGGGATTTCAACAAACAGTCCCATCACAATTCCTAATGATTCAAAATTGAAAGACAATCACCAATACTGAACCAAAACCCAGCACTCGAACTAGTATTATTTCAAAATCCAGTGTTCAAACTGGTACATTTTCAAAATCCAACTTTGTAAGTTGGTCTTGGAAAACCGAGTTCTGACTCGTGATCTCTCTACCTTATTCGAGCCCTAACTCGAGCTCTTTTTCTTTTGTTGATCCGGGTTCTGACTCGTGATCTCTTTATTTATTCGAGCCCTGACTCGAGCTCTTTATTTTCTTTTGTTGATCCGGGTTCCGACTCGTGATCTCTTTATTTATTCGAGCCCTGACTCGAGCTCTTTTTCTTTTGTTGATCTGGGTTCCGACTCGTGATCTCTTTATTTATTCGAGCCCTGACTCGAGCACTTCGTTTTCTTTTGTCGATCCGGGTTCCGACTCGAGATCCCTTTATTTATTCGAACCCTGATTCGAGCTCTTCATTTTCCTTTGTTGATCCGAGTTCCGACTCGAGATCTCTTTATTTATTCGAGCTCTGATTCGAGCTCTTCATTTTCTTTTGTTGATCCGGGTTCCAACTCGGGATCTCTTTATTCAAGCTCTAATTCGAGCACTTCATTTTCTTTTGTTGATCCGGGTTCCGACTCGAGATCTCTTTATTTATTCGAGCTCTGATCCTAACTCATTATCCTTTGTTGATCCGGGTTCCAACTCATGATCTTTGTATTTTATTCGATCTCTGACTCGAACTCATCATTCTGCTTTGTTGATCCAAATCATTTCGATCCTCAGGGTCAGTCAATTTCTCAAATTTGATATTTTGCCCACCAATTTTCAATTCAAATCTCTAGATCATTCAACTTCCAATTTTGACCTCTAGGTCACACAATTCCAATTTTCCAAGTTCAATTTCCAATTTTGACCTCCGGGTCACCCAATTTCCAATTTTGACCTCTAGGTCACTCAATTTCCAATTTTCAACCTTCGGGTCACTCAATTCTCAATTTCGACTTTCGGGTCACACAATTTCGAGCTTTTGGTCAACCAATTCCCAATCTCGACCGTTAGGTCATCCAATTTCGACCTCCGGGTCATCCAATTTCCGAACAATCAATTTTCCAATTTCCAATTTCGACCTTTGGGTCAATCAATCTCAAATATCCAATTTCAATCATTTCTCTTGCGAGAGACCCTTTTTAGGGAGAGTTCGAGGGAGCTCGTTCTTTTCGCATGTTATCCAATTCATTCACTTAGCCCCTTTTCAGGGAGAGTTTGAAGGGACTCGCGTCTTTGTGAACTATTTGCAAAACAATTTCCAATTTCACACAAAAAACCCTTTCATAGGGAGAGGCTCAACGGCGACTCGCTTTTCTTATGACCCCCAAATTTTCATACTAGGCCATTTTCGTCATGAAGGACCCACTTTTCAGGGAGAGTGTGATGGACTCGTTCCTTTCATGACCCAATTTTCAGACCTCACTATTATCGCCCCCTTTCCATAAGAGAAGCCTAATATTAGGGAGCTTTGACGAAAGCTCAATTTCTCTTCAAAAGTTCATTTTGCAAACACCTCCTCTTCAGGGAAGAGAGGAGTATTTCCCATTTCCCATTCAGGTAAGGGCTAAGCCTGAGTCTCTCTTTTTGGGGAAAAAGAGAGGAGAATTTTCGTCACGGATGTGTTGGACCAGACCTCAAACGCTCTCTTTCACCAAGGATTTCAAGAAAATTTTATCAATTTGTCAATCAAATTTGTTGATTTCAAAAACTTTATTATACAAATTTCTATCTCAGTTTACCTTCAGCATTACTTCCAAAAGAGAGAAGCTTTTATGAAAAGAGATTCAAAATCCAAAGTCTTTCTATCGGCCAACCAAAAGGATGAAGGATAAATCCTCGATGTGGCCAGAAAAGAAGAGTGAATGTTATTGCAAAGCCATAAAGGATTGATATTGATCGCAGTCAATGGCACATCTCTAAAGATCATTCTTGTAAAGATGAGGCAGTAGAAATATCCTGAGCGCTAGAAAAAAATAGCATTCACCCAAGCCTTGTCTCCTCAAAATTGCCTGAGCTGCAAATAAATATCCGCAAAAGGGATCTCTCAATTGTCGTCAAGATGAAGGCGAATTAAGCGAGTAGACCCCAAGGGCCAAAGAATATTTGAAACATCTCCAAGATGACGGGATCCTTCCAGGGAAAGTCCAAAGCACTGTCGAGATGAAGGCAGATGCGATGAACCTCCCGACAATCCCTAAAAGATATTTAATTTCAGCTATCACCCAAAAATCTCTAACCCATAAGCTAATATCGTCAAAGAAGGATCGAAACATCTACAAGTTGAAGGAGTTTGTGACGTACCTTCCCAAAAAGATAGCAAGAGAGGAAAAGAAAAGAGAGAAAAGTCAGGACATCTCCAAAATAAAGGATGATGTAATAAACTCTCCCGAAGCCCAAAAAAGTGCAGAAAGATTATCATGAGAGAAGCTCCCAGGATATCAAATTGCCAAATCCATCAAGAATCCCCTTTAATTTTGTGAAATTCTATTATCAATATCCCTTCATCAATTGCTTTCATAATTCTCTTTCCTGTTCATGTCGAGGAAATTGACGACTTCCTGGAAGAAGGTCAATTGCAAGCAATTTGGATTCCCAATCTTGATTCTACGAAGTGAAGCTCGTTTGAAGGTAATGCTTCAGGTAGAAAAGAAGGAATATCTTTACAACAATATGCATCCTTTTCAAATATTTTGAATCAGCAACAAAATTTTCAACATTTTGATGATATTTTCTAGCTATCCTGACGTGAAGTGAGAGCTTGATGTCCGTCTTTGATACATCCCGACACCAATTTTGAATCCTTCTTAAGGACTTGGTTCCTTCCCTTCTTTGAGAGCGTGAGCTCTCAGATTTGCACACTTCCCTGTGTCCCCACTGTCCCACCATAGACAATCCCATTTCGGTTCGAGGTCGAACCACCTATCATTTCTCGCAAAAGGCAATTTCAAAAGCTATTTAGTCTCAGCAATGAGACGCCCAAGATCAACCCCTTTTCAAGCTTTAGGGACCCCATTTTCCTTCTTTTTGCAAAACCACTGTCGGATTTATCGTGCAAAATCCGAAGGTTCCATCATGGTCTCTTCTTTCGAGGATTCCATTCCATTTTCCGCCCAATCAGGATAAGGGTACAAACTTTAGCCTCCTTTGATGAGGTATTCCAATTTCCGCCCGATCAGGATAAGGGTACAAACCTGAGCCTCCTTTGATGAGGTATTTCATCTTCCGCCCGATCAGGATAAGGGTACAAACCTGAGCCTCCTTTGATGAGGTATTCAATTTTCCGCCCGATCAGGATAAGGGTACAAACCTGAGCCTCCTTTGATGAGGTATTCTATCTTTCGCCCGATCAGGATAAGGGTATAAACCTGAGCCTCATTTGATGAGGTATTCTGATCATGCATATATTTCAGGGTTAATTAACATTAAAATATGTATGATTTTATGAAAAAATGTTTCAAAAACCCAATTTTATGTTAGTTTTCAGTAAATGAGCTAAAAGGATTGAAAATTAGAAAATGCTTGAAAAAGTAGCTTTATTTTGCAATTTAGTTAATAAAATAATTTTGGTTTTCTTTATAGAAAAGAAGAAAAAAAAATTATTAAATATATAGATTAGAATAGTTATATTTTTTAGAAAAAAATAATCAAATGAAGTTTTGAGGTTTTTAGCAAATATAACTGCTTTAAATAGTTTTTTTTAGATTTTTGAAAATAATAAAACAAACCATTACACGGTTTGTGATTTTTGAAAATTGAAAAAACTGAAAAAATATATAATAACAAACCGATTTAACCGGTTTGGGTTTTTTAAAACTGAAAAAAAAATTATGTTACAAACCGGTTCAAGCCGGTTTGGGGTTTTTAAAACCCACGAATGAAAAAAATTTCACTTGTCTCCCCATTTACGCCAATTCCTTCCTCTTTCCCCTCTGTTCCCTCTCTTTTCCCCCCTTCTCCACCGGATTTCCCCTTTCCTTTCTTTTCTCTCTCTTTTCCCTTGCCTTTCCCTTCTCCCTCCTTCTCTTCTTCCTCAGTCCGGTAAAGATGCTCAGTCCGGCGGCAGCGTGAGTGGTGGAGGCCACCTCTCTTCCAATCTATCTCCGATTTCACGGTAAGTCTGATTCTTCATCTTCTTCATCTACTTCTTCTTCTTCTTCTTCTTCCGATCTTCATATTCCTCTTCTTCTTCTTCCATTAATTCTGTGTAAAACAGAAAACAAAAAACGAGAAAATAAAAAAACAGTAGATAGAATCCTATAGCTTCTGAATATTAGTTGTGCTAACATTTCAAGATTTTCTTTTGTGTATTTCCTCATTGCCGATCTTCTGCATCATTCACCGCATCTGCATCTTTTAAAATTTTTCTATTTCATTTCATTTCTACTTAGATTTAGAATCGGTAGATGTTTTACTTTCTGTTTTGTTTCATTTGCATCATTTCATTTCTTGTGTTATCAATTTTTGCTAATCTTTGTTTTTGTTATTTCTGTTTTTTCTTTTTCTGCATTGTTCATGTTTAGATTTACATAATATTTCCTGTTTGCTTTAATGTTTACATTAGGTATAGTTTTCATTTTTTTTCTGTTGCTAAATTGTTCATGTTTTTAATTTCTGTCTCTAATTTCTTGTTTTAATTTTCTTGTTTTCTTTTCTTGCATTCAAAATTCTGTTAGTTCGGTTTTATAATTCCTGCTTTTATTTGTTTAATTGATTTTTTATTTTTTTTAGTTGTTTCCCTGTTTTTTTTTTCTTCATTTCCAACTTTGATTTCCTGACTTTTTTTTATTTCAAGTCATTTCCAATTTTTTGCAATTGTCAATTTCCTGCGTTTATTCATTGTCATTGCTGTTTTTAAATTCCTGTTTTTTTTGTTTAATCTGTCATTGTCCGATTTCTTTTTGTTAATTTCTTTGTTTTACATTACAGTCAATCTTTGTTTTTTTTTTTTTTTAGTTTTGTTGTTACATTTTTCCTGTCTTCTTTTAATTCTTTTAACTACTGTTTCTGAAATTTTAATTTTCCTATTTTTTTTCCTTTTCTCTAGAATTCCTGATTTACAATTTATTTCCTGTTCTTACAGTGTAGTTATTTCCTGTTTACTTTTATTCATTGATTTCTTGTTTTGTTTTAGTAATTAGTTTACTTTCTTATTAGATATTAGTTAATCAAGTAGATTAATTGTTAGTTAAGAAAGAGAATTAACATAGTTAATTGCTTTGTAATGAGTTAGTTAGTAAGTAGAACTAGTTTTCAATTTTAATTAGTCATTTAGATTTCTTTCATATTTCTAGCGCTTAATTAGTATTTTTTTAGTATAGTTTTACTTCTATCTCTGGTACTGCTCGTGTTCATTTTACTTGTGCAGGATAGCACAGGAGTGGAGCAGAAGTGATTACGTGACACGAGAAAGCACAAGAGTAGAAGATTTTTGCTTTTATTTTTAGAATTAGGAATTTAATTGGGTTTGTAAATATTGTAATTTACGCCCTCTGCGAAGGGTATTCATTTATTGTAATAGTTAGTTGTTTTTACCTTTCTTGAATATTTTACAATTTAAAAATACGGCAATAAAGATTAGTTTAGACTTGTGTACTTGAATACGAAATATTCCCGTTCCCTGAGTTCGACCCGGTCTCATCCACTAGTGAGAACCAGTTTTTATTATTTGATGTCTGGTTTTCACATGTTTTACATATAAAAATCTTTTCAAAATTACAACGATTTAAAAGAAGACATCAATTTTTTTGGCGCCGTTGCCGGGGAACGGCGTAATATTAGTATTCGCTTTATTGCCAAGTGTTTGTTGCATTTAGGTTTAGAACCACGTATGTGCATATCTTAGAGACGAGCTTACTTTTCTGCACAACCCACCTACTAGGATCCCCTTAGAGGTGACTGTGTACGATTGGTACTGTACACATAGATTTCATATTTCTAATGCATAATCTCTGTTATGTGTAACTGCGTGATGTTTGTTTAGTTTTTGTTGTTTTTAGTTTACTCGCTTTGTGGTTTGCGTGGTTTGGCCGCTTAGTGCATTAGTTAGGTAGAAAACCCAAAGTTAGGACGTGTGCTACACCGGTCTACTCCAAGGTGTATGCAATGGCTGACGATCACCATTTGATCCATCCTTTGAGGGAGTACTTCATGCCAAATACGTATACTCCCGCCTCCTGCATCACGAGACATGATGTAGGAGAGAGCCATTTTGAGATTAAGGCCAGTGTGATTCAAATGCTACCTTTATTTTATGGCCTTAGCAATGAGGACCCATATCGTCATCTCGACGAATTCCATGAGATTTGCTCAACTGTGCGAATCAATAATTTTGGAGACGACGCTATGAGGTTGACTTTGTTTCCGTTCTCTGTCAAAGATAAAGCCAAGCACTGGCTAAAATCTCTTGAGACGGTTCGTATTACTACTTGGGAAGGAATGCAGCGCGAATTCCTCAAAAAGTACTTCCCAATTGGTAAAACGAATTAGTTTCGTAAAGCTATAACCAGTTTTTCTCAAATTGAGGGAGAACAGTTTCACGAGTCTTGGGAGAGATTGAAATATCTTCTCCGTAAGTGTCCACATCACCTGGTGCCTCGTTGGCAGGTGGTGCAGTATTTCTATGACGGGCTTACTGAGAAGCATTGTCAAATGGTTGATTCGTCTTGTGGGGGCACTTTTATGCTCAAGAGTGAGGATGAGGCGTGGTCTTTATTCGAGATCTTGAGTGAAAACACGATGCATCATACCTTGTCTTCACGGCTCAATAGGACTACATCTCTATCTAGTGGTCCTAGGAAAATAGGGATTTCCGAAGTAGGGTCTGAGTTAGAATTGCGTACCAAGGTTGACCAGTTGACTAGGAAGTTAGATCAATTCCTAGCCAATTCTTCGAGAAGTCCAGTAGAAAGAGTGTGCGAGCTTTGTGCTAGCCCTGCACACTGTGTTGTGGATTGTCCGGCAGCACCATTATATCCTGAATTCGTTCAGGAGCAGGTGAATGCTGCCCAAGGTTTCGCTAAACCCATGCCTGATTCATTTACATCATCATATAACTCAGGTTGGCGAAACCAGTCTATTCCCCTATCCCATCAGCCCTCCCAGACACAGTATAGACAGAGTAACCCTTCACAAGGTTACTCGCATCCCATTTTTCCACAGGTTCATCCCCCAGCCCAACCTGCTTATACTCAGCCCCATTCTCATGAGCCTTCACCTAGTCAATCCTTCCAAGATAGGATACTACAAGTTTTGAGCTCCCATACGCAGTCAATAGCCAAGCTAGAGACTCAAATGGGACAGTTGGTTGAGACCTTCAGTAGGCAAAGCTAGGGGAACCCTCATAGTCAGTCTGTTGTCACATCCAAGGGAGAGGAGCCCATGCCATTTAACCTGCATCCCAATGATTCACATCATGAGCAGGTTAAATCTGTTACATCCATTCAGTATGGGAAGGCGTGTCACTCCACTCAGGAATCGACTCATGAGCCCCATATCATTTCTAATGACGAGTCGATCTCCATGATACCTCAACAGAAGGGGCCAGGCACACAGCATGCATTATCATCACATATTCATAAAGCCTCATTCTCTCAGCCTTTAAGATCACCGATTGTTTTTAGTAAGCAAGAGGTGCAGATGCAGAAGGTGCTTGACCAAGTCAAGCCTGATCATATTCACCACTTGTCTGAAGTGACATTCATTGATACTCGGTCGGTCCTAGACTCTCATTTCTTGACCAGTCTCTCAGATGAGATTAATCTCTCTTCTTCATGTCGAGAGATATTTAATACTACATTTAGAGGTAGACAGGATGGAAACACAGTGCGTAGTGTCACAGATGACACTCTTTTCTTCATAGAGCCTCATTGAGCGATACTTCATGTCCATTGATCTCATGGACGATGAAGGTTTTTCCAGGGATCCGTCTGGCTGAGGACGTGAAACTTAGCGTTTTATGGGAGGCAACCCATATCTTGTATATTATTAGATTTGCTTAGAATTTATAGATTTTATTTTGTTTTCCTTTTTCGTTTTGTTCATGAGTTTTTCATGTTCTTTTTGTTTCATTCATGAGTTTTATGTTTTGTCATGTATACATTGCATTCATTACATTCATAGAACGTGCATTTTTAATTCATGTCAGGTCATTCTACTCTTTTCCCTCATTTATTTCTTCTCATGTGCATTCACTTAGTTTCATATAAGCATGGGGGAGTGCCACTGGGACAGTGTCATTCAAGCATGGGGGAGGGTGTAGTTTGCATACCTTGATATTTCTGTTTACGTTCTTGCACATGTTTACACATCTCTCATGAAAAGTAGATTTTTAAAGAAAGAGTTTGAACTTATATGAATGTTATTTCAAATCTGATGTTTTTAGAGGATTTTTAAGTCCCACGAAAATTTTTTCTGACATGGATCTAAAAATTATGTTTGTTTATGCGGATTTCGAAGAAATGATGATAGATACATGTTAGAATTTATTTTGAATCACAAATATGAATATACACAGTTCTATTTTTGAAAAAACTAAGCAAATGAACAAAAGCGTAAAAATGAGCTCAAAAAGTGAAAAAAGAAGCATGCGTTAGGTTGTTTGGATAATTCCACAATCCTTAGTAGATGGAACTTAGATGTAAGTTGAAACTTTTAATTCCATTTCGAAAAGAGAGTGGAAAACTTCGTAATCCTAAGTAGCTGAGAACAGATACAAGTTGAAATGTTTGACTCTCATGTTATAAAGGTGAATGAAGCAAGTCACTTTTATGTCTTACTTGATATCTTTTGGTATGCATTGAAAAAGTATAGAAGATATTGACATTGCACAAGGCATAAAAGCAGACCACACGCAAGCTATAAGAGAAGAACGAATACGCAAAAAGAAAAAGCGTGAAAAAATGAAAAAATTGAGAAAAGAGCTGAAAAAGAAAGAAAAGTTCAGTGCTTAGAAGCGCGATTGAGAAAACCTGTGCAGAAAACATATGAGTGAGGATAAGTAAATAATAATATGTTTTTATTGGATTTTCTAAGAATAAAACATAAATAATTGTGATATTTAGAAAAGTGAAAGAAATTCTTTTTCTGTGGTGGTATATAAAAGAATCTAATTGTGACTTTGAAATAATAGGAAATATTGGTGAAAATAAAGTCTTTGATTACTTACTGCTTATGAGGATATGTAATATTATGCATACATGACAGAGATGTTTATGGGTAGCATCACTGCAAACCCTCACGAGACCTTACTCGTCCACTGGGGTAACCCAGGGGTTGAAAGGGCTTGTTGCATGAGCTAAATGCAACCGTGATTCCTACGAAAGTGAGTTAGGTGATAGTTTGATTTCTTGCATTTTTCTAGTTTGCTCGAGGACTAGTAAAATATAAGCATGGGGGTATTTGATCATGCATATATTTCAGGGTTAATTAACATTAAAATATGCATGATTTTATGAAAAAATGTTTCAAAAACCCAATTTTATGTTAGTTTTTAGTAAATGAGATAAAAGGATTGAAAATTAGAAAATGCTTGAAAAAGTAGCTTTATTTTGCAATTTAGTTAATAAAATAATTTTGGTTTTCTTTATAGAAAAGAACAAAAAAAATTTATTAAATATATAGATTAGAATAGTTATATTTTTTAGAAAAAAATAATCAAATGAAGTTTTGAGGTTTTTAGCAAATATAATTGCTTTAAATAGTTTTTTTTAGATTTTTGAAAATAATAAAACAAACCATTATACGGTTTGTGATTTTTGAAAATTGAAAAAACTGAAAAAATATATAATAACAAACCGGTTAATCCGGTTTGGGTTTTTTAAAACTGAAAAAAAAAAATTTGTTACAAACCGGTTCAAGCCGGTTTGGGGATTTTAAAACCCACGAATGAAAAAATTTTCACTTGTCTCCCCATTTACGCCAATTCCTTCCTCTTTCTCCTCTGTTCCCTCTCTTTTCCCCCCTTCTCCACCGGATTTCCCCTTTCCTCTCTTTTCTCTCTCTTTTCCCTTGCCTTTCCCTTCTCCCTCCTTCTCTTCTTCCTCAGTCCGGTGGAGATGCTCAGTCCGGCTCCGGTGGAGATGCTCAGTCCGGCGGCGGCGTGAGTGGTGGAGGCCACCTCTCTTCCAATCTATCTCCGATTTCACGGTAAGTCCGATTCTTCATCTTCTTCATCTACTTCTTCTTCTTCCGATCTTCATATTCCACTTCTTCTTCTTCCATTAATTCTGTGTAAAAAAAAAAAAATGAGAAAATAAAAATAAAAAAACAGTAGATAGAATCCTATAGCTTCTGATTATTAGTTGTGCTAACATTTCAAGATTTTCTTTTGTGTATTTCCTCATTGCTGATCTTCTGCATCATTCATCGCATCTGCATCTTTTAAAATTTTTCTATTTCATTTCATTTCTGCTTAGATTTAGAATCGGTAGATGTTTTACTTTCTGTTTTGTTTCATTTGCATCATTTCATTTCTTGTGTTATCAATTTTTGCTAATCTTTGTTTTTGTTATTTCTGTTTTTTCTTTTTCTGCATTGTTCATGTTTAGATTTACATAATATTTCCTGTTTGCTTTAATGTTTACATTAGGTATAGTTTTCATTTTTTTCCTGTTGCTAAATTGTTCATGTTTTTAATTTCTGTCTCTAATTTCTTGTTTTAATTTTCTTGTTTTCTTTTCTTGCATTCAAAATTCTGTTAGTTTGGTTTTATAATTCCTGCTTTTATTTGTTTAATTGATTTTTTATTTTTTTTAGTTGTTTCCCTGTTTTTTTTTTCTTCATTTCCAACTTTGATTTCCTGACTTTTTTTTTATTTCAAGTCATTTCCAATTTTTTGCAATTGTCAATTTCCTGCGTTTATTCATTGTCATTGTTGTTTTTAAATTCCTGTTTTTTTTGTTTAATCTGTCATTGTCCGATTTCTTTTTGTTAATTTCTTTTTTTTACATTACAGTCAATCTTTGTTTTTTGTTTTTTTAGTTTTGTTGTTACATTTTTCCTGTCTTCTTTTAATTCTTTTAACTACTGTTTCTGAAATTTTAATTTTCCTGTTTTTTTTCCTTTTCTCTAGAATTCCTGATTTACAATTTATTTCCTGTTCTTACAGTGTAGTTATTTCCTGTTTACTTTTATTCATTGATTTCTTGTTTTGTTTTAGTAATTAGTTTACTTTCTTATTAGATATTAGTTAATCAAGTAGATTAATTGTTAGTTAAGAAAGAGAATTAACATAGTTAATTGCTTTGTAATGAGTTAGTTAGTAAGTAGATGTAAGTAGAACTAGTTTTCAGTTTTAATTAGTCATTTAGATTTCTTTCATATTTCTAGTGCTTAATTAGTATTTTTTTAGTATAGTTTTATTTCTATCTTTGGTACTGCTCGTGTTCATTTTACTTGTACAGGATAGCACAGGAGTGGAGCGGAAGTGATTACGTGACACGAGAAAGCACAAGAGTAGAAGATTTTTGCTTTTATTTTTAGAATTAGGAATTTAATTGGGTTTGTAAATATTGCAATTTACGCCCTCTGCGAAGGGTATTCATTTGTTGTAATAGTTAGTTGTTTTTACCTTGCTTGAACATTTTACAATTTAATAATACGGCAATAAAGATTAGTTTAGACTTGTGTACTTGAATACGAAATATTCCCGTTCCCTGAGTTCGACCCAGTCTCATCCACTAGTGAGAACCGGTTTTTATTATTTGATGTCTGGTTTTCACATGTTTTACATATAAAAATCTTTTCAAAATTACAACGATTTAAAAGAAGACATCATATTCCATTTTCCGCCCGATCAGGATAAGGGTACAAACCTGAGCCTCCTTTGATGAGGTATTCTATCTTCCGCCCGATTAGGATAAGGTTATAAACCTGAGCCTCATTTGATGAGGTATTCCATTTTCCGCCCGATCAGGTTAAGGGTACAAACCTGAGTCTCATTTCTATGAGATTTTCATTCCCCAATCAGGTTAAGGGCCAAACCTAAGCTTCGTTTCATACAAGGTATTTCTGTCCCATCCAGGATAAGGGAAAAAACCTGAACTTCACTCTCACAGAGCGAATATATTCATCTTCATTCTCCATTTCATATCTACCATCTTCAACGGGCTAATATCTCTATATCCAGTCAGATCCTTCTAACTGGGGCATTTTTATATAGCCCAAATTTGGAGTGTTTTTCTTTGTCACTAAGCTCGGCCACAAGCCAGCTTAGTAGCAAAGAGGGGCATCTGTAAACACCCCAAATTTTCACTCACCTTCCTGATATAGCCATCAATCATCACATTTCGGTTCTCCGGAACCAATGAAGGGAAAAATGGTCAGTTTCCAAGATTGAACCTTGCAGAAAGTCCTAAATTCCATTCTCGAGTCTCAAAACTTCTCTATTTAAACTCAGAGACATCTTCAAACTGCAAATTTTCAAAATCTCATGCTTAACCAAAAGTCAGAATTTTCAAATTCAAATTCAGAGTGGCAATTTTGTAGGACATGTCTTTGCATAACATTGCATGAGCATTTCATATCATTTCACTGCACAGCATGTCATTTTGAGATCCAGAACTCCTGATTTTCAAAAATGTCAATCCAGATTCGAGTTTTTAATATTTCAAAATTGATTTCAAAACCCTGGGCTTTCAAAATTACCAATTCTTCCCATTTTACCCCCAGGGCTCCGAATTACAAAAGTTTTCCCAAGAAAATGATCTGGATAGTTTTTGACATTGATTTTCAAAATTTCGTTAGTTGAAAAGAGGGGGACACAATTTCAAATTCATAAGACATTATTTCAAACTCTTACAAAAGGGCTCCAAATTTCTCCGCATCTTTCTAATTTTTTTTTAGGTTTTAAAATCAAACCACAATCCACTTTGTGTTTTCTAAACTAGCCTATTATTGTGAAAATTCCAAAATATCTCATTTGGCTCTTATTTTAAATAAAGGACGTGGGACCCGCCTCGAGGTGGTGTCACACTCAAATTCTAAAAAATTTCTCTTATTTTCAAAACAGTGCCCCTTTCGGGAGTGGCACCGATTTATAATTTTTTTTATTTAATTGACTCAATTTTAATAAAATAATTAGTGGGCCCACGTAGGTGGCGCCCCACTAAGACTCTCTATAAAGAAAAACAAAAAAAAAATGTTTCTTTAAAAAAGCTTTCTTAACCCGACTGAGGTGGCACCACCTTAAAAAAAAAGACCCATTTTTACTCATTTTTTTTTTACTTTTCTCCCAAATGGAGCCATCGTGAAGCCACAAGAAAAGGGGTTCACTTTACCTAATCTGGAGGTAAATGAACCGAAATTTCAGAACAAGCCAGTCGTCCCCTTTACAAAGATTGGCGAGTTTCAAAAATTTTCAAAAATTTGTTTGAAATTTTTCAAATGCTTTCAAAAGATCAGGTTGAAAAGCTTCAAAATTGTCGATCTTTCGGATGGAAGCCGCGAAAATCTTTAAAAAGAGGCCCCTTCGATCACCAAGGGGCCCCCGATTTGGGAACATCCGATCTGCGACTTCACCTCCATTCCCCCCCTTTATCGCCTCTCTTCCTCTCTTCCAGCAGAGGGTGGCTCTCCAACTTCTTCTCTCCCCTTCTGCGGTTTCCTGCTTCCAGCACCTTTCAACGAAAAACCCAAGAAAGGGAAACCCTCCGCTCCCCCTGAAGGCTCGATCCATCCCTGAAGATTTGATTCCCCTGAAGGAAGCATCCTCTTCAACCTCTGCCGAATCAAGGTAAAGGCCTTCTTTACATCTACATTTAGGTGAATTAAGCATCAAGTTTGCTCCATTTGCAATGCAAACCTGTCACAACAGTTGACGTGGCTTGCATCCTGGTTTATCTAATGTGTCAAGAATCGATGATGTCGTTCAATGGCATCATCGATTCAACTTGGATGTCAAAGTTTATCAAATAATTATCCCCTTTAAATTTTTTTTTTCCTTTTTTTGGTTCATTCTGATATCCTGAGTATTCCAAATAACGGCTTCAGATCATTTTAGTGGATATTGGTTTCATCCTATTACATACCCATGATTTACTCTTACCTAAGAAGATTTTTTTTTAGTAAATTTTAGTTTTTTTTTTAGTCTTTTGCAGGTGCGGCAACTAAGATTTCATGTGTTAGTTGGGTTAATCTTCTCATCATCATATGACTTTCTTATTTAAAATTGGTTTTAAAATCTTCGGTAGAGCATTGGTTTTTCACAGATTTATGTGGTTTTCATTAAAATGTCCGCATACAGTGGAGTAAAATGATAGCCAACAAGGCTTATCATACAGTGAACTGTGTTCTTAACCAGGACACTATATATTTCTTCTACCTATGTTAAGTCCTATTACCTGTATCATCATACTTTATGGTGGAATACCCTGTCATATATCTATGCCTCTCATTTTTTTTTTTTATATAACGTTACCTTTACCATTTGTGCAACCCCTGTTCTCGCTGGGCTCATAGAGAAATGTAAAGGGGTATTGTTTCCAGTTTTCACTAATGGATATTGTAGTGCAGGGCACATTGTTATCAGCTAGAAGAGGAAATTTTTTTTTTTTTTTGTTGACAATTTCCATAGCCATTTAGTTTTATTATCAGACCAATTGCAGCGTTAGATACAATCATTTCTGCAAAACTTTGGATAAAAGGGATTGTCATGATTTGAACCTCTTCTGTATGAGATCATGTTGCTGTGAGATTTGCTGTGGAAGTTTGACCCAGCGAAGAGGATTATTCAGGATAAATGGCATCTGTGTTTGCCCAGATGGGTGTAACTTCTAGTTGTGATATAATTTCAATACTTTCCTGTGTGAGCATTTAGACAATGTACTAAGATATAAATGGTAAGTGCTTACAACGACCTATTCAAGTAGTTTGGTGTCATTTTTTTCTAACTGTCTTTCACTTGTATGACATTTGCGTGTTGTATGTTCCATCACAATATCATGCTTTATCTGTAACATGCTCACCATCATGTCTGTATGCTATCATTCTGTTACAATAGCAGTCAAGTAGCTCCTCCATATTACTGCATCAACCATATAGTGCATTCTGCAAAAAGTTCTTTATAAAAGTTTGTGGATAAATTTAGCAGGTTTCGATGGTGTATAATGTGATCTAGTTAAGTAAGACTGATTTGCAGGTTCATGTAGTAGTTTTTTTTTTTACTGCACTGTGGCAGGCCGTTTAATATGTATATGCCATCAGTTTAATCCTAGCACATCCCATTTTTTTTTTTACTTTTCAATATAACAGGGCATCCACATTTCTTATCCCTTTATACCTATTAAGTTATTTCCTGCGTACTTGTAAGTCTGCCTTAGTTTCTTATGTATTTCGCTGTCACTATACAGCACTTACCCTGTCTTCACCTCCAATACCTCACCAAGGTTTCTGTAGATACCCCCTTTTGGTCCCACGTTCCAGTCATATTTTCCCTGCTCCTAAACTCCTGCCATTATAAATTTGTTTCAACGGCGCTATGTGCATTCTCACTGATGACCTATTGTGGCAGTGACTATTCATATTGGAAAACAGTTTGCAGAAAAGGGCATTGTGAGCAAGAAGAGTTTATGAGTATGACTGTGGCTGAACTCTAGATTGGCCAGCATCATTCCGATGTATTGTAATCGTCCACCACCCTTCCATTCATTCCTGTTAGAACATCAGTGTCCCAACCCCTTCATCATGTATATCAACATTTCAAGTCTACATAACTGCCTCCTTGCCCATGCCACGGCATTACCTCCACACCATTCAAATCCAGCCTTGTCTCATTTTTTTTATATACATTTTATTTCATTATGTAACATATGTTTTGCATTTTCATACAATGTAATTCAGCTCTAGCCAACTATTGCTTTGGGCATTCAACATTTGACATTTTCCCTGCATATAGTTCCTTTCATCATACAATCCACTCTCTGCATTTGATCATTAATACCTCCGTCATAGCATATTGCAATATCATTATCATATGGGCTATCACCGATATGCCAGATACACCCCATTATCTATAAATATCATCATTTTCACATATTATGTATATCATCAATCAATGTTGTATATTATGGCATCCCATAGCCCAACCTCATGCTTCCAATCATCTGTATCCTGGTATACATCTCATATGCATAATATAGGTGCAAATTGTTTTTTTTTTCCACAATTATAGAAACATATATGTTTGTATATATCTTTATAAACATATACGTATATATGTATGTGTATTTCACTGTATATCTTGAATTTCCATTCCTTGTACTAACTCGCTTTTGCAGGAAAATCTGGAGGATGCCGAGTCTTTTAACTTTATATTTTCATTTATTTTGTTTTATGTCAGAGATGTAATAATCAAACTTGGAATAATATTTACTTTTACTGCTTAGATTAGGATGCATCTCATGTGGTTTAATTCCTGCAATATCCTGATTCTGTGAGTCATATATCTTATTTTGCAAAATCACCATGGATGTACACGAATGGCACGTGCACCAACTCTTAGAGAGTTGATGAACTCGATGGAGTCCATATTTACGGCCTAGTCGGAATGTGGACGAGACCCAGATCCATCATCTTTCTACTAGTCACACTGAGCCTACACTCTTAGGCTATCTTAAAAATGCACATCATTTTTCCAATTTTTCAAAATATTGTGAATTAACTCAAATAAACTCTGAACATATTCATGGCCACAGTCAGAATATGCGAAGGATTTACTTTGGCTTAATGCACATTTTTCCAACAAAATCTCTCAGAATATCTTTTCAAAGTGCATTCATACATCCAAATCATCTGCATCATGGCATCATCTGTTTTCTCATGGTTTTCTCAAGAAAATTGATTTCTCAAGAAACTTCTAAAATTTTCAAAGTCAGTTTTTCCAAGTCAAGTTATCCCGTGATTTTCCCTGGAAAATGTTATTTTCTTAAGATTCTTTTCAAAGGGAATTTCTCATCTTTCTCAAAAAAATCAAAATCGATTTCCAAGTATTTCAAGATTAAGATTCTCAGGGTTTCAAGTTCCCGAGTTTCAATTTTCCTCCTCTAAAGAGTAGTCCAATGAATTTTGCCCATTTTCCTGAGAAACTTTTTGAAGCTAGAATTTTCCTGATCAGCATTTTCTCTTACAGTGTTCACCTTTTTCTCAAGAATCACTTCTATTTTTTTGGATTTTCAACCATTCATGATTTTCTCAAATCTTCATAAATTTTCTCAAGATTTCAAATCCTTTTCATCAGAATTTCCTGAAAGATTGATTTCCATCTTTTTCCGGAGAAATGCTTTTCAACTCCAAATGTTTTCTAAGCATACATCATAGTTTTCCAACTTATATTTTACCAAATCTCATAACACATGCCTGAATTCTCTGTGCATTTAGGATAGAACACAATTTCGATAATTTCACTAAGTCAAGCACAATTTTGGTCCTTGGTTCGATTACCCTTGTTAAAGGCAACAGGAACGGTCAAACCTCGTACCGACAGGTCGAGCCCCATCCCATGGATTTTCCTGCGATTTTCAAAATGGAGGCGAGTATTTCAAAACAATTTCCAAAATCCGGTCAAGTTTGACTCGTGAAAAAGCATTTCCTCTCTCTTCCGCAAGGAAGGAAAGACGGGAAAATTTTTGCGACGATAACAAGCGGTTATTCCAACTCATAGCCCTGGAGAGGCTTATGCGAAGTCATGAAGACTTGCGTGGACGTTCAACTCATAGCCCTGAGGAGGCTCTTGCGATATACGCTAAGTCTTGGAGGCTTGAGCGTCGTTATTACGAATTGTGACCCTGAATGGTCATCGTATATACTTGAGTTGAATGGACGTATGATTGCTTGCTTATCAGACCATCAGTGGTTCTGACCCCGTTTAATGAGGATTTCAGGTGTTGTACCGACGTGGCGATATGCGGAGCAAGGCGGCATCGAGTTCCAGAGTTTCTCTAGACAGAGTTGTACTGCTTCCTTTTATTGAACTTATGTTGCTTTTCCAAGCAGTGATGTTGTAATAAACATGTGGTTTTCGATAAAATGGAACACCTTGGTGGTCAATGAGTTGCTTGGCCACATACCTGCAACGTGCTCGGAGTTTTCTAAAACTGACGACTCATTATCGTCTGATTCCATTGCTAAAAGCTTTTATAAGTTCCGCTGCAAAGAAAAAAAAAAGAAATTCATAAAATTTGTAACTTAGCTTTGTTTTGGAAATCCGGGGCGTTATAGAATTGGTATCAGAGCATGTGTCTGAGAAACCTGGTTCAAGATCCGTCATGGTCACGATATCACACTGTAAGTATATATTTTATACTTGTGTTCTGATCTGGGTGCATCTTTGTATAGATGGCAACTCATGACTCCCGAGGATACTGCTATCGTTGCGGGATCATGCACGATGAGTGGGTATGCCCATATGAGGTCCAAGACTGCCAGTTTTGTGGCAAAGAAGGGTATTTCGCCAACGAATGCCAAAGGAAACATACCGCCGATATGGGTCGGCGGGGATCGCTTGGTCTTAGTGACGAGACCTCGCGTGTTAGTGGACTCCAGTAGGGGGAGTAGCCGTACCCCAGCAACTTCAGATGAAGTACCATCTCTGGTAGAATTTGACTTGAACTTCCTTGAGGGATTCGATCAATCACAAGGCTATCAACAGACATCATGTACGCCTAGCTTGCACAGTCGGGATGAGGGATGCAACAACTCCTTCTATAATCCCATTATGATTTCAGATTCCTCGAATCATAGTGCTATTATATGGGGGAACGGAGCAGCTTTACAAGCGCCGAGCCTGAATAGCCAAGGAGAGGGATACAACTCTTATTATCCCGTTATGATCTCGGACTCCCCAAGTCATAATGATACTGAATGGGCAAGTGGACCGGCATCACTGATCTACCCACAAGATTCGCTTGAGAGTGCGGAAGTGCCACTCAAGCCAAAACTAGTTGTGCCTGCACCAAGGCAATGTGGAAGCAAATGATACTTCGGGTTGTTTGGGTCAAGAAAGAAATCCAGTTCTTAGGAGTGACTGGTAATGTTTTGGAGTCAATAGACTCATGTATACAGTTTTTCAACGCCTAAAGTCTGCCAGTGCGGCATGCCATTTTGTTTAAGGTGATGCTTGTGTAAATATGATGTATATTAAGTAAAACTTTGCTTAAATATATACATTGAGAAACTAAAACATGTTGTTTGTATGTGATAGATAAATGGCTCCTACGACGAGGAGAACCATGCCGAGCGAGGAGTCCCATACTCAAGGATTTTTGCTAGAAACACTCAACAATCTGGTTACCGCCATCCATGAAACAAGGCCAGTCGCACCTCGAAACGAGAACCTTGAGAGAATAACTTATGAAAAATTCCTCAAGCTCGATCCAGAACTGGCAGAGAGTTGGGTCGAAGAGACAGAACGTGCCTTCCTGGTACTGGGAGTACCAGAAGAAAAGAAGACCAACTTTGGCACGTACAGGCTGAAAGACAATGCACAGAAGTGGTGGGATACCATTAAGATTATCCAGTTCTCGAAAGTTGAAGTCATTCCTTGGACTGACTTCCGGAGAGCTTTCATGGATAATTACTTCCCGTTACACTCCAGAAACAAGAAGAAAATGAAGTTTCTAGAATTGGAGCAGGGTGGTATGAGTCTGATTGACTATACCACCAAATTTCAAAATCTCGAGCGGTACTGCTCTCGGTTATTTGAGACCGACCAAGAAAGGGCCGACAAGTACATCAACGGACTACGAGAAGGGCTAAGGTCACGGGTTATCACCAGCATGCCCCAAACTTTTCAAATTGTTGTGGCAGCAGCTTCGAAAATACAAGTGGATTGGGAGCGATCAAAAGTGATCATAGCAAAGAGGCCCGTAGTTGATGGTGGGAACAAGAAGAGAACGTTCCCAAGTGGTCAGGGTTCACGACAACCCTTTCAAAAGAAAAGGTTCCAAGGTCGGAATGTTACTCAACAGGTCGTGAGGCCAAGGCAGAACATGGCTCCAAACAATCTGCAGTCCAACCCAAACTACCCAAAATGCCATGTAAATCACGTTAGAGGACCATGTCCACGTGACACAGGTGGTTGCTTCTACTGTGGCAAAGTGGGCCACATTGCAAGACAGTGCAGGAAGAAGTTTGCTGATGAGCAAAGGAGGAATGCCGGATATGTTGGATCCTCTCAACAAATACCACAGCGAACGCAAGTCCAACGACCCCCACCTAGAGTAGAACAAAGGCCTACTGCAGGTCGTGTATATGCTGTAACGACTGAACAAGTCAAAAATGGTGACCTGATTGAAGTCATCGTACCTGTTAATGGACATGCAGCTTACGTCTTGTTTGATTGTGGTGCTACTCATACGTTTATCTCCGACGATTTCACCGAACAACTCCACGCCTCGGTGCAATCGATTGATAAAATGATCAAAGTATATAACCCGTTGGGTTCATGCACCAAATGTATCCGGTGTGTGAAAAACTTGGATATTGAGATAGCAGGGCAACACTTGCCTACTGACGCCATCTTGATCGATATGATACAATACGATGTCATTCTGGGAATGAATTGGTTGGCTCAGAATAATGCCAAGATTCTGTGCCACAAGGGCAGAGTGATTCTATCTCGACCCGGATTGCCTAAAATGGAATACCGGTTATCCAAACCAGTTCCACAAAAAAGGCTTATATCAGCTCTCAAAGTGCAGAAATACCTTTTGAAGGGTTGTGTAACCTTCCTACTTAGCCTTTCAGCTGAGGGCTCAAATATCCCATCCCTTGAGAGTTTGGAAGTGGTTCGGGAGTTTCCCGAAGTGTTTCCTGAGGAATTGCCAGGACTTCCACCAGTTTGTGAGGTTGAATTTGGAATTCAAACCTTACTTGGGACTGCACCAATATCCAAAGCCCCTTATCATATGGCACCAGCTGAACTCAGTGAGTTGAAGTGTCAGTTGGAGGAACTGATGGAACAAGGGTTCATCCGACCAAGTATGTCACCATGGGGAGCTCCGGTGTTGTTTGTAAAGAAGGATGGATCCCTTCGGTTATGCATCGATTATCGGATGCTTAACCAGGCAATCGTTAAAAATAAGTATCTGTTGCCTCGGATTGAGGACTTATTCGATCAGCTCAGAACAGCGAGAATGTTCTCCAAGATCGACCTCAGGTCTGGGTACCATCAGCTCAGATTTAAGGAAGAGGATATACCTAAGACTGCCTTTAGAACGAGGTATGACCATTATGAGTTCGTAGTAATGCCCTTCGGACTTACTAATGCGCCTGCTGTCTTTATGGACCTGATGAACCGAGTGTTCAAGCCATACTTAGACACTTTTGTCATCGTCTTCGTCGATGACATTCTCGTGTATTCAAAGAATGAGGAACAACACAAGGAGCACTTGAGAATCATCTTGAAAACCCTTCAAGACAATCAGCTATATGCCAAGTTTTCAAAATGTGAATTCTGGCTAGACAAAGTAATGTTTCTTTGTCATGTGATCTCAAAAGATGGAATCACAGTGGATCCTGCGAAGGTCGAAGTTGTGATAGACTGGAAGCAGCCAGAAAATATCACTGAGGTCCGCAGCTTCCTTGGACTTGCCAGATATTATCGGAAGTTCATACAAGACTTCTCCTGAATCGCCGTACTGATGACGAAATTGTTGAAAAAGGGAGTCAAGTTCGAATGGACTGACCAGTGTAAGCAGTGCTTTGAGGTTCTCAAACAGAGGCTTACCACTGCCCCTGTCCTTACATTACCTTCTGGTCAGGGAGGCTTCGTTGCTTATACCGAAGCCTCGGGAACTGGTCTGGGTTGCGTATTGATGCAGCACGGCAAAGTGATCGCCTACACGTCACGACAGTTGAGAATTCATGAGAAAAATTACCCAACCAACGATCTTGAGCTTGACGCGGTGGTGTTTGCCCTTAAAATCTGGCGACACTATCTATATGGAGAGAAATTTGAGGTCATGACGGACCATAAAAGCCTAAAATACCTCTTTTCTCAAAAAGAACTCAATATGTGGCAACGGCGATGGCTGGAATTCCTCAAAGACTATGAATTCACGCTTTCCTATCACCCTGGAAAGGCGAATGTCGTAGCAGATGTCCTTAGTCGCAAGACTGTTGGCACTCTGGCCAGCCTAACCGGACAATGGAAGTTGATGGAGGATTTCGTCAACCGGAAGTCATTCCTGGTTGATCCAGGAAAGATCCAATCGTCGTGTTTGACAATCCACATCGAGATCCTTGATCGCATCGTAGCCAAACAGTTCAAGGATCCCCAATACTTGGAATTGAAAGATCGTGCTGAAAAAGATGACACTTTCTTTCATTTGAAAGAAGATGGAGTAATATGGATGGAAGAAAGGATTTGGGTTCCTAATAACCCTGAGCTAAGAAAGGAAGTACTCCAAGAGGCTCATAATAGCAAGTACACTATCCACCCTGGAGGTACAAAAATGTTTCGGGACTTGCAGAGAAAGTACTGGTGGAGGGGTATGAAGAGTGATGTGGCTACGTTTGTCTTGAAGTGTTTGATCTGCCAGCAAGTAAAGATTGAACATCAACGACCTTGTGGAAAGATGCAACGGATCGAGATTCCAGAATGGAAATGGGAGGGCATTACGATGGATTTCATCATTGGATTACCTCGATCCAAGAGACAACACGATTCCATATGGGTGATTGTGGACAGGCTCACCAAGTCTGCCCACTTCCTGCCAATCAACACCAGATATTCAACGGAAAGGTTGGCAGAAATCTATATTCGGGAAATCGTCAGACTCCACGGAGTGCCGACCACGATCATATCTGATCGTGACCCGAAGTTCACCTCCCACTTCTGGGAGCAGCTACAGAGAGCCCTAGGGACAAAACTTAAGTTCAGTACATCATTCCATCCCCAAATTGCTTATAATAATAGCCATCACGCTAGTATTGGGATGGCACCATATGAAGCCCTGTATGGACGACCCTGCCGATCACCAATCCATTGAGGCGAAGTGGGTGAGCGAACCTTGGACTCGCCCATTGTCTTGCAGCATTACACTGAGCAGGTCCACATGATCAGAAAGAAGCTACTGACTACTCAGAGCCGACAGAAGAGCTACGCCGATCAGCGACGTAGGGAACTCACTTTTGCGGTTGGAGACAAGGTCTTCGTTAAAGTCTCTCCAACCAAGAGTGTTTTCCGTTTTGGAAAGAAGGGGAAACTCAGCCCCAGATTCGTTGGTCCCTTTGAGGTTTTGAGCCGGATAGGAGAGACCGCCTACAGAGTAGCATTGCCACCGCAGTATACACAGATACACAACATATTTCACGTGTCAATGCTTAGAAAATACGTTCACGACCCTTCCCACGTCATCCAACATGAAGATATCAACATCCAGGAGGATATGACGGTGGAAGAAAGACCAGTTGAGATCGTGGACCGTCAGGAGCAAGTGCTTAGGTCGAAGGTCATTCCACTTGTTAAAGTGAGATTGCAACATCACGGAGTTGATGACTACACTTGGGATCCCGAATCCAACATGCGGGATAAGTATCCTGAGCTATTCACTTAGTACTCTTAACTGAATTTCACGGACGAAATTCCTTTAAGGGGGTAATGATGTAAGACCCACAATTTTTCAGTTCAAACTCTAAATAAATTCTTGAGGCATTTTCTAGTGAAAAATAGTATTTTTTCCGTAAAGCGAATCGAACCGATTCCTGCGATCCAAATATACTTAGGATATTCGTATCTTCACGAATATATGCTCAAACACTCTGGAGGTCATAACTTCCTACCTGATCGAAATCAAAAGATTTCTACGAGCCAACTTTCTTAGTTACATCAATACGAAGATAATGGCCTACTCAGAAATTTTTGGAAAAAAATGCCGAAAACTCAACTTTTTTGCGGGACCTGCGAAAATATTTGTGGGACCCACAAAAATATTTCTCAAAAAATATTCTAAAATATTCTAGAATATTCCAGGACCTTCCAGCACCTTCTAGGGAATATTTCATGGAATATTCCTTCTAGATAAGATCAAACAATCAGATGGATAAGATCAAGCTGGATTTCTGAAAAAGTCAAAGGGCAAAAGGGTCAAATGGGTTGCTTAGCCCCTAAGCAACCTCCCCTATAAATAGAGGAGACCCCCTTTAGAAAAAATCGCCAACCCTCCCCTTTGCCTTCTCTCTCTCCTCCTTTTTCCAAACCTCCCCTACCTAGCCTAGCCCACCTGAGCCCACCTGACCTGGTCTGAGCCCACCTGACTTAGCCTGAGCCTGCCTGACCTGTTCCTAACCCACCTAACGTAGGTCTGAACCTACCTGACCTAAGTCTAAACCCAGTTGACTTGACTTGAACCTGGTTTGGTTCAAAGTCAAAGTCTAAGTCCTTTTTCGTTCGAAGTTCAAAGTTGATCCTTTTCGAAGTCGAGCCTCATTCGAAGCATCAAAGCGTTTCAGAGTCGTTTCTTCCACGAATTAAAGTAAGTTCGCTTCATTAATCCATCTCTCTCAAGTATTTGATTGTTTGTATATAGCATATATTTTCTGAAGTAGTATCTTGCTTTAGTTCTTGGTTGAGCCCTCTAGGACGCTTCGGTGTTCACACGCTCGCCTCACAATTATTGTCAGATATATATGTTCGAATGCACAGTATATGCGTTCTTCAAAATAGTATCTCGCCCTAGTTCTTGGTTGAGCCCTCTAGGACACTTTGGTGTTCACTCGCTTGCCTCGTAACTATCGTTGGATACAGATCTAGGTGTATATCTGCTGATTCTGCCGACGCATCCTATATCGCACAGGCTATGTAATTTACCTTTGTCGTCGCGTCGTATGATGCCAAGGCTCCCTGCTTTATGCAATTTCCAATTACTGCACTTCCGATTATGCATTTACTTACGTCGTCGTGTTGAATGACACCAAGGCTCCAGCTTTCTGCAAATATATATGTAGAATATTTCGTTCAGTTACACACCCTGAATAATAGTATATGCATTTCTTTACGCCGCCGCTGTATAAAGCACATGCTTCTGCTTATACTAAATATATGACGCGTAAATAAGCGTTCAAATGGAGATCCACTCCAAATCGCCAATGTGATCCCCTTACCGCTCCTTGTTCAAGATTCTGCTTGACGAATGAAGCCACTATTGGAAAGGCTTCACTTTTTGGCAAAATGCTCTTTACATAAAGACTAAGTCAATTACGTATGACCTGGCTATGGCCCAGGGTTCCTGCAACCTTGATGGATGCAAAGTACGCACAACGGTGCGCATTCTTTTCCCGAGTTAAGCGTAGCGATTTCCCATCAAAGAGGGGAGATGCCGCTGAAATGGATAAAAGAAACGCACGCTTTCTCCGTTAAAGAGAGGAAGTGTTGCTGAAATTCCTGAAGGAGCTAAGAATAGCTCAGAAAGAACGTAGCAGGAGTGCTACCCAATTCATGGAACGCCTTCTACAATGTAGAAAGGATCGTCACACCACTGCCGATAGAGCAGAGGAGGTGCTGACAGAATGGTTGGCAAAAGAGCTGCCAGAACCAGTTAAGTGGCACAACGATGCCGTTTGTTGGAACGATATCAGAATGACTCATCTCCCTGACACCTGCAAGGGCACCGTACTTGTAAGAGCCATTGCGCCAAAGTAGTGGTAGCACCTTGACGAGGTCCTGAGCTCGTTGCGTAAAAATACGCCGAGTAGCCGATCCGTAGATATCGAGTCATGTGCATGCTCATTGAGAATTATCAAACAACCAGACTTGTAAGGGCTGCTGAGCCGGAGTGTGTTGTTTCCACCGAAAGAGGTGAAGTGCTCGTCAAGGCCGAAGTGCCGAGAGCAGAGTCAAGCATACATATGAATAAAACCTTTGTTCCACAGTGAAAGTCGTGTGGTTGATTGGGGTCGGGTACATACTTCTCCAAGGCTGCCCAGTAGGCATGCAATGTTCGTCAAGTAATTGTAAGACCGGCAGGCCCCTTTCAGAATTTCTCACCGAGGAAGACGGTGATGGCGCAGCCTTGAGTGACATATATTTCACCCGAACCTGATAGAGTTCATTGATGGCCTCCGTCACTCAGAGGTATGGAGGTCGTGGTTATCCTTAAATATCTAAGGATTGAACCCAACTACTGCAGTGGCAGAATGCATTCCAATACCTAGTAAGGATCTCTTCTGGAATGTTGTATCATTCTATTATGGGGATGGGGTCAACAGGCCTCTGGGGTATCTAAAATACATAGAATAATCAACCCCCAGATCATCGTGTTGTCGCCCAGATATGAGTCCCCTAAGCCCAGGGGGAGGTACAATTATCGAAACAAAGCATTAGCTTAGATACAACGATACTTTAAATGTATGTGTGTATGGACGTTGTTGAATCAGTCCTGCATAACCTTTGTGAAGGTGTCATGGTCGGTATACTACTGGATCGATTGGGAAAGAACCCCATTGATATCCGTACAACTAAGCGAAGCTCGGACAGTTGTCCTTAGATTCGTAGGATACAGATGTGTGTGATCATCGCAAAATTTTTTTCCCTCTCTTGTGGTTTCTCTCTCTTCTTTCTCTTTTCCTTTTCCAACCTCTATTTTCCTCCTTTTTGAAGGGAGAAGAATAAAAGAAAGAAAAGAGAAAGAGAAGAGAAAAAGAAAGAAGGAAAAAGAGAGAGAAGAGGAACTATTTTGCGGGGTCTCACTTGACCTTAATTTGAAAATATTTAGCAAATAACTCGCCTCCGTTTTTGAAATATTGCGGGAAAGATGGAGAGACGGGATTCGCTCGTCGATACGAGGTTCGACCGTTCCTGGCGCCTTTACCAGGGGTAATCGAACCAAGGATCGAATCTATCCCTTTTTGCTTTGCCTAAATATAATCTAAGAATTTATTCTAACTCTAAATGCTCAAAGAATCATGCTTGTGCAATGCAAGGGTGTATGCTATTTGAAAAGATGTTTCTCAAAAAAAATCTCCAAGTATTTATGAGATGATCTTGATAATGAATTAAAGAAATGGTTGAATCTAACTTAGAACTTTGAGATAGATCCGAGAAGTTCTAAATTCTTGAAGTAAAAATCAGATTTGAAGAATGAATCTTGAGAATGATTTGAAGCTTTGAAATGAAAGGAAATAAAGTTTCAATGTCAGAAATGGACTTTGAATTTGAACTTGAATTTAGGAAAGGAAATGAATACTTGAGATGGAATTGAATTTGAGGTTTTGAAATTTAGAATGGATCTGAGATAATGAAATGGTATTTAAGAATAGAAATGGATTTAAGAGATTCAGATTAGATCCGAAAATGGAACTGAAATCTAGAATTGGATTCCGGATCCTAAACAGAATGGGATCCGAGTGTAACGCCCCGGATTTCCAAAACAAAGCTAAGTTAAAATTTTCATGAATTTCTTTTTTTTTTTCTTTGCAGCGGAACTTAGAAAAGCTTTTAGCAACGGAATCAGACGATAATGAGTCGTCAGTTTTAGAAAACTCCGAGCACGTTGCAGGTATGTGGCCAAGCAACTCATTGACCACCAAAGTGTTCCATTTTATCGAAAACTCATGTTTATTACAACACTACTGCTTAGAAAAGCAGTGTAGGTTCAATAAAAGGAAGCAGTACAACTCTGTCTAGAGAAACCCTGGAACTCGATGCCGCCTTGCTCCGCATATCGCAACGCAGGTCCAACACCTGAAATCCCCATTAAACGGGGTCAGAACCACTGATGGTTTGGTAAGCATGCATTCATACATCCATTCAACTCAAGTACAAATAATGACCACTCAGGGTCGCAGTTCGTAATAGCGACGCTCAAGCCTCCAAGACTTAGCGTATATCGCAAGAGCCTCCGCAGGGCTATGAGTTGAACATCCGCTCAAGTCTTCATGACTTAGAGCAAGCCTTTTCGGGGCTGTGATTTGGATAACCGCTTAAGTCTCCAGGACTTAGCCATGACCTCTTTCGGGTCTCAAAGTGATGTCTAGCTCAAGTCTTCATACTTGGCACATCCATATCCCACACATCTAAGGACAGCTCCTCAAGCTTCGCTTAGTCGTGCGGATACAACACGGGTCTTTGCCAGTCGGTCCAGTCGTATACCGAATATGACACCTTCACAAAGGTTATGCAAGACTGACTCAACACGTCATCCACTCATACATTCAAAGCATCGTTGTACCTAAGCTAATGCATTGTTTAATAATTAACCGCTCCCGCCTTTGGTACGCAGGTAGAGCTATTGTCCGGGCATCAACGCGACATTCTGGGGGTTGATTATTCTATGTATTTTAGATACCCCAGAGGCCTGTTGACCCTATCCATAGTAGGGCAGTGTGTTTCAACTGGGAGAACCCTACTAGGCCCATATTCGGATGCATCCTCTACTTGCAGTAGTTGGGTTCAATCCTTAGATCTTAAGGATAACCACGACCCCAAAACCCATGAGTGACTGAGGCCATCGTGGACTCTATCAGGTCCAAAGTAAAATACGCGTCACTCAAGGCTGTACCATCACTGTCATTCCACAGTGAGCATAGTTCCTGAAGGGGTCTGCCAGTCTTATAATTACTTGGACAGAATCTGCATGCCATTTAGGCAGCCCGTGCCTTTAGCACTACGGGAATATGTACCCGACCCCATTCAGTCCGCCCCAACACAGTCATTACTGAGGGGGTACCCCTAACACGATTTTCAACCGCGGGGTATGTGCGACCTTAAGTCTTATTCATATGCATGCAGAACACCGCTCTTGGCACTTCGGCCACCATGAGCATCACACCTCTTTTGGGTGGAAACAACACACTCTGGCTCATCAGCCCTTACGAGTCTGGTTGTGTAACCATTCTCAATGAGCATGCATATGACTCGATCTAAATAGATCGGCTACTCGGCGTATTTTTACGCAACGAGTCCAAACCTAGTCAAGGCGCCACCTCTACTCTGGCTCGACGGCCCTTACGAGCAAGGTGCCCTTGCAGGCACAAGGATACGAGCCGATCTGGCATCGTTTCATCAACGGACATCATTATGCCGTTCCATTGGTTTTGGCAGCTCTTCTGCCAACCATTTCGTCAGCACCTCCCCTGCTCTATCGGCAGCGGTACGACAAACCCTTCTATGTTGTAGAAGGCATTCCATGAACTGGGTAGCACTCTGCTATATGTCAGAGTATCCTGCTACGTTCTTTCTGAGCTATTCTTAGCTTCTTCAGAATTTTCAGCAGCACTTCCTCTCTTTTACGGAGAAAGCGTGCGTTTCTTTTATCCATTTCAGCGGCATCTCCCCTCTTTGGCGGGAAATCGCTATGCTTAACTCGGGAAATGGATGCTCACCGTTGTGCGTACTTTGCATCCATCAAGGTTGCAGGAACCCTGGGCCATAGCCAGGCCATACGTAATTGACTTAGTCTTTACGTAAAGAGCATTTTGCCAAAAACTGAAGCCTTTCCAATAGGGGCTTCATTCGTCAAGCAGAATCTTGAACGAGGAGCGGTCAGGGAATCGCATGGGCGATTTGGAGTTTGATCTCCATTTGAACGCTCATTTATGCGCCATATATGTAGTATAAGCAGAAGCCTGTGCTTTATACAGCGGCGGCGTAAAGAAATGCATATACTATTGTTCAGGGTGTGTAACTGAACGAAATATTCTACATATATAACAAAACAGAAGCCTTGGCATCGTTCGACGCAACGGCGTAAGTAAATACATTGCAGAAAGCAGGAGCCTTGGCATCGTTCGACGCGACGGCGTAAGTAAATGCATAATCAGAAGTGCAGTAATCGGAAGTGCAGAAAACAGGGAGCCTTGGCATCATACGACGCGACGGCAAAGGTAAATTACATAGCCTGTGCGATATATGACGCGTCGGCAGAATCAGCAGATATACACCTAGATCCGTATCCAACGATAGTTACGAGGCGAGCAGGTGAACACCGAAGTGTTCTGAAGGGCTCAACCAAGAACTAGGGCGAGATATCATTTTTAAAACACATATACTGCGTATTTGAACATAGATATATCCGACGATAGTTTCGAGACGAGCGGGTGAACACCGAAGTGTCCAAAAAGTGCTCAATCAAGAACTAAAGCAAGATACTACTTCAGAAAGTATATGCTATATACAAACAATCAAATACTTGAGAGAGATGGATCAACGAAGCGAACTTACTTCAAATCGTGGAAGAAACGGCTTCGGGTTGCTTCTTTGGCTTCGAGCCTTCCTTCGAGAGGTCTGACTAAGTCAGATGAAGCTGACTTAGTTGAGAAAGAGGTATTGCAGGTCAAGCTACTCAACCTAAGTGGTTTGAACCAAACAGGGTTCGGTCCAAGTCAACTGGGTTCAGCCGGTTCGAACTCAGCTCAAGTAGGCTAAGTCTGGGTTCAGAAATCCAAACCAGAATCTTGACCAAAAAGGACTTTGACTTTGACTTTAAACCCAACTAGGTTCAAGTCAAGTCAACTAGGTTTGGACTAGGTCAAGTGGGTTCAGACCCAGGTCAGGTGAGCTAGGACCAGGTCAGGCAGGCTCAGACCAGGTCAGGTGGGTTCAGGCCAGGTCAGGTGGGCTCAGACCCACTTGGGCTCACTAGGGGAGGTTTAGGAGAGAGAGAGGAGGCAAGAGAGAGAGGGGGGGTCGAAATTATGAGAAGAGAGAGAGTGGGGAGGGCTATTTATAGCCCAAGCCCACCTCCTCTTGGGATTTTTCATTCCCATTTTGCCCCTTGTCTTTATTTTAATTCCAAGAGGTTCCTTTTGAGGTGGGGCCCACTAGATATTTCCATAGGATATTTTGTGGGTCCCACAAGATATTTTCTGAGGAATATTTCTGTGGGTCCCACCAACATTTTTGTGGGTCCCGCAAAAATTTCGGGTTTTCGGCGATTTTTTTCCGAAAAATTCTGAGTACGCCATTCTCTTCGTATTGACGTAACTAAGAAAGTTGGCTCGAGGAAATCTTTTGATTTCGTTTAGGTAGGAAGTTATGGCTTCCAGAGTGTTTGAGCATATATTCGCAAAGCGACGAATATCCTAAGTATAACTGGTTCGTACAAATCGATCTGATTCATATTTCGGGTTCAGATGCTATTTTTACTTGAAAATGCCTCGAGAATTTTTTCAGAAAGATACTGAAAAATTGTGGGTCTTACATCATTACCCCCTTAAAGGAATTTCGTCCGGAAAATTCAGTTAAGTGTACTAAGTGCGTAACTCGGGATATTTCTCCCATATGTTAGATTCATAATGTTGTTCACTTAGTTCAACATCGTATTTATTCCAATCATAACCTCATATCATGATTCATGATCGATGAGGTATGTTTCTCATATCTGAGTTCAAATTATGCTACAACCACGATAGTTTGTTGAATCAATGTTCTTCCAACCGGCTATTATCATAGTCATCCTGTGTAACTATTTCATACACAGATCCTTCTTACTGGGATTTAACCATTTTGGAACAAGTCCCCTGTCAGACTACCTGGTATTGGAAACGTACCTCCTCACAGGTTCGCCTTCGTCAGACTTACCTGATATTGGATCAGTACACCCTCACAGAATCATACTAGCCAAGCTACTGGTTTTGGAACATATACACTTGCACAAAGCTGTATACCCTCACAGGCTTGCTCTGGCTAGACGATCTGATCTTGAATATGTAAAACCTCACAGGACTCTCTTCTTGGAAACAATTCCTCGATGGTTTATTTTATTAAGTGACTTTTAGCATTTCTAATTACGCAAACTTAATTTCCCAATCATGGAGTCTATAGCCATCAACTTTGGGGCATAAGCACTTAAGATTTTAATTCGACAAATCCAAAATTACTTTAGAGAGCAAGGATACATATCGATCCAGATGACCGTACACAAGGTCATAAGCCACTTGTCTCAAGCATTCATTGGATCTTGTCTTTCAATCGCTTTTTACCCATTACAACTCTATCTATCGAGGTATCCAGATTCCTTAATATGGTCATCATTCGTGAGTTGTTCGGCTGTCACCGCATAGACACGACCTGCCACAGGTTTCTGCTCTGCCCCAGGTAATGGCACAGACGTTATTGTTGAGAGGGTCCTCCATATCCCATATTTCTTTGTTGAAGATTCTGAGGCCTTCTTGCGGCATTCTCTTACACGATGCCCTGGTTTGCCGCAATACAGGCAACCTCCCGTATCGCGAGGACAAACCCCTCCGGGATGATCTGAGCTACACCTCGGGCATCGAAAATTAGGTTGTTGGTAGGTCTGATTGGCTTCTACCATATGCAATGGCCGCTCAACCGGTGGAGTGAAATTCTTTTCCTGAAAATCTCTTTTATAAAAAGGTGGTCGTGAGTCCTGGTCACCTGGGAACGTTCTCTTATTGTTCCCATCATCAACTACGGGCCTCTTTGCTATGATCACCTTAGATCGCGCCCAATCCTCGCTAATCTTTGAAGATGCTGGCACAGCAGCTTGAAAAGTTGAGGGCATGCTTGTTATCACACGAGATCGCAACCCTCCTTGCAATCCATTTATATATTTATCGACCCTTTCTTGGTCGGTGTCGAATAATCGGGAGCACTAGCATTCTAGATTCTGAAACTTGGTAGTATAGTCGATGAGACTCATACCACCCTGCTCTAGTTCCAGAAACTCCATCTTTTTCTTATTTCTGGAGTGCAACAGGAAGTAGTTATCCAAAAATGCTCTCCGAAAATCATTCCAAGGGATGACTTCGTGATGTGAGAACTGGATAATCCTAGTGGTATCCCACCACTTTCGTGCATTATCCTTCAGCCTGTATGTGCCGAAGTTAGTCTTTCTATCCTCTGGTACTCCCAATACCAGGAATGCACGCTTCGTTTCCTCGATCCAGCTTTCTGCGAGCTCTGGATCGGCTATGCCAACGAAAACTGGTGGGTCGAGTTTGAGGAACTTCTCATAAGTTATTCCTCCAAGGTTCTCGTTGCGAGGTGGGGCTGGTGCTTGTCTTGATTCATGAATGGCAGACACAAGCCTATTGATTGTTTCCAGCAGGAAGCCCTGCATATGGGACTCCTCGCTCGGCATGGTTCTCCTTGTCCTAGGAGTCATTTATCTATTCACGCAAATATACCCAAATCAGAAAAAGTGTAAGATTTATACTTACAATGCGATATCGTGGACATGACAGATCTTGAACCAGATTTCTCAGACACATGCTTTGATACTAATTCTGTAACGCCCCGGATTTCCAAAACAAAGCTAAGATAAAATTTTCATGAATTTCTTTTTTCTTTGCAGCGGAACTTAGAAAAGCTTTTAGCAACGGAATCAGACGATAATGAGTCGTCAGTTTTAGAAAACTCCGAGCACGTTGCAGGTATGTGGCCAAGCAACTCATTGACCACCAAAGTGTTCCATTTTATCGAAAACTCATGTTTATTACAACACTACTGCTTAGAAAAGCAGTGTAGGTTCAATAAAAGGAAGCAGTACAACTCTGTCTAGAGAAACCCTGGAATTCGATGCCGCCTTGCTCCGCATATCGCAACGCAGGTCCAACACCTGAAATCCCCATTAAACGGGGTCAGAACCACTGATGGTCTGGTAAGCATGCATTCATACATCCATTCAACTCAAGTACAAATAATGACCACTCAGGGTCGCAGTTCGTAATAGCGACGCTCAAGCCTCCAAGACTTAGCGTATATCGCAAGAGCCTCCGCAGGGCTATGAGTTGAACATCCGCTCAAGTCTTCATGACTTAGAGCAAGCCTTTTCGTGGCTGTGATTTGGATAACCGCTTAAGTCTCCAGGACTTAGCCATGACCTCTTCCGGGTCTCAAAGTGATGTCTAGCTCAAGTCTTCATACTTGGCACATCCATATCCCACACATCTAAGGACAGCTCCTCGAGCTTCGCTTAGTCGTGCGGATACAACACGGGTCTTTGCCAGTCGGTCCAGTCGTATACCGAATATGACACCTTCACAAAGGTTATGCAGGACTGACTCAACACGTCATCCACTCATACATTCAAAGCATCGCTGTACCTAAGCTAATGCATTGTTTGATAATTAACCGCTCCCACCTTTGGTACGCAGGTAGAGCTATTGTCCGGGCATCAACGCGACGTTCTGGGGGTTGAGTATTCTATGTATTTTAGATACCCCAGAGGCCTGTTGACCCTATCCATAGTAGGGCAGTGTGTTTCAACTGGGAGAACCCTACTAGGCCCATATTCGGATGCATCCTCTACTTGCAGTAGTTGGGTTCAATCCTTAGATCTTAAGGATAACCACGACCCCAAAACCCATGAGTGACTGAGGCCATCGTGGACTCTATCAGGTCCAAAGTAAAATACGCGTCACTCAAGGCTGTACCATCACTGTCATTCCACAGTGAGCATAGTTCCTGAAGGGGTCTGCCAGTCTTATAATTACTTGGACAGAATCTGCATGCCATTTAGGCAGCCCGTGCCTTTAGCACTACGGGAATATGTACCCGACCCCATTCAGTCCGCCCCAACACAGTCATTACTGAGGGGGTACCCCTAACACGATTTTCAACCGCGGGGTATGTGCGACCTTAAGTCTTATTCATATGCATGCAGAACACCGCTCTTGGCACTTCGGCCACCATGAGCATCACACCTCTTTTGGGTGGAAACAACACACTCTGGCTCATCAGCCCTTACGAGTCTGGTTGTGTAACCATTCTCAATGAGCATGCATATGACTCGATCTAAATAGATCGGCTACTCGGTGTATTTTTACGCAACGAGTCCAAACCTAGTCAAGGCGCCATGTAACGCCCCGGATTTCCAAAATAAAGCTAAGTTAAAATTTTCATGGATTTTTTTTTTTTTTTTTCTTTGCAGCGGAACTTAGAAAAGCTTTTAGCAGCGGAATAAGACGATAATGAGTCGTCGGTTTTAGAAAACTCCGAGCACGTTGCAGGTATGTGGCCAAGCAACTCATTGACCACCAAAGTGTTCCATTTTATCGAAAGCACATGTTTATTACAACACTACTGCTTAGAAAAGCAGTGAAGGTTCAATAAAAAGGAAGCAGTACAACTCTGTCTAGAGAAACCCTGGAACTTGATGCCGCCTTGCTCCGCATATCGCTACGCAGGTTCAACACCTGAAATCCCCATTAAATGGGGTCAGAACCAGTGATGGTCTGGTAAGTAGGCAAACACCTATCTATTCAACTCAAGTAAATGCATAGACCACTCAGGGTCGCAGTTCGTAATACGACGCTCAAGCCTCCATAACTTAGCGTATATCGCAAAAGTCTCATCAGGGCTATGAGTTGAACATCTACGCAAGTCGTCATGACTTCGCATAAGCCTCTTCAGGGCTGTGAGTTAGAATAACCTCTTAAGTCTCTACGACTTAGCCTTGACTTCCTCAGAGTCACGAATGGATGTCTAGCTAAAGCCTTTATGCTTGGCACATCTGTATCCTACGAATCTAAGGACAGCTCTCCGAGCTTCACTTAGTCGTACGGATATCAATGGGGTTCTTTCCCAATCGGTCCAGTAGTATACCGACCATGACACCTTCACAAAGGTTATGCAGGACTGACTCAACAACGTCATCCACTCATACATTCAAAGTAGCGTTGTACCTAAGCTAATGCTTTGTTTCGATAATTGCACCTCCCCCTGAGCTTAGGGGACTCATATCTGGGCGACAACGCGACGATCTGGGGGTTGATTATTCTATGTATTTTAGATACCCCAGAGGCCTGTTGACCCCATCCCCCTAGTAGGACGGTACAGCATACCGGAAGAGATCCTTACTAGGTATCCGAATGCATTCTGCTACTGCAATAGTTGGGTTCAATCCTTAGATATTTAAGGATAACCACGACCTCCATACCTCTGAGTGACGAAGGCCATCAATGAACTCTATCAGGTTCGGGTGAAATATATGTCACTCAAGGCTGCGCCATCACCGTCTTCCTCGGTGAAAAATTCTGAAAGGGGCCTGCCGGTCTTACAATTAATTGACGAACATTGCATGCCTATAGGGCAGCCTTTGAGAAGTATGTACCCGACCCCAATCAACCACACGGCTTTCACCGTGGAACAAAGGTTTTTATTCATATGCATGCTTAACTCTGCTCTCGGCACTTCGGCCTTGACGAGCACTTCACCTCTTTCGGTGGAAACAACACACTCCGGCTCAACGGCCCTTACGAGTCTGGCTGTCTGATAATTCTTAATGAGCATGCACATGACTCGATCTCTACGGATCGGCTACTCGTCGTATTTTTACGCAACGAGCTCAGGACCTTGTCAAGGCGCTACCACTACTTTGGCGCAACGGCTCTTACAAGTATGATTCCCTTGCAGGTGTCAGGGACACGAGTCATTCTGACATCGTTCCCACAAAGGACATCATTGTGCCACTTAACTGGTTTTGGCAGCTCTTCTGCCAACGATTCTGTCAACACCTTCTCTGCTCTACCGGCAGTGGTGCGACGAACCCTTCTACATCGTAGAAGGCGTTCCATAACTGGGTAGCACTTCTGCTACGTTCTTTCTGAGCCATTCTTATCTCCTTCAGGAATTTCAGCAGCACTTCCTCTCTTTTACGGAGAAAGCGTGCGTTTCTTTTATCCGTTTCAGCGGCATCTCCCCTCTTTGGTGGGAAATCGCTACGCTTAACTCGGGAAATGGATGCGCACCGTTGTGCGTACTTTGCATCCATCAAGGTTGCAGGAACCTTGGGCCATAGCTAGGCCATACGTAATTGATTTAGTCTTTACGTAAAGAGCATTTTGCCAAAAGGCGAAGCCTTTCCAATAGGGGCTTCATTCGTCAAGCAGAATCTTGTACGAAGAGCGGTAAGGGAATCGCATGGGCGATTTTGGAGTTGATCTCCGTTTGAACGCTCACTTACGCGCCATATATGTAATATAAGCAGAAGCCTGTGCTTTATACAGCAGCGGCGTAAAGGAAATGCATATACTATTGTTCAGGGTGTGTAACTGAACGAAATATTCTACATATATAACAAAACAGGAGCCTTGGCATCGTTCGACGCGACGGCGTAAGTAAATACATTGCAGAAAGCAGGAGCCTTGGCATCGTTCGACGCGACGGCGTAAGTAAATGCATAATCGGAAGTGCAGTAATCGGAAGTACAGAAAGCAGGGAGCCTTGGCATCATACGACGCGACGGCAAAGGTAAATTACATGGCCTGTGCGATATAAGACGCGTCGGCAGTATCAGCAGATATACACCTAGATCTGTATCCAACGATAGTTACGAGGCGAGCGAGTGAACACCGAAGTGTCCTAGAGGGCTCAACCAAGAACTAGGGTGAGATACTATTTTGAAGAACGCATATACTGCGTATTCGAACATATATATCCGACGATAGTTACGAGGCGAGCGCGTGAACACCGAAGTGTCCTAGAGGGCTCAACCAAGAACTAAAGCAAGATACTACTTTAGAAAGTATATGCTATATACAAACAATCAAATACTTGAGAGAGATGGTTTAATGAAGCGAACTTACTTCAATTTGCGGAAGAAACGTCTCCCGAATGATCCAACGCTTTGAACAAGCTTCGATCCTTCCGTCAAGAGGTCACACTAGGTCAGATGAAGTCGGCCTAGTTGAGAAAGAGGTAAAGCAGGTCAAGCTGCTTAACCTAAGTGGTTTGAACCAAACTGGGTTCGGTCCAAGTCAACTGGGTTCAGCAGGTTCGAACTCAACCCAAGTAGGCTAAGTCTGGGTTCAGAAATCCAAACCAAAAGTTGGACCAAAAGGGACTTTGACTTTGACTTCCAACCCAACTAGGTTCAAGTCAAGTCAACTGGGTTTGAGCTAGGTCAGGTGGGTTAGGACCAGGTCAGGCAGGCTCAGGCTAAGTCAGGTGGGCTCAGGTGGGCTAGGCTAGGTAGGGGAGGTTTGGAAAAAGGAGGAGAGAGAGAGGGCTAGACGATTTTTCAAAGGAGGGGGTTCCTCTATTTATAGATTCTGAAACTTGAGCCCCAAGTTTCAGAATTTCCATTTTAGTCCATAGCTTTTTTAGAAATTCCCTTTGATCTTATCCATCTGACTGTTTGATCTTATCCATCTGACTGTTTGATCTTATCCATCTGACTGTTTGATCTTATCCATCTGAGATATTTCCATGAGATATTTTCGTGGGTCCCACTGGATATTTTCTGAAGAATATTTCTGTGGGTCCCACCAACATTTTCGTGGGTCCCGCAAAAAGTTGAGTTTTCGGCATTTTTTTCCGAAAAATTCTGAGTAGGCCATTATCTTCGTATTTATGCAACTAAGAAAGTTGGCTCGCAGGAATCTCTTGATTTCGAGCAGGGAGGAAGTTATGATCTCCAGAGCGTTTGAGCATATATTCGTGAAGATACGAATATCTTAAGTATATCTGGGTCGCAGGAATCGGTTCGATTCGCTTTACGGTAAAAATGCTATTTTTCACTGAAGAATGCCTCAGGAATTTATTCAGAGTTATCTGAAAAATTGCGGGTCTTACATCATTACCCCCTTAAAGGAATTTCGTCCGCGAAATTCAGTTAAGAGTACTAAGTGCGTAACTCGGGATATTTCTCCCATATGTTAGATTCATAATGTTGTTCACTTAGTTCAACATCGTATTTATTCCAATCATTACCTCATATCATGATTCCTGATCAATGAGGTATGTTTCTCATATCTGAGTTCAAATTATGCTACAACCACGATAGTTTGTTGAATCAATGTTCTTCCAACCGGCTATTTAACATAGCCATCTTGTGTAACTATTTCATACACACAGATCATTCTTCTAGAGATTAACCATATTGGAATAAGTCCCCTGTCAGACTACCTGGTATTGGAAACGTACCTCCTCACAGGTTCGCCCTCGTCAGCCTTACCTGATATTGGATCAGTACACCCTCACAGAATCATACTAACCAAGCTACTGGTTTTGGAACATATACACTCACACGGAGCTGTATACCCTCACAGGCTCGCTCTGGCTAGACGATCTGATCTTGAATATGTAAAACCTCACAGGACTCTCTTCTTGGGAACAATTCCTCGATGGTTTATTTTATTAAGTGACTTTTATCGTTCTAATTACGCAAACTTAATTTCTCAATCATGGGGTCTATAGCCATCAACCTTTGGGCATAAGCACTTAAGATTTTATTTTGACAAATCCAAAATTTCTTTAGAGAGCAAGGATACATATCGATCCAGATGACCGTACACAAGGTCATAAGCCACTTGTCTCAAGCATTCATTGGATCTTGTCTTTCAATCGCTTTTTACCCATTACAACTCTATCTATCAAGGTACCCAGATTCCTTGATATGGTCATCATTCGTGAGTTGTTCGGCTGTCACCGCATAGACACGACCTGCCACAGGTTTCTGCTCTATTCTGGATAGTGGCAGTCGTTGTTGTTGTATTTGTTGAGAGGGTCCTCCAGATCCCATATTTCTTCGTTGAAGATCTGAGGCCTTCTTGCGGCATTCGCTTACACGATGCCCTGGTTTGCCGCAATACAGGCAACCTCCCGTATCGCGAGGACAAACCCCTCCGGGATGATCTGAGCTACACCTTGGGCATCGAAAATTAGACTGTTGGTAGAGCTGATTGGCTTCTACCATCTGTAATGGCCGCTCGGCCGGTGGAGTAAAGTTGTTGTCTTGAAAATTCCTCTTATAAAAAGGTGGTCGTGAGTCCTGGCCACCTGGTAACGTCCTCTTATTGTTCCGACCGTCAACTATGGGCCTCTTTGCTATAATCACCATAGATCGCGCCCAATCCTCGCTAATCTTTGAAGATGCTGCTACAGCAGCTTGAAAAGTCGAGGGCATACTTGTTATTACACGAGATCGCAACCCTTCTTGCAATCCATTTATATATTTATCGGCCCTTTCTTGGTCAGTATCGAATAACGTGGAGCAATATCGTTCAAGGTTTTGAAATTTAGTGGTATAGTCCATCAGACTCATAACACCTTGCTCCAATTCCAGAAACTCCATCTTCTTCTTATTTCTGGAGTGTATCAGAAAGTAATTATCCAAGAAAGTTCTCCGAAAATCATCCCAAGGGATGACTTCAAGCTGAGAGAACTGGATTATCTTAGTGGTATCCCACCACTTTCGTGCATTATCCTTCAGCCTATATGTGCCGAAGTTAGTCTTTCTATCCTCTGGTACTCCCAATACCAGGAATGCACGCTCCGTCTCCTCGATCCAGCTTTCTGCGAGCTCTGGATCGGCACTACCAACGAAAACAGGTGGGTCGAGTTTGAGGAACTTTTCATAAGTCACTCCTTCTAGATTCTCATTGCGAGGTGGGGCTGGTGCTTGCCTTGAATCATGAATGGCAGACACAAGCCTGTTGAGTGTTTCCAGCAGGAAGCCCTGTGTATGGGACTCTTCACTCGGCATGGTTCTCCTCGTCCTAGGAGCCATTTTATCTATTCACACAAATACACCCAAATCAGAGAAAGTATAAAATTTATACTTATAGTGCGATACCGCAAACACGACGGATCTTGAACCAGGTTTCTCAGACTCATGCTCTGATACCAATTCTGTAACGCCCCGGATTTCCAAAATAAAGCTAAGTTAAAATTTTCATGGATTTTTTTTTTCTTTGCAGCGGAACTTAGAAAAGCTTTTAGCAGCGGAATAAGACGATAATGAGTCGTCGGTTTTAGAAAACTCCGAGCACGTTGCAGGTATGTGGCCAAGCAACTCATTGACCACCAAAGTGTTCCATTTTATCGAAAGCACATGTTTATTACAACATTACTGCTTAGAAAAGCAGTGAAGGTTCAATAAAAAGGAAGCAGTACAACTCTGTCTAGAGAAACCCTGGAACTTGATGCCGCCTTGCTCCGCATATCGCTACGCAGATTCAACACCTGAAATCCCCATTAAACGGGGTCAGAACCACTGATGGTCTGGTAAGTAGGCAAACACCTATCTATTCAACTCAAGTAAATGCATAGACCACTCAGAGTCGCAGTTCGTAATACGACGCTCAAGCCTCCATGACTTAGCATATATCGCAAAAGCCTCATCAGGGCTATGAGTTGAACATCTACGCAAGTCGTCATGACTTCGCATAAGCCTCTTCAGGGTTGTGAGTTAGAATAACCTCTTAAGTCTCTACGACTTAGCCTTGACTTCCTCAGAGTCACGAATGGATGTCTAGCTCAAGCCTTTATGCTTGGCACATCTGTATCCTACGAATCTAAGGACAGCTCTCCGAGCTTCACTTAGTCGTACGGATATCAATGGGGTTCTTTCCCAATCGGTCCAGTAGTATACCGACCATGACACCTTCACAAAGGTTATGCAGGACTGACTCAACAACGTCATCCACTCATACATTCAAAGTAGCGCTGTACCTAAGCTAATGCTTTGTTTCGATAATTGCACCTCCCCCTGGGCTTAGGGGACTCATATCTGGGCGACAACGCGACGATCTGGGGGTTGATTATTCTATGTATTTTAGATACCCCAGAGGCCTGTTGACCCCATCCCCCTAGTAGGACGGTACAGCATACCGGAAGAGATCCTTACTAGGTATCCGAATGCATTCTGTTACTGCAGTAGTTGGGTTCAATCCTTAGATATTTAAGGATAACCACGACCTCCATACCTCTGAGTGACGAAGGCTATCAATGAACTCTATCAGGTTCGGATGAAATATATGTCACTCAAGGCTGCGCCATCACCGTCTTCCTCGGTGAGAAATTCTGAAAGGGGCCTGCCGGTCTTACAATTACTTGACGAACATTGCATGCCTATAGGGCAGCCGTTGAGAAGTATGTACCCGACCCCAATCAACCACACGACTTTCACCGTGGAACAAAGGTTTTTATTCATATGCATGCTTAACTCTGCTCTCGGCACTTCGGCCTTGACGAGCACTTCACCTCTTTCGGTGGAAACAACACACTCCGGCTCAGCGGCCCTTACGAGTCTGGCTGTCTGATAATTCTTAATAAGCATGCACATGACTCGATCTCTACGGATCGGCTACTCGGCGTATTTTTACGCAACGAGCTCAGGACCTTGTCAAGGCGCTACCACTACTTTGGCGCAACGGCTCTTACAAGTATGATGCCCTTGCAGGTGTCAAGGAGACGAGTCATTCTGACATCGTTCCCACAAAGGACATCATTGTGCCACTTAACTGGTTTTGGCAGCTCTTCTGCCAACGATTCTGTCAACACCTTCTCTGCTCTACCGGCAGTGGTGCGACGAACCCTTCTACATCGTAGAAGGCGTTCCATAACTAGGTAGCACTTCTGCTACGTTCTTTCTGAGCCATTCTTAGCTCCTTCAGGAATTTTAGCAGCACTTCCTCTCTTTTACGGAGAAAGCGTGCGTTTCTTTTATCCGTTTCAGCGGCATCTCCCCTCTTTGGTGGGAAATCGCTACGCTTAACTCGGGAAATGGATGCGCACCGTTGTGCGTACTTTGCATTCATCAAGGTTGCAGGAACCTTGGGCCATAGCCAGGCAATACGTAATTGATTTAGTCTTTACGTAAAGAGCATTTTGCCAAAAGGCGAAGCCTTTCCAATAGGGGCTTCATTCGTCAAGCAGAATCATGTACGAGGAGCGGTAAGGGAATCGCATGGGCGATTTTGGAGTTGATCTCCGTTTGAACGCTCACTTACGCGCCATATATGTAATATAAGCAGAAGCCTGTGCTTTATACAGCGGCGGCGTAAAGGAAATGCATATACTATTGTTCAGGGTGTGTAACTGAACGAAATATTCTACATATATAACAAAACAGGAGCCTTGGCATCGTTCGACGTGATGGCGTAAGTAAATACATTGCAGAAAGCAGGAGCCTTGGCATCGTTCGACGCGACGGCGTAAGTAAATGCATAATCGGAAGTGCAGTAATCGGAAGTACAGAAAGCAGGGAACCTTGGCATCATACGACGCGACGGCAAAGGTAAATTACATGGCCTGTGCGATATAAGACGCGTCGGCAGTATCAGCAGATATACACCTAGATCTGTATCCAACGATAGTTACGAGGCGAGCGAGTGAACACCGAAGTGTCCTAGAGGGCTCAACCAAGAACTAGGGTGAGATACTATTTTGAAGAACGCATATACTGCGTATTCGAACATATATATCCGACGATAGTTACGAGGCGAGCGCGTGAACACCGAAGTGTCCTAGAGGGCTCAACCAAGAACTAAAGCAAGATACTACTTCAGAAAGTATATGCTATATACAAATAATCAAATACTTGAGAGAGATGGTTTAATGAAGCGAACTTACTTCAATTTGCGGAAGAAACGTCTGCTGAATGATCCAACGCTTTGAACAAGCTTCGATCCTTCCGTCAAGAGGTCACACTAGGTCAGATGAAGTCGGCCTAGTTGAGAAAGAGGTAAAGCAGGTCAAGCTGCTTAACCTAAGTGGTTTGAACCAAACTGGGTTTGGTCCAAGTCAACTGGGTTCAGCAGGTTCGAACTCAACCCAAGTAGGCTAAGTCTGGGTTCAGAAATCCAAACCAAAAGTTGGACCAAAAGGGACTTTGACTTTGACTTCCAACCCAACTAGGTTCAAGTCAAGTCAACTGGGTTTGAGCTAGGTCAGGTGGGTTCAGACCTAGGTCAGGTGGGTTAGGACCAGGTCAGGCAGGCTCAGGCTAAGTCAGGTGGGCTCAGGTGGGCTAGGCTAGGTAGGGGAGGTTTGGAAAAGGAGGAGAGAGAGAGGGCTAGACGATTTTTCAAAGGAGGGGGGCTCCTCTATTTATAGATTCTGAAACTTGAGCCCCAAGTTTCAGAATTTCCATTTTAGTCCATAGCTGTTTCAGAAATTCCCTTTGATCTTATCCATCTGACTGTTTGATCTTATCCATCTGACTGTTTGATCTTATCCATCTGAGATATTTCCATGAGATATTTTCGTGGGTCCCACTGGATATTTTCTGAAGAATATTTCTGTGGGTCCCACCAACATTTTCGTGGGTCCCGCAAAAAGTTGAGTTTTCGGCATTTTTTTCCGAAAAATTCTGAGTAGGCCATTATCTTCGTATTTATGCAACTAAGAAAGTTGGCTCGCAGGAATCTCTTGATTTCGAGCAGGGAGGAAGTTATGATCTCCAGAGCGTTTGAGCATATATTCGTGAAGATACGAATATCTTAAGTATATCTGGGTCGCAGGAATCGGTTCGATTCGCTTTACGGTAAAAATGCTATTTTTCACTGAAGAATGCCTCAGGAATTTATTAAGAGTTATCTGAAAAATTGCGGGTCTTACACGCCACCTCTACTCTGGCTCGACGGCCCTTACGAGCAAGGTGCCCTTGCAGGCACAAGGATACGAGCCGATCTGGCATCGTTTCATCAACGGACATCATTATGCCGTTCCATTGGTTCCGGCAGCTCTTCTGCCAACCATTTTGTCAGCACCTCCCCTGCTCTATCGACAGCGGTGCGACGAACCTTTCTACGTTGTAGAAGGCATTCCATGAACTGGGTAGCACTCTGCTATATGTCAGAGTATCCTGCTACGTTCTTTCTGAGCTATTCTTAGCTTCTTCAAGATTTTCAGCAGCACTTCCTCTCTTTTACGGAGAAAGCGTGCGTTTCTTTTTTCCATTTCAGCGGCATCTCCCCTCTTTGGCAGGAAATCGCTATGCTTAACTCGGGAAATGGATGCGCACCGTTGTGCGTACTTTGCATCCATCAAGGTTGCAGGAACCCTGGGCCATAGCCAGGCCATACGTAATTGACTTAGTCTTTACGTAAAGAGCATTTTGCCAAAAACCAAAGCCTTTCTAATAGGGGCTTCATTCGTCAAGCAGAATCTTGAACGAGGAGCGGTCAGGGAATCGCATGGGCGATTTGGAGTTTGATCTCCATTTGAACGCTCATTTATGCGCCATATATGTATTATAAGCAGAAGCCTGTGCTTTATACAGCGGCGGCGTAAAGAAATGCATATACTATTGTTCAGGGTGTGTAACTGAATGAAATATTCTACATATATAACAAAACAGAAGCCTTGGCATCGTTCGACGCGATGGCGTAAGTAAATACATTGCAGAAAGCAGGAGCCTTGGCATCGTTCGACCCGACGGCGTAAGTAAATGCATAATCGGAAGTGCAGTAATCGGAAGTGCAGAAAACAGGGAGCCTTGACATCATACGACGCGACGGCAAAGGTAAATTACATAGCCTATGCGATATAGGACGCGTCGGCAGAATCAGCAGATATACACCTAGATCCGTATCCAACGATAGTTACGAGGCGAGCGGGTGAACACCGAAGTGTTCTGAAGGGCTCAACCAAGAACTAGGGCGAGATACTATTTTTAAAATGCATATACTGCGTATTTGAACATAGATATATCCGACGATAGTTTCGAGACGAGCGGGTGAACACCGAAGTGTCCAAAAAGGGCTCAATCAAGAACTAAAGCAAGATACTACTTCAGAAAGTATATGCTATATACAAACAATCAAATACTTGAGAGAGATGGATCAACGAAGCGAACTTACTTCAAATCATGGAAGAAACGGCTCCGGGTTGCTTCTTTGACTTCGAGCCTTCCTTCGAGAGGTCTGACTAAGTCAGATGAAGCTGACTTAGTTGAGAAAGAGGTAGAGCAGGTCAAGCTACTCAACCTAAGTGGTTTGAACCAAACAGGGTTCGGTCCAAGTCAACTGGGTTCAGCCGGTTCGAACTCAGCTCAAGTAGGCTAAGACTGGGTTCAAAAATCCAAACCAGAATCTGGACCAAAAAGGACTTTGACTTTAAACCCAACTAGGTTCAAGTCAAGTCAACTAGGTTTAGACTAGGTCAAGTAGGTTCAGACCTAGGTCAGGTGAGCTAGGACCAGGTCAGGCAGGCTCAGACCATCAGGCCAGGTCAGGTGGGCTCAGACCCACTTGGGCTCACTAGGGGAGGTTTAGGAGAGAGAGAGGAGGCAAGAGAGAGAGGGGGGGTCGAAATTATGAGAAGAGAGAGAGTGGGGAGGGCTATTTATAGCCCAAGCCCACCTCCTCTTGGGATTTTTCATTCCCATTTTGCCCCTTGGCTTTATTTTAATTCCAAGAGGTTCCTTTTGAGGTGGGGCCCACTAGATATTTCCATAGGATATTTTGTGGGTCCCACAAGATATTTTCTGAGGAATATTTTTGTGGGTCCCACTAACATTTCCGTGGGTCCGGCAAAAATTTCGGGTTTTCGGCGATTTTTTTCCGAAAAATTTTGAGTACGCCATTCTTTTCGTATTGACGTAACTAAGAAAGTTGGCTCGAGGAAATCTTTTGATTTCGTTTAGGTAGGAAGTTATGGCTTCCAGAGTGTTTGAGCATATATTCGCAAAGCGATGAATATCCTAAGTATAACTGGTTCGTACAAATCGATCTGATTCGTATTTTGGGTTCAGATGCTATTTTTACTTGAAAATGCAATCGGTCGAGAATTTTTTTCAGAAAGATACTGAAAAATTGTGGGTTATACACCGAGACTTGTGTTCTAGATCCTAAAAATGGAGTGGATCTGAAGTCTGAGATCCGAATGTAGAATTGGGTTCTGGATCCTAGAATGAATTTGGATCTGAAATCTGAGATCCAATATAGAGTTGGACTCTGGATCCTAATATAGAGTTTGGATCTGAAGTCTGAGATCCAAGGTGAAATTGGATTCTAGATCCTATAAGGAAATTGGATCTGAGGTCTGAGATCCAATATGAGTGTTGAACCCTGGATCCTAAAATGGATTTGGAGTTAAATTCAGAAGATGAATCAAGAACTTCCAAGTTTAAATTAAACTTGGAAAACGATTTTTAGAAATTAAATCTTGAACATACAAATGAATTTCAAAATTAAATTGGATTTTGAAAGATAGAATTTGGAATTCGAAATACAAGATGATCTTGAAGTTTCAAAGTCAAATTCTTGAATCCTTTTGAGAAATAGAATTGAATTTGAATTTATAAATAGGATTTGATCTGAGAAATGAAGGAAAGAATTACTTGGATTTATGAAAAAGAATTTTTTTTTAAAAATATGATGCAATTCTATCCTAAATGATGAGTGAATTTAAATTTTTGAAATTGGTTTTTGAAAAGCTATTCCATTCTTTAAATGAATTAAAATAAGATTGAAGATATAATACATCCTTGACTATGGTCATTGAATGTATTATATAATAATCTATATTTAAATTCAGGTGAAGAATGAAACACATTTGGTGCTTTTATAGGATTTAAAATGAAATTAACTCTCAATATACCCTGACTATGGCCATTGGTATATATTTTGAATTAATTTTAAGTTAAATTCTGATAAAAGAAGAAAATATTTAAGGAAAATATGATGAATTTTGAAAACGGATCCAGTATTATTTCGTAAAAGATAAAAATCCTAAGTCTTGTTTACATCCCGACTATGGCCGTTGGTGTAAATCATCAACTTAGGATTTAATTACCTCTTATGAAATGGTGCACGTGCCATTCGTGTTTCACCATTGTGAGAATTTGAAAGAAATAAAGGCGAAAATGCATGAAAACAAGCAATTTATGATATTTACAATGCTCATTCATTCTATCTAATGCCGAAAATGTAAATTTTCTCATTATACTCTATCCATTACAATTTGGGAATTGAATTGAAATGATAAGATTCTTGAACTAAAGAAGAAAGCAGTGTTTTCTATATGTACCTGCAAAACATGGTCAGTACGAAACAAGAATACAATAGACAGCATGTAAGAAAATGTCGTATTGACAACCCAATAGATATATAAGAGGATATACATCAGAATGTACATGGAAAATATTTATGCTATCCTAAGTTTGGCAGGGAATGAGTGTGAAAACCTACATGAGCATCTATGAGAAGGAGAGAGACATATAATGTATTAAACAAAAATGTTGTGCATATGCATGTTAGAAACCGGTCTTTTATTAGGGAAATGCTTTAACAGATGCATGGTGGAGCTATGAGAATGATGCAAATGAAGGCATGCCACTATGGGAAGGCCTTATACATGGTGTCAGGTGATGTATAAATATTGTAGTGAGTACGCAACAGCAAAAAAAGGATGAGTAACATACTGCTGTCACTGCAGTGGCAGTGAAGGAAGTAATGTATGATGTTGGTACTTAAGTGGAAAATGTGTGACATGAAGAAAATGAAGTAGGCGGGTAAAGTAGGCAACAGTGAAGGGTGATAATGTACAGGCATATACTACTGTATACTATTAGTAAAATGTCACAGGTGGAATGAATGAAAGGGATGGTATATACAGTGAGTTGTATGCAGTGGGTGTGTATACAGTAACCTACAAGACATATGCCAAAAGTGATACGCTAGTGAGTATGCAATGATAACCTACAGGAAGCATACAAAGATGCTATATACAAGTGGTAATGAAAGTGTAAAGGATGGCGGTGACAGGGGCGATTTAATGTAACAATGCTGATAATGAGAACTAGAAAAAAAAAAAAAGGAATAAAGCAAACTTCTGTAACCGAAGACTAAAATGATGCCCAAATGCAGCAAAATAAAAAATGCTGATACTATACAATAAATGTGGATGACAGTGGAGGTGGGAGACTGTTTTTTGGTGTTGGAGCATTGTGTTGGGAGTGAAGGCAAATACCTCAGATGCCTCAATGAAGTGCTGAGTGTAAGATGCACAAAGAGAGTGTTGTGGCTGAATAGTGGTGCAAAATGACAGTGAGCATGGTGCGCATACAGTGGAAGGAGTATGATATTATGCCCAATGCGGGTGGTGAAATGTGTATTATACAGCAATGCTGAATATAAAACACCAATTATTTTCTGCACCTTGAGCCCTCGGCAAAGCGTTTTCCTGTAATGATATACTAATCTTGCATTGCTTTCTGCAAGTGCAGGTTAATTTTCTTCGAAATGATTGCATAGCAAAGCAAAACATACAATATTCTTGGGATTCAATATACAGGAGTTGGGTGCGTCTGAATCAATTTGCCATCAAAGACATGATAAAGCCCTCCATCATACAGAATGGCCCACTAATATCGACCAGGTCATGGGATTTTCATATCAGAAGCAGGATAATAAGCATGACCTTAGTAGGGTAACTATGATGTACGATACCCAACAAACTCTTCTCAAAACTCACGAAGAAACAGAAAAAGATGATCCCTACATCAATTACTGTTGATGACTTCCCAGAAACCAACCAATGATTGAGGCTTCAGAAATATCCATAATATTCAGAATTCTAAATATGTCTGAGAAATACGAAACTATCATCTGTGTATACATATCAGTCGCAGCAACTGCTCTAAGAGCCCAAATGATTAGTTAATTCCTCTGTTGCTCATTGGGACACTTAGCCATCTCCTGAACAGAAGAATCAAAGGGCTATAATCTGCTTTTAATGGAGGGTATGTTGTAAACTAAGGTTATTTGAAAGGGGCAACCAATGAATCGATGATATGCTGAGGATGATTAATAGAGATGTAAAACAGAGAACAAGATAATGTAGTGGAATGGATGGCTTCTATGATGCACAAGAGACAGTGTGTATAGTGAAACCTAATGCGGGGTAAAGGAAGATAGTAAATAGTGCATTTAACAGAGAAACAAAATACATCCTAGTGATATGAACATAACGAGCTCTTGGATGTCTTGAACAATATACAGATAACCTGCATCAGCTGAGGCTTAACAGATGTTGCAAGAGTATATACATGCTAAAAAAAAAAAATAATAAAATGATGAAATTATACTCAACTTTTCCCGATCACCTGTTCACAAATCATTATGTGATTCTCAACATTGGCGAAATATTTCAGAACCATTGTAGTACTTGCAAACTTCTACCAGGCACAGGTTATGAAACTGATATTGGATATCTGAATACAACGTATTGCTCATCTTGAGACGCGCACACGCATACCATCAAGGGGTAATGGCTGATGCCACCTAGTCAATTAGCCTTAATACAACAACTTCTCACAGACTGAGATTCATATTAGCAAGCTGATTCTAATAGCCGATTATGATGATCGTTCTCAACAAATCCGAATTTATACAACACCATTGAATGTAAAGCACAAACGGGAATCAATAGCAGATGATGATTGTAACCCCGTGAGCTTGTCATAACGAACCCCAATACAAACAGTAACTCAATGCGCAAATTATAAGATGAAAAATGGGATGCATGATGTAAACCAGTAAGATATACAATTAATAAACAGATGAATGAACTAATTAACAAATTGAAATGCATGATGCAGGATGTCATATGATGAAAATGTTGATATATGGGATGCAACAGGGATAGGCAAACACATTGATGCTACACGGAAAACCCTTCATACTTACCTCTTGATTATTTGCAGAGGGTGATGATATTACCGTTATAATGGTTGTGCAATGGGGGTAGAATCATATGGACCGAAACACAGAGAATGCTGATGATAACTTCAGATAATTCTCAAAATCAACGATCACACCTGAAACTAATGAAAAGAACATTAAACAGTAGGGAAAAACATGTTGGTGAAGCGATCATAGTGAATTGAGAGTACTACAATGAATAAGATGAATAGACAGAATCCCCTGATTAAGACGAATTAACGGTAACGGATGGTACAAGGGGTGTCCTTCAGTCCAGTGGCAGAGTACCTTCAGCCCAATGGGTTCCTCAACATCGTGTTACTGCGGGGGTTCTGAAGACCGGAGGAGAGCTTTTTCCTCTTTCCGTCGTGAGAATCTTCCTTCTTAAAAAGAAAACAAAAGAGGAAGGAGATGGGTGATGTGCAAGTGGTTGTACGCAGGTGACAATGGGACACCAACTGAAGGGTTTCACAGTGAGCCAATGCTTTACTGTGGAATCGACCCTTAGCCTGATTCGTAACGAACCTGTCTTTCAGTATATCTTACCAGAAACAGAGAATCCCGAAAATGATCAAAACAATTGAATGAATGTATCTTACGACGATCATGTAGGGATATTATAACATCTGACGTAAAGAAAAGGGATCAAACAACGACCATAGGAAGTAAAAGCTGAAATAGAATTAAGATCAAAATGATCAAGTAAGATTCAAGCCGTGTGCGAATGTGATGATCGGATCAGAATATGGAATGGAAAACATAAAACATGAAAGAAACGATGCACAAAATGAAATCATCAAGGAATATTTATTATAAGTTGTTGTTTAATTTTATGCAAACTACTTTGAGGAAGAAAAGAAAGGACAAAGAAAGAAAGAAAAAATGTCGGAATCGGGTCATTCCATCATTGTTGCATCTGAAGTAATCTTGATTTGCTATATGCAAACCAATATTATCGTGGATGCTTGGGCGGAAAAGAGAGCAACAAACAAAAAAAAGATTGCAGGGAGATTCGGAGATCAGAAAGGAAGAGGAGGACTTACCGTGCTGGAGGCTTTGATTCGGAGGTGCAGGATCGTTGCTTCTCTAGACTGCGGCTTGAACTCAAAAGTGGTGGTCGATCTTCAGTCTCTTTGGGGGAATAGAAACAAGGAATGGAGAAGCAAAGGGAAGGGGTCAAAAGTTGATAGTGGATGCCCCCAAGTGTGGGGAATGGTTCCCTTTTTAAAGAAGCAGGAGAAAACTCCAGAAGAGCTTCCGTTAACGATGGAGGGTTTTGAGAGAAGAAGGTGGATTTGTTGCAGATCGAGGGTGGAGAGATGAAGCGTGCCAAGCCGTTGGCGATCGAGGGTTTTTGAATGGGGGTGACAGCCATCGGAGGGTGAATGGAGAGAAGATTGCACATGGGGGGGGGGGGGGGCTTGGGCGAGAAAGGGAGAAGGTTTCGCACATGGGGCTGGCCGGCAGAAGCTTCGTGAAGGAGATTTCTAGAGAGAGTGAAACGGGAGAGAGAGAGAACCGGGACAAAGAGAGCGAACCGGGACAGAGAGGGTGAGATGATGAGAGAGAAAGATCGTGAAGTTGTCATATTTTTTAGTCCTAAACTGTATATATATATATATATATATTTTTGTTTGTTTTCTTCATTTTCCAATTTTTGTCATTTTGGGAAATAAAATCCTAAAATCAAAGATTTAAAACTAAAATTTTTTTGTATTTTTCTGAGAAATATTTACAAAAGAAAGTTTTCAAGGCTATTTTGAGGAAATTTCTTCAGAAAATGGGTTTGGACCCAAGTTTTGAGAAAATATTCAAGTTTTAAACCCCGAATTGAGAAATACAACCGATGGATCCAAACGGATACTGGATGAACTATCTGAGCCTTTCAAAAAGTTATTTTTGATAATTTTGAGAATTTGATTTAAAATTGGATAATGAAGCTCGGATTTGATTTTGACAATGGATTCGGATCCGAAATTGAGTCAGATATGTAAAAAATAAATTTAATTTCAGCAAAATTTGAGAAATAAAATGGAATTTAGATTTAAAACTGACTCAATTACCCAGAAAATGGGGGCAAAGGGCAAAAAGGGGATATTTACAACATTTTGAAAAATTTGGGGTGTTCACAGATGCCCCTCTTTGCTACTAAGCCGGTTGAAAGCCGAGCTTAGTGGCAAAGAAAACACTCCAAATTTTGAAAAATGCCCTTGTCAACAAATCCGAACTGGGTGTGGAAGAATTTATTTTGAAAACATGGTTTTTCAGGCTTAAAACCTTATCCTGAACGGTCCTGGGTGGACGAAATCCTCGACAATGATACGACTGAATGATAAAAATAAGGAAATCGTGATGGGACTTTGGGCGAAGATCCCAAAATGGTGAAAGGTAAGAGTTTTGATCAAGTCTCATGGGTGAGACGAAATCAATCTTTTGGAATGAGTCAGGTTTAGCCCTTAACCTGGATGGGACGAAGATATATCGAGATAATTTGGGATGGGGAAAGGAATATAAGCAGACCTCGATGGGACATTTTGAGAGAAATGCCTCATGAGATGAAATTTCAAACATGATCCTTTCCTGGATGGATGTACAGAGCATGGATTCCTTTGTGGGGGAAAACCATGATGGGAATGGGAGGATTACCTCATCGAAACGAGGCTCAGGTTTAACCCAAACCTGAAAGGAAGATACCTCGCGGAGCGAGGTTCAGGCTTCACCCTTATCCTGAAAGGGACGACCATACGGAATCTTCAAACAAAGAAACCGTGATGGGACAGGAAGGAATATATCATCAGAAGAAGATTTGAGATTTTAATCCTTGACCTGAGTGGGGGATGATACGGAATCTTCGGATGAAGAAACCGTGATGGAACCTTCAGAATTTGGACGAACAAATCCGAAAGGGGTTTGCGAGAAGAAAAAATCAAGGGATTCCCTAAAGCTTGGAAAAGGGATGATCTTGGGCGCCTCATTGCTTGAGACTAAAATCAGCTTTCTAAAAACAGACGACCTCTCGTAGAAGGTTTGGGTGGTACCTCGAGGAGCGAGGTAACAGGTTTAATCCTTAGCCTGAATGGATACAGAATCCTCGAGGAGCGAGGAAACGGTGATGGGACTAGAAAGGATATCTAGTCGGAATGGGACTCAGGTTTAACCCTAACCTGAACGGAAGGTACCTCGTGGAGCGAGGTTCAGGCTTAACCCTTAACCTGAAAGGGACGACCATACGGAATCCTCGGATGAAGAAACCATGATGGGACCTTCGAAATTTGGACGAACAAATCCAGAAGGGGTTTGCGAGAAGAGAAAAACAAGGGATTTCCTAAAGCTTGGAAAGGGGATGATCTTGGGCGCCTCATTGCTGAGACTAGAATCAGCTTTCTAAAAACAGACGACCTCTCGCAAAAGGTTTGGGAGATACCTCGATGAGCGAGGTAACAGGTTTAATCCTTAGCCTGAATGGATACAGAATCCTCGAGGAGCGAGGAAACTGTGATGGGACCTCTAGACTTTGCACAACAAGTCCGAGAGGGGTTTTTGCAAAAGGATGAACATGGGGGTCCCTAAAGCTTGAAAAGGGGTTGTTCTTGGGCGCCTCATTGCTGAGACTGAAAATAACTTTTGACAATAACAGATCTTTTGCAAAAAAAGTTTAGGTTTAACCCTTATCCTGAGCGGGAACTGTCTATGGCGGGACAGTGGGGAGTACAGGGAAGTGTGCGGATCCGAGAGCGCTCAGATCAGACGGAAGGAAAGGACTTTTCAGTCCTAAGGAGGGATGACGTCAGGATACGTCAAAAACGATCATCAAGTTCACACTTCATGTTGGGATAACTAGAGAATATTGCCAATAAGATGCCAAAAATTGTAGTTGATTCAGAATGATTGAATTGTGCTTATGTGTGAAAATATCACCTCTTTCTACCTAGAGTATTAGCTCCAATTGGGCTAGCTCTGTAGAATTAAGAATAAAATTCAAATTTGTTGCTGTTGAGTTTCTTCAAGGAAGATATCAATTCCCTTGACATGAAAAGAGAGGAAACATTCTTAGCTTCATAAAAGCAATTAAGTGAAAAGATATTAATAAAGAATTTCACATAGATAAAGATGATTTCTGACATTTTCGGGCAGTTTGATATCCTGGGCATTTTCCATGATGATCTGTTTGCACTCTTTTGAACCATGGAGCTTTTTTGGGTTCTTTTACATCATCCTTCATTTTGGAGATGTCCTGACTTTTCTCTCTTTTTCGGGGAAGGGTACGTCACAAACTCCTTCATCTCGGAGATGTTTCGATCCTTCTTTTTCTTTCTCAGGAATTAGGCTTGATGATATAGGTTCATGGGTAAAATCTCTAGATGATAGCAGAAATCAAATATCTTTTAGGGTTTGTCGGTAGATCCATCACACTCGCCTTCATCTCGACGATGATCTGAACTTTCCCTGGAAGGATTCTTCACAAACTTCTTCATCTTGGAGATGATCCAAATCTTCTTTAGCCCCGGGGGTCTGCTCGCATAATTCGTCTTCATCTTGACGACAATTGAGAGATCCCTTTTGCGGATATTTGATTGCAGCTCAAATAACTAAGGAGATATGGATTGGGTAGGTTCTTTTTTACTGCCCAGGATATTTCCACTGTCTTACTGCCAAAAGAACGATCTTTAAGAATGTGCCATAGCCATGATCAATATCAGTTTACTTATGGCTTTTCAACATCATTGAATTTTTCCTTTGTCGGTCATATCGAAGACTTTTCTTCATCCTCTTGGTTGATCAACAGAAAAAGTTTGAATTTTTGTTCTCATTTCGCAAAAGTCTTGCTCTTTTGGAAATAATACTTAAAGGTAGTTTGAGATGGTTCTTCATGTGATGAAAATTTTGAGATCAACAATGACTTGATAACAAATTGGCAAAATATTCTTAAAATCCTTGATGAAAGAGATCGCTTGATATCGAATCGACACGTCCCTGACAAAATTCTCCTCTCTTTTTCCCCAAAAAGAGAGACTCAGGCTTAAACCCTTACCTGAATGGGAAGTTGGAAATACTCCTCTCTTCCCCAAAGAAGAGGTGTTTGCAAAACGGAACTTTCGAAGAGAAATTAAGTTTTCGTCAAAACTCCCTATCTCTAGGCTTCTCTTATGGAAAGGCGGCCGAAAAACAAAGTTGAGAAAGTATCACAGAGGAACGAGTCCATCACACTCTCCCTAGAAGAGGCTCCTCTGTGAAGGGGTTGGCCAAAGACGAGAAAAATGGGGGCCACAAAAAGAAACGAGCTTCCGTCGAAGCTCTCCCTAGAAAACGGGTTCTTTTGTGTAAAGTTGGTTGTTGTTTTGCAAACTGTTCGCGAAGAAAACGAGTCCCTTCAAACTCTCCCTGAAAAAGGGTTCTTGCGAACGAAAGATGGTTGCATGCGAAAGGAACGAGCTCCCTCGAACTTTCCCTGAAGAGGGTCCTTTGCAAGAAAAAAATGATTGATTTTTTTGATAAAGTGATGACCCGAAGGTCGAAATTGAGAATTTAGAGCTTGAGTTTTGATGATCGGTTAGTGCAAAGACTGAACCTGAAGGGCCAACTGATCAGTCAGCCAGACACTAGCACGAGCGCTAGATGTACCAGTACGAGCACTGGTTTTCGAAAAAGTGCCCCAGTACGAGCGCTAGGTTTTCGAAAATGCACACCAGTACGAGCACTGGTTTTCGAAAGGAGAATTGAAAAATGAGACCGACATTCGAAGATATTTTGAGAATTTAAGCGAGAAATGATTGTCGGTATTTCAGGATTATCCCTTATCCTGAAGGGGTAGTTCAGGTTTGTCCCTTAACCTGAAAGGGAAAGTTCAAGTAGAACTCCGGTCCAAAATACGAGCATTAGATCGACAGGGGAAGTTCAAACCGGAACTTTGAGAAAATAAGGACATACAAAAGCGAAAAATCCAAGTCGGAACTCGGTTTTCCAAATATAAGAAATGAGTGAGAATCGAGTCTGAAAAACTTGAATTCTCGAGACAACGATTTGTCCAACACGAGCATTGGATTTAAAGGGGAGTTCAAGTCGGAACTTGAGACTTCAAAAATAAGAATATACAAAAAGGAAAATCCAAGTCGGAACCCGGTTTTTAAATATAAGAAAAAAAGTGAGAATTGAGTTTGAAAAACTCGAATTCTCAAAACAATGATTTGTCCAACACGAGCATTGGATTCAAAAGGAAGTTCAAGTCGGAACTTGAGACTTCAAAAATAAGAATATACAAAAAAAAGGAAAATCCGAGTCGGAACCCGGTTTTTAAATATAAGAAAAAAGTGAGAATTGAGTTTGGAAAACTCGAATCCTCAAAATAACGATTTGTCCAACACGAGCATTGGATTCAAAAGGAAGTTCAAGTCGGAACTTGAGACTTCAAAAATAAGAATATAAAAGGAACATCCGAGTCGGAACCCGATTCTTAAATATAAGAAAATGAACGAGAATTGAGTTTGGAAAACTCGAATCCTCAAAATAACGATTTGTCCAACACGAGCATTGGATTAAAAAGGAAGTTCAAGTCGGAACTTGAGACTTCAAAAATAAGAATATACAAAAAGGAAAATCTGAGTCGGAACCCGGTTTTTTTTAAATAAAATAATGATAAAAATGGAAAAACGAAATCCTGAGTCGGAACTCAGATGGGAATGAAACGATTCCAACCCGGAAGTCGGAATTCGAAGGATTGACAAAAAGCATGAATATAATCTGACGATGAAGATGAGAGATTCATTCGAGATCCTTGACCCAAGGTAGCCTAGGATCCGAATTTATTTATGATGGCTTCAGGATCTTCCCTTATCCTAAAGGAGTATAGAATAAAATTTGATGTGAACTGAGGATTTTATGAGAAATCATTCAGGTTTATCCCTTAGCCTGAGAGGGAACACCTCGGACAACGAGGGTCAGGTTTATCCCTTAACCTGAGAGGGTACAATAAATAAAAGAATACCTCATGGGAAAGAGGCATCAGGCTTATCCCTTAACCTGAAAGGGGTTTTTATAAAGATAAAGGAGTAAAATTTAGTAAAAATAGAGCTTAATGAAATTTGACAAATTGATAAAATTGACAATAAATTGATAAAACTTGGTTAGATAAAAGAAAAATGAAATGAACGTAATTTGATGATGATAACCAAGTTAACAAAGGATTGGTAAGTTTTTTTTTTTAGAAAAAGATTCGTCTGATCCTGCCTGCATTATGATGAAGGAAGATAAGTATAGATCAAAAATAAAATGCCCCAGTATTAGGGGGAAGAATGTGAGAATTTAATAGAAGTCATTGCTTTTATTGAAAGACTTCTTAAAGAGTACAAAAGGCCATGATGGACAATTCAAGTGTAGAATCTCTTCAGATGTAAAGCATTAATGGGATCTGGCAGTTCCACTCCATCGGCGTTGATCAGACGATAGGAATTGCGAGACAGCGCTTCTTTAACCACATAGGGGCCTTCCCAATTGGGTGACCACTTGCCCTTCGGCCGATGCTTGAGATGAGCTGTCGATCTGAGTACAAGATCATTGACTCGAAATCTTCTCTTAATAACTGACTTGGCGTAGTGCCGAGCTATCCTCTGATGATAAGCCTGAGCGTGTTCCGCCGCCTTGAGCCTTTTCTCATCTAAAAGATCAAGTTGTACCAATCTCTGCTGCTGATACTGATCAAGCGGAAGTTCGATGAGCGATGCAAACTTGAGTGCAGGCTTCTGAACGTGGAGAGGTAATACTACCTCGGTCCCGTAGACGAGCTCTGAAGGAGTAGCATTGGTTGGCATCCGAATGGTGGTTCGGTATGCCAAAGTGCATCATGCATCTTCTCGTGCCAATCGCGGCCCGTTTCCACGGTTCTCTCCAGAATGCAGATTAAAATCTTGTTGGTGGCCTCTGCCTGGCCATTTCCTTGAGGATAATAGGGAGCTGAGAAGTGGTGATGAATCCTGAACTTCGAGCAGAAGGTCTTCATCCTCTCATTCTTGAAGTGGCTGCCATTGTCTGACACAATATCATGCGGGACGCCGAAACGGCAAAGAAGATTCTTATGGATAAACGAAACCACATGCCGGCCTTCTACTGTTCGCAGGGTGACAACCTCGACCCATTTGGTGAAGTATTCTGTAGCTGCGAGAAAGTATCGGTGGCCATTAGAAGCTGAAGGAGTGATCGGGCCCACTACATCGAAGGCCCACATCGAAAAAGGCCAAGGAGAGACCACGGATTGCAAGTATGCGGCTGGCGCATGAATGGAAGGTGCATGCATTTGACATTTGACGCACTTCCTTACAAATTGATGGCAATCCTGCTGCATGGTTTTCCAATAATACCCTGCACGGATAATCTGCTTGACGAGTGTTTGGTAGCCGACGTGACCACCGCAAATTCCCTCGTGTGCCTCTTGGACAACTTCCATGGCTTCATCCTTATCTAAGCATCTGGCATATTCAGAACTGAACCCACGACGGTAGAGAGTATTGGCAAGGATAAAATAACGGGCCGACATGCGTTGGATCGCGTGTTGTTCCTTTCTTGGCATATCTGGTGGAAATTCACCAGTTTCGATAAAGCTTTTGATGTCCTGGTACCAAGGCTTCTCCTTTTGAGCGGCTTGGTTCGCTTGCTCAACTGGAATGTAGGCAGGTTGATCAAGTCTGCCGATCTCGAAGGAACGACAGGACTCACTATTTTTAAATGACAAAATAGAGCCTAAACAGGCCAGGCCATTGGCTATATGATTGTATTCCCTCTTGACATCATTGAGCTGAAATTCTTCAAAGTTGCCTATGAGAGCCAAAGCGATCTTCTGATAGGGAATTAAATTGGAATCTTTGGCTTGCCATTCAGCATTAACTTGACTGACAACAAGCAACGAATCACCAAAGGCATGTACTCTTTTGACGTCGAAGTCTTGCAAAATCTTGAGGCCTTGTATTAGAGCTTCATACTCGGCCATGTTGTGAGTACATTGAAAGCTGAGTTTGAGGGAATAAGGGAGCATCTCCTTTTCGGGAGTGATCAACAAGATCCCAATCCCTATACCAGACATATTTTTGGCTCCATCAAAGAATAGAGTCCAGACTGGAGATTCCTGAATACTGCAAATTTGATCGTCAGGAAAATCATCTTCCGCCTTGATCTCTTCTGTCAACGGGAAATCTGCCAACTGATCTGCGATGGACTGACCCTTGACTGACTTCTGAGAAACATATTCCAAGTCATACTGCATCAGGAGGACTTGCCATTTCGCAATCCGTCCAGTAAGAAAAGGCTGCTCAAGGATATATTTGAGAAGATTGAGCCTTGACAAAATTTTGATTTCTGAGGCCATCAGATAATGTCTCAGCTTCTGACACATCCATACTAAGGCTAGACATGTCTTCTCCATCTGAGAGTATCTTTTCTCATAATCGATGAAAGTCTTACTGATGTAGTAGATGGCATGCTCAATCCGGCTGCCTTCCTCGTACTGCGCAAGAAATCCTCCGCAAGCATTATGGTTGACGGAGATATATAAGAGAAGCGACTTTCCCAGTTCTGGTGGCTTCAGAACTGGTGGATTGAGAAGATACTGCTTGATGTGCTCAAAGGAGAGCTGACATTCTGGTCCCCACTCAAACTTCACTTCTTTTCTCAGCAAGTGATTGAAGGGTTCGCACCTCATGGCCAAATTTGAGATGAAACGTCGAATAGACTGAATGCGCCCCTGAAGGCTCCTTAATTCCTTGAGGTTGGTGGGAGGCGGCATATCAATGATCGCATTTGCCTTGGCAGGATCCACCTCTATGCCTTTCTTGCTGATCATGTAGCCAAGTAACTTGCCTGACTCTACCCCGAAGACACATTTCTGCGGATTGAGCCTCAACTTGTAGAGGATAAGTCTTTCAAAGACTGGGCCGAGAGCATCAAGATGATCCTCTCCTTCTTTGGATTTGACCAGGATGTCATCAACATAGGCATCCATATTCTTGTGCATCTGGTCATGGAAGATAACTGCCATCGCTCTCTGATAGGTTGCCCCAGCATTCTTGAGTCCAAACGGCATGACCGTGTAGCAAAATGTACCCCAAGGCGTAGTAAAGGAAGTTTTGGATTGGTCACGAGCGGCCAATTTGATTTGATTGTAGCCTGAGTATCCATCCATAAAGGAAAACATGGCGTGGTCCGCCGTGCTATCGATCAGAAGATCGATGTTGGGGAGTGGATAATCATCTCTCGGGGTGGCTTTGTTCAAATCTCTAAAATCAATACAGATCCGGACTTTGCCATTCTTCTTGGGAACCGCCACGATGTTCGCCAACTAGTCTGGATATTCAATGGTCCGAATGAACCCTGCTTTTAATAACTCTTCAAGTCCTTCTTTAACTTGCGGTGCTACTCGAGGATCCATTTTTCTTAATTTCTGCTTGATTGGTTTGCAATCTGGCTTCAACACAAGGCGATGCTCGACTAATTTGGGGTCTAAGCCTGGCATATCCTCATAAGTCCAAGCGAAGACTTCCTGATGCTATTTGAGGAAGTAGATGAGCCTTTCCTTCTCATCTGAACTCAAGCTTGAACCAATTTTGAGGATCTTTGGATCATCTTCTGAACTAATATTGACATCCTTTGTTGGATCTTGAACCAACGGCGATGGTTCATCCTGCTTCTGAATGCTGGCAAATTCTGAATCGCTGAATCGAACTCTGCTAATTCTTCGATCTGCCCTGTCACTTCGCTGACCTCTGCCCGCCTTTGCCTTGCATGTTCTGGCTGGTTTATTTTAAAAAAAGTTGGTATTGATAACGAGCTTTTTGAACGATTTAGGAGCCATGATTCCGGCAATCCTGAAAGCGAAAAGAAGGCCTTTGAGAAAAAGAGGTAAGATATTTTAAAAATAGCCTTTTGTACAAAAACAGAGAGCGACAAAATAGACGAGGATATAAGCAAAGAATTTGTGTACACCAAGATGAATAGAGAAAACAAACTTTTCATTGATTAAGTAAACTTTGATATTTACAAGTGATTGTTTGAAGGAAAGAAAGAAACTGGGGCGGATCTTGCCCTTACAAGATGACAGAAAGAAAGGAAAAAGCAGAAAACACTGGCATTGTCTTCTTTACTGGGCTCCCTTGACGAAGGTGGTCTTCCTGCCGGATGACTGACCTGTAAAACCCAAGCCTGTACCGGTGACATGCTGAGCGGGGACGATCGGCTCCAGAATGTCGTCTTCATCTTTGCCTAGGCCCCTGAAGGGCTGATAACCGTGCTTCATCAGAAGATCAAACCCTTTCTTAGCTTTTGAGAATTGAGGAAACAGAGGGTGATCTTTGAATGAAGTGCAATCAAGGCGCCCACCTAACTTAAAGAAGCGGGGTCCCTGCCACTGAACTACTGCGGTGACATTTTCTGTCGGCTGGACTTCTTTCAAATTTAGCATACCCAGACTTTCACTCAGATTAATTTCTTCGGCTTCCCGGATGCTCGGGATGTTGGCAGTGAAAGTAGGACGGGGAATCATCGGTTGCGGGAGTCGTTCTTCCGGATCCTCTCCTAGGACCGTGGTGATCATGCCTCCCTTCGACCACTTTACGCACTGGTGCAAGGTTGATGGGACAGCATTGGCATTGTGAATCCAAGTGCGCCCAAGTAGCAGATTGTATGTAGGCGGCACATTCACTACATGGAAGAGCACAGTATGCACTGAATAATTGATGAAGATTTCAAGAAATATTTTCTCCTTGGCTGTCTGCCCATGGTTGTTGAAACCGTAGATCGTAACCGGATCTGGGGTATATTCCTCTTCTTTCAGTCCCAAAGCCTTGGCCGTCATTTCAGGACAGATATTGAGGCTGCTGCCTCCATCGACAAGCACATGAGGGACCGTCATGCCCCTGGTTCGCACCACTATATATAGGGCGTTGTTATGAAAAGAATGAGGTTTTGGCAAATCCTCATCAGAAAAGGTGATCGGTGCATTCGTCATAGCCTGATTGACGATTTGAGCCATATCTTGCGGTGTCGTGCTAGGCTTGACCTTGATCTTTCTGAGCAGATCTTCTAGCACTTGTTGGTGCTCTGGGGAAGTATGGGTCAGATCTAGGATCAAAATGTTGGATAAAGCAGTAATTGGCTTCTGAACTGACCCTGAATCTTCTTCTTTCTTCGAAGCTACCTTGATAAAGCGCTTCGGAATCCTGGGGACTGGCTTGGCGACTTCTGCCGTCACTTTTGTTGGCTCCTGGTTTGGATTCTTATTGTTGGAGAATGCAGTAATACCCACCCTCTTGGCGGAAGACTGCGCTTGACGGAGGACGAGGACCTGATGCTGATCCTGAATGTCCTGGCTGGAACATGGTTGGATGCTACCTTACAGAGAAAATGCCTGCTCTGTAATGACTGAAGCTGAATGTTTAGGAAACGGCTTGGACAAGATCTCCATCTGCTGCTCATCCTCGTCCTCAATCAGCATGTTCTTGTCAATACAATCTTGAATGATGTTTTTTAGGACAAAACAGTGTTCAGTGTCGTGTCCGATGGTTCGATGGAACTTACAGAATTTATCAGTCCATTTGCCCATAGCGACAGGAGGATCTGCCACTTTGGGGAGTTTGATCATTCCTTTCGACATCATATATTCCAAGATGTCTTCACGGGACTGCTCCAGAGCTGTGAACTCTCGGTCGTAACTCCAACCCTCGTGTTTCGGCTTCTCTGGCTGCTTTGCATCGGACTGAGGTGCTGACTGAACAGGCTGGGGCTTGACAAATTTTCCCTTCTGAGCTGCAGAGTTTGTTCTTTCGGCCCTGGGATGCCCTGAGTTCTTGCTGCGGCTCTTCTTGTTCTTCTTTCTGCCAGAACTACTGCTGTTGTCTGAGAAATCCGTGGAATAAGCAACATGAGTTTTTTTCTTCTGCTCAGGGTTTCGTCGGACGAAAGGGTAACCCTCATATAGGCCATTATCCAGGCCGGTCTCGAGCCACTCGACTCTCTCAATCAGTTTGATGAATGATTTGGCAGGCGATGTAGAAATGAGGTTCCTCAGAGGCTGAGCAAAGTTGTTCAAAATAATTTGCAAGGCATGTTCCTCTGGGATGGGAACCTTCATTTTGTTACAGGTGCTCCTCCACCTGTGGATGAATTTGCTGGCTTTCTCATTCTCCATCTGTTTTAAATTGTACAGATGATTGAGGGTTGGTGAGGCTTCAACATTGAACATGAAGCGCTCAATGAATAAGTTTACGACTTTATCGAACTCTCGTAGTTCGATAGGATTAATGTGGTCTGCATACCACCTGGCCGCTACCCCCTCCAGACTGCGAGGAAAGCAAATGAACAATGCCCGGTTATCTTTCCTGAAACGGCCGCATTCGGCATAGAAAGTGGCCAAATGAGCCTTAGGGTTGCTTGTTCCGTCAAATTTAAGGAACTTGCGGGGGAGATTTTCCAGATTGTCATCCCCGTCTAAGCCATGGTAAAAATCTTCGCCAGAGTAGGTCTGCTTGCCCTTGCTTTTGGCCTGGATATCCCTGATGGCCCGATTCATTTCTTTCATCTGTTCTTGCATTGGATCATTAGCCAGAATGGGCTTGTTTATTGATTCGGGCTCTGCAGCAGTCTTTGCAAGCTGTGGCAGAGGATTCTGATGATAAAATTGTTCATCTTCTTCTGATTCCTCTTCAACCGATTCTGTTTCCTCAGAAGTGGTGTCAGGCTGTACTTTCTTTCTGATGATCCTGATTGGTTTCTTTACAGCCTTCTTTTTTTGGCTTGCTTTTTGGAGCAATCTCCTTCTGATTGGCCTCAGCCTGTTCTGACATCATTCTGGTCATCATTCTTTTGAACAGGTTGTACATGGCGGGGTCTATATCATCGGCCTGATTCTGATTCTGCCCCCTAACTGACTTAGGAGAGCTGACTGCCTCAACCTCGCTGTCGCTGTGCTGAGGGGCGGTTTCCTTTCCTGCTCTGGTTTGCACCATTTTGACAATGCCAAATGATTTCTGTAGAAGTAGAAGAATGGTTAGAGCCTGGAGGAACTTTTGAAAATGTGACTTTTTGAGAGAAAAAGACATGAAAGAAGGAATTGATAGACAATTTAGACAAGTTATCTCATCACCAGGGATTGGGTCATCACAATTTTCGCAATAATTGTGTCACCATTTTGTGGCAACAAAAATGCGCCTTATGACCTAGGCGAGGTCGTCCATCATGATGAGAGATAATCGAAGAGGAATATAAGAGAGAAGTCTCACCACTAGGGATGAGGTCGTCACGGGAATTATGATCATGTAATTCAAAATGGAAGAATAAATTTTGGCTATAAAGAGCTTTTTATCAGAACAAAAAGTTGCATTTTTATTGATGACAAAATTTAAATATAAAGAGAAGGTGGGCAGACAGTTTGCCACCATTCTCGATACTCCGATGATACATTAGGACCAGGAAATATAGACAAAGGAATGAAGGAGTCCCAAGTGTATTTGGTGACGTGGTATGCCCCAGACCATTGATCCGACTGCAGATTGAACTCTGGCATGCGGCCTGTCGGGAAGCGAGTGTTGACACGAATCTGCCGCTGCGAAAACTGTCTGAGACACCTCTCTGGCTGATAGTCGACGTAGAAGAAAGGGCCAAGCAATCTGTAGCGCTTGTCACGAGCATAGGTGTATCGAGGAGCGATCTCTCTTCTGTCGAAGAAGTCCCAAATGATCTCCTCCTGATGCAGTTTCTCGATCAAAGCTCGGTACTGAATGACTGACTTTGGCTGCTTACTGCTGAATCTGAAAGAGCTGGCTTTTGACGGCACGTGTCGCAGGAACCACAACTGCAAGGCATACGTGCATCCTTCCACCAAAATGGTCTCTCCGAGGGCGAAACGAGCTAAGCCCTTGTAGAGAAAGGCTAGAGCTGCCATGGATACTGAAAGCTGACGGGTCTGCTTGCTCCCCCATCTTCGAAAGAGTTGGGCGACTCTGACATCGATAAAATTCTGACCATCTTGAAAGAACGCTAGTCCCACTGTGCATAGGACCATGGCATGCTGGATTCTTTCTTTTGCTGCTCGAGACAGGGTATCGACTTCTTCGTAGGCCCCATACTTGCGGTAGAGTCTGAATAAGTCGATAAACTGACTTCCGTTGATCTCCGTGAGAGGCCAAGATCTGCTCCCTGTAGCTCTGGCCAATGCTTCTCGAACATCTATCCCTTTGACGTTGATTAAGAACTGCTGCTCGACTGGGTCGTCTGGTTGACCAGCTGACTCTGGCAATCCCATAATATCGCTGAACTCGTCCATTAGCAGAGTCATCTCTCCCCATGGAAACCAGAATGTGCAGGTACGTGGATTCCACCGTTCTGCCATAGCCTGAATCAAACTGCCGTTGATGGTTCGCTTGCCCACTGCCGATGCCATCTCCAATCCGCACTCATCCAAGTGGTCTGGGAACATACGCGAGAAGGTGGCGAACCAAGAATAATACCACCGAGGGAAGAAGGAATGAGACTGGATAACCCGATGATCTGGGGTTCCATCATTTATTTGATAGAAGACATGATCCCTGGGAAAGATAGCATCGGGAGATTCGAACGCCATCGGAATGATACTGAGGCAAGGGAAGAAGAGAATTAGATAGACTGCATGTGACGCCCCAAACCCCGACCTTGTAAAAACCTTTGGTTTTTGAGCAAAAAAATTTTTTTTTTGAAAGGATATACAGAGTGAAAAACAACTAGCGGAAGTAAAAGAGGAAAACAGGGGTAAAGCAAAAGGCCGCAAGTCTGAGCGAGCCACAGTGAGAAACCGATCCACGAAACAAGTAAAGTGCTTTTCATTTCCACAGTAATTACAATAATACAAAAACGAGACTGGGTACAAAAAGGAACAGTCTCCCAAAAAGGAGAGGTACAACCCCTCAAACCCCAAAACCAGAAGAAGCCAGAATCTGCTGCAAAGTGTGGGTCTCAAGGCTCCTGCTGTGCGCCGTCGCATCGCGCTGCAACTACTCGTCACCTGTATTCCCATAAAACGGGGTCAGTACTCTTGCGAGTTGGTGAGACAAACCATCCATACATTATCATTTTTAAGGAAAAACAGAAGGTAAGCAACAAGCTACAAGTGTTCTAAGTACCAGACTATAACTAGCATGATGGAACAGTTAGGATCATTTGAAATAAAAGTACAAGTGTGTGTCAGGTAGGTGCACGTGCCACAAGACTATAAAACTACAAGTAGGTAACAGTGCAGCCACTAAAGTAACAAGGCAGAAACTGAACAACAGAAAGTAGCAGCTAAAGTAACAGAGTGGGAACCAACCAACAGAGGGTAGCAACTGATCAAAAGTGTATACTGCTCTAGAGTAACAACTACAGTAAGTCAGTCTGTTTGGTTAGTCCTTATATTCATCTTTTTACCTCCTTCGGGTATGCGAAGGAAAACCCTCTAGTTCTGTGAGACATGCACCCGGCGTCTGTTATTCAATTTCTAATGTGGTAACCGGGGATGCTACAGAACGAGAAAACCACCTGCGGGCGACACGCAGCCAGGAGAAACCTTTCACAGGGGTAAAGGATTGCAATCCATACTACTGCAGTAGTAAAGGTCCCTGCAGAGGGTACCTTGACCTCCCTAACTCCGAGTGACTAGAGGCCAGAGGGCACATCGGCTCCTCTAAAGAACAAGTCGTAGTAACGACACGTCACTCGGGGCTGTACCATTCACCCTCTCCCTGGGTGACCAAATTGTGAATGGGGCACGGCAGGTTTATCTTATTTAGGCTCATACTTCAAGTCATACCTTCTCTCGAGGTAGTCGTGCCTCGTGGCCCCCTTCGGGGTACGCAAACGAGGACTTGGCCTGCCCATTCACGTGCTCAGCCTCACACGGCCACCACGAGCACACCGCTTGTGAAGACGATAATATACCATTTTATTTTATGCCTAGGGTGACACGAATATGTGAGCTAATTCTCACGGACCCGGGCCATTGCCCGTAGACTCCAACCGAGTCTCCAAACCTCAACAGGGCAAAAGTGTCAACCCCTTATGATAATTCGAGTACCTCTTCAAGTGTGTGCCATGTAAAGCGCTCTTCTGGTGCAGTGTATATCTATCGATATACGAGAGAGGTCCAAACCCGAAGAAGCGCAACAAGTGAGCCGGTGATGTGAGTGTCCAACGTGCCAACTTGCTCTCACGAGACGGAACAACCCGCATTGGTGCAAGTTCGTCCAACCGCACGCGTACCATAATAACACGACAACTCTCGTGTAGCGAGGCCATCCGCCAGGGGTCCTCGCGAATCCCACACACACAAGTGTCAAGGGAAGAGAAATCAATATTATCCCATACTAATGGGAATAACGTTGGCATAACCAAAAGTGGGGTCCGCACGCCTGGGGCACGAAATCGATCGCAACCTTAAAGGTCCGTAGGATCGGACAGCCTTATGCGAGCGTGAGTCGCAACATCGCTTGCAACCCATCTGCACTAACTCCCTTACGGGGCCGCTGAGTATGAGCAAAAGAAGCCTCCAACCGCGACATATGTCGCTAGCAAGGGACACACTCCGCCTAAGGCTCGACACTTATTAACGACATGGAGAGGCAATTGCCACCCCAGATGAAATCCACGGAACTCCAAGGGGTTGCACTAATCCTTGTCGCTACCCATAAGGGGTTCAACCCTGGGTCCTAGCACTCCAAGGGGCTGCCCAACGAAGTGACAAGGTTACCGGGTGCCGCTGTGGTGCCAACCTTGGGAACCTAAAACCCGAAAGGGGGGGTGGGGGCTGACCAAGTGGCTAGGCCATAGGGGCCCTGCTACCCCTGATCCCCACCTAGGAACTGGCCCCCATGGGGCTGACAGCCATGGTGGCCTCAGCCCGCATGCGCTAACCCGGGTGTGCCAGCACCCGGCTAAGCCTAAAGTGCCCACAAGAGGGCTAGGCTTAGCCCAGGGCCCTACGGGCCAACCGAGACCTTGAGCGAGGTCCGGCACGCTCATGACCAGACTTAGCTGGGTCATGAAAGACCCCTGGTCTGAGCCCAGCTGTGGGTTCGGACCAGGGTGTCGGGCCTTAGCCCACACCCATAGGGGTGCGGCTAACCCAACCACCCGGTTGGGTGAGCCAGGCCAAAGGCTCTGGCCTGGACCCGATTGGTCCAGGCCCGGCCAACTGAAAGGGGGCAGGGCACTAACTGGGGTGCCCCACATACATCCCTGGTCTGACCCGGGGGTGGGTCCTGACCACAGTACCCAGCTGTGCTCGCCAGCCCGCAGTGGGCACCAAGGAGGTGGCCAAGGTGGGGCGCCCACCCGGGTTGGGTGGCGCCAAACCCAAGTGGTGGTCTGGACCACTGAAGGTCCAGACCCAGCCTGACTACCCCAGCAACTGAAGTTGCTGGGGGCAGACCACACCTGGTCTGACCCAACCGCGGGTCCAGACCAGGCCCCCAGGGGGGGCCAGCGCACCATTGAGTGGCGCACCCAGCACCAAGCCCGGGTGCACAAAGCACCCGGCTCCCAGCTGCTTCGCAGCCTACAGGTCAGGGGGGGGGATAGGCAGCCTGTTACAAACTCCAAGTCTGTAGCATCTGGCTCATCCCAACCATGGGCTGAGCCAGGCCGCACCCACCTGGCGCACCCACTTAGTGGCTGCGCCAAGGAGATGGCCCGGGTGTCATGCGCACCAGGCCACCAGCTTGCCAAAGGGCCTTGGCCCGGGCAACCACACGGAATAGGGCCCCTACAGACCCCTGGTTCGAGCCAAATGGTGGCTCGAGCCAGGGCTGTAGCCCTTGACCCCGACGGTCAAACCTCAAACCCAGACCCCCGGGTGCCAAGTCACTCGGGTGGTGCGCTTGGGCTAACCAAGGAAAGAAAAGAAAAAAAGGGGGGGGTGTGTTTACCCATGGTGGGCTCACCCCTGGGTGGGTTCACCCTGGGTAGGTCTGGGTCCAGGGTGGCCCAGACCACTCAAGCCAACCACTGGCTGCAGCACCAGCTGCAGCCAGCTCAACCAAAGGAGGAGCCGGACTGACCAACTCGGGTCAGTCCGAGGCTTATCCCAGGGCCTGCAACGGCCCAGCCCACCACTTGTGGGCTCAGCCAGGCCACCAAACGGCCTGGGCTGGGCGTACAAGGGTCCAGCCATGGACCTTTCCCAGCACCAGCCCCCAAGGGGCGTTCCACCATTATGAACAAGGAAAAAAAAGAAAACGAGCAAGCTTACAACATTTTTTTTTTTTTTTTGACAAAAGCTAAAATGAAAACAAGGGAAGGAGGGCTCACTTTGTGCTGGGTTGGCCCAGCTGAGCAGCAGCACCAAGGGGGAAGGAGGGAGTGTAGAAGAGGAAGAAGGAGAAGAGTGGAAGGAGAGAGAGGGTGTCGACCCTCTCTCTCTTCCCTTCCCTTGCTTAAAAAGGGGGGGGAAAAGATGAGTGGTGGGGAGTGAAGGAGGGGAGATGGGTGGTCTCCCCCTCCCACGCCCCACCCTAGTCTCCAAGGCTCCCTATGGGGGGGGGGGGGGGGTAAGGTACATGGTACCTTCCAACCACTCCCCTTAATCAAGGGGGGTGGTTGGCCTTGACCCCCTATGGTCAAGGTCAACCCAAAAATCGCCCCTCCCATTCCCATTTTTTTTTTTTTTTTAAAACCTTGTAGGGGCTGTCCCCCTAAGGGGCGCCCATCCTACTCCCCAAAACGTGGGCTGCCCACCCACTTTTGAAAATACCTTATTAAGGCCTTTTGTTGAAAAATTTCCAACTTTTCAAAATCTCCATTTTGAAAAGTGGTGTTTTGTAAATAGCTTTTTCATAAGCCTTTAAAAGGAGACATGGGCTGAGGTGGAGCCCATGTCAACTTCTCTAAATTCACAAACCTACCCCTTGTAAAACATTTTCAAAAACCCTCTTCTAGGTTTTGAGGATTTTGCAATTTACCTCTTTCCTTTCCTTTTGTAAAATCTCAAGAAGTATTTAAGAAAAGAACTAATCTAAACCAATTCAAAACTCAAGATTTCAAATTACATTTTGTAAATTAAGGTTTAAACTTTCATAAAGTATATTTAATTCCCCAATTTCAATGAAATTGGGCCTCGGTATGACTCAAAATTACCGATATACCCTTTTCGGCAATTTCTAAGAAATAACGAGAAATTTTTCTCGTTTAGGCTCCAAATTTGGAGCAAACCCAAATGAATATAATATAAGTCAAATCTACAATTATTGGGGTTCGATTCCTCGTGGTTTGCCCCGAATCGCTTCGTGGGGCGAATCTACGCGATTCAGAACCTCAGAAAGCGATAATTGCCGAACTTACGAGCAAAGCTTGTGCCGAACAAGAAGTTCTCCAACAATAAAATATATATCATTTAAAATTTTCCAGAAAAAAAAAAACAGTGGGGCTTACACTGCAGGACTTACGGATAGACTTTGATGAAAGAAGGGGATAGACATAAATCCTGGAAATTTTTGAAAGATCAAGGGACTTAGAAAAAGACTTTCCAGGGTTTTTAAGAAAATTTTTGACATACAAAAGAGAAAAGAATGTAGGTAAAGAAAAAATATGCACCTGGGGTTGTTTGAAAAATAGGGGGAGAAATTTTGAATAGTACACCCAGGGTTTCGAGGAAGGTCTGATATATACAGGAGAATACAAGAAAAATATTACACAAATCATAGCTGCACAAACAAGGATGCGCACACAACACTTCCTAAAGGCTGACTCTAAATGCAATATTTGAAATAGCTTGTAGGACCTTAATCCTAACTCTATGGTTCAAATTATCTGATTCCAATCAAGGTGTGCCGATATACTCAAGCCGAAGCTCGAAGTACGTGGCATAGAAATAATTCTCCGGTTCTAAGGTAAGGGCTTCCCAACATCCTTGAGCACCTACCGATATACCTCGGACTATGGCCCTTAGGTACGTGGTAGGGGGGCGCAAACCCAAATAAGTGGTCCAGTTGTGAGGCTCTCTCCCGAACTATGGTTCAGTGAGACAGCCCAGCAACGTGAAGACCGGGACAATATTAGGTAGGGATGTTTTTCAAAATATGATCAACATGCAATAAAATCAGAAGGCTCTAATGCAAGTCCTAAAGAGATAGAATTAAATAAAGAGAAGCATACACTTGCATACATTGTTTTGCATTCAATCCCTAGAATTGAGGAGAGTTGTATTTCAGACCTAAGTCTAATGTGAGCATGGAATAATCTCCTCAATATGGTCCTACCAAACCATACTTAAATCCTATATGCATTATGTCAACTTTAGGACAGAGTCTAGGCTCCTAAGGTTTTCATGAAAAATGAAGCTGACATAGAAGAACAAAGACTTAGAAAATATTAAAGCAAAGCAAAGGCATTGATTCAACCGGACGAAGACGAGTCCCATCACGGTCGCCAAAACTGTGATCATCGCAAAATTTTTTTCCCTCTCTTGTGGTTTCTCTCTCTTCCTTCTCTTTTCCTTTTCCAACCTCTATTTTCCTCCTTTTTGAAGGGAGAAGAATAAAAGAAAGAAAAGAGAAAGAGAAGAGAAAAAGAAAGAAGGAAAAAGAGAGAGAAGAGGAACTATTTTGCGCGGTCTCACTTGACCTTAATTTGAAAATATTTAGCAAATAACTCACCTCCGTTTTTGAAATATTGCGGGAAAGATGGAGAGACGGGATTCGCTCGTCGGTACGAGGTTCGACCGTTCCTGGCGCCTTTACCAGGGGTAATCGAACCAAGGATCGAATCTATCCCTTTTTGCTTTGCCTAAATATAATCTAAGAATTTATTCTAACTCTAAATGCAAAAAGAATCATGCTTGTGCAATGCAAGGGTGTATGCTCTTTGAAAAGATGTTTCTCGAAAAAAATCTCCAAGTATTTATGAGATGATCTTGATAATGAAGTAAAAAAATGGTTGAATCTAACTTAGAACTTTGAGATAGATCAGAGAAGTTCTAAATTCTTGAAGTAAAAATCAGATTTGAAGAATGAATCTTGAGAATGATTTGAAGCTTTGAAATGAAAGGAAATAAAGTTTCAATGTCAGAAATGGACTTTGAATTTGAACTTGAATTTAGGAAAGGAAATGAATACTTGAGATGGAATTGAATTTGAGGTTTTGAAATTTAGAATGGATCTGAGATAATCAAATGGTATTTAAGAATAGAAATGGATTTAAGAGATTTAGATTAGATCCGAAAATGGAACTGAAATCTAGAATTGGATTCCGGATCCTAAACAGAATGGGATCCGAGACTTGGGTTCTAGATCCTAAAAATGGAGTGGATCTGAAGTCTGAGATCCGAATGTAGAATTGGGTTCTGGATCCTAGAATGAATTTGGATCTAAAGTCTGAGATCCAATGTAGAGTTGGACTCTGGATCCTAATATAGAGTTTGGATCTGAAGTCTGAGATCCAAGGTGAAATTGGATTCTAGATCCTATAAGGAAATTGGATCTGAGGTCTGAGATCCAATATGAGTGTTGAACCCTGGATCCTAAAATGGATTTGGAGTTAAATTCAGAAGATGAATCAAGAACTTCCAAGTTTAAATTAAACTTGGAAAACGATTTTTAGAAATTGAATCTTGAACATACAAATGAATTTCAAAATTAAATTGGATTTTGAAAGATAGAATTTGGAATTCGAAATACAATTCTGAAGTTTCAAAGTCAAATTCTTGAATCCTTTTGAGAAATAGAATTGAATTTGAATTTATAAATAGGATTTGATCTGAGAAATGAAGGAAAGAATTACTTGGATTTATGAAAAAGAATTTTTTTTTAAAAATATGATGCAATTTTATTCTTAATGATGAGTGAATTTAAATTTTTGAAATTGGTTTTTGAAAAGCTATTCCATTCTTTAAATGAATTAAAATAAGATTGAAGATATAATACATCCTTGACTATGGTCATTGAATGTATTATATAATAATCTATATTTAAATTCAGGTGAAGAATGAAACACATTTGGTGCTTTTATAGGATTTAAAATGAAATTAACTCTCAATATACCCTGACTATGGCCATTGGTATATATTTTGAATTAATTTTAAGTTAAATTCCGATAAAAGAAGAAAATATTTAAGGAAAATATGATGAATATTGAAAACGGATCCAGTATGGATCCAGTATTATTTCGTAAAAGATAAAAATACTAAGTCTTGTTTATCCCGACTATGGCCGTTGGTGTAAATCATCAACTTAGGATTTAATTACCTCTTATGAAATGGTGCACGTGCCATTCGTGTTTCACCATTGTGAGAATTTGAAAGAAATAAAGGCGAAAATGCATGAAAACAAGCAATTTATGATATTTACAATGCTCATTCATTCTATCTAATGCCGAAAATGTAAATTTTCTCATTATACTCTATCCATTACAATTTGGGAATTGGATTGAAATGATAAGATTCTTGAACTAAAGAAGAAAGCAGTGTTTTCTATATGTACCTGCAAAACATGGTCAGTACGAAACAAGAATACAATAGACAGCATGTAAGAAAATGTCGTATTGACAACCCAATAGATATATAAGAGGATATACATCAGAATGTACATGGAAAATATTTATGCTATCCTAAGTTTGGCAGGGAATGAGTGTGAAAACCTACATGAGCATCTATGAGAAGGAGAGAGACATATAATGTATTAAACAAAAATGTTGTGCATATGCATGTTAGAAACGGGTCTTTTATTAGGGAAATGCTTCAACAGATGCATGGTGGAGCTATGAGAATGATGCAAATGAAGGCATGCCACTATGGGAAGGCCTTATACATGGTGTCAGGTGATGTATAAATATTGTAGTGAGTACGCAACAGCAAAAAAAGGATGAGTAACATACTGCTGTCACTGCAGTGGCAGTGAAGGAAGTAATGTATGATGTTGGTACTTAAGTGGAAAATGTGTGACATGAAGAAAATGAAGTAGGCGGGTAAAGTAGGCAACAGTGAAGGGTGATAATGTACAGGCATATACTACTGTATACTATTGGTAAAATGTCACAGGTGGAATGAATGAAAGGGATGGTATATACAGTGAGTTGTATGCAGTGGGTGTGTATACAGTAACCTACAAGACATATGCCAAAAGTGATACGCTAGTGAGTATGCAATGATAACCTACAGGAAGCATACAAAGATGCTATATACAAGTGGTAATGAAAGTGTAAAGGATGGCGGTGACAGGAGCGATTTAATGTAACAATGCTGATAATGAGAACTAGAAAAAAAAAATAAGGAATAAAGCAAACTTATGTAACCGAAGACTAAAATGATGCCCAAATGCAGCAAAATAAAAAATGCTGATACTATACAATAAATGTGGATGACAGTGGAGGTGGGAGACTGTTTTTTGGTGTTGGAGCATTGTGTTGGGAGTGAAGGCAAATACCTCAGATGCCTCAATGAAGTGCTGAGTGTAAGATGCACAAAGAGAGTGTTGTGGCTGAATAGTGGTGCAAAATGACAGTGAGCATGGTGCGCATACAGTGGAAGGAGTATGATATTATGCCCAATGCGGGTGGTGAAATGTGTATTATACAGCAGTGCTGAATATAAAACACCAATTATTTTCTGCACCTTGAGCCCTCGGCAAAGCGTTTTCCTGTAATGATATACTAATCTTGCATTGATTTCTGCAAGTGCAGGTTAATTTTCTTCGAAATGATTGCATAGCAAAGCAAAACATACAATATTCTTGGGATTCAATATACAGGAGTTGGGTGCGTCTGAATCAATTTGCCATCAAAGACATGATAAAGCCCTCCATCATACAGAATGGCACACTAATATCGACCAGGTCATGGGATTTTCATATCAGAAGACAGATAATAAGCATGACCTTAGTAGGGTAACTATGATGTACGATACCCAACAAACTCTTCTCAAAACTCACGAAGAAACAGAAAAAGATGATCCCTACATCAATTACTGTTGATGACTTCCCAGAAACCAACCAATGACTTAGGCTTCAGAAATATCCACAATTTTCAGAATTCTAAATATGTCTGAGAAATACGAAACTGTCATCTGTGTATACATATCAGTCGCAGCAACTGCTCTAAGAGCCCAAATGATTAGTTAATTCCTCTGTTGCTCATTGGGACACTTAGCCATCTCCTGAACAGAAGAATCAAAGGGCTATAATCTGCTTTTAATGGAGGGTATGTTGTAAACTAAGGTTATTGGAAAGGGGCAACCAGAGAACAGAGAATAATGTAGTGGAATGGATGGCTTCTATGATGCACAGGAGACAGTGTGTATAGTGAAACCTAATGCGGGGTAAAGGAAGATAGTAAATAGCGCATTTAACAGAGAAACAAAATACATCCTAGTGATATGAACATAACGAGCTCTTGGATGTCTTAAACAATATACAGACAACCTGCATCAGCTGAGGCTTAACAGATGTTGCAAGAGTATATACATGCTAAAAAAAATAATAATAATAATAAAATGATGAAAGTATACTCAGCTTTTCCCGATCACCTGTTCACAAATCATTATGTGATTCTCAACATTGGCGAAATATTTCAGAACCATTGTAGTACTTGCAAACTTCTACCAGGCACAAGTTATGAAACTGATATTGGATATCTGGATACAACGTATTGCTCATCTTGAGACGCGCACACGCATACCATCAGGGGGTAATGGCTGATGCCACCTAGTCAATTAGCCTTAATACAACAACTTCTCACAGACTGAGACACATATTAGCAAGCTGATTCTGATAGCCGATTATGATGATCGTTCTCAACAAATCCGAATTTATACAACACCATTGAATGTAAAGCACAAACGGGAATCAATAGCAGATGATGATTGTAACCCCGTGAGCTTGTCATAACGAACCCCAATACAAACAGTAACTCAATGCGCAAATTATAAGATGAAAAATGGGATGCATGATGTAAACCAGTAAGATATACAATTAATGAACAAATGAATGAACTAATTAACAAATTGAAATGCATGATGCAGGATGTCATATGATGAAAATGCTGATATATGGGATGCAACAGGGATAGGCAAACACATTGATGCTACACGGAAAACCCTTCATACTTACCTCTTGATTATTTGCAGAGGGTGATGATATTACCGTTATAATGGTTGTGCAATGGGGGTAGAATCATATGGACCGGAACACAGAGAATGCTGATGATAACTTCAGATAATTCTCAAAATCAACGATCACACCCGAAACTAATGAAAAGAACATTAAACAGTAGGGAAAATCATGTTGGTGAAGCCATCATAGTGAATTGAGAGTACTACAATGAATAAGATGAATAGACAGAATCCCCTGATTAAGACGAATTAACGGTAACGGATGGTACAAGGGGTGTCCTTCAGTCCAGTGGCAGAGTACCTTCAGCCCAATGGGTTCCTCAACATCGTGTTACTGCGGGGGTTCTGAAGACCGGAGGAGAGCTTTTTCCTCTTTCCGTCGTGAGAATCTTCTTTCTTAAAAAGAAAACAAAAGAGGAAGGAGATGGGTGATGCGCAAGTGGTTGTACGCAGGTGACAATGGGACACCAACTGAAGGGTTTCACAGTGAGCCAATGCTTTACTGTGGAATCGACCCTTAGCCTGATTCGTAACGAACCTGTCTTTCAGTATATCTTACCAGAAATAGAGAATCCTGAAAATGATCAAAACAATTGAATGAATGTATCTTACGACGATCATGTAGGGATATTATAACATCTAACGTAAAGAAAAGGGATCAAACAACGACCATAGGAAGTAAAAGCTGAATAAGAATTAAGATCAAAATGATCAAGTAAGGTTCAAGCCGTGTGCGAATGTGATGATCGGATCAGAATATGGAATGGAAAACATAAAACATGAAAGAAACGATGCACAAAATGAAATCATCAAGGAATATTGATTATAAGTTGCTGTTTAATTTTATGCAAACTACTTTGAGGAAGAAAAGAAAGGACAAAGAAAGAAAGAAAAAATGTCGGAATCGGGTCATTCCATCATTGTTGCATCTGAAGTAATCTTGATTTTCTATATGCAAACCAATATTATCGTGGATGCTTGGGCGGAAAAGAGAGCAACAAACAAAAAGAAGATTGCAGGGAGATTCGGAGATTAGAAAGGAAGAGGAGGATTTACCGTGCTGGAGGCTTTGATTCGGAGGTGCAGGATCGTTGCTTCTCTAGACTACGGCTTGAACTCAAAAGTGGTGGTCGATCTTCAGTCTCTTTGGGGGAATAGAAACAAGGAATGGAGAAGCGGAGGGAAGGGGTCAAAAGTTGATAGTGGATGCCCCCAAGTGTGGGGAATGGTTCCCTTTTTAAAGAAGTAGGAGAAAACTCCAGAAGAGCTTTCGTTAACGATGGAGGGTTTTGAGAGAAGAAGGTGGATTTGTTGCAGATCGAGGGTGGAGAGATGAAGCGTGCCAAGCCGTTGGCGATCGAGGGTTTTTGAATGGGGGTGACAGCCATCGGAGGGTGGATGGAGAGAAGATTGCACATGGGGTGGGGGGGCTTGGGCGAGAAAGGGAGAAGGTTTCGCACATGGGGCTGGCCGGCAGAAGCTTCGTGAAGGAGATTTCGAGAGAGAGTGAAACAGGAGAGAGAGAGAACCCGGACAAAGAGAGCGAACCGGGACAGAGAGGGTGAGATGATGAGAGAGAAAGATCGTGAAGTTGTCATATTTTTGAATCTTAAACTGTATATATATATATATATATATATATATATATATATATATATATATTTTTTGTTTTCTTCATTTTCCATTTTTTGTCATTTTGGGAAATAAAATCCTAAAATCAAAGATTTAAAACTAAATTTTTTTTGTATTTTTCTGAGAAATATTTACAAAAGAAAGTTTTCAAGGCTATTTTGAGGAAATTTCTTCAGAAAATGGGTTTGGACCCAAGTTTTAAGAAAATATTCAAGTTTTAAACCCCGAATTGAGAAATACAACTCGATGGATCCAAACGGATACTGGATGAACTATCTGAGCCTTTCGAAAAGTTATTTTTTATAATTTTGAGAATTTGATTTAAAATTGGATAATGAAGCTCGGATTTGATTTTGACAATGGATCCGGATCCGAAATTGAGTCAGATATGTAAAAAATGAATTTAATTTCAGCAAAATTTGAGAAATAAAATGGAATTTAGATTTAAAACTGACTCAATTACCCAGAAAATGGGGGCAAAGGGCAAAAAGGGGATATTTACAACATTTTGAAAAATTTGGGGTGTTCACAATGTGCCAAGCATAAAGGCTTGAGCTAGACATCCATCCGTGACTCTGAAGAGGTCAAGGCTAAGTCATAGAGACTTGAGCGGTTATTCCAACTCACAGCCTTGGAGAGGCTTATGCGAAGTCATGAAGACTTGCGTGGACGTTCAACTCATAGCTCTGAGAAGGCTCTTGCGATATACGCTAAGTCTTGGAGGCTTGAGCGTCGTTATTACGAATTGCGACCCTGAGTGGTCATCGTATATACTTGAGTTGAATGGACGTATGATTGCTTGCTTACCAGACCATCAGTGATTCTGACCCCATTTAATAGGGATTTCAGGTGTTGTACCAGCGTGACGATATGCGGAGCAAGGCGGCATCGAGTTCCAGGGTTTCTCTAGATAGAGTTGTACTGCTTCCTTTTATTGAACCTATGTTGCTTTTCCAAGCAGTGATGTTGTAATAAACATGTGGTTTTCGATAAAATGGAACACCTTGGTGGTCAATGAGTTGCTTGGCTACATACCTGCAACGTGCCCAAAGTTTTCTAAAACTGACGACTCATTATCGTCTGATTCCACTGCTAAAAGCTTTTATAAGTTCCGCTGCAAAGAAAAAAAAAAAGAAATTCATGAAAATTGTAACTTAGCTTTGTTTTGGAAATCTGGGGCGTTACAGGAACTCTACCTTGGCGGACTACATCACGAGGTTCAGAAGCCTGGAGCGCTTTTGCCCTCACGTATACGTGACCGAGAAGGAACGAGCGATGAAGTTCGCTCGTGGTTTGAAGTTAGACTTATGCCTGAGAGTGTTCACGCGTGCTCCCTCGACTCTAGAGGAAGCCCTCGAGACGGCTACACTTCTGGAGCAGAAGTGGACAGAATCCCAGAAGACTTTGCAGTCCAAAGGTAACCAACAACAGCAAGGTCAAAGGAGTTGGCCTAAGAAGCGTTCGTTTCAGCAGAATTCGGGTGGAAAGAAGTTTGTCCCGCCAGCAAAGAGGAACCGCAACAACAACAACCGGCAACAACAGAATCATCAGCCCCAGCAGCAGCAGAGACAGATGGTGGCAGCATCGGGTTGCCCAAAATGTCGGATGGATCATCCTGGCCGACCGTGTCCACGGGACCTCGGAGGATGCATCTATTGTGGCAAGATGGGCCACTACATCAAAGATTGTCGGAAGAAGCAGTCCGATGATCTAAGGAGGAACACGCCAGGAACGTCGCAGCCAGCACCTCAGCGATTTCCTCAGCAGCAGCAGCAGCAGCAGTCATACCCGCCGCAACAATCTTCCCAGCAGAAGACGGGTAACCAGAGGATGGTGGCAGGTCGTGCCTACGCAGCCACTATCGAGCAAGTGACCAAGGGAGAGTTGGTCCAAGGTACTATTCCAGTTGCTGGTCATGCAACTTTTACCTTGTTTGACTGTGGTGTTTCGCATTCTTTCATAGCTTTGAGATTTGCTAGTTCTTTGCCTATGTCTACTATGTTATTGAATTATCTGAACCTAAAATTTCCATAAAACGGGGTTAGACTTATGATAGCCAAGTAAGTCATTAATCAGAATCATACAATTCAAATATTAAGCATGATTTCAATAATTTACAAATCAAAATGCATACTTTCAAGAACAATTATGCAATTAAAAATACGACAATTAAAAATAATTTAAAATATGATTATGTGTTATATCAACAATGCATAATTTCAGATCAAATTCTGTGAAAGAAAAAGGTCATTGTTTCGATATTAACGCCCTCCTGGTACGGTGGAGGGTACTCCGATCTCAAACTAAGTATTCCGGGGGTATATTATTCTATTGTGGATTATCCAGATACCTGAGTGAAACGGGCTCCCAAGCGAGCGGTCAACGACCGGGAAAATTCTCAGCAATGGCGAGCAAACAAGGAGAGTTGGATGCATCCACTGGCATGCGGCAGCCTTGAGACCCGTTGTCTCGACCTCCTCAACCCGAGTGACAGGAGGTCCAGGGAATCTATTGCTCCCAACAATCATCATCTTCACAATGTCACTCCTGGTTGTACCACTACCCCTTCCAAGGTAGGCTAAACCTAGATGGGCTTGAAGGATTCTTTTATAGGACTTTTCATCTTTTCAAAACTAGGCTCAATAGCCAAATCATTCCTTTCAAATAAACACGGTTCATATGTATCCAGCCCATCCAGAATTTTGCTCTATCACAACGAGCATTCGCCTATGAAGGCGAGAATTAAGTTTGTATAGACATGACAACTGCAACAATAAAATCTTTTGAAAATCAACATGCTATACAAAATTCTTCTTTTCATAAATGTCTTAACCATAGTATTTGATTTAAAATCACAAGATTTGAAATCAAAACATGTACTTAATTATTTTGCAGATATTGAAATATGCATTTGATTATGAATCAAATTTAAATAATCATACATAAATCAAAAACATGTTTAATATAAAATTATAAGATTTTGATAGAATAACTTACTTGGATTTCGATAGAACTAAGGAGAACAGGATAAAGTGCATGTGCTTTGATTTAATCTGATAAAATTTATTATATTAGTTAATACTTTTTTTATCGAATTTTGGGTAGTATTTGTCCTATAAATTTAAAGAAATATCTTTTGAAGAAATTAAAAATCTAAAAATTTATTTATAATTGACCTTAAAACTTTTATAAAAATTTTCACAGAGTTTTCTCTGTAATAACTCAAATGTTCGAAAAAGGGTTTGAACTTGAATTCGAGTTGTAAAAATTCGAACATGACTTTGTGTCACAAATATTTTTATAAAGGTTTTTTAAAAAATTTGATTCAAATATTAAAACTGATTTTTGAAAATTTTAACAAAATTTCTTTTATAAAAATCAAATTTTTCTAAAATAGTTATAAAAATTTTGATATAACTTCTACTAAATAAACTCAAAATTTCTAAAATATCTGAAAGAATTCTAATTAAAATAATTGATTTTTTTCAGAAATCATTTAAAAATTTGGTCAGAATTACTGCTATACTAATTTTACTTTTTTCAAAAATCTTTAAATTATTTTGGCAGAACTCCTGCTATATAAAAACTCAATTTTTCAGAAGTCTTTTAGAAAATTTTGCCAGAACTACTGCTAAAATAGTTCTGAATACTTAAAAAGATTTAAACAGAGCTTTTCCTGTGTAGAGGCAGGCTTGGATAAAATTTTGGCAAAATTGTAAAAATTTAAATCCAAAAGAAATAGAGTTGGGGTTCAGAAAGAGAATAGGGAAGCTCAGAAATTATGAATTTGAATTTAGAAGAGGGTTTTTGAATACTAACCTCGTTTAGTTGATTTGAGCAGTGCTTCCGCTATCCAAATTCGACTTTTCTGCTAAGTTTAGCAGAACTCCTGCAGGCAGCGCTCTCGAGGTTGTTTCTGATCTGACGGAGCTTCTTGCAGAAGAACGAATTTCACTTAAGGAAAGAGGAAAAGGGCTAGAAGAGGTTTCTCAGAAAAAATCTGAGATTCTACGGAGGTTTAGGTTTAAAAGTTAGAGAGAGAAATTCAAAGGTAGAGAGAGAAAGTAGGAGAGAGAGAGAGAGAGAGCTTAGAGAGAAAGGGGGCCTTGGACTTGGGTAGAGAGAGAGGGGTGAGGGGTATTTATAGGAGAGAGAGGGGATGTCGCCCCCCCTGTGGGGCCCACTTTGGTGACATTTGTCACCAAAGTAAATAAAAAATTAATTTTCGAATGACACTTGTCATTCTTCTGACAAGTGTCAAAGAGAGAGAGAGGCTTAGTGTCACCTCCTCACTGAGGAGTGACACTTGTCCTCCCATGGTTTTGGAAAACCATGGCCTGTCCATGGTTTTGAGCTAGTGGTTTTTCTAAAACCATGGTCTTAGATTAAAATATTATAATTTAATATATTTTATTCAATTTGCTACTTTTTAATACCCAATTTAACCTTGGCTCAATTCCATCTTTCAGGATTGACATAAGGGGATTTAGAATTACATGATTGTCCTTCTGCAGTTCAATAAATTACATAGCCTGCCATTGAAAATGGTAAATTACCATTTTCGTCCTTGACAATTTTATTAATTCCCTGAAAATATCTCTAAAAGAAAAATTACTATTTTGACCTTATATAGTTGGGCATTTTACCAAAAAATGCCACTGAATTGGCAAATTACTAAGCTACCCTTTGACAATTTGACTAATGACTAGAATGCCCCTGAATTCTAATTTTCGAACAAGCCTCAACAAAATTTTATCAGGATTTCAAATATAGATTCAGATCTTTACTTTGAACAATACTAACCAAAGAAATCCGGGTTTGAACACTATAATTCACATTCTGAATAAATAAAAATTAAAACTTGAATTTTCTTCAGAATTTATAAATCATTAAAAATTTTGGGTATTACATTCTACCCCCCTAAAAGAAAAATTTCGTCCTCGAAATTCATGTACAATTTAAACAAATGTTATCATCGCAAAATTTTTACTTTTTGCGAGTCAAACTGACCTTTTGAAAAAGTTTTTGAAAATAACTCGCCTCCGTTTTAAAATGCGGGATAATTCCGAAGAATGGGACTCGCCTGTCGGTACGAGGTTCAACCGTTCCTGGCGCCTTTACCAGGGGTAATTGAACCAAGGATCAATCTACTGCTTTGCTCTGTTCAACTTGTCTAAACCATATTCTAATTCCTAAATGCACAAAGAATCAGGCATGTGCTATGGATTTCTGAAAATGCATATTTGAAAACATGATGTTTGCTTCAAAGATTGGAAAATATTTGGAAAATAAACCCTTTGAAAATTGTAAATCATGATTGAGATACTATATTTGAGAAAGTGAAAATCGATTTATGAAGAAATATAAGGACTTTGTGAAAATCGATTTTGAGAAATGTGAAATAACTTTGGAAAACTTGATTTCTTTGAATTCAAACTTTGAAATTGAAAATAAAACTTAGAAAAATCGAATTTGGGACTTGGGAAATACTTGAAATATCATTGGCAAATCCATAGTTTGAGAAAATCGATTTTTGAATAAGACTTAGAAAAATTTGAGAAAAATAAACTTCTTTGAGTTGAAATTTGAATTGGAATTGGCAAATGCATAAAATGAATGAATATGGATTTGAGGAATTGAGAAATACTTTTTGTATTTGTGAGAAATGCAGTGCATTTTGAAGTTAGCCTAAGAGTGTAGGCTGAATGTGGCTAATGTGAAGATCATAAATCTAGATATCCTTCATATTCTGACTATGGCCATAAATACGAATTCTACCAAGTTTATAAACTTCATAAAAGCTAGTGCATGTGCCATTCGTGTAGACCATGGTGAGTTTGAATATGCATGAATCATCATCCATCACACATTAACATTATTGAAAAGAAAATAAACTATATGCAATGCAGCCTAAGCTAAGCAGGAAATGTAAATTCTTATTCCAAAGTTTAATTACAAATTACATCACTATTGAAATTTAAATACATGAAATAAAGGAAAATAAAGTCTTCAATGTTCCTGCAAAACTAGAAAGCTTGGTTAGTGAATATATGTTGGCTTTTCTAGGTTTATCCAGTAATATCTAGAAATTACTGGATTTTGCTAGATATAAGCCTTTTTACCATGATTCCATTAAATCAAAATGATAAAGTATGAAATAAAATTGAATAAATAAGGAAGATAAGATATGAAATTTCGAAATTGGGGTCAAAATGACCAAAATACCCCTAATAACAAGACTATGGCCTTGAAATTAGGGTTTTCAGAAAGATATTTGGTAAAATGCAAGTTTTGAAATTTGAATGGAATAAGTTAAGCTAAATATGATGTGACATGCTTAAATATGTGAAAATTAGGGTTAGGGATTTCGAAATTGAGGTCAAATGACCAAATTACCCTTGATAGCAAGACTATGGCCTTGAAATCAGGGTTTTTAGAAAATATTTTGGTAAAACTTAGATTTTATGCACTAAATGAAATCAAATAAGCATCAAATTAAACCTAAAGCATCCTAATATGATTATAAACATGATTAAACCCTAAAAATATATGCTTATGCACGAAAATCCAACAATATCACAAAAACTGTGATTTTAGCAGTGTTTTTGGATCTTTCAGGAACCCGGTTTTGCAATTTTATTAATTCAGCCATCAAATGGATTCCAAAATCCATAAAAATTGGTAACTGCACTTTTTATAATCCTAATGTTGAATTGGAATTATAAAAATAATTTTTTGACATTAAAGTAATCCGAAAATGGCATTAAACCCTAAAATATGCTATTTTTGACCTAATTCACCAACCAGTCTCCGTCCAAGACCTGAACCAGGGGTCAAATCTCCATGGAAATTTATGAAATTTTACAGAGACTAACTAAGAAGAAAAACAGAGATTTCCCAATTTACAGATTGGAAAAATCATCTCCGGTTAGGGAGAAACCTTTCCGGCAATCTGAGCTAAAAAATATCACTCTTAACAGGGATTAAAACGGCTATTCTAGATTGAAAATACAAACATAAATAGAAAACCTAAACAAAAATCTCTGAAATTTTAGTGGTGAATAGTAGACAGAAAAATAACTATACTCACTTTTTACAGATATAAAATCGGATCTGTTGTTTGGGATTTATGACTAACAGAAGTCTGATTAGGGTTTTGGTAAACCCTAACGAGCTTTAAATTTAAAAACATATTCTCTAAAAGGGTAAAAATATTAAACAGAGATCAAAAAATCCGAAAATTTCACAGCAGACATATTTATTCAATGTGAATCCATAGCACTTTACAGATCTAAAATTGGATATAAGATGAGAGAAATATCATCACAGCAAGTTACCTTCTTGATTTTAACCATGATTTTAAAGCTTTAAAAACCCGATTTGAAGTCTGATTTTTTGACAGGGTTCCCGAGATCCAAAACCTTTGATTTTTCTACAGTAACTCAATAACTCATGCATGCACCACATATAAAAAAATCAGAAATAAACAATAAGAACTTCAATCCGAAATAACATTATCTTTACTGTTCTAAACCTAAAACACACAGAAATTTAAGAAACTTGAAGAACCATGCATTAACTAATGTAAATAAATAAAATAAACCATAAAACAGTAAATAAAAATTATTTCTATGCTATAGAACGTAAAACAAACATAAATAAACCATGAAAATAAAATAAAAACAGGGAATCAATGGCTGGAATTTGATATCACCTTTAAAACATAGATTTAACCCATTAAAAAGGGTAAATCATATATTTTATTGGTTAATAATGTAAAGAATCATATTAAAATTAATTCTAATGGATTAAAATCTCTGTAAATCATCCAAAACAGGGTTAGATCACCTTCTTGGATCGTTCTTGCTGATTCTTGATGGTTCTTGAGGTTGGATCCATGGTTTAATCCATGAAGGGGATGACACCAATGGCTAAAATTGATTTAAAACATGAAAAAGTATTAAATAAAACTAAAAAATATTAAAAATATTACCTTGGTGCTTGCAGCTGCAATGGAGGAAGGTGGAGGTGCTGGAGAGGAGAGAGAGGCCACGAAAATTTGAGAGAAAAAGAGCCCCCTTTGACCTCTTGAAGTCCCCCTTTTATAGGTTTTCAAAACCTCCTTAATTAGGGTTAATTAAGGAGTTTTATTTTTTTAGAACGCTTTCTAATAAATCCAATAAAGAGGACAACGATTTTTTGAAGAATTATAGCCTAGGTGGGACTCTAATTAATCCCTAATTAAACCCTAGAAAGTCCAAATGTGGCACCACCTAGTATGGACCCACATTTGGTTTTAAAAACTTGAATTTAAAACCTTTAAAAACCAATGGTTTAAAACTTAAATAAAATGGATTTTCAAAATTGATTTTGACCCCTCTAAACCCCTAACCTAACTAGGACAATGACTAACCCTAGTCTAACCTTGACTTCTTCAAATATGGCTCCACCCCGAGTGGGCCCCACTTGAATTTTCAAAAACGATTTTAAAACTTGAAAATAAGAGGTTTTTCAAAAGAGATTCAAAAGTAGACTTGGAATTAAAAGTTTTTGAAATGGCATAGAGTTCTAACTGGGTCAGAACTCCTCTGGATATGGCGCCAACTGAGTGGGCCCACATCAGGTTTTGAAAATTTTGAAATAAATACTGAAAATGACTTTGAAAATGGGTTAAAATCAATGATTGAAATTCAGGATTTTTGAAAATAGAGTCTCAAGCGAACTGAAACTCCGGGTTAGAGTCCTGAACTCTTAGGACTCTAAGATTTTGGATTTTAAAAGCCAAATGAAGGAGTTTTTGAAAAGATTTCATCGAAAATGGTAAAACAAGTCAAAAAATACAGTCAGGGTTAGACTCCCAACTCAATCAGAACTCTGAAATAGAGTCCTGAATTAACCGGACTCTACAAAATGACCTAATTTTTGAAAACAAATGGAAATAAATGAAAATGGAATAAAAACAGACTTCAAAACAGACTCCTAACTAGACTAGGACTCCGAGACAGAGTCCTGATTGGACTAAAACTCTACATTTTTTTGGTATTTTTCTGAAAAACGGATGAAAGAACTTGTGAAAGCAGTGAAAACAATAATAAATATTGGAATAAAACAGAGTTCTGATTCAACTGAGACTCTAAGGACAGAGTCCTGATTGAACTAGGACTCTCAGATTTTTTGGATTTTCTGAGAAAACAAATGAGAGAATTTTGAAAAACAGTTAAAAACAGGATGAAATCGAAGTTTTGGTTCAGAGTCATGTTCTGATTAGGACTCTGAGAAAGAGTCCTGATTCGATCAGAACTCTAAGAATTTTGGCTTTCTGATAAGCAAATGATGAAATTTGGGCAAAGCTTTTGAAAACTAGTGAAAATGAAGTATAAAAATCATTTTTGGATAGAGTCCTACTTCGATCAGGACTCTGGGGTAGAGTCCTGATTTGATCAGGACTCTGAGATAAAATCTTAGAATTTTGAAATTCTTTGATAAAAGTGTAATAGTTTTGGTAGATTAAAAGATTTATGAAAGATTCTCTCAAAATTGAAATCAGGATCAGAGTCCTGATCCAACTAGGACTCTCTGAACAGAGTCCTGTTTTGACTGAAACTCTGAGTTTCTGACTCATTTTGAAAGATTTTGAAAGATTTGATTGAAAATGGATAAAAATAGCTGTAAAAGATTAGAGTCCCAATCCAATTGAAACTCTGAAGAAGAGTCCTGATCCGACTGGACTCTTGAAGAAGAGTCCTGATCCAACTAGGACTCTGAAATTTTGGCCAAAACAGAAGATTTTGAAAGGTTTTATTCAAAAACAAGTAAAAAGGTGGTGAAAAGTAGAGTTTTGATCCGACTAGGACTCTGGAAAAAGAGTCCTGATCCAACTAGGACTCTAAGATTTTTGCCAAAATGGAGGAAATGGACAAGGGATAGGACCATAACTGGTTCAAAATCAGAATGATATTTTAAAAGGGTTCAAAAAGATTCAAACTGATGAAAATACAGAGTCCTGATCCAACTAGGACTCTAAAATTTTTGAAATTTTTGATAAATGAAAGAATCCAGAAGCGACACCACCTAAATGGGCCTCATCTGAGAATTGAAATCAATTGAAATTGAGTTTGAAATGAATCCAGATTGTTTTCTGAGAAAATACTTCAAAATATATAGTCATGGGGGTTGACAAATGACAGAATGTTGATTAAAAACCCTGGTTTTAACAATTGATTTTGAAAGAAAAGTTTTAAAACTCGAATCTGGATTAGATATTTTGAAAACAAGAGTACTGGATCTCAAAAATGAGATGTAATGACATGCAATGCCATGCAATGCAATGAAATGGTATGCCAAATGCATGCAATGATATGCAATGACACATGAAATATAGGTACTGGATAAGAGTGAAAATTTGGGGTGTTTACAGATGCCCCTCTTTGCTGCTAAGCCGGTTGAAAGCCGAGCTTAGTGGCAAAGAAAACATACCAAATTTGAACCATAAAAATGCCCCAATTAGATAAATCTGACTGGGTATGAAAGAATTAGTTCAAGTGATGATGGTAGATATGAAATGGGAAATAAGGAGAAAATTTTACTTCAAAAGGAAGCGAGATTCAGGTTTTGCCCTTAACCTGGATGGGACAGAAAATACCTCGTGTAGAAACGAAGCTCAGGCCTAACCCTTAACCTAACCGGGTTGAAAATGGAATACCTCATCAAAGGAGGCTCAAGTTTGTACCCTTGACCTGATTGGGTGGAAAATGGAATACCTCATCAAAGGAGGCTCAGGTTTATACCCTTAACCTGATCGGGCAATGAAAGACCTCATCAAAGGAGGCTCAGGTTTGTACCCTTAACCTGATCGGGCAATGAAATACCTCATCAAAGGAGGCTCAGGTTTGTACCCTTAACCTGATCGGGCAGAAAATGAAATACCTTATCAAAGAAGGCTCAGGTTTGTACCCTTAACCTGATCGGGCAATGAAATACCTCATCAAATGAGGCTCAGGTTTGTACCCTTAACCTGATCGGGCAGAAAAATGAAATACCTCATCAAAGGAGGCCCAGGTTTATACCCTTAACCTGATTGGGCAGAAAATGGAATACCTCATCAAAGGAGACTCAGGTTTGTACCCTTAACCTCATCGGGCAGAAAATGGACGGAATCCTCGAAAGAAGAGACCGTGATGGAACCTTCGGATTTCCACACAATGAATCCGATAGGGTTTTTGCAAAAGGAAGTAAATTGGGGTCCCTAAAGTTTGAAAAGGGATTGATTTTGGGCGTCTCATTGCTGAGACTAATTAACTTTTGAAATTGCCTTTTGCTGGAATTGGTGGCTTAACCTCAAGTCGAAATTGGACTGTCTATGGTGGGACAGTGGGGACACAGGGAAGTGTGCGAATCTGAGAACCCAGGCGCTCATATTATACCGAAGAAGGGAAGGAATCTTGAAAACTCCCGTTATCAAGTCCTAAAAAGGGATGGTGTCAGGATGCGCCAAAGATGAACCTCAAGCTCTCGCTTCATGCCAGGATAACTAGAAAATATTGTCAGAATGTTGAAAATTGTTGTTAATTCAAAATAATTGAAAATGATGCACATTGTTTTGAAAGTATTCCTTCTTTTCTACCTGAAGTATTAACTCCGACTGGGCTTAACTCTGTAGAATCAAGATTCGAATTCAAATTGCTTGCGATTGACTTTCTTTCAAGGAAGCTATCAATTTCCTTGATATGGACGGAAAAGAAAGTATTCTTGATATTGCGAGAGCTATTGGTGAAAGAATATTGATAAAAGAATTTCACAAAATTAAAGAAGATTCTTGATAGATTCGGCAGTCTGATATCCTGGGATTCTTTTCTCATGATGATCTTTCTGCACTCTTTTTTTTTTTAGCAGATTAGAGCTCTCTTGGATTTTTCGGGAATTACATCATCCTTCATTTTGGAGATGTCCTGACTTGTCTCTCTCTTCTTTTTTTTTTGGAAGGGTACGTCACAAACTCCTTCATCTCAGAGATATTTCGATCCTTCTTTTCTCTCAGGGATTATCATGATGATTATTGGCTCTTTGGTAGGAAATCTTTTGATGATAGCTGGAATTAAATATCTTTTAGGGTTTGTCGGTAGGCTCATCACACTCGCCTTCATCTCGACGGTGATCTGAACTTTCCCTGGAAGGATCCGTCACAAACTCCGTCATCTTGGAGATGATTCAAATCTTCTTTGGCCCCGAGGGTCGACTCGCTTAATTCGCCTTCATCTTGACGACAATTGAGAGATCCCTTTTGCAGATATTTAATTGCAGCTTAGGTGATTGAGGAGATATGGAAATTGAGTGGATTTTTCTGTATCACCCAGGATATTTCGACTGCTTTATTTTTCAAGAATGGTCTTTAAAAATGTGCCATTGACTGCGATCAATATCAATCACTCATGGCTTTGCAACAACATTGAATTCTCTTTGTTGGCCATATCGCGGATTTATTCTTCATCCTTTTGGTTGGCCAATAGAAAGATTTTGAATTTCGAATCCTTTTTCGTGAAAGCATTGCCCTTTTGGAAGTAATACTGGGGGTATTCTTGAAGTAATAATTTTGTGCAATAAAGATTTTTGAAATCAACAAATATTTAATGACAAATTGGCAAAATTTTCTTGAAATCCTTTGTGAAAGCGAGCATTTGAAGCACAACGCAACACATCCATGACAGAAATTCTCTTCTCCTTTCCCCAAAGGAGACGATTTAGAATTTGGAATTTGGAATTACTCCTCTCCTTTCCTCAAAGGAGAGACTCAGAAATTGGAAATAGGATATTGGATGACCTGGAGATCGAAATTGAGAATTGGTTTACTGGGAGCGACATGGGTTCCGTAGGGATTCATCCTAAGAACGACATTGGTTCGATTGAGAACGACATTGGTTCGATTGAGAACGACATTGGTTCACTGGGAATGACATGGGTTCAATAGGGATTCATCCTAAGAACGACATTGGTTCAATTGAGAGCGACATTAGTTCAATAGGGATTCAGCCTAAGAACGACATTGGTTCAATTGAGAACGATATTGGTTCACTGGAAACGACATGGGTTCAATAGGGATTCAGCCTAAGAACGACATTGGTTCAATTGAGAACGACATTAGTTTCGCAGGGGTTCGACCTACGAACTATCAATTCCATAGGAATTCAACCTAAGGATCATAGCTTAAGAAGGAATGATTCCAACTTGTGAGCTTTGAATGGACCAGGTGCTAAACTGGATTTTTGAGGGAACATTCGAATCGGAATTCAACTCTTCAAGGAAAACTAGATGAATTGGATTTTGAAAGAAAATTCGAGTCGGAACTCGGATCTTCTAGACCAACTCGCAAGGTAGTTTGAGTAGAAGTTCAAACTTTGTAAAGGAAAGCTAAGCGAATTGGATTTGAAAGAAAATTCAAGTCGGAACTTGGATTTTCTAGACCAACTCTGAAGGAAAAGAAAACTCGAGTCGGAACCCGAATCTTCGAAGGAAAACCAGGTCCATTATGGAAGGGAAAGAAATCCGAGTCGGAACTCGAATCCTGAAGGAAAGGTAGATCAATTTGGAAGGAGAAGAAATTCGAGTCGGAACCCGAATCCCGAAGGAAACTAGATCAACTAGAAGGAAAGAAGATTCGAGTCGGAACTCGAATCCTGAAGGAAAACTAGACCGGTTGGAAGGAAAAGAAATTTGAGTCAGAACTCGAACTCCTGAAGGAAAACTAGATCGATTAGAAAGAAAGGAAATTCGAGTCGGAACTCGAATCCCAAAGGAAAACTAAACCGGTTAGAAGAAAAAGAAATTCGAGTCGGAACTCGAACTCCTGAAGGAAAACTAAATCGATTAGAAGGAAAGGAAATTCGAGTCGGAACTCGAATCCCAAAGGAAAACTAAAACCGGTTAGAAGGAAAAGAAATTCGAGTCGGAACTCGAACTCCTAAAGAAAACTAGATTAATTAGAAGGAAAGAAAATTTGAGTCGGAACTCGAATCCCAAAGGAAAACTAAACCGGTTAGAAGGAAAAGAAATTCGAGTCGGAACTCGAACTCCTGAAGGAAAACTAGATTGATTAGAAGGAAAGGAAATTCGAGTCGGAACTCGAATCCCAAAGGAAAACTAAACCGGTTAGAAGGAAAAGAAATTCGAGTCAGAACTCGAACTCCTAAAGAAAACTAGATTAATTAGAAGGAAACGAAATTCGAGTCAGAACTCGAACCTCAAAGGAAAACTAAACCGGTTAGAAGGAAAAGAAATTCGAGTCGAAACTCAAATTCCTGAGGAAAACTAGATTAATTAGAAGGAAAGGAAATTCGAGTCGGAACTCGAACCTCAAAGGAAAACTAAACCGGTTAGAAGGAAAAGAAATTCGAGTCGGAACTCGAATTCATGAGGAAAAGTCGATCGATTAAAAGGAAAGGAAATTCGAGTCGGAACTCGAATCCCAAAGGAAAACTAAATCGGTTAGAAGGAAAAGAAATTCGAGTCGGAACTCGAATTCCTGAAGGAAAAATCGATCGATTAAAAGGAAAGGAAATTCGAGTCAGAACTCGAATCCCAAAGGAAAACTAAACCGGTTAGAAGGAAAAGAAATTCGAGTCGGAACTCGAATTCCTGAAGGAAAACTATGTTAGTGGACACTGAATTTTAAAAGTGTACCAGTGTAAACACCGGATTTTGAAAATGTGCCAATACAAGCATTATGTTTTGAAAAATTACCAGTACGAATACCGGGTTTTGGAAGATTACCAGTACGAGCACTGGATTTTGGAAGATTACCAGTACGAACAATGGATTTTAAAAGATTACCAGTACGAGCACTGGGTTTTGAAAGAATTACTAATTGATTTTGATGGAAGATTTTCAGTCTTCATCCTTACGACAACTTGGACAACTGTCGGGGCCTCAGGATTTATCCCTTATCCTGAATGGGGAATTCGATGCAAATTGATGTAGATGAATGCAGATGAATGCGAATGAATGCATGCAAATGCAAATGAATGTAAATGGGTGCACATGCGTGCAAAATGAGAGATTTGTTTGATCCTGCCTGCATACAGAAAGTTTTGAAGCCAATTTTCAAAATAATGCCCCAGTATAACTGGGGGAGTAAGATATTGGATGAAAGGATAAATAATTGATATTTGAGGAATGTTCTCTGAAGATAACAGTGGAAAGATTGACGATGTGCTTCTTGATGAATTCGGGAGACACTCTGAAAGAGGTTACTCCTTGTAAAAAGACATTTTGTAAAGAAGGAGAAATACAAAAGATGATGCCAAACTATGAGGAAGATTGATAATTTTATTGATGTATTGAAGGAAAGGTAACAAATAAGGGAAAGACAGACGAGATTACATCATCCCTTTGAAATAATAAAAGCAAGATGAGAAATTGGGAAAGCGCTAGTGTTATCAATTTTTTGAATGATTGGGGAGAAACATGATCAAGATGAATGGTCCTCCTTTTCATCTCCAACGAGGAGATTCTTGTCAATGCCGTCTTGAACAATATTTTTAAGGACAAAACAATGCTCGGTATCGTGACCCATTGCCCGATGAAATTTGCAGAACTGATCTTTAAACCTTTCCATGGTCACAGGAGGATTTGCTATCTTGGGGAGTCTAACCTTCCCTTTGGCTATCATGTATCCCAGAACTTGCTCCAGTGGCTGTTCTAAAGGAGTAAAATTTCGATCGTATCCCCAACCATCATGCTTTGGTTTTCCTTGGAATTTTAATTCGAATTGGACACTTGAGGAAAACTTGTCATCTCGTTTGTCCATTTTATCCTTACGACTCGCGAGGTCATTTCTCTCTGAGTTTGGATTTTCTGAGCCTTCAGTATGATTTTTTTCTACCTCCTCTTTTGTTTTGTCCATTGCTATTTCTGGTGGAGTTGGTAAAAAATATGGAGTGAGCCTTCAGAGACCCGACTGTATCTTTTGTGTGCATGTATTCCAAGAAACTCTCGAGTATTTGATCTAACGGGGCCATCTTGTGGTCCTGGTTTGGATCATCACGCTGCATCTCTTGTCGAGTACTTGATTTTTGCTGAGACTTGGATAAGACAGTTGACCAGTACTCTTTCTCATTTTCAATGAAGAGATTCTTGTCGATATGATCTTGGACAATGTTTTTGAAGACGAAACAGTGGTCGGTGTCATGCCCTACTGCTCGATGGAATTTGCAGAACTGGCTTGTGAATCTTCCCATGACTGTGGGAGGATTTGAGACTCTTGGAAGCTTTACCAATTCCTTGGCCAACATATATTCAAGGATTTTATCAAGAGACTGCTCAAGAGGAGTAAACTGGCGATCGCAATCCCAGTCGTCCCGCTTTATCTTTTCTTTGTGTTGACTCAATTTTCCACTCTGCTTTAAAGATTTCTCTTTCTGACTTGTATGATTGCCTTTGTTATCCTTGCACCCCACGCGGTGGGCCTTGACAGAATTTGCCTTTTTTGAATCTTGATTATTCCTGACGGGAGTGATGCTCTTGTAGAAATCTTTGCTCGTGAAGACCTTCTTGCCCTTGTCGCGGGCTTGCAACTCTTTAATCTTCTTTGTCATTTCCTTCAGTTGTATTTGGACCGGATTGTCCATTGCTTGATTTTTCCATTTATAGGTTGTCCCTTGCCTATGAGGGGATCTTTGAAATGCTTGCCAGACTTCATACTCTTCATCAGTGCCACCTACTGATTCTGATTCATCAGATGTATCCTCGTGTTGGAAAACTTTCTTGGCTGACCGGCTTTTTGCCCTCTGCTTGACCTGGATTTTTTCTGTACTAGCTTCAGCTTGTTCTGTCGACATTTTGGTCATCATCTCTTTGAACATAGCATATATCTGGGGATCAACATCATCCTCTGCTTGCTGACCCTGACTTCTGACTGATCGAGGTGAGTCCATTTCCTCTTCTGAAGCGACTGAGTATGCAACGCCTTCAACTGATGAGGTTTTCTTTCCGGACCTTGTATGAACCATCGAGTATCACGAGTATTCTTTTAGATGTTGCTGATGCTCTCTGCAAGGTAGAACTGATGGTTAGGCTTTTGAAGGAAATTTGGTTGGAGAAGAATATTTGTTGAGAATTTTGGTAGACAATTGAAATAATATCCCATTACTAGGGATTGAGTCGTCGCTGGAGTTACGACAATTGCGCTGTTATTCTTTGCAAAATAAACAACTGGAAATATGCCTTGTTACCTAGGCGAGGTCGTCAAACCAAGATGAAATGAAGATTAAAGGAATATGATTTTAATAATACACTTGACAAAAGGGAGGGGGACAGGCAGTTTTCCACCACTCCGGATAATCAGAAGACACTCGAGGGCCAGGAAAATATTAAGATTGACAAAGGAATCTCAGCCATGTCTGGCAGAATGGTATGCTCCGGACCACTGATCCGATGTGAGATCGAACTCTGGCAAGACCCCTGATAGTGGACGAATCTCTACGCGCTTCTGTCTCTGAGAGAACTGCATGACACACCGCTCTGGATGGTAGTACGCACAGAAGAAGGGGTCGAGTAGCCTGAACCGCTTGCCATAAGCGTAAGTATATCTGGGAGGTGATTCCTGACGATCAAAGTAGTCCCATACGACTTCTTCCTCCTGAAGGTTGTCGATCAAGAATCGGTATCGTGCAACTGGCAGAAGCTTTTCACCATTGTATCTGAAGAAACTAGCTCGGACTGGCACATGCCGGAGGAACCAAGACTGCAAGGCATAGGTGCACCCTTCGACTAGAATTGATTCTCCGAGTGCGAAACGAGTCAACCCTCGGCATAGAAAGGCGAGTGCGGCCATGGCTATGGAGAGGTGGCTGGTCTGTCGACTTCCCCATCTCCTTAGAAGCTGAACTATTCTGATATTCATATAATTCCGTCCGTTGGGAAAGAAAGCTAATCCCACCGTGCAAAGAACCATCGCGTGCTGGATTCTCTCTCAAGCTGTCCTGGACAATGAGCTGACCTCTGCAAATGTTCCATACTGTCTATAGGTTTCGAGCAGGTCCACATATTCGTTTCCATCCTCCTCTATCAATGGCCAAGACTTGCGTCCTGGCATGCGAGCTAAGGCATCCTATCCTTAGGGTCCAGACCCTTAACATTAATCAGAAACTGTTTCTCCAATGGATCTCCAGGCTGACCGGCTGGCTCGGGCAATCCCATAATCTCTGAAAATTCATCTATCAGTACTGTCATCTCTCCCCATGGGAACCATAAGGTAGAAGTGCTCGGATTCCACCGCTCTGCTAGTGCATGGATCAAATTGTCGTTGACTGTCTGCTTTCCCACTGCGGACGCCAGTTCCAATCCACAATCGTCCAAATGGTCCGGAAACATACGATAGAAGTTCTTGAGCCATGAATAGTACCACCGGGGAATGAAGGATCTGGTGCTGAGGACTCAATGTTCAGGAAGACTTTGTCGCACCTCGTAGGAGATGTGACCCTCAGGAAAGACTGAATCAAGCTGACTGGATGCCATCAGACTGGAGATCATGGAAAATTGGAATAAGACTTGGGAAAATACAGGAAATTTGAGGAAAATGCAGGCAGGATAAAAATAAAGCAGGAAATTCGAGATCCAGAAGACAGGAAAGATGAGAAATCACCTGGAGTTTTGAGGAAAATGGAGGAATTTTATGAAAATCGTCCAGGGTTTAATGAAATATAAGGAAGTACTTCATAAAATAAAGTATTTTGAAAATCGTCCAGGGTTTAAAACATGGACAGTACATGGACATGGATTGGGGATTTTTGAAAAAAATCGTCCAGTATTTTTAGAAAAATGGGAAAATATGGAAAATAAAAGGAAATGACTATAACATATTCAATCACATTCTGCACAAACAAGTACAACATTCCCTAAAAGCTGACTCTAGATGCATAAATTTTGAAATAGCTGTAGGACCTTAATCCTAACTCTAAGGTTCAGATCAACTGTATCCAATCCAGTTATGCCTATATACTCAAGCCAAGGCTCGATGTACGTGGCATAAAATCAATTTCTCCGGTTCTAGGTTCAAGTTTTCCAACATCCTTGAGCACCTGCCGATATACGTTGGACTATGGCCCTTGGTACGTGGCAGGGGGTTTTCACCCAAATAGGTGGCCCAGTTGTGAGGCTCTGTCCCGAACTATGGTTCTGGAAGAGAGCCCAGCAACGTGAAGACCGGGACAATATAGGTGGGGTGGTTTTTTGAAAAATATGAGCACATGCAATCAAATCAGAAGGCTCTAAAACCTAAAGAGATAGAATTTTGAAAAATTTGAAGAAGCAAACATTGTTTTCAATCAAACCTAGATTGAGGAGGGTTGTATTAGACCTAAGTCTATGTGAGCATGAAAATTTCCTCCTCAATATGGTCCTATCAAACCATACCTAGTCTACATGCAGTCCATGTCAGCTGGGTTCAGGCCTAGGCTCCTAGGTTCACATGATAACATAAATTAAAAGCTGACATTCCATGGAAATCGATTTTGACAACTTGAACTAAGCAGAGCATTAGATTGATCAGGCAAAGACAGGTCCCATCTCGGTCGCCAAACCTGTTATCATCGCAAATTTTTTACTTTTTGCGAGTCAAACTGACCTTTTGAAAAAGTTTTTGAAAATAACTCGCCTCCGTTTTAAAATGCGGGATAATTTCGAAGAATGGGACTCGCCTGTCGGTACGAGGTTCAACCGTTTCTGGCGCCTTTACCAGGGGTAATTGAACCAAGGATCAATCTACTGCTTTGCTTTGTTCAACTTGTCTAAACCATATTCTAATTCCTAAATGCACAAAGAATCAGGCATGTGCTATGGATTTCTGAAAATGCATATTTGAAAACATGATGTTTGCTTCAAAGATTGGAAAATATTTGGAAAATAAACCCTTTGAAAATTGTAAATCATGATTGAGATACTATATTTGAGAAAGTGAAAATCGATTTATGAAGAAATATAAGGACTTTGTGAAAATCGATTTTGAGAAATGTGAAATAACTTTGGAAAACTTGATTTCTTTGAATTCAAACTTTGAAATTGAAAATAAAACTTAGAAAAATCGAATTTGGGACTTGGGAAATACTTGAAATATCATTGGCAAATCCATAGTTTGAGAAAATCGATTTTTGAATAAGACTTAGAAAAATTTGAGAAAAATAAACTTCTTTGAGTTGAAATTTGAATTGGAATTGGCAAATGCATAAAATGAATGAATATGGATTTGAGGAATTGAGAAATACTTTTTGTATTTTTGAGAAATGCAGTGCATTTTGAAGTTAGCCTAAGAGTGTAGGCTGAATGTGGCTAATGTGAAGATCATAAATCTAGATATCCTTCATATTCTGACTATGGCCATAAATACGAATTCCACCAAGTTTATAAACTTCATAAAAGCTAGTGCATGTGCCATTCGTGTAGACCATGGTGAGTTTGAATATGCATGAATCATCATCCATCACACATTAACATTATTAAAAAGAAAATAAACTATATGCAATGCAGCCTAAGCTAAGCAGGAAATGTAAATTCTTATTCCAAAGTTTAATTACAAATTACATCACTATTGAAATTTAAATACATGAAATAAAGGAAAATAAAGTCTTCAATGTTCCTGCAAAACTAGAAAGCTTGGTTAGTGAATATATGTTGGCTTTTCTAGGTTTATCCAGTAATATCTAGAAATTACTGGATTTTGCTAGATATATGCCTTTTTACCATGATTCCATTAAATCAAAATGATAAAGTATGAAATAAAATTGAATAAATAAGGAAGATAAGATATGAAATTTTGAAATTGGGGTCAAAATGACCAAAATACCCCTAATAACAAGACTATGGCCTTGAAATTAGGGTTTTCAGAAAGATATTTGGTAAAATGCAAGTTTTGAAATTTGAATGGAATAAGTTAAGCTAAATATGATGTGACATGCTTAAATATGTGAAAATTAGGGTTAGGGACTTCGAAATTGAGGTCAAATGACCAAATTACCCTTGATAGCAAGACTATGGCCTTGAAATCAGGGTTTTTAGAAAATATTTTGGTAAAACTTAGGTTTTATGCACTAAATGAAATCAAATAAGCATCAAATTAAACCTAAAGCATCCTAATATGATTATAAACATGATTAAACCCTAAAAATATATGCTTATGCACGAAAGTCCAACAATATCACACAAATTGTGATTTTAGCAGTGTTTTTAGATCTTTCAGGAACCCGGTTTTGCAATTTTATTAATTCAGCCATCAAATGGATTCCAAAATCCATAAAAATTGGTAACTGCACTTGTTATAACCCTAATGTCGAATTGGAATTATAAAAATAATTTTTTGACATTAAATTAATCCGAAAATTGCATTAAACCCTAAAATATGTTATTTTTGACCTAATTCACCAACCAGTCTCCGTCCAAGACCTGAACCAGGGGTCAAATCTCCATGGAAATTTATGAAATTTTACAGAGACTAACTAAGAAGAAAAACAGAGATTTCCCAATTTACAGATCGGAAAAATCATCTCCGGTTAGGGAGAAACCCTTCCGGTAATCTGAGCTAAAATATATCACTCTTAACAGGGATTAAAACGGCTATTCTAGATTGAAAATACAAACATAAATAGAAAATCTAAACAAAAATCTCTGAAATTTTAGTGGTGAATAGTAGACAGAAAAATAACTATACTCACTTTTTACAGATATAAAATCGGATCTGTTGTTTGAGATTTATGACTAACAAAAGTCTGATTAGGGTTTTGGTAAACCCTAACGAGCTTTAAATTTAAAAACATATTCTCTAAAAGGGGAAAAATAGTAAACAGTGATCAAAAAATCCGAAAATTTCACAGCAGACATATCTATTCAATGTGAATCCATAGCATTTTACAGATCTAAAATCGGATATAAGATGAGAGAAATATCATCACAGCAAGTTACCTTCTTGATTTTAACCACGATTTTAAAGCTTTAAAAACCTGATTTGATGTCTGATTTTTTTGACAGGGTTCCCGAGATCCAAAACCTCTGATTTTTCTACAGTAACTCAATAACTCATGCATGCACCACATATAAAAAAATCAGAAATAAACTATAAGAACGTCAATCCGAAATAACATTATCTTTACTGTTCTAAACCTAAAACACACAGAAATTTAAGAAACTTGAAGAACCATGCATTAACTAATGTAAATAAATAAAATAAACCATAAAACAGTAAATAAAAATTATTTCTATGCTATAGAACGTAAAACAAACATAAATAAACCATGAAAATAAAATAAAAACAGGGAATCAATGGCTGGAATTTGATATCACCTTTAAAACATAGATTTAACCCATTAAAAAGGGTAAATCATATATTTTATTGGTTAATAATGTAAAGAATCATATTAAAATTAATTCTAATGGATTAAAATCTCTGTAAATCATCCAAAACAGGGTTAGATCACCTTCTTGGATCGTTCTTGCTGATTCTTGATGGTTCTTGAGGTTGAATTCATGGTTTAATCCATGAAGGGGATGACACCAATGGCTAAAATTGATTTAAAACATGAAAAAGTATTAAATAAAACTAAAAAATATTAAAAATATTACATTGGTGCTTGCAGCTGCAATGGAGGAAGGTGGAGGTGCTGGAGAGGAGATAGAGGCCACGAAAATTTGAGAGAAAAAGAGCCCCCTTTGACCTCTTGAAGTCCCCCTTTTATAGGTTTTCAAAACCTCCTTAATTAGGGTTAATTAAGGAGTTTTATTTTTTTAGAACGCTTTCTAATAAATCTAATAAAGAGGACAACGATTTTTTGAAGAATTATAGCCTAGGTGGGACTCTAATTAATCCCTAATTAACACCTAATTAAACCCTAGAAAGTCCAAATGTGGCACCACCTAGTATAGACCCACATTTGGTTTTAAAAACTTGAATTTAAAACCTTTAAAAACCAATGGTTTAAAACTTAAATAAAATGGATTTTCAAAATTGATTTTGACCCCTCTAAACCCCTAACCTAACTAGGACAATGACTAACCCTAGTCTAACCTTGACTTCTTCAAATATAGCTCCACCCCGAGTGGGCCCCACTTGAATTTTCAAAAACGATTTTAAAACTTGAAAATGAGAGGTTTTTCAAAAGAGATTCAAAAGTAGACTTGGAATTAAAAGTTTTTGAAATGGCATAGAGTTCTAACTGGGTCAGAACTCCTCTGGATATGGCGCCAACTGAGTGGGCCCACATCAGGTTTTGAAAATTTTGAAATAAATACTGAAAATGACTTTGAAAATGGGTTAAAATCAATGATTGAAATTCAGGATTTTTGAAAATAGAGTCTCAAGCGAACTGGAACTCCGGGTTAGAGTCCTGAACTCTTAGGACTCTAAGATTTTGGATTTTAAAAGCCAAATGAAGGAGTTTTTGAAAAGATTTCATCGAAAATGGTAAAACAAGTTAAAAAATACAGTCAGGGTTAGACTCCCAACTCAATCAGAACTCTGAAATAGAGTCCTGAATTAACCGGACTCTACAAAATGACCTAATTTTTGAAAACAAATGGAAATAAATGAAAATGGAATAAAAACAGACTTCAAAACAGACTCCTAACTAGACTAGGACTCCGGGACAGAGTCCTGATCGGACTAAAACTCTAGATTTTTTTGGTATTTTTCTGAAAAACGGATGAAAGAACTTGTGAAAGCAGTGAAAACAATAATAAATATTGGAATAAAACAGAGTTCTGATTCAACTGAGACTCTAAGGACAGAGTCCTGATTGAACTAGGACTCTCAGATTTTTGGATTTTCTGAGAAAACAAATGAGAGAATTTTGAAAAACAGTTAAAAACAGGATGAAATCGAAGTTTTGGTTCAGAGTTATGTTCTGATTAGGACTCTGAGAAAGAGTCCTGATTCGATCAGAACTCTAAGAATTTTGGCTTTCTGATAAGCAAATGATGAAATTTGGGCAAAGCTTTTGAAAACTAGTGAAAATGAAGTATAAAAATCAATTTTGGATAGAGTCCTACTTCGATCAGGACTCTGGGGTAGAGTCCTGATTTGATCAGGACTCTGAGATAAAATCTCAGAATTTTGAAATTCTTTGATAAAAGTGTAATAGTTTTGGTAGATTGAAAGATTTATGAAAGATTCTCTCAAAATTGAAATCAGGATCAGAGTCCTGATCCAACTAGGACTCTCTGAACAGAGTCCTGTTTTGACTGAAACTCTGAGTTTCTGACTCATTTTGAAAGATTTTGAAAGATTTGATTGAAAATGAATAAAAATAGCTGTAAAAGATTAGAGTCCCAATCCAATTGAAACTGTGAAGAAGAGTCCTGATCCGACTGGACTCTTGAAGAAGAGTCTTGATCCGATTGGACTCTTGAAGAAGAGTCCTGATCCAACTAGGACTTTGAAATTTTGGCCAAAACAGAAGATTTTGAAAGGTTTTATTCAAAAACAAGTAAAAAGGTGGTGAAAAGTAGAGTTTTGATCCGACTAGGACTCTGGAAAAAGAGTCCTGATCCAACTAGGACTCTAAGATTTTTGCCAAAATGGAGGAAATGGACAAGGGATAGGACCATAACTGGTTCAAAACCAGAATGATATTTTAAAAGGGTTCAAAAAGATTCAAACTGATGAAAATACAGAGTCCTGATCCAACTAGGACTCTAAAATTTTTGAAATTTTTGATAAATGAAAGAATCCAGAAGGGACACCACCTAAATGGGCCTCATCTGAGAATTGAAATCAATTGAAATTGAGTTTGAAATGAATCCAGATTGTTTTCTGAGAAAATACTTCAAAATATATGGTCATGGGGGTTGACAAATGACAGAATGCTGATTAAAAACCCAGGTTTTAACAATTGATTTTGAAAGAAAAGTTTTAAAACTCGAATCTGGATTAGATATTTTGAAAACAAGAGTACTGGATCTCAAAAATGAGATGTAATGACATGCAATGCCATGCAATGCAATGAAATGGTATGCCAAATGCATGCAATGATATGCAATGACACATGAAATATAGGTACTGGATAAGAGTGAAAATTTGGGGTGTTTACAATAAACAATTCTGGATACTTCTCTTTGATGCTGTTTTCAGGTTCCCAAGTACATTCTTCAATTCCCTGATGCTGCCATCTGACTTTAATCAGAGGAATAGTCTTTGTTCTCAAATTTGATCCCTTTTATCCATAATTTCTATAGGCTTTTCCTCAACAGTCATGTCTTCTCGAATTGCTATATCTTGATGCTGGATAATATGAGATGGATCATAAACATATTTTCGCAGCATTGAAACATGAAATACATTATGAATCTGTGCATACTGAGGAGGTAATTCGATTCTATAAACAGTTTCACCGATTCGTTCTAGAATCTTAAAAGGTCCTACAAATCTAGGACTTAACTTTCCCTTCTTTCCAAATCTGAACACACTTTTGGTTGGAGATACTTTGACAAAGACCATATCATCAACTTCAAAAGCGAGTTCCTTCCGTCTTTGATCAGCATATCCTTTTTGTCGGCTTTGGGCAGCACGTAGTCTGTCTCGGATCAAATTTATTTGTTGAGTGTAATGTTGTAGTATCATTGGTGACTCTAACTTTCGTTCATCAATTTCATTCCAATAGAGTGGTGATCGACAAGGTCTTCCATATAAAGCTTCGTATGACGTCATTCCAATATTGGCATGATAACTATTATTATAAGCGAATTCAGCTAGCATAATATGAATATCCCAATCTCCTTTCCATTCTAGCATACAGGCACGTAACATATCTTCTAGAGTTTGAATAGTACGCTCTGATTGTCCATCAGTTTGGGGATGAAATGCAGAACTGAACTTTAATTTTGTTTCCAAAGCCTGCTGAAGTTGGTTCCAGAATCAAGAAGTAAACCTGGGATCACGATCAGAGATAATCGAAATTGGTATTCCATGTAGTCTTACAATCTCTTGAATGTATAAATCTGCCAGACTTTCCAAAGATTGACTTATACGAATAGTTAGAAAGTGTGCTGATTTAGTTAATCAGTCAATAATAACCCAAATTGCATCATGTTGTTTTCGAGTCTTTGGTAAACCCACTATGAAATCCATAGTAATTTCTTCCCATTTCCATTGTGGAATTTCAATTTGTTGCATCATTCCACCTAGCTTCTGATATTCTGCCTTTACTTGTTGGCAAATCAAACACTTTGAAACATAATTTGCCACATCTCTCTTCATACCAGTCCACCAGTACTTTCTTTGCAAATCTTTGAACATCTTTGTACTTCCTGGGTGGATAGTATACTTGCTTTTATGGGCTTCTTCAAGGATTTCATTTCTCAATTCAGGGTTATTTGGTACCCATATTCGATCATTCATCAAAATACTCACATCTTCTTTAAGTCGAAAAGAAATATCATTTTCCTGTTGGGCTCTGGCTAAAAATTCTTCATGTTGAGAATCTTTACTTTGTTCAGTAACAATTCGGATGAGGATTTCTGGTCGAACAATTAAGTTTGATAATAAAATCCTTCCTGTTTCAGTTGCAAAGGGTTTCCAATTAATGAAATCTTCAATAAGTTTCCATTCTTTGTCTATGAGACTTGCCAAAGTGTCTCTAGTTTTGCGACTAAGAGCATCAGCTACAATATTCGCCTTTCCAGGATGATAAGAAAGTGTGAACTCATAGTCTTTAATAAATTCTAGCCAACGTCGTTGTCTCATATTCAATTCTTTCTGCGAGAACAAATATTTGAGGCTCTTGTGATCACTAAATACTTCAAATTGTTTTCCATATAAATAATGTCTCCATATCTTTAGTGCAAAAACAACTGCCGCAAGTTCTAAGTCATGGGTTGGATAATTCTTCTCATGATTTTTCAACTGTCTTGATTCATAAGCAATAACTTTTCCTTGTTGCATCAATACACAACCTAGACCGGTACCGGAAGCATCTGCATAAACCTCAAATCCACCATGTTCTGAGGGTAAAGTAAGCACTGGAGATGTAGTGAGCTTTTCTTTCAAAATTTGGAAGCTTTCTTCACATTTAGTGTCCCAATCAAATTTAACACCCTTCTTCAGAAGTCTAGTCATCGGTGATGCTATACGAGAGAAATCTTGAATGAATTTTCGGTAGTATCCTACAAGTCCAAGAAAACTTTGAATATTTATACTATTCTTAGGTTGTTTCCATTCTAATACTGCTTCCACTTTAGTAGGATACACTGAGATTCCATCTTTCGAAATTACATGACCCAAAAACATAACTTTTTTCAGCCAAAATTCGCACTTAGAAAATTTGGCATATAACTGATTTTTTCTCAAAGTATCCAGAATAATCCTTAAATGTTCATGGTGTTGTTCCTTATTTTCGGAATAAATTAGAATATCATCAATAAAAATAATCACAAATGTATCTACAAATGGTCTGAACACACGGTTCATAAGATCCATAAAGGCTGCTGGTGCATTTGTAAGTCCAAAAGGCATGACAGTGAATTCATAGTGTCCATATCTTGTCTGAAAGGCTGTCTTAGAAATATCTTCTTCCTTGATTCTAAGTTGATGATATCCAGACCTAAGATCAATCTTTGAGAATACCTTAGCCTTCTGTAATTGATCAAATAAATCTTTAATTCGTGGCAACAGATATTTATTCTTTATGGTAACTTGATTAAGAAGTCTGTAATCTATACATAATCTTAATGACTCATCTTTCTTCTTTACAAATAATACTGGTGCTCCCCAGGGAGACATACTTGGTCTAATAAATCCCAGCTCCATTAATTCCAATAATTGCTTTTTTAATTCTGTGAGTTCTGCTGGAGCCATCCTATAAGGAGCTATAGAAATTGGTACAGTTCCTGGTATTAACTCAATACCAAACTCTATCTCTCTATGTGGAGGAGGTCCTGGTAATTCATCAGGAAAAATATCTGAAAATTCATGAACAATATCCAGACTTTCAAGAGAAATTTCTGATGGCTTGGCAAGAGTAATGCTGACTAAAAAGGCCGTGCATCCATTCCTCAAATATCTCTGGGCCTTTAAAGAAGAAATAACTCAATTTTTATGAGTAGAATTGGATAATCTAAATTCTACCTTAGGAATACTTGGTTGAGAAAAAGTGACTTTTCCTTCCTGACAAAATATTCTTGCATGATGTTGATGTAGCCAATCCATACCCAATATAATATCAAAATCTAACATGTCTAATAGAATTGGGTCGGCAGATAAATTTTGTCCTTCAATATATATTTCTAGATTCGGCAAGTATAACCCACAAAAAGATTTACATCCTACTGGGTTGACCACTTCCAGAGCACAGTTCAATGACTTGATAGGCATATTAAGTAAAGTAGTAAACTTCTTGGAAATAAAAGAATGAGTTGAACCACAATCAAATAGAGTAAAAGCAGCATGTCCAGCTATAGATAAAGTACCTTGAATCAGGTCACCCTTAGATAGTTGATCAACATTGGTGGCATAAACGCGACCTGGTACCTTTTTATTCTGCGATCGTTGTTGTTGATGTTGTGGTTGTTGTTGTTGATGTTGTGTTTGTTGTTGTTGTTGTTGTTGTTGTTGCTGGTACGGATACTAGGGTTGTTGTTGAGGGAGAGGTCTAATAAGGCCTCGAGCATGTTCATCCATTTCTTTTTTATAACAGTCTTTAATAAAATGGCCTGACTTACCACAATATAAACAACCACCAGTCGTTCGGGGGCAGGGTTGTCCTGGATGGGATCGATAGCAATTCTGACACGATCTAGCTGGTAGTTGTGGTTGATTGGCTTGAAATTGCTGTCGTGGCCTCTTTGCTGGAGGGATGAACCTTATTCCTTCAAAATTTCTTTTAGGCCAACTCCTTTGGCCTCTGAATTGAGAAACTGTTCTGCTAGATTGATTCTTCTGTATTTCTTCTCAATCTTCTTGTATCAATGTAGCTATTTTCACCGCCTTGTCTAAGGTTTCTGGCCTACTAGTGAAGACTTTGGTTCGTAGAACTGGCTTCAATCCTCTAGTAAATTTCATTGCCCTTTCGTCTTCCGTATTATAGACATTTGGGCAATACTTCTCTAAATTTCTGAATTTAGTAATGTATTCAGATAAAGAGAGTCCTCCTTGTTGTAATTCAAGAAATTCCCTCATCTTACGACTTCTTTCATGCTTGGGGAAATATGCAGCATAGAAAACTTCAATAAATTGCTCCCAAGTAACGGATCCATTGCTAAATTTAATTTCTAAGGTGGATGCCCACCACCTTTCTGCATCTCCCTTTAATCTGTATGCTGCATAGTTCACCTTACGATCTTCAGGTACGGTCAGAACACGAAAAATCTTTTCTATTTCTCGAATCCAAACCTCTGCAGCTTCTAGATCCATCTTTCCTGAGAATGTAGGTGGATCTAATTTGAGAAATTTCTCATAAGAGACTTCATTATGGCTTTGACAGGATTTTGAAGATGTAGCTGAGTCTTGCCTATTCTGATTCTGATCTCTTATAGCAGCTGCTAAATTATTTAATGTTTCCATAATGAATTCTTGTTGACTATTCTGCTCCTTGGATTGCTTCTTTGATGCTTGACGAGGCATCCTTGATAAATAATGATCAGGCTTAGATTAAGGTAGAAAGAACATTTATTCATATGAACATATATATACATCAAAACCCATATTTACAAGAATTTACATATTTAACAAAAAGTTAACAAAAGATACCCTATGGAAGCTTGAGGAATTTTTCCATATAATTTCTCTTGTTCCTAATCCGCCCTAGTGGATGAGAAGGCCCTGCAACATTTGGATCTATATTATAAACTTGTTTATCTGGATTTCCTAAATATAAGCTAAGGTCATCCGTAGGTTCCCTTGGGGTATATATAGGATCAGGGGGTTGGACTGAAAATACAAAGTCCAAAGGAGTTAAAGTGGGTGCAGGAGCAGGTACTATGGGTGAGTCGGATGAAATGACAATAGGTTCCATTAAAGGAGGAGGAGCAAGAATAACCACACGGGACTGTTGATCTCGTAGGTTTTCAGCGGCTCGCTGTCTTTTAATACAACCCATCTTCACTTGGCATTCTTTTTCTATATGCCCAACTTCTCCACAGAATAAACATTCTTCCAATTTCAGTGGGCAAGGTTGTGATAAATGGGTCTGTAAACACCTATGACATTTTTCTAAGTTTTCTTTTTCTTTTATGAGACTTCGAACTTGATTTTCTAAATTATCCACCACCCTTTTTTTTACTGTATGCGATTCTTCTAGCTTTTGAACATCTTTGACAAGTTCTTTAATGATATTGACCAAATCTTGAGGAGTCATCTATAAGAAAAACAATGATTTAACAATAATAATAAAATAAAAATCTAAAGTACATACTTACAGTGTAATGTATGGACAAGGTGGATCTCGAACCAGATTTCCCAAAACTTCGCTCTGATACCAACTGTAACGCCCAGAGGTTTTAAAACCTTTAAAAATACAATTTTTTTTTTTTAAACAGCAGAAATGGTTTTGACTTCCGGTTTTTAAACCTTGACACGTAACATTTCACAATTTATAACAAGAGCAAAAATAATTTATATTAACACTATATACATAGTCTTTTACAAGGTTCAAAAATGAAAACATTTAGGATTAAATTTAAAAGATTTGGCTTTCCCATTGATTTCTATGGTTCACGTTGATTCTAGCATGAATGGGTGTGTAAACACCCCAAATTTTCACTCACCTCCCTGACGTCTCCACCAATCATCACATTTCGGTTCTCCGAAATCAATGAAGGGCAAAATCATAATTTTCTGAGTTTAGACCTCGCAGAAAGTTCAAAATTTCATTCTTGAGTCTCAAAATTTCTATATTCAGGCTCAAAAATATCTTCAAGCTGCAAATTTTCAAAATCATATTCTTGACAAGAAGCTAGAATTTTCAATTTTAAATTCATAGTGGCATTTCATAAGACATGTCTTTGCATATCATTGCATGAGCATTTCATATCACCGCACTGCACAGCATGTCATTTCAAGGTCCAGAACTCTCGATTTCAAAATCCTCAATCCAGATTCGAGTTTTAACCATTTTCAAAATTGAATAGGTGACAAACCTCTGCCATATTTGTGTTTCTGTTAATTAGTCATTCTATTTGTTTTATGCATTCGGTAAATCCATCGTGTTAGAGGATGATATTTACTTTCTGGGTTGCTGCATACGTTAAAGATCGATGGTGCTCCCACCATAGCATCACCGATCTCTCTGAAGAATGGATTTTTCTCATATCATCTCTTTTTTTATGAACTGTTTCAGTGTCACAGACCCCCTTTTGGATGTAATTTTTTTTATTATTCAAGGTTTTTCATGCTCCCCTATGGGTCATCTCATGCTGCATTTCAGGAAGGTTACAATTTTTTTTTCTTTCTTAGAAATGTCGTTTTAGTCAGTCCCTGTATGTGCAGGGAATAAGATTTTAAGTGGCGTTGTGTGATCATCGCAAAATTTTTCCTCTCTTGGTATTTTTCTCTCTTCTTTTCTCTTTTTCCTTTCTAGCCTTTATTTCCTCCTTTTTGAAGGGAGAAAAATAAAAGACAGAAAAGAAGAGAGAAGAGAAAAGAAAAGAAGAGAAGCGAGAGAGGAAGTCTTTTGTGAAGGTCTCACTTGACCTTAATTTGAAAATATTTAAGAAAATTACTCGCCTCCGTTTTGAAATATTTTGCGGGAAAATAGAGAGACGGGATTCGCTCGTCGGTACGAGGTTCGACCATTCCTGGCGCCTTTACCAGGGTAATCAAACCAATGATCGAATTTATGCCTTTTTGCTTTGCCTAAATATTATTTAAGAATTTATCCTAAGTCTAAATGCACAAAGAACCATGCTTGTGCAATGCAAGGATGTATGCTCTTTTGAGAAAATGTTTTAAAAATTTCCAAGTTTTCTGAAATGAACTTGATAATGGAGTGAAGAAATGATTTCTGAATGGTTGAATCTAACTTAGAACTTGAGATAGATTAGAAAGGATATTTTGAAGTTCTAAGTCTTTGAAATGATCAGAGTTGGGAAAATAAATCTTTGAATTTGAAAAGAATGATTGGAAGAAAAAAAGAAATGGACTTTGATTTTGAATTTTAAACTTGGATTTAGGAGAGGAAATGAATATTTGAAGTAGAATTGAATTCTAGCTTTAAGGTTGGAAATCAGGATGGAATTTGGACTTGAGCAATCCAAATGGAATTTAAAAATAGAAATAGATTTAAGAAGCCCAAATGGGATTTGAAAGTGGAATTGGATTTGAAATCCGAAAATCATGATAGAATTTGAATCCACAGTCTGAATCCTAAAATGGAATTTGAATCTGAAATCTAAGATCCAAGATGGAACTAGATCCGAAATTTAGAATGGAATTTGGATCTAAAATCTGAGATCCAAGATGGAATTGAATTCTGGATCCTAAATGGAATTTGGATCTGAAGTCTGAGATCCAAGATGGAATTGGATTCTGAATCCTAAAATGGATTTTGGATCTGAAGTTTGAGATCCAAGATGGAATTGGATTCTGGATCCTAAAATGGATTTTGGATCTGAAGCCTGAGATCCAAGGTTGGGTTGAATCCGGAATCTGGAACCTAAAATGAAATTTGGGTTTTAACTTTGGATTTGGGTTTTGAAAGTCCAAATGGGACTTTTGAAGATGGGTCTGAGTTTTGAAAACCCAGATTGAATTACAAATTTAGGAAGAGTCAAATTTTGAGATTCAGAATCAATCTCAAACTTTGATTTTGAATCTGAAGATAAACTTGATTTTGAAATCAGAAGATGAATCAGAAACTTCAAAGTTAAATTGAACTTTGAAGTTTGATTTTGAATTAGAATTTGAATTTTGGGATATACAAATGAATTTCAAAGTCAAATTGGACTTCGAATTTAAAGTTAGAATCTGAAGAGGGTGTTTGAATTTACGGAAGTTTGAAAAATGATTTGAGAAGTGAAGAAGATATCTGAAGGAAATCAGTTGGATTTTTGAAAAGGAATTTTGAAAATATGATGCAATTCTATCCTAAATGATGAAATGAATTTAAAGGATTTGAAATTGGATTTGAACAGCATATTTCATTCTTTAAATGAATTGAAATAAGATTGAAGAGATGATACATCCTTGACTATGGTCATTGAATGTATCATATAATAATCTGCACTTAAATTCACATGAAGAATAAAACATATTTTTGTGCTTTTATAGAGTTTAAAATGAAATTAACTCTCAATATATCCTGACTATGGCCATTGATATATATTTTGAGTTAATTTTAAGTTAAACTCTGATAAAAGAAGAAAATATTTAAGAATATGATGATTTTAGAAAGAGATCCAGTGTGGATCCAATGTTATTCCATAAAAGATGAAAATCCTAAGTTTTGTTCATATCTTGACTATGGCCATTGATGCAAATCATCAACTTAGGATTTAATCTCCTCCTATTAGAATGATGCACGTGCCATTCGTGTTCCCATTTGTGAATTTTCAGGAACAAAGGAGAATAATGAAACAAATGTTTATTTACATGCTCATCCATTCTAATCTAAGACTGGGACTGCAAGGTTCTCATTGATATCTAACTGTTACAACTTGATTTAGAATTTCAAAAGCTTTTGAGGGAGAGGGAGTTTAACATTTTAACTTCTCCTGCAAAACAGAATTAGCATGAGACAAGAATATGAGAATACCTTGTTAAAAGATCCTACCTACATATAAACATGCTTAGATTAATGAAAGATTCCTATGTGAAGACATATGACTAAGGCAATGGATGGATGTTAGAGCTTTATGCATGGATACAACATGGTAGGGGTGGAAAAGTGTTGCGGTGAAGGCATTTAATGTATGCCAAACATGAAGGCAAGCATAGGCTAGCCGTGGGCAGTGATGAGGTGTTAGTAATGATGAATGGAATGGAAGTGAAGGCAACACAATGCACTATTGCCACTATAGTGGTAATGCAATAAGTATTGGATGATCATACAGCAGAGGATGACTGTGCTGCAATAATAGCGGGGCTGGTGATGAGGATAGTGGAGGTATTAGGTGTTATTCACGAGGGTGAATGGAGGGAAGGTTATGTATGACAGTGGGCTGAAGAGAAGAAGGGTGCACACAGGGTGTGACAGTATGGTTGTAGTGTGACTACAGTGGGTGGACAAGGAACCCTCATTGAAGCCAAAAAAACATGGGTGAGGCCCCACAATCATCCTGCTTTACGTGGGCCCACTTCTGAAAGCTACAGGATCTGCACCATCGACTGACCGAAGCAGGTTATATGTCCCTCCCCCCCGAAGAGGGCAGTTCAGTTGAACCTGAACGGATTTTGGAAGAAAACATAATTATTTGTAGGTACACACAAAGTCACACATACAGAAACAGAACTCCATGAACATACAGATTCATGTTTTATTGCCATATGAGAGCAGTTAATAATACCAATGGCCTAGTTGAGAATCAAAATGCACTTTGCACAATATGTGACACATATAAATCAGTAAATAAGATAAATTGAAGTCAGTACATGGATGCACTACCTTCAGTTCAGTGGGAGACATGTTCAAAATAACAGATGGTTCCAATTCTTTGTCTAGCAAACGCCTTGCCAACAGAGAATTGTTCTGAAAGTTGTTTTTAGGTCAACCATGTCACATGGAATAAGATCCTTCGACCCAGCAATGACCTTCTGGAACCTTCAATATTTCATATGTCTCAGGTATTCTGATCCAATCTCCAGGCAAAGCTATTATTCTCTTTATAAGTGACTGTTGGTGGCTACTTGGGTTACTGTAATTATCAGTTTAACAGCAACCAAAAGCAAGAACATTAATCTCAAGCATAAAAGAAGAGTAAATAAAGTAATGACACTATCCATTTTATCGTTTCTAAATGTTTTGATATTTTTTTAGGAGACAGAGCTGGTGCCCTTGGATTTGAACCCAGAATTGTGAAACAACAATATAGACCAATTCTATCATGAAAACTAGGTGATCAGTTGAAGAAAGCAAATGGAACCACCATAAAAACAACAACCATATCTAAATACTACTACATCACCATGTGAAAACTTATACTTGGTCAAGCACAGTTTCTCCACCAAAACAAGGTCACCAGTTAATGACCCAGGAAAAGCTTTTGAGCCTGGGTTCGAGGTGGGATGCATCAAATGGCCATGGATTGTGACAATGCTTGCAAATCGTCTGAAATAGTTAGTCCTATTAATGCACCTGTGGCGGTCCTCTTTGTAAAAAAAACCACGAAAGACTCCAAGATCCCATATTAGTTATTTCACTTGCAAGCCCGCATCTTAATCAGCTTTATCATCTTCAAAGAAACAATTGTCATCATCAATGGAAAGAATATCTAAGATTCCCTTTTACAAATTCATTTTTTTGTCTTCATTTGGGTTCTTTCTTTATTATTTAATTTCCTATGAGGTTTTGGTAAGTGTAACAAGTGGAAAGTGGTGCTGTGATACATACCTGGGCATGAGACAATGGATCCTTATGTTGAGGTGCAATGTGTTTATGCCGTGCAGTGGGTGACCGATGCAAAAGTGTAAGTGCTTGAAGATGGTGAGCAGTACAGGGGATAGGTGTGCTGTAGTGCAACAGGCGCAGAAGTATACAATGTGTGGCTGGGAGAAGCCGTGCACTGTGGATGTGAGGGAGGGGAATATGAGAGCCTAGGTGCAGTTGCTGTGTATGGGTGAGTGAATGGTAATGGGGCTGGTATGGGCATCGATGATGTGGTCACAGGTGTATCCTGTGCATAGGAGGTATGATGGTTAAGAAATGTAACAAAATACAGATAGTGTAAGTGTGCTATTTGCAGAAAATGAGAATGGCACAGATATTTGAATGAGTATGCTGATGTTGGTGTTGTTGAAGCCCAGTTGTGTAAACACCCCAAATTTTCACCCTCATCCAGTACTTACATTTCATGTGTCATTGCATATCATTGCATGCATTCGGCATACCATTTCATTGCATTGCATAGCATTGCATGTCATCCCATCTCATTTTTGAGATCCAGCACTCTTGTTTTTAAAATATTCAATCCAGATTCGGGTTTTTAAAACTTTTCTTTCAAAAACAATTTTAAAACCTGGGTTTTTATTCAACATTCTGTCATTTTCCAACCCCCGGGACCTTATATTTTGAAATACTTTCTTAGAAAAACAATCTCGATTCATTTCAAACTCAATTTCAATTGATTTCAATTCTCAGATGAGACCCATTTAGGTGGTGTCGCTTCTGAATTCCTTTACTTGTCAAAAATCTTCAAAAATTTCAGAGTCCTAGTTGGTTCAGGACTCTTTTTCCAGAATCCTAGTCGGATCAAAACTCTAATTTTCACTACCTTTTTACCTATTTTTTAGAAGAACCTTTCAAAATCTTCTGTTTTGGCCAAAATGTTAGAGTCCTAGTTGGATCAGGACTCTTTTTCAAGAGTCCAGTCGGATCAGGACTCTTCTTCAGAGTTTCAATTGGATTGGGACTCTAATCTTTTACAACTATTTTTATCCATTTTCAATCAAATCTTTCAAAATCTTTCAAAATGAGTAAAAAATTCAGAGTTCTAGTTGAACCAGGACTCTGTTTGAAGAGTTTTAGTTGGATCAGGACTCTGATCCTGATTTCAATTTTGAAAGAATCTTTTAAAAATCTTTTCATCTATCAAAATTGTTATACTTTTATCAAAGAATTTTAAAATTCTTAGGTTTTATCCTAAAGTACTGATCAAATAAGGACTCTACCCCAGAGTCCTGATCGAAGTGCATCATTTAGGTCTGTATTAGTGTTAGATTGCATTCTTAGTGTTAAAAATAGACTTCTCAAGTGAATAGTGAATTGAACTCGAAACCCGATTTTTTTCCTGTCGCACACGCGTTATTTTATGTGCAAAATTTTTGATTTTTATAAAAAATCTTTTTCTATTCACTTTATTGGTGTGTTAACTGTCTGCAGACCAAATTTCAACTCAATCCGAGTTAATTTGGTCTGATTTTTAAGCATTTTGTGAAAACAGCTTTTTCTGATTTTAAAATTTTGGGCCCTGCAATATCCAGATTTTTCCCGGTTTTGAAACGCTTATATCTGGAGTTCCAAATATTATTTTTTAATTCTGTAAAAACTGTCAGATTTTTTAATCTGTTAGTTACAGAATAGAATAAATTTCAAGAAATTTGGACGTCGTTTGCCTTGTCAAACAGTCAGTTTACAAAGAGCTGTCAGAAGTCTATTTTGCACTATTTAGGGGTAAGATCGTAATTTCACTAGTTTAGTTATTTTCGGTCTATTTTCATTATTTTATGCATTTTAATTGCTGCATCTGCATCATCCAGCATTGTTAAAATTAGATTAGTTGATTTTTGACTTAGTTTGATATTTTATTTATTATTTTAGTATTAATTAAGTTTTGCTTGTTTAAATTCTTCAGAATTAGGTTTAGTTTAAACTTTAGTTTACTTTCATTAAATTTTTACTAACTTTGTATTTTCCTGTGTTATTAGGTTGAAAAGCATAGAAAATTTCCAGGGATTCTTGTCCAAGTGCGAAACTTTGAGAAGTGACGAAAAGACAGAAATACCCTTGGCGTGCAACAGAAGCTTTAAGTGTTTTTCTAGTTAGATTTAGTGATAATTTGTACTTGTAATTAGCATTGTATTTGTTAACTGTTATTTATTGATTAATAAATTAAATTTCGTAGATATAATTGAGTAATTCTCGTTCCCTGTGGATTCATAAAAACCAACCAAGAACGTCATCGGTTCACTAGGAACAACATGGGTTCGGTAGGGATTCAACCTAAGAACGACATTGGTTCAATTGAGAACGACATTGGTTCACTGGGAACGACATGGGTTCAATAGAGATTCAGCCTAAGAACGACATTGGTTCAATTGAGAAGGTCATTGGTTCATTGGGAACAACATGGGTTCGGTAGGGACTCAGCCTAAGAATGACATTGGTTCACTGCGAACGACATGGGTTCATTAGGGATTCAACCTAAGAACGACATTGGTTCAATTAAGAACGTCATTGGTTCACTGGGAACAACATGGGTTCGGTAGGGATTCAGCCTAAGAATTACATTGGTTCAATTGAGAACGGCATTCGTTCACTGGGAACGACATGGGTTCAATAGGGATTCAACCTAAGAATGACATTGGTTCAATTAAGAACGTAATTGGTTCACTGGGAACGACATGGGTTCAATAGAGATTCAGCCTAAGAACTTGGATCAGGAGGACTTCAATGTACAGATTACATTTATGAAAAATACCAGTCCAAAAGGGGTTCGACCTAAGGACTGTAAAGAATATTGGATTATGAGGACTTCAACCTACAAATCAAATTTTTGACAGTGAGATTAGTTCCAAAGAGGTTCAACCTAAGAACTGGGGTTGAGAAGGACTTTTGGTTCACAAAGTGGTTCAACCTAAGGACCATATTGGTTTGACAGGCGTTCAACCTACAAATCACATTGGTTTAGCAGTGATTCAACCTACAAACTATCAATTTCATAGGGATTTTGTAAGACCCGCAAAATTTTCTAAAGAATTCACTATTTGCATAAAGTTGAAGGGTATACTTTTGTGTGTTTATGATTGTAGCACGTAATTAGATATAATTTGATTATGCTTTGTTTTTCAGTTAATTATGAGCGAGACCCGAAATCGCGTAAGTACAATATATGAGTAAAAAGAGCCCAATCTTGGATGAATTAACTTCTGAAAATTTAAGGTTAAGTTTATAATATATGTATTTAGTTTGTCCCTGAATTTGGGACCAATACGATGAAAAAACCTCGTTAGTGCATGTGAATTACGAGAATTGCTTTACAATAGTACGCAAGTCGTAACGAGTGTATTTCTCGCAAACGAAGGGAAATTTCTTCAAGGAGCTTTGACCATTTCATGTCAATCAAGAATTTGAAAATGAGTATATGATTTATTGAAGTCAAATTTTATTTTAAAATAATTAAATGAGCATTTGTTTTTATGATTCAATTATCGTTTTGGATCTGGATCGACCAGAGGTGGCCCAAACCCGTATGGCGCACCACTAGGGGATGTTTGTGACCATGAGGATCAGCTGATCAATAATTGACCAGCTGGGCGGCGGCATTCTTGTAAAGAAATGCTTTGCTTGAAAAGGGAGGGCCACGATTGGCCATGCCCTTGGTTCAAGGCCTCATCAGGCTTAGAGCTTCATCATGAGGGGCGTCTTTCCAAGAAAGGAAGGCATGGGGCTGCGCCCCATGGCTTTTTGGTAATTACTTTAAACCTTTTCAAATGCAAAAAAATGATTGGCTGGGAAGGGTGGTAGCCTTGGGGCTCCCCTTGCAATTTCTCCCAAACTTTAATGGCACTTTAAAACTTTAAGGAATGGCGTTTTTGAAAGAATTTTCAAAGATTTCAAAAAGAAGATTTTTATTGGCCTTGTGGTTGGCCATGGAGGGGCGTGTTTCACCCCAGCCCTCCATCTTCCCTCAATGAATCCTAGCCCTACGTTTTTAAAACCCTACCTACTTAAACCTTCAAAAAGAAAGAGAAAGGCATTTTTTTGGACGATTTTTCCTTGGAGTCTCTCTTTCCCATCCCTTTTTTCTTCTCCAAAGTCGTATAAGTGAGTTGTGTGGGTGCTAAGCACCACTTTGATCGCAGTTCCTAAGCTATAGCATCCTCTCCATTGTTTTGAAAGCCTCAGAGGTGAGGTTTTGTACCATCTTTCATTTTTGCATGTCTACGTTTTCCCCCTTACACGTGTATGTATTGTTAGCACCTTCTTTCCTCAAAGGCATATAACCGAAATCCTCTTCTTTCATTTTTATGTTGTCGGTTGGAAGGTATAGCATGGGGGTAGACCATGAAGTCGTGAAGCCGAACCACCTTGCATCCATGTCATGCAAGGGGGTTTCTTCGGTGGATTAGATAATTTTTGCTCGTTAAAATATTCTTTTGTTTTAGTTTCTATCTCAATGATGTGTTTTGAGGTTCTTGTTCATTTTTCCATTTCGGTTTTGGTGGTGTGGGTGTGGTTTGTCGAGTTGCAACCACCACTCTTGGTGGAAGGACTGGCAGTGACCCTGCCCCTTTCCATTTGGTGAGTTCATATGATGTTATGGGCTCGCACATAGCCCAAACCCGTCATCTCACTCTCAGTCTCATTTTTCCTTGGCCCTCTCTCGGCCCGTCTCAGTCTGAACTGATAATATGGTTCAGACTGGACCAGGGGTACCCTGGTATGGGCGCATGGCTCAGACTGGGGGAGGGGTGGTTTTCGGTGTGTCGCGGCCAGCACCGAGTACTGGACACGCACTCGGTTGGCCAAGTGTTGCCAGCACCCAGTGGCAGGCGCTATCCTGCAGCGTCCTGCCCCTTGTTTGTTTGGTGCGACCAGCACCCTTGCTGGTTGTTATCGTCGCGAAATTTTTCCCCCGTCTTCCCTTCCTTGCGGAAGAGAGAGAGGGAAACGCTTTCGCGCTTCAAACTTGACCGGATTTTGGAAAATGGTTTTGAAATACTCGCCTCCGTTTTGAAAATTGTGGGAAAATCCATGGGATGGGGCTCGACCTGTCGGTACGAGGTTCGACCGTTCCTGCCGCTTTTAACAGGGGTAATCGAACCAAGGACCAAAATTGTGCTTGACTTAGCTAAATTATCAAAATTGTGTTCTATGCTAAATGCACAGAGAATTCAGGCATGTGCTATGAGATTTTGGAAAATGTAAGTTGGAAAATATGATGCATGCTTGGAAAATATTTGGAGTTGAAAAGAATCTCTTAGGAAAAAGATGAAAGTCAATTTCTCAGGAAACTCAGATGAAAAAGGGTTTTTGAAATCACGAGAAAGTTCATAAAGATGTGGGAAAATCATGAATAGTTGAAAATCCTGGGAAAATAGAAGTGATTCTTGAGAAAAAGGTGAACATTTGAAAAAGGAAACACTTCTCAGGAAAACTCTGACTTTGAGGATTTTCTTAGGAAAATGATGGAAAATTTATAGGAAAATTCATTGGAGGAGAAAACTGAACTTGGGAAATTGAAATCCTGGGAATCTTAGCCTTAAAACCCTTGAAAATTTGATTTTTGATTCTTGAGAAAGATTGGAAAACTCTTTTTAAAAATCTTAAGAAATTAACCTTTTCCAAGGAAAATCGAGGGAAACTTTGATCTTGGAAATCCAACTTAGAAGTTTTCTTGAGGGACTGGTTTCCATGGGAAACTGTGAAAACTTGACTTGGGAAAACCGATTTTGGAAAATCTTCAGAGTTTCTTGAGAAATCGATTTCTTGATAATGGAGTTTTCTTAAGAAAATCATGAGAAAACCAATGATTTCATGATGCAAATGACATGGATGTAGGAATGCACTTTGAAAGATTTTCTAAGAAATTTGTTGGAAAAAGGTGTATTAAGTCAAAATAAATCCTTCACATATTCTAACCGTGGCCATGAATATGGTCAGAGTTTATTTGATTTAATGCACATGACTTTGAAAACTTTGGAAATATGATGTGCATTTTAAGATAGCCTAAGAGTGTAGGCTTAATGTGACTAGTAGAAAGATGATGGATCTGGGTCTCGTCCGTATTCCGACTAGGGCCGTAAATATGGATTCCACCGAGTTCATCAACTCCCTAAGAGTTGGTGCACGTGCCATTCGTGAACATCCATAGTGCTTTTGAAAAATGCATGAATCATAGAAACAGGATATTGCATAAATTCAAACTATATGATATGCATCCTAGTCTAAGCAGGAAATTAAATCTCTTATTCCAAAATTTACATTATTACATTACTAAATAAATGAAATAAAAGAAAATTGCAGACTTCAGCTCCTTCTTTTGAATGTCCCTGCCAAACTTGAAATAAGGTTAGCTCAAATATGTGGGTTTTTCCAAGATTTTCCAATAATACTATGAAATTATTGGATTTAATTGGATATAAACCCTAATCTCATGATTTCTTGATATTTGAAATGATGTAAATGCAGGAAATTCGATGGAAAATAGTTTGAAATTCGGAATTGGGGTTAAAATGACCAAAATACCCCTAATTATAAAGTTATACCTTTAAAATCATGGTTTTTTGAAGGAAAACTTGGTAAAATTGAGATTTTGAAATTCAAATTGAATCAAATGATGATGAAATGCAGTAAGAGACATGATGCTAAACACATTAAGACTGTAAAATCAGAATTTGGCATTTTGTAATTTATCCAAAATAACGAATTTCGCTTGTTTTTCGCTTGGATCTGGGTCCTGCGGGACCCTGTTTTGATATTATGGCTAATCCGAACCTCAAATGGATTCCAAATTGCACCAAATTCGGTATGAAGCATCTACTTACTCTGATAAACAGCCTAGAATGCTAAAAATCATGAAATGATATGATTTAAATGCTAAAATTTGAAGAAAATCCTAAAATGGTGGATTTTGCCTATGGATCCGAACCAAATGCAATGCTTAACATGATAATGCAAGATTTACATCATGAAAACTTCTGATTTTTTGCAGACTGTTAAAGGACCCAAAATGGAACATTTTTGGTTTTTACAGCCTCGATATTTGAGCCATGGTGAATTCGGCAACAGGGATTTTGTTCTAATAGAGGTAAAAATCACCCTAATCTGATGTAAAATGCTAAAAAAATAGAAAACAGCCATGAAAATTTATTATATTAATCAGAGTTACTCACGACAGCTACATGAACAACTTTTATGTTCATTACTTTGGCATTTGATCAACAGGGACACAGATAAAAATATAACTTTTCATTCCTAAATTGACAGAACAGACAAATATAGCAAAACAAAGGACTAAAAATAAAAATCCGAAACAGGTATCACAGCTGTTCTAAAAATCACCATCTTCCATATGCAAATATAGGACATCTCGGACATAACTTTCACTTTTTACAGTTTTGGATTTGGAGCAACACACAAAGATAAACCATAGCCCTAAGTCGATCCAAAATCTCAGAGGCCCAAATCAGGCTCTGATACGTGTCCCTAACTCTCGGATTTGTGTCAGACATAAAAAAACTCCGAAAAATATGAGAAAATCAGGTTAAAAACTAGACATTCTCCCAAGTTCAGAAAATCTTTCAGATTGAAAATCGGATCTTCTATGAGGGAGATCTTAATTTTACAAGTGGGCAAATGATTTTCAAAATGCATCCCGGGTAACGAAACCCGACTTATCTTTTTGAAAGTTTACCACAGTAAACGAATTCAAATGCCTCCGAATTTTTTGCAAGTTTTTAAGGACACCTAAGGGCGCATTCCGTGATTTTTTTGGGATTTTTAATAAAACATTAATGCATGAAATGACGTGTGGACTGACTGACAAAAATAGAGAACTACTGAAAATGAACAGAATTGAAATAAATGCTAAATTAATCCTAATTAATTCATGAAATGTGCTAAATGAATGAAACAAAATGCAAATTAAACCTAGCTAAATGCATGAATGCTAAAAATCATCAAGGAGGCATGATTGAATATTTTTATATATGTCGTTTCATAAGAATAGCTCAATCCATCCCTCGGATGAGCTCTTTCTTCAAACAACTCCCGAATCGAGTTATGAAATCAAATCAAGAGGAAAAGGGGTGCACCTTGCTTCGTTAGGCAGCGTTGAAGCTCTTGAAAGGGACAGCTATCACGAGCTTCGTTCGTCCTTCGCTTCGGGCTTCGAATGATTCACCAAGATCGATCCACCGTGCCTTCTTCACTGAGCCAAAGGGGGCGTGAATTCCAAAGTGCAAAAATCAGATTTTCAGGAAGGCTAGGACGAATTTCCAAGTTCACAAGAGCTAAAAAAAATGGTCTCTCTATGCTGGGCGTGGAGCCTTGTTTTTATAGATTTTCTGAAAAAATTTGAATTTCAAACAGGCTCAATCTGAGCCCTCCATGTGGCGCCATCTCAGGGGGTGCTATCTGGGGGTTTGAAATTCGAATTTGGCTTTTGCAGGGAGCCCTCAGGTGGCGCCACCTCATGGTGGGCTACTTTTATTAAAAATAAAATAAAAATCAAAATGGAGCCAAGTGGAGTCCTGAAATGGCGCCACCTCAAAAGGTGTTCTGAGGTGTAAAGTTGGAACAGTAGGGGCATGCCATGTGGCGCCACCTCTGGGGAGTTCAAATGTTTGAAATTTTGCTTTTTCTGCAGAAAAGGAGGGGCTAACATGTGGCATTTCCTCAGAGTGGCTCCTACGATGCCATGTAGGGAGGAAGCAAAATGCGCCACCTCATAGGGGGGTTTTTCTACCTTTTCTGATGCAGGGAGGTCTGGACATGTGGCAGACAAGTGTCAGCTGTCTGGAGAGGCTTTCTCAAATGGCGCCACCTTAGAGGAGAATTTGAATTTCAAATGGAGGTTGGCCCTGGAGGAATGGGGGATGGACATGTGGCTCCACCTCAGGGTGGCTCCTACAATGCCATGTGGCAAGAGGGATAGGCAAGGGACATGTGGCGTCCTTAGAGGCCATCTGGAAAAATCAGAGCTCTGGATTTGCGCCACCTAGGAGGAGATTTGAATATTTGAATGGTTTGCTTTTTCTGAAGAAAGCTAGGAGTGACATGTGTCTCCCACTTTTCTGAAAAGAGTAGGGAGAAGACATGTGTCCTCTACTTTTTCTGAAGGAGGTAGAAGGAGACATGTGTCACCTGCTTTTTCTGAAAGAAGCAGAGAATGACACGTGGCAGAGGGGAGAGAAGGAGGGCCAAGCCATGTGGCGCCATCTCAGACAACATGGAAAAGGTAGGAGTTCAGGATCTCGAAATGACATGCTGTGCAGTGCAGTGATATGAAATGCTCATGCAATGATATGCAATGTCATGTCTTATGCAATATAATCTTAAACCAAGACTTGGAGATTCCTGTCTTCTGTCAGGAGTAAAATTTTGAACATCTGAGCTGAAAATAGAGAAATTTTGAGAGTTGCAGATGAAATTTTGACTTTTGTAAGGTCCGGGCTCAGAAAATGACCATTTTGCCCTCCAGCGATTTCAGAGGCTGGATGATGATGCTTGTTGGAAATTTCGGGGAGGTGAATGAAAATTTGGGGTGTTTACAGATGCCCCTCTTTGCTACTAAGCCGGCTCATTGCCGAGCTTAGTGGCAAAGAAAAACACACAAAATTTGGGCTATACATAAAAAAATGCCCCAGTTAGAAGGATCTGACTGGGTGTGAAGAAATTAGCCCGAGGAAGATGGTAGATATGAAGCAAAGAATGGAGAGAAAAGACTCACTCTGTGAGAGTGAAATTCAGGTTTTATGCCCTTAACCTGGATGGGACAGAAATACCTCGTATGGAACGAAGCTCAGGTTTGGCCCTTAACCTGATTGGGGATGGAATATCTCATAACATGAGACTCAGGTTTGTACCCTTAACCTGATCGGGCGGAAAATGAAATGCCTCTTTGATTGAGGCTCATGTTTGTACCCTTATCCTGATCGGGCGGAAAATGAAATACCTCTTTGGATGAGGCTCAGGTTTGTACCCTTATCCTGATTGGGCGGAAAATGAAATACCTCTTTGGTTGAGGCTCAGGTTTATACCCTTAACCTGATTGGGCGGAAAATGAAATACCTCTTTGAGTGAGGCTCAGGTTTATACCCTTATCCTGATCGGGTGGAAAATCAAATACCTCTTTGAATGAGGCTCAGGTTTATACCCTTATCCTGATCGGGTGGAAAATGGAATACCTCATCAAAGGAGGCTCAGGTTTGTACCCTTATCCTGATCGGGCGGAAAATGAAATACCTCTTTGGTTGAGGCTCAGGTTTATACCCTTATTCTGATCGGGCGGAAAATGGAATACCTCGTTGAGTGAGGCTCAGGTTTATACCCTTATCCTGATCGGGTGGAAAATGAAATACCTCTTTGAGTGAGGCTCAGGTTTATACCCTTATCCTGATCGGGTGGAAAATGAAATACCTCTTTGAATGAGGCTCAGGTTTATACCCTTATCCTGATCGGGTGGAAAATGGAATACCTCATCAAAGGAGGCTCAGGTTTGTACCCTTATCCTGATCGGGCAGAAAATGAAGTACCTCTTTGATTGAGGCTCAGGTTTATACCCTTATCCTGATCGGGCGGAAAATGGAATACCTCTTTGATTGAGGCTCAGGTTTGTACCCTTATCCTGATCGGGCGGAAAATGAAATACCTCTTTGAATGAGGCTCAGGTTTGTACCCTTATCCTGATTGGGCGGAAAATGGAATGGAATCCTCGAAAGAAGAGACCATGATGGAACCTTCAGATTTTGCACAATAAATCCGACAGGGGTTTTGCAAAAGGAAGGAAAATGGGGTCCCTAAAGCTTGAAAAGGGATTGATTTTGGGTGCCTTATTGCTGAAACTAAATAGCTTTTGAAATTGCCTTTTGCGAGAAATGATTGGTGGTTCGATCTCGAACCGAAATGGGACTGTCTATGGTGGGACAGTGGGGACACAGGGAAGTGTGCAAATCTGAGAATTCATGCTCTCAAAGAAGGCAAGGAATCAGGTCCTTAAGAGGGATTTAAAATTGGTGTCGGGATGTATCAAAAATGGATATCAAGCTCTCACTTCACGACAGGATAGCTAGAAAATATTGTCAAAATATTGAGAATTTTGTTGTTGATTCAAAGTTTTTGAAAATGTTGCACATGGCTGCAAAGATATTCTTTCTCTTCTATAAAAAAGTATTACCTCCAAACAAGGTTCACTTCGTAGAATCGAGATTGGAAATCCAAATTACTTGCGATTGACCTTCTTCAAGGAAGTTATCAATTTCCTTGATATGAATAGGAAAGAGAATTTGATATTATGAAAGCCATTGATGAAAGAGTATTGATAATAGAATTTCATAAATTTAAAGAAGATTCTTAATAGATTTGGCAGTTTGATATCCTGAGAGCTTCTCTCCTGATACTCTTTCGGCTCTCTGGTGTTTTGGCTATATTCTCCTTCATTTTGGAGATGTTCTGATTTTTTTTTCTCTTTCTTTTTCCTCTCTTTCTCTCTTTTGGAAGGGTACGTCACAAACTCCTTCAACTTGGAGATGTTTCGATCCTTCTTGGACGATGTTGGCTCATGGGTTTGAGAATCTGAAATTAAATATCTTTTAGGGATTGTCGAGAGGTTCATCGCATCTGCCTTCATCTCGACAGTGCTTTGGACTTTCCCTGGAAGGATCCGTCACAAACTCCGTCATCTTGGAGATGTTTCAAATCTTCTTTGGCCTCGGGGGTCTACTCGCTTAATTCGTCTTCATCTTGACGACAAGTGAGAGATCCCTTTTGCGGATATTTAATTGCAGCTTAGGTGATTTGGAGGAGACAGGGCTTGGATAATTGCTCTCTTTTCTAGCACTCAGGATATTTTCACTGCCTCACTTTACAAGAATAATCTTTAAAATGTGCCATTGACTGCGATCAATATCAATCATTTATGGCTTTTCAATAACATTGAATCTTCTTTTCTGGCCATATCAAGGATTTATCCTTCATCCTTTATGTTGGCCGATAGAAAGAGTTTGAATTTTGAATCTCTTTTTGCAAAAGCTTCACTCTTTTGGAAGTAATGCTGAAGGTAAATTGAAATAGAGATTTGTGCAATAAAGATTCTGAAATCAACAATTAATTGAAAAAATTTTCTCGAAATCCTTGGTGAAAGTGAGTATTTGAAGTCTGGCTCAACACATCCGTGACGAAAATTCTCCTCTCCTTTCCGAAGTGGATGACTATCAGTTCACTGAGAACAATATCAGTTTGATTAAGGACGACTATCAGTTTAAAGGAGAACGATTATCAGTTCGATGAAGAACGACTATTAGTTCGCTGGGAACACTTATCAGTTCACTTGGAACACTATCAGTTCGATGAAGAACGATTATCAGTTCACTTAGAACACTATTAGTTCACTTGGGAACACTGAAGAACGAGTATCAGTTTACTTGGAACACTATCAGTTCACTTGGGAACACTATCAGTTCGATGAAGAACGACTATCAGTTCGCTTGGTACACTATCAGTTCACTAAAGAACGATTATCAGTTCGCATGGAACACTATCAGTTCACTGAAGAACAACTATCAGTTCACTTGGAACACTATCAGTTCAATGGAGAACAACTATCAGTTCACTTGGAACACTATCAGTTCAATGGAGAACGACTATCAGTTCGCTTGGAACACTATCAGTTTGATGAAGAACGTCTATCAGTTCGCTTGGAACACTATCAGTTCAATGAAGAACGACTATCAGTTCACTTGGAACACTATCAGTTCAATGGAGAACAACTATCAGTTCACTTGGAACACTATCAGTTTGATTAGGAACGACTATCAGTTCAATGGAGAACAACTATCAGTTCACTTGGAACACTATCAGTTCAATGGAGAATGACTATCAGTTCGCTTGGAACACTATCAGTTCGATGAAGAACGACTATCAGTTTGCTTGGAACACTATCAGTTCAATGAAGAACGACTATCAGTTCGCTTGGAACACTATCAGTTCGCTTGGAACACTATCAGTTCACTTGGGAACACTATTAGTTTGATTAGGAACGACTATCAGTTCACTTGAAACACTATCAGTTCAATGGAGAACAACTATCAGTTCACTTAGAACACTATCAGTTCAATGGAGAACGACTATCAGTTCGCTTGGAACACTATCAGTTCGATGAAGAACGACTATCAGTTCGCTTGGAACACTATCAGTTCAATGAAGAACGACTATCAGTTCGCTTGGAACACAATCAGTTCACTTGGGAACACTATCAGTTCAATGAAGAATGACTATCAGTTCACTGGGAACAATATCAGTTCAATGAAAAACAAGGACCATTATAGAGAGTTGGATTGCTTCTGTGAATGGTTTCAGGATTATCCCCTTATCCTGAACGGGGAATATAAATTGGATGACCTGGCGGTCGAAATTTGAGAATTTTGGAAATTGGGTAACCCGGAAGTCGGAATTGAAGAATTGAATGACCCAAGGATTTGAATTGGAATTGGTGGGCAAAATATCAAATTTGAGAAATCGAGTGACCCTTGGATCAATGCAGAAGAATGAATGGCTTAAGTCAGAGCTCGAATAAAGTAAAGAGATCACGAGTCGGAACCCGGATCAACAAAGGAAAATAAAGAGCTCGGGTCAGAGCTTGAATGAATAGAGAGATCTCAAGTCGGAACTCGGATCAATCAAAAGAAAAATGAAGAGTTCGAGTTAGAGCTCGAATGATGTAGAGATCTCGAGTCGGAACTCGGATCAATAAAAGAAAATGAAGAGCTCGAATGAAAAAAGAGATCTCGAGTCGAAATCCGGATCAACAAAAGAAGATAATTTACAAGAAACCTGAGTCGGAACTCGATTTTTCAAAGAAAACATAATTTGAAGGAAAATGCGAGTCGGAACTCGGTTTTTTAAAAATTATTTGAAAGAAAACCTGTGTCGAAACTCGGTTTTTCAAAGAGAATATATGGACCAACTTGAAAGTTGGATTTTGAAAGAAAGCTGAATCGAAATTCAGATCTTCAGAGGAGAACCCGGTTAGGGGATCAAAATTTTGCAAATTGTCAGTGCAGGAGCTGGATTTTTGAAAAGAGGATTCTATCTGCAGAATTTTGAGGAGAAATCAATAGAGATTGTAAGATGGAAAATCATTCATAGTCTCAGGATTTATCCCTTATCCTGAATGGGAAATGGAATTGGGTGCATAGTTAATGCAAATGCAATGCACATGAAATGCAAATGAAGTGCAAATGAATGCAAATTGATGCAAATGAGTGCATATATATGCAAAATGAGAGAATGGTTTATCCTGCCTGCATACAGGATGTTTTGAGGTAAAGATAAATTTTCAAAAAAAAAATGCCCCAGTGTAACTAGGGAGGAAAATTTTGAATAAAAGAAGGATAATTGATGAATAAGGCGACAAGCTTCTTGACTGATAGATGTCCTCAAGATCATTCCTCACAAGAGAGACATTATAAAAAGGTAGAGGAAGTAAATAAGATGGCACCAAGCTATTGAAAAATTTGATGACTTTATTGATGCTTTAAAATCAAGGAAAGAGAATGGGATTACATTATTCTTTTGAAAAAGCAAGATAAGAAATGGGAAATTGTTGGCATTGTCATCTTCTTGAATGATTGTAGAAAAAATCTTTGTCAGAATGACTAGTCCTCCTTTTCATCTTCAACGAGGAGCTTCTTGTCAATGCAGTCTTGAACAATGTTCTTAAGGACAAAGCAGTTTTCTGTATCGTGCCCTACTGCTCGATGAAACTTGCAAAATTGTTCTTTGAATCTACCCATAATTGCTAGGGGATCATCGGCTTTAGGCAACCGAACAAGGTCTTTCTCAAGCATATACTCGAGTATACTCTCGAGTGTCTGATCCAGAGGGGTGAATTCTCGATCAATTCTCCAGTCTTTGCGCTTTGATTTTTCCTGATCTTTCTTTTGATGTTGAGGGCTGGATTGGAGAGGTTTATTACTGTTGATGTCCTTCTCTTTTGCCTTTTGATTCTCTCCAAACTGTAGCCATGATCATTCTTGTTGCCTTTGCTATTGTTGAAAGATTTGGCCGCAAAAGTAAAATGAGCCTTCTTCTTTTGTTCACCTTGAGGGTTATTCTTGGAAAATGTGAAGCCTTCATAGACTCCATTCTCCACGCTCAGCTCGAGCCATTCCGCTCGCTCAATGAGTTCAACAAAAGATTTGGATGGTGAGGTAGAAATTAATCCTCTCAGAGGTTGCGAAAAATTATTGAGGATCAATGATAAAGCATGTCTTTCTGATATAGGATCCCTCATTTTGTTGCAGGTCTCTTTCCATCTGCGAATGAAGTCCCGTGCTTTTTCATTCTCATTCTGCCTTAAATTGCAGAGATGACTTAATGTAGGAAGCGCCTATGTGTTGAACAAGAAGCGTTCAATGAATAGATTCACAACTTTGTCGAACTCCTTGAGCTCGATGGGATTGATATGCTCAGCATACCATTTGGCGGCAACTCCTTCCAAGCTGCGGGGGAAGCATAGAAATAGTGCTCTGTTATCTCTCTTAAACCTTGAGCACTCTGCAAAAAATGTGGCGAGATGTGCTTTCGGGTCGCCAGAACCATCGAACTTGATGAATTTACAAGGCAGGTTTTCCATATTTTCATCCCCTTCTAAACCATCATAAAAGTCCTCACTGGTAAAGACTTTCTTGCCCTTGTCGCGGGCTTGCAGATCTTTTACCACTCTAGCCATTTCTTTGAACTGCGCTTGCAACTGATTTGTCACTGCTTGAACTTTTGTCTTGCGAGTGATCTCTGGAATGATCTCGCATTCTTCCTCGGTATCATCTTCGTCTGAAGTATCTTGAACATTCTCCTCAGAGGACTTGGTTGATCTCTTTGCCACACGATCTCTAATTGTCTGACTGAATGGATTTTTGTCTGAGCTGGTGCCAGCCTGTTCACTCATCATCCTCTTCATCATTTTCTGAAACATCGCGTACATCTGAGGGTCGATACCGTCATCTCCTGGCTGCTCTTGGTCTTTGTCTGACCTTGGCGAATTCATCTCTCCTTCTGATGTTGATGAATAGCTGATACGCTGAATTGGTGCGGTCTTCTTCCCTGACCTTGTTTGAACCATCAAATGCTGCGAAGGCTCTCTGCAGGATAAAGTCTTGATTAGACTCTGAGGAAATTTTTGGATTGGGAAGAAAATTATATGGTGGACAATTGGAAGAATATCCCATTACTAGGGATGGAGTCACCGCTGGAATCGCGACAATTGTGTTGTCATTCTTTGTAAGAGAAACAATGGAAAATGTGCCTTGTTACCTAGGCGAGGTCGTCAACCACGAGGAAAACACCATTTTGAAGGAAAGAGATATCTCTTAAAAAAAAACAATCCAAAAACGGATTCAGAATTAGGAGAAGGCAAGTGGGTAAACAATTTTCACCGCGATAATCAAGGTATTCACGAGGAAAATAAGATGAAGAATTTTTGCAAATAGACAAAAGGATTGAAAATCCAATGAGAGAAAACATATGATTTTGGGAAAATTGCAGGCAGGATAAAAAAAATGCAGCTGGAAATTCGAGATCCAGGGGAACGGGAGAATGGAAAAACACCTGGAGTTTTGAAAGAAATTGGATATTTGGGAAAATCTTCCAGGGTTTGAGAAAATAAAGGAAAAAGGATGAGAATATGGGTATTTGAAAATAGTTTGGAAAAAAATGTAAGAAAATAGAGGTAACAAACAAACAATCACATCCTGCACAAACATTTATGCACATACAACACTCCCTAAAAGGCTGACTCTAGATGCATCCATTTGAAAACAGTTGTAGGACCCTAATCCTAACTCTAGGTTCAGATCATCTTTGTCTAATCCAGTTATGCCGATATACTCGAATTGAAATCCAAGGTACGTGGCATAGAGTTTCAACTCCGGTTCTAAGGTAAGGTTTTCCAACATCCTTGTGCGCCTACCGATATACTTCGGACTGTGGCCCGCGGTACGTGGTAGGGGGGTGTTAACCCAAATAGTTGGCCCAGTTGTGAGGCTCTGTCCCGAACTAAGGTTCTGGAAGAGAGCCCAGCAACGTGAAGACCGGGTAATGATAGGTAATGGAGATTTGAAAAAATGATCACATGCAAGAAATAGATGGCTCTAAGTCCTAGAGAGATAGACTTTTAAAAATCTTTGAAGAAGCATACATTGTTTGCATTCAGATCCTAAATTGAGGAGAGTTGTATTTAGACCTAAGTCTATGTGAACATGAAAATATCTCCTCAATCTGGTCCTACCAAACCATGCCTAGTCTATATGCAGTCAATGTCAGCTAGGTCAGAATCTGGGCTCCTAGGCTCACATGATATAAAAAGTAAAGAGCTGACATTTTGTGAACACAGTTTCAATAATTGAACTAAGTCAAGCATAATTCTGATCAGACAAGGATAGGTCCCATCTCGGTCGCCAAACCTGTTATCGTCGCGAAATTTTTCCCCCGTCTTCCCTTCCTTGCGGAAGAGAGAGAGGGAAACGCTTTCGCGCTTCAAACTTGACCGGATTTTGGAAAATGGTTTTGAAATACTCGCCTCCGTTTTGAAAATTGTGGGAAAATCCATGGGATGGGGTTCGACCTGTCGGTACGAGGTTCGACCGTTCCTGCCGCTTTTAACAGGGGTAATCGAACCAAGGACCAAAATTGTGCTTGACTTAGCTAAATTATCAAAATTGTGTTATATCCTAAATGCACAGAGAATTCAGGCATGTGCTATGAGATTTTGGAAAATGTAAGTTGGAAAATATGATGCATGCTTGGAAAATATTTGGAGTTGAAAAGAATCTCTTAGGAAAAAGATGAAAGTCAATTTCTCAGGAAACTTAGATGAAAAAGGGTTTTTGAAATCACGAGAAAGTTCATAAAGATGTGGGAAAATCATGAATAGTTGAAAATCCTGGGAAAATAGAAGTGATTCTTGAGAAAAAGGTGAACATTTGAAAAAGGAAACACTTCTCAGGAAAACTCTGACTTTGAGGATTTTCTTAGGAAAATGATGGAAAATTTATAGGAAAATTCATTGGAGGAGAAAACTGAACTTGGGAAATTGAAATCCTGGGAATCTTAGCCTTAAAACCCTTGAAAATTTGATTTTTGATTCTTGAGAAAGATTGGAAAACTCTTTTTAAAAATCTTAAGAAATTAACCTTTTCCAAGGAAAATCGAGGGAAACTTTGATCTTGGAAATCCAACTTAGAAGTTTTCTTGAGGGACTGGTTTCCATGGGAAACTGTGAAAACTTGACTTGGGAAAACCGATTTTGGAAAATCTTCAGAGTTTCTTGAGAAATCGATTTCTTGATAATGGAGTTTTCTTAAGAAAATCATGAGAAAACCAATGATTTCATGATGCAAATGACATGGATGTAGGAATGCACTTTGAAAGATTTTCTAAGAAATTTGTTGGAAAAAGGTGTATTAAGTCAAAATAAATCTTTCACATATTCTGACCGTGGCCATGAATATGGTCAGAGTTTATTTGATTTAATGCACATGACTTTGAAAACTTTGGAAATATGATGTGCATTTTAAGATAGCCTAAGAGTGTAGGCTTAATGTGACTAGTAGAAAGATGATGGATCTGGGTCTCGTCCGTATTCCGACTAGGGCCGTAAATATGGATTCCACCGAGTTCATCAACTCCCTAAGAGTTGGTGCACGTGCCATTCGTGAACATCCATAGTGCTTTTGAAAAATGCATGAATCATAGAAACAGGATATTGCATAAATTCAAACTATATGATATGCATCCTAGTCTAAGCAGGAAATTAAATCTCTTATTCCAAAATTTACATTATTACATTACTAAATAAATGAAATAAAAGAAAATTGCAGACTTCAGCTCCTTCTTTTGAATGTCCCTGCCAAACTTGAAATAAGGTTAGCTCAAATATGTGGGTTTTTCCAAGATTTTCCAATAATACTATGAAATTATTGGATTTAATTGGATATAAACCCTAATCTCATGATTTCTTGATATTTGAAATGATGTAAATGCAGGAAATTCGATGGAAAATAGTTTGAAATTCGGAATTGGGGTTAAAATGACCAAAATACCCCTAATTATAAAGTTATACCTTTAAAATCATGGTTTTTTGAAGGAAAACTTGGTAAAATTGAGATTTTGAAATTCAAATTGAATCAAATGATGATGAAATGCAGTAAGAGACATGATGCTAAACACATTAAGACTGTAAAATCAGAATTTGGCATTTTGTAATTTATCCAAAATAACGAATTTCGCTTGTTTTTCGCTTGGATCTGGGTCCTGCGGGACCCTGTTTTGATATTATGGCTAATCCGAACCTCAAATGGATTCCAAATTGCACCAAATTCGGTATGAAGCATCTACTTACTCTGATAAACAGCGTAGAATGCTAAAAATCACTAAATGATATGATTTAAATGCTAAAATTTGAAGAAAATCCTAAAATGGTGGATTTTGCCTATGGATCCGAACCAAATGCAATGCTTAACATGATAATGCAAGATTTACACCATGAAAACTTCTGATATTTTGCAGAATGTTAAAGGACCCGAAATGGAACATTTTTGGTTTTTACAGCCTCGATATTTGAGCCATGGTGAATTCGGCAACAGGGATTTTGTTCTAATAGAGGTAAAAATCACCCTAATCTGATGTAAAATGCTAAAAAAATAGAAAACAGCCATGAAAATTTATTATATTAATCAGAGTTACTCACGACAGCTACATGAACAACTTTTATGTTCATTACTTTGGCATTTGATCAACAGGGACACAGATAAAAATATAACTTTTCATTCCTAAATTGACAGAACAGACAAATGTAGCAAAACAGAGGACTGAAAATAAAAATCCGAAACAGGTATCACAGCTGTTCTAAAAATCACCATTATCCATATGCAAATATAGGACATCTCGGACATAACTTTCACTTTTTATAGTTTTGGATTTGGAGGAACACACAAAGATAAACCATAGCCCTAAGTCGATCCAAAATCTCAGAGGCCCAAATCAGGCTCTGATACGTGTCCCTAACTCTCGGATTTGTGTCAGACATAAAAAAAACTCCGAAAAATCTGAGAAAATCAGGTTAAAAACTATACATTCTCCCAAGTTCAAAAAATCTTTCAGATCGAAAATCGGATCTCCTATGAGGGAGATCTCAATTTTACAAGTCGGCAAATGATTTTCAAAATGCATCCCGGGTAACAAAACCCGACTTATCTTTTTGAACGTTTACCACAATAAACGAATTCAAATGCCTCCGAATTTTTTGAAAGTTTTTAAGGACACCTAAGGGCGCATTCCGTGATTTGTTTGGGATTTTTAATAAAACATAAATGCATGAAATGACGTGTGGACTGACTGACAAAAATATAGAACTACTAAAAATGAACAGAATTGAAATAAATGCTAAATTAATCCTAATTAATTCATGAAATGTGCTAAATGAATGAAACAAAATGCAAATTAAACCTAGCTAAATGCATGAATGCTAAAAATCATCAAGGAGGCATGATTGAATATTTTTATATATGTCATTTCATAAGAATATCTCAATCCATCCCTCGGATGAGCTCTTTCTTCAAACAACTCCCGAATCGAGTTATGAAATCAAATCAAGAGGAAAAGGGGTGCACCTTGCTTCATTAGGCAGCGTTGAAGCTCTTGAAAGGGACAGCTATCACGAGCTTTGTTCGTCCTTCGCTTCGGGCTTCGAATGATTCACCAAGATCGATCCACCGTGCCTTCTTCACTGAGCCAAAGGGGGCGTGAATTCCAAAGTGCAAAAATCAGATTTTCAGGAAGGCTAGGTCGAATTTCCAAGTTCACAAGAGCTAAAAAAAATGGTCTCTCTATGCTGGGCGTGGAGCCTTGTTTTTATAGATTTTCTGAAAAAATTTGAATTTCAAACAGGCTCAATCTGTGCCCTCCATGTGGCGCCATCTCAGGGGGTGCTATCTGGGGGTTTGAAATTCGAATTTGGCTTTTTCAGGGAGCCCTCAGGTGGCGCCACCTCATGGTGGGCTACTTTTATTAAAAATAAAATAAAAATCAAAATGGAGCCAAGTGGAGTCCTGAAATGGCGCCACCTCAAAAGGTGTTCTGAGGTGTAAAGTTGGAACAGTAGGGGCATGCCATATGGCGCCACCTCTGGGGAGTTCAAATGTTTGAAATTTTGCTTTTTCTGCAGGAAAGGAGGGGCTAACATGTGGCATTTCCTCAGAGTGGCTCCTACGATGCCATGTGGCAGGAGAACATGAAGGGAGGAAGCAAAATGCGCCACCTCATAGGGGGGTTTTTCTACCTTTTCTGATGCAGGGATGTCTGGACATGTGGCAGACAAGTGTCAGCTGTCTGAAGAGGCTTTCTCAAATGGCGCCACCTCAGAGGAGAATTTGAATTTCAAATGGAGGTTGACCCTGGAGGAATGGGGGATGGACATGTGGCTCCACCTCAAGGTGGCTCCTACAATGCCATGTGGCAAGAGGGGATAGGCAAGGGACATGTGGCGTCCTTAGAGACCATCTGGAAAAATCAGAGCTCTGGATTTGCGCCACCTAGGAGGAGATTTGAATATTTGAATGGTTTGCTTTTTCTAAAGAAAGCTAGGAGTGACATGTGTCTCCCACTTTTCTGAAAAGAGTAGGGAGAAGACATGTGTCCTCTACTTTTTCTGAAGGAGGTAGAAGAAGACATGTGTCACCTGCTTTTTCTGAAAGAAGCAGAGAATGACACGTGGCTGAGGGGAGAGAAGGAGGGCCAAGCCATGTGGCGCCATCTCAGACAACATGGAAAAGGTAGGAGTTCAGGATCTCGAAATGACATGCTGTGCAGTGCAGTGATATGAAATGCTCATGCAATGATATGCAATGTCATGTCTTATGCAATATAATCTTAAACCAAGACTTGGAGATTCCTGTCTTCTGTCAGGAGTAAAATTTTGAACATTTGAGCTGAAAATAGAGAAATTTTGAGAGTTGCAGATGAAATTTTGACTTTTGTAAGGTCCGGGCTCAGAAAATGACCATTTTTCCCTCCAGCGATTTCAGAGGCTGGATGATGATGCTTGTTGGAAATTTCGGGGAGGTAAATGAAAATTTGGGGTGTTTACAGATGCCCCTCTTTGCTACTAAGCCGGCTCATTGCAGAGCTTAGTGGCAAAGAAAAACACACAAAATTTGGGCTATACATAAAAAAATGCCCCAGTTAGAAGGATCTGACTGGGTGTGAAGAAATTAGCCCGAGGAAGATGGTAGATATGAAGCGAAGAATGGAGAGAAAAGACTCACTCTATGAGAGTGAAATTCAGGTTTTATGCCCTTAACCTGGATGGGACAGAAATACCTCGTATGGAACGAAGCTCAGGTTTGGCCCTTAACCTGATTGGGGATGGAATATCTCATAACATGAGACTCAGGTTTGTACCCTTAACCTGATCGGGCGAAAAATGAAATGCCTCTTTGATTGAGGCTCATGTTTGTACCCTTATCTTGATCGGGCGGAAAATGAAATACCTCTTTGGATGAGGCTCAGGTTTGTACCCTTATCCTGATTGGGCGGAAAATGAAATACCTCTTTGGTTGAGGCTCAGGTTTATACCCTTAACCTGATTGGGCGGAAAATGAAATACCTCTTTGAGTGAGGCTCAGGTTTATACCCTTATCCTGATCGGGTGGAAAATGAAATACCTCTTTGAATGAGGCTCAGGTTTATACCCTTATCCTGATCGGGTGGAAAATGGAATACCTCATCAAAGGAGGCTCAGGTTTGTACCCTTATCCTGATCGGGCGGAAAATGAAATACCTCTTTGGTTGAGGCTCAGGTTTATACCCTTATCCTGATCGGGCGGAAAATGGAATACCTCGTTGAGTGAGGCTCAGGTTTATACCCTTATCCTGATCGGGTGGAAAACGAAATACCTCTTTGAGTGAGGCTCAGGTTTATACCCTTATCCTGATCGGGTGGAAAATGAAATACCTCTTTGAATGAGGCTCAGGTTTATACCCTTATCCTGATCGGGTGGAAAATGGAATACCTCATCAAAGGAGGCTCAGGTTTGTACCCTTATCCTGATCGGCAGAAAATGAAGTACCTCTTTGATTGAGGCTCAGGTTTATACCCTTATCCTGATCGGGCGGAAAATGGAATACCTCTTTGATTGAGGCTCAGGTTTGTACCCTTATCCTGATCTGGCGGAAAATGAAATACCTCTTTGAATGAGGCTCAGGTTTGTACCCTTATCCTGATTGGGCGGAAAATAGAATGGAATCCTCGAAAGAAGAGACCATGATGGAACCTTCAGATTTTGCACAATAAATCCGACAGGGGTTTTGCAAAAGGAAGGAAAATGGGGTCCCTAAAGCTTGAAAATGGATTGATTTTGGGTGCCTTATTGCTGAGACTAAATAGCTTTTGAAATTGCCTTTTGCGAGAAATGATTGGTGGTTCGATCTCGAACCGAAATGGGACTGTCTATGGTGGGACAGTGGGGACACAGGGAAGTGTGCAAATCTGAGAATTCATGCTCTCAAAGAAGGCAAGGAATCAGGTCCTTAAGAGGGATTTAAAATTGGTGTCGGGATGTATCAAAAATGGATATCAAGCTCTCACTTCACGACAGGATAGCTAGAAAATATTGTCAAAATATTGAGAATTTTGTTGTTGATTCAAAGTTTTTGAAAATGTTGCACATGGCTGCAAATATATTCTTTCTCTTCTATAAAAAAGTATTACCTCCAAACAAGGTTCACTTCGTAGAATCGAGATTGGAAATCCAAATTACTTGCGATTGACCTTCTTCAAGGAAGTTATCAATTTCCTTGATATGAATAGGAAAGAGAATTTGATATTATGAAAGCCATTGATGAAAGAGTATTGATAATAGAATTTCATAAATTTAAAGAAGATTCTTAATAGATTTGGCAGTTTGATATCCTGAGAGCTTCTCTCCTGATACTCTTTCGGCTCTCTGGTGTTTTGGCTATATTCTCCTTCATTTTGGAGATGTTCTGATTTTTTTCTCTCTTTCTTTTTCCTCTCTTTCTCTCTTTTGGAAGGGTACGTCACAAACTCCTTCAACTTGGAGATGTTTCGATCCTTCTTGGACGATGTTGGCTCATGGGTTTGAGAATCTGAAATTAAATATCTTTTAGGGATTGTCGAGAGGTTCATCGCATCTGCCTTCATCTCGACAGTGCTTTGGACTTTCCCTGGAAGGATCCGTCACAAACTCCGTCATCTTGGAGATGTTTCAAATCTTCTTTGGCCCCGGGGGTCTACTCGCTTAATTCGTCTTCATCTTGACGACAAGTGAGAGATCCCTTTTGCGGATATTTAATTGCAGCTTAGGTGATTTGGAGGAGACAGGGCTTGGATAATTGCTCTCTTTTCTAGCACTCAGGATATTTTCACTGCCTCACTTTACAAGAATAATCTTTAAAATGTGCCATTGACTGCGATCAATATCAATCATTTATGGCTTTTCAATAACATTGAATCTTCTTTTCTGGCCATATCAAGGATTTATCCTTCATCCTTTTGGTTGGCCGATAGAAAGAGTTTGAATTTTGAATCTCTTTTTGCAAAAGCTTCACTCTTTTGGAAGTAATGCTGAAGGTAAATTGAAATAGAGATTTGTGCAATAAAGATTCTGAAATCAACAATTAATTGAAAAAATTTTCTCGAAATCCTTGGTGAAAGTGAGTATTTGAAGTCTGGCTCAACACATCCGTGACGAAAATTCTCCTCTCCTTTCCGAAGTGGATGACTATCAGTTCACTGAGAACAATATCAGTTTGATTAAGGACGACTATCAGTTCAAAGGAGAACGATTATCAGTTCGATGAAGAACGACTATTAGTTCGCTGGGAACACTTATCAGTTCACTTGGAACACTATCAGTTCGATGAAGAACGATTATCATTTCACTTAGAACACTATTAGTTCACTTGGGAACACTGAAGAACGAGTATCAGTTTAATTGGAACACTATCAGTTCACTTGGGAACACTATCAGTTCGATGAAGAACGACTATCAGTTCGCTTGGAACACTATCAGTTCACTGAAGAACGATTATCAGTTCGCATGGAACACTATCAGTTCACTGAAGAACGACTATCAGTTCACTTGGAACACTATCAGTTCAATGGAGAACAACTATCAGTTCACTTGGAACACTATCAGTTCAATGGAGAACGACTATCAGTTCGCTTGGAACACTATCAGTTTGATGAAGAACGTCTATCAGTTCGCTTGGAACACTATCAGTTCAATGAAGAACAACTATCAGTTCACTTGGAACACTATCAGTTCAATGGAGAACAACTATCAGTTCACTTGGAACACTATCAGTTTGATTAGGAACGACTATCAGTTCACTTGGAACACTATCAGTTCAATGGAGAACAACTATCAGTTCACTTGGAACACTATCAGTTCAATGGAGAATGACTATCAGTTCGCTTGGAACACTATCAGTTCGATGAAGAACGACTATCAGTTCGCTTGGAACACTATGAGTTCAATGAAGAACGACTATCAGTTCGCTTGGAACACTATCAGTTCGCTTGGAACACTATCAGTTCACTTGAGAACACTATCAGTTTGATTAGGAACGACTATCAGTTCACTTGGAACACTATCAGTTCAATGGAGAACAACTATCAGTTCACTTAGAACACTATCAGTTCAATTGAGAACGACTATCAGTTCGCTTGGAACACTATCAGTTCGATGAAGAACGACTATCAGTTCGCTTGGAACACTATCAGTTCAATGAAGAACGACTATCAGTTCGCTTGGAACACAATCAGTTCACTTGGGAACACTATCAGTTCAATGAAGAATGACTATCAGTTCACTGGGAACAATATCAGTTCAATGAAGAACAAGGACCATTATAGAGAGTTGGATTGCTTCTGTGAATGGTTTCAGGATTATCCCCTTATCCTGAACGGGGAATATAAATTGGATGACCTGGCGGTCGAAATTTGAGAATTTTGGAAATTGGGTAACCCGGAAGTCGGAATTGAAGAATTGAATGACCCAAGGATTTGAATTGGAATTGGTGGGCAAAATATCAAATTTGAGAAATCGAGTGACCCTTGGATCAATGCAGAAGAATGAATGGCTTAAGTCAGAGCTCGAATAAAGTAAAGAGATCACGAGTCGGAACCCGGATCAACAAAGGAAAATAAAGAGCTCGGGTCAGAGCTTGAATGAATAGAGAGATCTCAAGTCGGAACTCGGATCAATCAAAAGAAAAATGAAGAGCTCGAGTTAGAGCTCGAATGATGTAGAGATCTCGAGTCGGAACCCGGATCAATAAAAGAAAATGAAGAGCTCGAATGAATAAAGAGATCTCGAGTCGAAACCCGGATCAACAAAAGAAGATAATTTACAGGAAAACCTGAGTCGGAACTCAGTTTTTTAAAAATTATTTGAAAGAAAACCTGTGTCGAAACTCGGTTTTTCAAAGAGAATATATGGACCAACTTGAAAGTTGGATTTTGAAAGAAAGCTGAATCGAAATTCAGATCTTCAGAGGAGAACCCGGTTAGGGGATCAAAATTTTGCAAATTGTCAGTGCAGGAGCTGGATTTTTGAAAAGAGGATTCTATCTGCAGAATTTTGAGGAGAAATCAATAGAGATTGTAAGATGGAAAATCATTCATAGTCTCAGGATTTATCCCTTATCCTGAATGGGAAATGGAATTGGGTGCATAGTTAATGCAAATGCAATGCACATGAAATGCAAATGAAGTGCAAATGAATGCAAATTGATGCAAATAAGTGCATATATATGCAAAATGAGAGAATGGTTTATCCTGCCTGCATACAGGATGTTTTGAGGTAAAGATAAATTTTCAAAAAAAAAATGCCCCAGTGTAACTAGGGAGGAAAATTTTGAATAAAAGAAGGATAATTGATGAATAAGGCGACAAGCTTCTTGACTGATAGATGTCCTCAAGATCATTCCTCACAAGAGAGACATTATAAAAAGGTAGAGGAAGTAAATAAGATGGCACCAAGCTATTGAAAAATTTGATGACTTTCTTAATGCTTTAAAATCAAGGAAAGAGAATGGGATTACATTATTCTTTTGAAAAAGCAAGATAAGAAATGGGAAATTGTTGGCATTGTCATCTTCTTGAATGATTGTAGAAAAAATCTTTGTCAGAATGACTAGTCCTCCTTTTTATCTTCAACGAGGAGCTTCTTGTCAATGCAGTCTTGAACAATGTTCTTAAGGACAAAGCAGTTTTCTGTATCGTGCCCTAATGCTCGATGAAACTTGCAAAATTGTTCTTTGAATCTACCCATAATTGCTGGGGATCATCGACTTTAGGCAACCGAACAAGTTCTTTCTCAAGCATATACTCGAGTATACTCTCGAGTGTCTGATCCAGAGGGGTGAATTCTCGATCAGTTCTCCAGTCTTTGCGCTTTGATTTTTCCTGATCTTTCTTTTGATGTTGAGGGCTGGATTGGAGAGGTTTATTACTGTTGATGTCCTTCGATTTTTGCCTTTTGATTCTCTCCAAACTGTAGCCATGATCATTCTTGTTGCCTTTGCTATTGTTGAAAGATTTGGCCGCAAAAGTAAAATGAGCCTTCTTCTTTTGTTCACCTTGAGGGTTATTCTTGGAAAATGTGAAGCCTTCATAGACTCCATTCTCCACGCTCAGCTCGAGCCATTCCGCTCGCTCAATGAGTTCAACAAAAGATTTGGATGGTGAGGTAGAAATTAATCCTCTCAGAGGTTGCGAAAAATTATTGAGGATCAATGATAAAGCATGTCTTTCTGATATAGGATCCCTCATTTTGTTGCAGGTCTCTTTCCATCTGCGAATGAAGTCCCGTGCTTTTTCATTCTCATTCTGCCTTAAATTACAGAGATGACTTAATGTAGGAAGCGCCTATGTGTTGAACAAGAAGCGTTCAATGAATAGATTCACAACTTTGTCGAACTCCTTGAGCTCGATGGGATTGATATGCTCAGCATACCATTTGGCGGCAACTCCTTCCAAGCTGCGGGGGAAGCATAGAAATAGTGCTCTGTTATCTCTCTTAAACCTTGAGCACTCAGCAAAAAATGTGGCGAGATGTGCTTTCGGGTCGCCAGAACCATCGAACTTGATGAATTTACGAGGCAGGTTTTCCATATTTTCATCCCCTTCTAAACCATCATAAAAGTCCTCACTGGTAAAGACTTTCTTGCCCTTGTCGCGGGCTTGCAGATCTTTTACCACTCTAGCCATTTCTTTGAACTGCGCTTGCAACTGATTTGTCACTGCTTGAACTTTTGTCTTGCGAGTGATCTCTGGAATGATCTCGCATTCTTCCTCGGTATCATCTTCGTCTGAAGTATCTTGAACATTCTCCTCAGAGGACTTGGTTGATCTCTTTGCCACACGATCTCTAATTGTCTGACTGAATGGATTTTTGTCTGAGCTGGTGCCAGCCTGTTCACTCATCATCCTCTTCATCATTTTCTGAAACATCGCGTACATCTGAGGGTCGATACCGTCATCTCCTGGCTGCTCTTGGTCTTTGTCTGACCTTGGCGAATTCATCTCTCCTTCTGATGTTGATGAATAGCTGATACGCTGAATTGGTGCAGTCTTCTTCCCTGACCTTGTTTGAACCATCAAATGCTGCGAAGGCTCTCTGCAGGATAAAGTCTTGATTAGACTCTGAGGAAATTTTTGGATTGGGAAGAAAATTATATGGTGGACAATTGGAAGAATATCCCATTACTAGGGATGGAGTCACCGCTGGAATTGCGACAATTGTGTTGTCATTCTTTGTAAGAGAAACAATGGAAAATGTGCCTTGTTACCTAGGCGAGGTCGTCAACCACGAGGAAAACACCATTTTGAAGGAAAGAGATATCTCTTAAAAAAAACAATCCAAAAACGGATTCAGAATTAGGAGAAGGCAAGTGGGTAAACAATTTTCACCGCGATAATCAAGGTATTCACGAGGAAAATAAGATGAAGAATTTTTGCAAATAGACAAAAGGATTGAAAATCCAATGAGAGAAAACATATGATTTTGGGAAAATTGCAGGCAGGATAAAAAAAATGCAGCTGGAAATTCGAGATCCAGTGGAACGGGAGAATGGAAAAACACCTGGAGTTTTGAAAGAAATTGGATATTTGGGAAAATCTTCCAGGGTTTGAGAAAATAAAGGAAAAAGGATGAGAATATGGGTATTTGAAAATAGTTTGGAAAAAAATGTAAGAAAATAGAGGTAACAAACAAACAATCACATCCTGCATAAACATTTATGCACATACAACACTCCCTAAAAGGCTGACTCTAGATGCATCCATTTGAAAACAGTTGTAGGACCCTAATCCTAACTCTAGGTTCAGATCATCTTTGTCTAATCCAGTTATGCCGATATACTCGAATTGAAATCCAAGGTACGTGGCATAGAGTTTCAACTCCGGTTCTAAGGTAAGGTTTTCCAACATCCTTGTGCGCCTACCGATATACTTCGGACTATGGCCCGCGGTACGTGGTAGGGGGGTGTTAACCCAAATAGTTGGCCCAGTTGTGAGGCTCTGTCCCGAACTAAGGTTCTGGAAGAGAGCCCAGCAACGTGAAGACCGGGTAATGATAGGTAATGGAGATTTGAAAAAATGATCACATGCAAGAAATAGATGGCTCTAAGTCCTAGAGAGATAGACTTTTGAAAATCTTTGAAGAAGCATACATTGTTTGCATTCAGATCCTAAATTGAGGAGAGTTGTATTTAGACCTAAGTCTATGTGAACATGAAAATATCTCCTCAATCTGGTCCTACCAAACCATGCCTAGTCTATATGCAGTCAATGTCAGCTAGGTCAGAATCTGGGCTCCTAGGCTCACATGATATAAAAAGTAAAGAGCTGACATTTTGTGAACACAGTTTCAATAATTGAACTAAGTCAAGCATAATTCTGATCAGACAAGGACAGGTCCCATCTCGGTCGCCAAACCTGTTATCGTCGCGAAATTTTTCCCCCGTCTTCCCTTCCTTGCGGAAGAGAGAGAGGGAAACGCTTTCGCGCTTCAAACTTGACCGGATTTTGGAAAATGGTTTTGAAATACTCGCCTCCGTTTTGAAAATTGTGGGAAAATCCATGGGATGGGGCTCGACCTGTCGGTACGAGGTTCGACCGTTCCTGCCGCTTTTAACAGGGGTAATCGAACCAAGGACCAAAATTGTGCTTGACTTAACTAAATTATCAAAATTGTGTTCTATCCTAAATGCATAGAGAATTCAGGCATGTGCTATGAGATTTTGGAAAATGTAAGTTGGAAAATATGATTCATGCTTGGAAAATATTTGGAGTTGAAAAGAATCTCTTAGGAAAAAGATGAAAGTCAATTTCTCAAGAAACTCAGATGAAAAAGTGTTTTTGAAATCACGAGAAAGTTCATAAAGATGTGGGAAAATCATGAATAGTTGAAAATCCTGGGAAAATAGAAGTGATTCTTGAGAAAAAGGTGAACATTTGTAAAAGGAAACACTTCTCAGGAAAACTCTGACTTTGAGGATTTTCTTAGGAAAATGATGGAAAATTTATAGGAAAATTCATTGGAGGAGAAAACTGAATTTGGGAAATTGAAATCCTGGGAATCTTAGCCTTAAAACCCTTGAAAATTTGATTTTTGATTCTTGAGAAAGATTGGAAAACTCTTTTTAAAAATCTTAAGAAATTAACCTTTTCCAAGGAAAATCGAGGGAAACTTTGATCTTGGAAATCCAACTTAGAAGTTTTCTTGAGGGACTGGTTTCCATGGGAAACTGTGAAAACTTGACTTGGGAAAAACGATTTTGGAAAATCTTCAGAGTTTCTTGAGAAATCGATTTCTTGATAATGGAGTTTTCTTAAGAAAATCATGAGAAAACCAATGATTTCATGATGCAAATGACATGGATGCAGGAATGCACTTTGAAAGATTTTCTAAGAAATTTGTTGGAAAAAGGTGTATTAAGTCAAAATAAATCCTTCACATATTCTGACCGTGGCCATGAATATGGTCAGAGTTTATTTGATTTAATGCACATGACTTTGAAAACTTTGGAAATATGATGTGCATTTTAAGATAGCCTAAGAGTGTAGGCTTAATGTGACTAGTAGAAAGATGATGGATCTGGGTCTCGTCCGTATTCCGACTAGGGCCGTAAATATGGATTCCACCGAGTTCATCAACTCCCTAAGAGTTGGTGCACGTGCCATTCGTGAACATCCATAGTGCTTTTGAAAAATGCATGAATCATAGAAACAGGATATTGCATAAATTCAAACTATATGATATGCATCCTAGTCTAAGCAGGAAATTAAATCTCTTATTCCAAAATTTACATTATTACATTACTAAATAAATGAAATAAAAGAAAATTGCAGACTTCAGCTCCTTCTTTTGAATGTCCCTGCCAAACTTGAAATAAGGTTAGCTCAAGTATGTGGGTGTTTCCAAGATTTTCCAATAATACTATGAAATTATTGGATTTAATTGGATATAAACCCTAATCTCATGCTTCCTTGATATTTGAAATAATGTAAATGCAGGAAATTCGATGGAAAATAGTTTGAAATTTGGAATTGGGGTTAAAATGACCAAAATACCCCTAATTATAAAGTTATACCTTTAAAATCATGGTTTTTTGAAGGAAAACTTGGTAAAATTGATATTTTGAAATTCAAATTGAATCAAATGATGATAAAATGCAGTAAGAGACATGATGCTAAACACATTAAGACTGTAAAATCAGAATTTGGCATTTTGTAATTTATCCAAAATAACGAATTTCGCTTGTTTTTCGCTTGGATCTGGGTCCTGCGGGACCCTGTTTTGATATTATGGCTAATCCGAACCTCAAATGGATTCTAAATTGCACCAAATTCGGTATGAAGCATCTACTTACTCTGATAAACAGCCTAGAATGCTAAAAATCACGAAATGATATGATTTAAATGCTAAAATTTGAAGAAAATCCTAAAATGGTGGATTTTGCCTATGGATCCGAACCAAATGCAATGCTTAACATGATAATGCAAGATTTACACCATGAAAACTTCTGATATTTTGCAGACTGTTAAAGGACCTGAAATGGAACATTTTTGGTTTTTACAGCCTCGAGATTTGAGCCATGGTGAATTCGGCAACAGGGATTTAGTTCTAATAGAGGTAAAAATCACCCTAATCTGATGTAAAATGCTAACAAAATAGAAAACAGCCATGAAAATTTATGATATTAATCAGAGTTACTCACGACAGCTACATGAACAACTTTCATGTTCATGACTTTGGCATTTGATCAACAGGGACACAGATAAAAATATAACTTTTCATTCCTAAATTGACAGAACAGACAAATGTAGCAAAACAGAGGACTGAAAATAAAAATCCGAAACAGGTATCACAGCTGTTCTAAAAATCACCATCTTCCATATGCAAATAGAGGACATCTCGGACATAACTTTAACTTTTTACAGTTTTGGATTTGGAGCTACACACAAAGATAAACCATAGCCCTAAGTCGATCCAAAATCTTAGAGGCACAAATCAGGCTCTAATACGTGTCCCTAACTCTCGGATTTGTGTCAGACATAAAAAAAACTCTGAAAAATATGAGAAAATCAGGTTACGAACTAGACATTCTCCCGAGTTCAGAAAATCTTTCGGATCGAAAATCAAATCTCCTATGAGGGAGATCTCAATTTTACAAGTTGGCAAATGATTTTCAAAATGCATCCCGGGTAACAAAGTCCGACTTATCTTTTTGAACGTTTTCCATAGTAAACGAATTCAAATGCCTCCGAATTTTTGGCAAGTTTCTAAGAACACCTAAGGGCGCATTCCATGATTTTTTTGGGATTTTTAATAAAATATAAATGCATGAAATGACGTGTGGGCTGACTGACAAAAAGAAAGAACTACTGAAAATGAACAGAATTGAAATAAATGCTAAATTAATCCTAATTAATTCATGAAATGTGCTAAATGAATGAAACAAAATGCAAATTAAACCTAGCTAAATGCATGAATGCTAAAAATCATCAAGGAGGCATGATTGAATATTTTTATATATGTCGTTTCATAAGAATAGCTCAATCCATCCCTCGGATGAGCTCTTTCTTCAAACGACTCCCGAATCAAGTTATGAAATCAAATCAAGAGGAAAAGGGGTGCACCTTGCTTCGTTAGGCAGCGTTGAAGCTCTTGAAAGGGACAGCTATCACGAGCTTCGTTCGTCCTTCGCTTCGGGCTTCGAATGATTCACCAAGATCGATCCACCGTGCCTTCTTCACTGAGCCAAAGGGGGCGTGGATTCCAAAGTGCAAAAATCGAATTTTCAGGAAGGCTAGGTTGAATTTCCAAGTTCACAAGAGCTAAAAAAAATGGTCTCTCTATGCTGGGCGTGGAGCCTTGTTTTTATAGATTTTCTGAAAAAAATTTGAATTTCAAACAGGCTCAATCTGAGCCCTCCATGTGGCGCCATCTCAGGGGGTGCTATCTGGGGGTTTGAAATTCGAATTTGGCTTTTGCAGGGAGCCCTCAGGTGGCGCCACCTCATGGTGGGCTACTTTTATTAAAAATAAAATAAAAATCAAAATGGAGCCAAGTGGAGTCCTGAAATGGCGCCACCTCAAAAGGTGTTCTGAGGTGTAAAGTTGGAACAGTAGGGGCATGCCATGTGGCGCCACCTCTGGGGAGTTCAAATGTTTGAAATTTTGCTTTTTCTGCAGGAAAGGAGGGGCTAACATGTGGCATTTCCTCAGAGTGGCTCCTACGATGCCATGTGGCAGGAGAACATGAAGGGAGGAAGCAAAATGCGCCACCTCATAGGGGGGTTTTTCTACCTTTTCTGATGCAGGGATGTCTGGACATGTGGCAGACAAGTGTCAGCTGTCTGAAGAGGCTTTCTCAAATGGCGCCACCTCAGAGGAGAATTTGAATTTCAAATGGAGGTTGACCCTGGAGGAATGGGGGATGGACATGTGGCTCCACCTCAGGGTGGCTCCTACAATGCCATGTGGCAAGAGGGGATAGGCAAGGGACATGTGGCGTCCTTAGAGACCATCTGGAAAAATCAGAGCTCTGGATTTGCGCCACCTAGGAGGAGATTTGAATATTTGAATGGTTTGCTTTTTCTAAAGAAAGCTAGGAGTGACATGTGTCTCCCACTTTTTTGAAAAGAGTAGGGAGAAGACATGTGTCCTCTACTTTTTCTGAAGGAGGTAGAAGAAGACATGTGTCACCTGCTTTTTCTGAAAGAAGCAGAGAATGACACGTGGCTGAGGGGAGAGAAGGAGGGCCAAGCCATGTGGCGCCATCTCAGACAACATGGAAAAGGTAGGAGTTCAGGATCTCGAAATGACATGTTGTGCAGTGCAGTGATATGAAATGCTCATGCAATGATATGCAATGTCATGTCTTATGCAATATAATCTTAAACCAAGACTTGGAGATTCCTGTCTTCTATCAGGAGTAAAATTTTGAACATTTGAGCTGAAAATAGAGAAATTTTGAGAGTTGCAGATGAAATTTTGACTTTTGTAAGGTCCGGGCTCAGAAAATGACCATTTTTCCCTCCAGCGATTTCAGAGGCTGGATGATGATGCTTGTTGGAAATTTCGGGGAGGTGAATGAAAATTTGGGGTGTTTACACTGGTTTGGACACATCTGTCTGGACTATTGCTTAGGACCCGAGCATGGGCCCAGGTCTGAGTCAAACGGCTGCAAAACATGAACCGAATCTGGTTCAGGTGGTGCGCTTAGGTGCTTGCATACGGGCAAGTCTGGACCGAATGTCCAGACTTGCTGTCAGTTTTCTGGGAACCATCTGGTCCATTGGCGTGGGTCTAGACCTCTGTTCAGACCAGTAGGCTGCGTGGCCTGCATTGCATGGCAGCAGTACCCACTATAGTTTATGGATGGTGACTTCGGTCAGAGCGCCACATTGCCGGTTCGGGCAAGTCTGGACCGAATGTTCAGACTTTCCACCGGGTTTTGGGGACCCCATGGTCCAGCTGCATGGGTCTGGACCTTTGTCCAGACTAGTGGGACGCTAGGATTTGCGTGGCTGCAGCGCTTTTACAGAGTTTTGGGAGACCTCGCTCCCGAGTTACGCCTAGAGGTGCGGCTGCGGCCCCGTGTCTGTAATTTGGGATGGTGTGTGTTGCGATTTTGGGGCCAAAGCGTGGCCTTAGTGCAACCAGTATATGATGTTGCTGCAGCAGTTTGGGGCAGCAAGCGGTCGGGCCCCACCCTTGTCGTTTCACGGTTTTTCGCTTAGTATGGCCGTTTGGTTTAGTTGCACATCTCAAAAATACCACGACTTTTGCCATATCATCACTTAGCAAATGTTTTCCCTTGACGTGGTAACGAAAATATATATATTTTTTCATTTTGTAATGACATTTCACTTATGTCACTTACGCGCAACATAGTTGGCAATTATGTGGTTGGCGAGGTACATGAAGCAAATTAAAGATCCTATGCATTGTTACGAATCAAAGAAAAGCAAGAAATTCACATGTTTATTGTTTTTGCACTTAATTGGGTTAATTAGAATCATGGGATTGATAAATTAGGCATTATGTTTCCCAATAAGTGTTCATACTACTCGTCACTTGCACATTTCTCGACACACATTGATTTCTGGTTGCGCATTTTAACTCTCGATTACAAATCACATGGGATAATGACATGTAGCATGATGGTTGATTACTTGTTAGATATGCCAACTATTTTTGAGTACGCATGTGATAGAGACTCGTGGTTGGTAGAACTCCTTGGCGAGTTAGTGTGGGCGATAGACCCACCTCGTGAGAGGAGCTCACTAATGATAACAACATGACATCATACATACTTTCTCTGCTGAGTGCATCTCGTGCGACGTATCTCTAGAGAGGCCTTGCCTTAGATAGTCAGTTGACGAAATGCTCCTTATTGCAATTAAATGCTACCACAACTATACTTGGCCCCTCTCTTCAGATATGCTAAATTGCTTCACTACAATGCACATACATGTACGCATGCACTGTTTAAGTTATTCTACCTGCTTAAGTTATGGTTAAGATTCATTGTACTGTTACTTGGGGTTAACACCTTGAGAGTCAAGCTCACTTATGCTAGAGATACATAGTTTATAAGTTGTTTACACATTTCGTAGAGACTTCTTACCTTGGCTAAATGTTTCTTACTGTCTCATCTTGATGCACATTGTTTTATATCGTTACATTGCTGGTTCTCGTACTTGTCACAACATGTACTTATATGTCCACTTGTACTTATGCATTGTTCACAATACTTTATTTGTTCTGTGATGTCTTCTTTTAAATCGTTGTAATTTTTGAAAAGATTTTTAAATGTAAAACATGTGAAAACTAGACATCAAATAATAAAAACCGGTTCTCACTAGTGGATGAGACCGGGTCGAACTCAGGGAACAGGAATATTTCGTATTCAAGTACACAAATCTAAACTAATCTTTATTGCCGAATTATTAAAATGTAAAATGTTCAAGAAATGTAAAATCAACTAACTATTACAATGAATGAATACCCTTCGCAGAGGGCGTAAAGTGCAATATTTACAAACCCAATTAAATTCCTAATTCTAAACTGAAAAGTAAAAAAAAAAAAAACTCTACTCTTCGTACTTTGTGTCACGTAATCGCTTCCGCTCCAATCCTGTGCAATCCTGCACAAATCAAATGAATACGAGCAGTACAAGAGATCGAAATAGAAATTGTACTAAACAGCTTATTTAAATGATAAAAATATTATGACTAAGCACTTTTATGAACTAAATTTAAAATCAAAACTAACTAACAACTAACTCAATTAACTAACAAGACAGTAAACTAACTATGAAAACAAAACAAGAAATCAATGAAGGAAACATGAATTGACTGTAATAAAAGAACAAGAATTCAAGAATTTGAAAAACAACATTAACTCCAAGAATTAAAGAAAACAGGAAATTTAATGCATTAAAAAGGAAACTAACTGTAATGTAAAAACATGAATTTAAAGAATGAAACAAACAGAAAATTAGAATGAAAACAAGTGGAAAATTCAGTATTACAAAAACAAAAAATGACTTGAATAATAAAAAAAAATCAGGAAATACGAAACTGGAAATGAAAAAATGGAAAACAGGGAATTGGAAATGGAAGAAACAGGAATTGAGCTAAAAAAAATTGGAAAATGACAAGTAGAGATGAAAATTCAGATGCAAACGAATCCAAAGCAAATGCCTACAGAAAATTAAATGTAAAACAAGCAAATGAACACAGAACAACAAAATCAATTAAATGAAAGAGAGTAAACATGAACGCTATTAAGAAAAACAACAAATACATCAAATCAACAAAAACAAAAACTCAACGAATGTGAAACATTAGAATAACAGAACATGAAACAGGAAATTAGCAGAATATACTAACCGATGAATGCAAAACTAAAACAAGAAATGATAAAAACAGTAAACACGATATCAAATACTGCAAAAGAGGGAAATCAATGTTGAAACAAAAAAATGAAAATCACATTGAAAAAGAAAATGAACATCACATTGAAACAGAAAATGAAAACAGAAATTATGGAACACGGTAAAACCAGAAATTTAAAAACTGCAAAAACAGGAAATAGAAATGAAAATCTATTGTATTTACGATATTATGATGAAAATGGAAATCAAAACACACAATTACTGAATTAAAACAAACTGAAAATCAAATCAACGGAAAAAAAATCAATAGAATACAAACAGGAAAACGGATTGAAAAGGTAATCAGCATCCGATCTATCGATTCTTTTCTTTTTTGTTTTTAGTTTTTCTTTGTTTTTTTTTTTCTTTTGGGCTTTACAAAAATAGCAACCAGCAACCAGAAGAAGATCTGAAGAAGAAGAAGAAGAAGAAGAAGAAGAAGAAGAAGAAGAAGAAGAAGAAGAACTGAAGAAGAAGAAGATCAATCGGAATAAGAAGAAGAAGAAGAAGATCAAAAAAAAGAAGAAGAAGAAGAAGAAGAAGAAGAAGAAGAAGAAGAAGAGGAATTGGAAGAAGAAGATGAAGAAGAAGAAGATGAAGAACAACTCACCGTGCCTTGAGAGGGGTTAGAGGAGAATGGCCTCCAGCATCCACACCGTCGCCGGAATGAAGAGATTCCACCACCACCACCGGCTGGATTGAATAGAGCAAGAGGGAGAAGGGGAAGGTAGGTCAAGAAAGAGCCGGTGATGGTGGAGGAGGGTGAGAAAAGAGGGAAGAGAGGGAAAGAGAACACGGTCTGGCGTGAATTGGGGGAGACGATTAAAAATTTTTCGTTTTTGGGTTTTTAAAAACATTCAAACCGGTTCACCGATTTGTAACAGTTTTTCTTGGTTATTTTTTTAAAAAATTAAACCGGTTAAACCGGTTTATAACAGAATAATTTCAGCTTTAAAAATAAAAAACCTTATAAACCGGTTTATTATAAAATTTTCAAAAGTTAAAAACTATTTATTTATAAAGAAACTCAAAATAAACTATTCTAACTAATATTTTTTTTCTTCTTTTCTAAAAAACAAACACTTAAAATGAATATAAAACTATTTTTCTCCATTTTTTATTTTTTATTTTTATTTTTACTGAAAACTAAAACTAAAATACTATGTTAATATCAAACATTAAAATATGTACTAAAATATACAAATAAAGCTATTTTTCATACATTTTCTGTTTTGAAATCATTTTAGCTCATTTAACGAAAACTAACATAAACTTGGGTTTTTAAAACATTTTTTTCATAAAATCATGCATATTTTAATGTTAATTCTCCTTGAAATATATGCAAGATCAAATACCCCCATGCTTATGTTTTGCTAGTCCTCGAGCAAACTAGAAAAATGCATGAAATGAAAACTATCACCTAACTCACTTTTGTAGGAATCACGGTTGCATTTAGCTCATGCAACAAGCCCTTTCAACCCCTGGGTTACCCCAGTGGACGAGTAAGGTCTCGTGAGGGTTTGCAGTGATGCTACCCACAAACATCTCTGTCATGTATGCAAAATATTACACATCCTCATAAGCAGTAGGTAATTAAAGACTTTGTTTTCACAAATATTTCATGTTACAAAAAAAATCAAAACATAATTAGAGTCTTTTATATACCACCACAGAAAAAGAATTTCTTTCACTTTTCTAAATATCATAATTATTTATGTTTTATTCTTAGAAAATCCAATAAAAACTAGTTATTATTTACTTATCCTCACTCATATGTTTTCTGCATAGGTTTTCTCAATCACTTCTAAGCACTGAACTTTTCTTTCTTTTTAAGCTCTTTTCTCTTTTTTTTTTTTTCTTTTCACATTTTTTTTTTTATAGCTTGCGTGTGGTCTGCTTTTATGCCTTGTGCAATGTCAATATCTTCTATACTTTTTCAATGCATACCAAAAGATATCAACTAAGACATAAAAGTGACTTCCTTCATTCACCCTTATAACATGAGAGTCAAACATTTCAACTTGTATCTGTTCTCAGCTACTTAGGATCACGAAGTTTTCCACTCTCCTTTTCGAAATGGAATTAAAAGTTTCAACTTACATCTAAGTTCCATCTACTAAGGATTGTGGAATTATCCAAACAACCTAACGCATGCTTCTTTTCTCTTTTTGAGCTCTTTTTTTATGCTTTTGTTCATTTGCTTAGTTTTTCAAAAATAGAACTGTGCATATTCATATTTATGATTCAAAATAAATTCTAACATGTATCTATCATCATTTCTTTGAAATTCGCATAAACAACCATAATTTTTAGATCTATGTCAGAAAAATTTTTCGTGGGGCTTAAAAATCCTCTAAAAACATCAGATTTGAAATAACATTCATATAAGTTCAAACTCTTTCTTTAAAAACCTACTTTTCATGAGAGATGTGTAAACATGTGCAAGAACATAAACAGAAATATCCAGGTGTGCAAACTACACCCTCCCCCATGCATGAATGACACTGTCCCAGTGGCACTCCCCCATGCTTATATGAAACTAAGTGAATGCACATGAGAGGAAATAAATGAGGGAAAAGAGTAGAATAACCTGACATGAATTAAAAATACACGTTCTATGAATGTAATGAATGCAATGTATACATGACAAAACATGAAAACCATGAATGAAACAAAAGAACATGAAAAACTCATGAATAAAACGAAAAAGTAAAAATAAAATAAAATCTATAAATTCTAAGCAAATCTAATAATATACAAGATATGGGTTGCCTCCCACAAAGCGCTAAGTTTCACGTCCCCAGCCAGACGGATCCCTGGAAAAACCTTCATCGTCCATGAGATCAATGGACATGAAGTCAGGCTCAACCGGGCTCTATGAAGAAAAGAGTGTCATCTGTGACACTACGCACTGTGTTTCCATCCCGTCTACCTCTAACTGTAGGATCATAACTCTCTCGACGTGAAGAACAGAGATTAGTCTCATCTGAGTGTTATCGTCGCGAAAATTTTTCCCCCGTCTTCCCTTCCTTGCGGAAGAGAGAAAGAGGAAACGCTTCCGCGCTTCAAACTTGACCGAATTTTGGAAATTATTTTGAAATACTCGCCTCCGTTTTGAAAATTGCGGGAAAATCCATGGGATGGGGCTCGACCTGTCGGTACGAGGTTCGACCGTTTCTGCCGCCTTTAACAGGGGTAATCGAACCAAGGACCAAAACTATGCTTGACTTAGTTAAATTATCAAAATCGTGTTCTATCCTAGATGCACAAAGAATTCAGGCATGTGCTATGAGATTTTGGAAAATGCAAGTTGGAAAACATGATGTATGCTTAGAAAACATTTGGAGTTGGAAAGAATCTCTCAGGAAAAGGGTCAATTTCTCAGGAAACTCAGATAAAAAGGGGTTTTTGAAAACATGAGAAAGCTTATAAAGATGTGAGAAAATCAGGAATAGTTGAAAATCTTGGGAAAATGGAAAAAAAAGGTGAACCTTTGAAAAGGGAAATACTTCTTAGGAAAACTTGGACTTTGAGAGTTTTCTTAGGAAAATAATGAAAAATTTATAGGAAAACTCATTGGGGAAGGAAATTCAAAACTTGGGAAATTGAAATCCTAGGAAATTTTACCCTTGAAATATTTGGAAATCGATTTTGATCTTGGGGAAGGATTGGAAAACTCTTTTGAATCTCTTAAGAAAATATCATTTTCCAGGGAAAACTGTGGAAAAACTTGTCTTTGGAAAACCGATTTTGAAACATCCTTAGAGTTTCTTGAGAAATCGATTTCTTGAGAATGAAGTTTTCTTGAGAAAATCTTGAGAAAATCAATGATTTCATGATGCAAATGACATGAGTAAATGAATGCCCTTTAAAAAGATTTTCTGAGGAATTGGTTGGAAAATGTGCATTAAGTCCAAATAAATCCTTCACATATTCTGACTGTGGCCATGAATATATTCAGAATTTAGTTGATTTGATGCACATGATTTTGAAAACTTTGGAAATATGATGTGCATTTTAAGATAGCCTAAGAGTGTAGGCTCAATGTGACTAGTAGAAAGATGATGGATCTGGGTCTCGTCCATATTCCGACTAGGGCCGTAAATATGGATCCCACCGAGTCCATCAACTCCCTAAGAGTTGGTGCACGTGCCATTCGTGAACATCCATAGTGCTTTTGAAATAAAATGCATGAATCATATAATCAGGATATTGCATAAATTCAAACTATATGACATGCATCCTAGTCTAAGCAGGAAATTAACTCTCTTATTCCAAAATTATTACATCACTAAATAAAGGAAATAAAAGAAATTTGCAGACTTCAGCTCCTTCTTTTGATTGTTCCTGCCAAGCTTGAAATAAAGTTAGCTCAAATATGTGGGTTTTTCCAAGATTTTCCAATAATATTATGAAATTATTGGATTTAATTGGATATAAACCCTATTCTCGTGCTTCCTTGATATTTGAAATGATGTAAATGCAGGAAATTCAGTAGAAAATAGTTTGAAATTCGGAATTAGGGTCAAAATGACCAAAATACCCCTAATTATAAAGTTATACCTTTAAAATCAGGGTTTTTTGAAAGAAAACTTGGTAAAATTGAGATTTTGAAATTCAAAGTGAATCAAATGATGATGAAATGTAGTAAGAGACATGATGACATGCTGCTAAACACATTAGGACTGTAAAATCAGAATTTGGTATTTCGGAATTTATCAAAAATAACAATTTTCGCTTGGATCTGGGTCCTGCGGGACCCTGTTTTGGTATTATGGATGATCCGAACCTCAAATGGATTCCAAATTGCACCAAATTCGGTATGAAGCATCTAAACACTCTGATAAACAACCTAGAATGCTAAAAATCACGAAATGATATGATTTAAATGCTAAAATTCAAGGAAAGTCCTAAAATGGTGGATTTTGCCTATGGATCCGAACCAAATGCAATGTCTAATATGATAATGCAAGATTTACACCATGTAAACTTCTGATATTTTGCAGACTGCTAAAAGACCCGAAATGGAACATTTTTGGTTTTTACAGCCTCGGGATTTGAGCCATGGTGAGTTCAATAACAGAGATTTAGTTCTGACAGAGGTAAAAATCACCCTAGTCTGATGTAAAATGCCCAAAAAATATAAAACGGCCATGGAAATTTATGAAATTAATCAGAGTTATGCACGACACCTACATGAACAACTTTCATGTTTATGACTTCGGCATTTGATCAACGGAAGCATAAATAAAAATATAACTATTTCTGCCTAAACTAACAGAACAGACAAATGTAGAAAAATAGGGGGCTGACAAGAAAAATTCTAAGCAGGAGCCAACACTGTTCTAAAAATTACAGGATTTTAGATTCAAACAGAGGACATCTCGGACACCACTTTCACTTTTTACAGTTTCGGATTTGGAGCAACACACAAAGAGAAACCATATCCGTAAGTCGATCCAAGATCTCAGAGGCTCAAATTAGGCTCTGACACGTGTCCCGAACTTTCGGATTTGTTTCAGACATAAAAAAAAATCAGAAAAATCTCAAAACGTCATACTAAAAACTAGACACCCTACCTAGTTCAAAACATTTTTCGGATCGAAAATCGGATCTCCCATGAGGGATATCTCGATTTTACAAGTTGGCAAATGATTTTCAAAACGCATCTCGGGTAAAAAAACCCGACTTACCATTTTGAATGTTTACCGCAGTAAACAAATTCAAATGCCTCCGAATTTTTGGCAAAATTTTAGGGACACCTAAGGGCGCATTCCGTGATTTTTTTGGGATTTTTAATAAAACATAAATGCATGAAATGACGTGTGGACTGACTGACAAAAATAGGGACCTACTGAAAATAAGCAGAATTGAAATAAATGCTAAATTAATCCTAATTAATTCATGAAATGTACTAAATGAATGAAATAAAATGCAAATTAAATCTATCTAACTACATGCATGTTAAAATCATCAAGGAAGTATAATTATGTATTTTTATATATGTCGTTTTATGAGAATAGCTCAATCCATCCCTCGGATGAGCTCTTTCTTCAAACGACAACACGAATCAAACCAAAAGAATTATCATAGTGAAATCAATAGGAATGGAAGCTTACCTTGTGTTCTCCAGCGGTTTTGGAACTCCCAAAATGAGTGGCTACCTTGATAATGGGCTCCAGAGAGGCGTGAATCCAGAGGAAACCAAGAAAGAATGAAAATGGAATTCTGAAGTTCAATTCTCAAACAGGGCTCTCAGAGTGAAAATGCTAAATCCAAAAGAAGCTCCCCTAGGCTGGGCATGGGGCCTTGTATTTATAGAGATTTTTGGAAAATTTTGAAATTCAAAGAAGCTTAATCTGAGCCCTCCATGTGGAGCCATCTCAGAGGGTGTTGTCTTGGAGTTTGAAATTCAAATTCTGCTTTATTCTGGAAGGAGGAGAGACTTCCATGTGGCGCCATCTCAGAGCATCCACATTGCCATGTGTCAGAAGGTAGGAGCAGAGGAAGCAGAAGACGCCACCTCAGAGGGGTTTGAATTCTACTTTTTCTGATGAAAGGAGAGACTGACATGTGGCGCCATCTCAGAGCATCTTCATTGACATGTGTCAGAAGGAAAGGCAGAGGATTCAGATGGTGCCACCTCTGAGAGAGTTTGAAATTTAAATTTCTGCTTTTTCTAGAGGAAAGGAGAGACTGCCATGTGGCACCACCTCAGGGTGGCTCCTACAATGACATGTGGCAAGAGGGAGGAAAAGGGACACGTGGCACCATCTCACACAAAATAGAAAAGGTGAAGTTCAGGATTTGCGCCACCTCAGACTGGAGTTTGAACATTTGAATTCTAGCTTTCTCTGAAGGAGGCAGAAAGTGACATGTGTCACTTGCTTTTTCTGAAGAAAGCAGAGAGAGACACGTGTCCCTTGCTTTTTCTGAGAAGAGCAGAGGGTGACATGTGTCACTTGCTTTTTCTGAGAAAAGCAGGGAGTGACATGTGTCTTCTACTTTTTCTAAAGGAAGCTGGAGATGACATGTGTCATCTACTTTTCTGAGAAAAATAGGAGGGAGACATGTGTCCTCTGCTTTTTCTGAAAGGAGCAGAGATTGACACGTGTCGCTTGCTTTTCCTGAGGAAAGGAGAGAGTGACATGTGTCACCTGCAGGAGACATAATTCAAATGGTGCCACCTCAGAGGAGACAAGTTCTACTTTTTCTGAACAGGACAACACATGACACGTGGCATCTCATGGTGACCTTGGAATGACACTTGGCACAGGGTGAAGATGGTAGACATTGACACGTGGCATAAAATAAAGAGGATGACTAATGACATATGGCGGCATCTTAAGGTGGCCCCACGCTGACACGTGTCAAAGGATGGCAGAAGAGAGAAGGTGACATGTGGCACTTCTAGGTGAACCCTATGCTGACACATGGCAGGTAAATGGGAGGAGAGAGAAAGGACAAGTGGCACCAATCTAGGGGACAAGGTTCCTATTTTTTTGGGTTTTTCAAAGTTCAGGTTTTTCAAAAGAAAAGTCTATGTGACACCACCTCAGTGTGGGTCCCACATTGCTTCTTTATTGAAATAAGAACAAGACAACAACCTCTTTTTGGAATTTTCATAAAAATTTGGACTAATTGGTAAAACAGAAATTTTTGGAAAGAGTTGGCCCCTGTAGGGCAATTTTGTAAAAGGAAGATATTTGAAATTGTCAAAAGGGCAAAATCTGAGATAAGGTGGCTGAAATCCATATTAAAACTATCCAGATCATTTTCCTGAGGAAATATTTTAAAATTCAGAGCCCTGGGGATAAAATGGGAAGAACTGATAATTTTGAAGACCCAGGGTTTTGAAATCAATTTTGAAAAGAGTTGAAATGCTAATCTGGATTGAAAATTTTGAAATCGAGAGTTCTGGACCTCGAAATGACATGCTGTGCAGTGCAGTGATATGAAATGCTCATGCAATGCTATACAATGACATGTCTTATACAATATAATCTTGAACCAAGACTTGGAGATGCCTGTCTCCTGTCAGGAATAAAATTTTGAACATCTGAGCTAAAATAGGGAGACTTTGAGAGTTCCAAAAGAAATTTGGACTTTTACAAGGTTCGAACTCAGAAAATGACCATTTTGCCCTCCGGCAATTTCAAAGGCTGAATGATGATGTTTGGTGAAAATGTCGGGGAGGTGAGTGAAAATTTGGGGTGTTTACAGATGCCCCTCTTTGCTACTAAGCCGGCTCATGGCCGAGCTTAGTGACAAAGAAAAACACACCAAATTTGGGCTATACATAAAAAAATGCCCCAGTTAGAAGGATCTGACTGGGTCTGAAGAAATTAGCCCGAGGAAGATGGTAGATATGAAGCGAAGAATGGAGAGAAAAGATTCACTCTATGAGAGTGAAGTTCAGGTTTATGCCCTTAACCTGGATGGGACAGAAATACCTCGCATGGAACGAAGCTCAGGTTTGACCCTTAACCTGATGGGACAGAAATACCTCGCATGGAACGAAGCTCAGGTTTTGACCCTTGACCTGATTGGGGAATGGAATATCTCATCGAAATGAGACTCAGGTTTGTACCCTTAACCTGATCGGGCGGAAGATGAAATACCTCTTTGATTGAGGCTCAGGTTTGTACCCTTATCCTGATCGGGTGGAAAATGAAATACCTCTTCGAAGGAAGAGACCATGATGGAACCTTTGGATTTTGCACAATAAATCCAATAGGGTTTTTGCAAAAGGAAGGAAAATGGGGTCCCTAAGCTTGAAAAGGGATTGGTTTTGGGCGTCTCATTGCTGACACTAAAATCAGCTTTTGAAATTGCCTTTTGCGGGAAATGATTGGTGGTTCGACCTCGAACCGAAATGGGACTGTCTATGGTGGGACAGTGGGGACACAGGGAAGTGTGCAAATTTGAGAGTTCATGCTCTCAAAGAAGGGAAGTAATCAAGTCCTTAGGAGGGATTTAAAATTGGTGTCAAGATGCATCGAAGACGGATATCAAGCTCTCACTTCATGTCAGGATAGCAAGAAAATATTGTCAAAATATTGAGAATTTTGTTGTTGATTCCAAGTTTTTGAAAATGTTGCACATTGTTGCAAAGATATTCTTTCTTTTCTACCCAAAGCATTACCTCCAAACAGGGTTCACTTCGTAGAATCGAGATTTGAAACCCAAATTGCTCGCAATTGACCTTCTTCAAGGAAGTTATCAATTTCCTTGATATGAACAAGAAAGAGAATTTGATATTATGAAAGCAATTGATGAAAGAGTATTGATAATAGAATTTCACAAGATTAAAGAGGATTCTTGATAAATCTGGCAGCTTGATATCCTGAGAGCTTCTCTCTTGATAATCTTTCTGCACTCTTTTGGCTCTCTGGGGTTTTGCTACATTCTCCTTCATTTTGGAGATGTTCTGACTTTTTCTCTCTTTCTTTTTCCTCTCTTGCTCTCTTTTGGAAGGGTACGTCACAAACTCCTTCATCTTGGAGATGTTTCGATCCTTCTTGGATGATGGGTTTGGAGATCTTTGGATGATAGCTGAAATTAAATATCTTTTAGGGATTGTCGAGAGGTTCATCGCATCTGCCTTCATCTCGATAGTGCTTTGGACTTTCCCTGGAAGGACCCGTCACAAACTCCGTCATCTTGGAGATGTTTCGAATCTTCTTTGGCCCCAGGGGTCTACTCGCCTAATTCACCTTCATCTTGACGACAGGTGAGAGCTCCCTTTTGCGGATATTTAATTGCAGCTTAGGTGATTTTGAGGAAACGGGGCTTGGGTAAACGCTCTCTTTTCTAGCGCTCAGGATATTTCCACTGCCTTGTCTTTACAAGAATAAACCTTAAAGATGCGCCATTGACTGTGATCAATATCGATCATCTACGGCTTTTCAATAACATTGAATCTTCTTTTCTGGCCATATCGAGGATTTATCCTTCATCCTTTTGGTTGGTCAAATAGAACGAATTTGAAGATTGAATCTCTTTTCGCAAAAGCTTCACTCTTTTGAAAGTAATGCTGAAGGTAAACTGAGGTAAAGATTTATGCAATAAAATTTTGAAATCAACAATTGATTGACAAATTGACAAAATTTTCTTGAAATCCTTGATGAAAGAGAGCACATGAGGTCCAGCTTAACGCATCCGTGACGAAAATTCTCCTCTCTTTTCCTCAAAGGAGGTGACTATCAGTTCACTGGGAACAATATCAGTTCAATTAAGAACGACCATCGGTTCGCTGGAAACAATATCAGTTCAATTAAGAACGCCCATCGGTTTGCTGGGAACAATATCAGTTCGATTAAGAACAACCATCGGTGGGAATAATATCAGTTCAATTAAGAACGACTATCAGTTCGCTTGGAATATTATCAGTTCAATGAAAAACGCTTATCAGTTCACTTGGAATACTATCAGTTCAATGAAAAACGACTATCAGTTCACTTGAAACACTATCAGTTCGATGAAGAACGACTATTAGTTTACTTGGAACACTATCAGTTCGATGAAGAACGACTATCAGTTCGCTTGGAATACTATCAGTTCAATGAAGAACGACTATCAGTTCACTGGGAACAATATCAGTTCAATGAAGAACGACTATCAGTTCACTTGGAATACTATCAGTTCAATGAAGAACGACTATCAGTTCACTTGGAACACTATCAGTTCAATGAAGAACGACTATCAGTTTGCTTGGAATACTATAAGTTCAATGAAGAACGACTATCAGTTCACTGGGAACAATATCAGTTCAATGAAGAACGACTATCAGTTCACTTGGAACAATATCAGTTCACTTGGAACACTATCAGTTCAATGAAGAACGACTATCAGTTCACTTGAACACTATCAGTTCAATGAAGAATGACTATCAGTTCACTTGAAACACTATCAGTTCGATGAAGAACGACTATTAGTTCACTTGGAACACTATCAGTTCGATGAAGAACGACTATCAGTTCACTTGGAACACTATCAGTTCAATGAAGAACGACTATCAGTTCGTTTGGAACAACTATCAGTTCGCTTGGAACGACTATCAGTTCGCTTGGAACACTATCAGTTCAGTGAAGAACGACTATCAGTTCGTTTGGAACGACTATCAGTTCGCTTGGAACGACTATCAGTTCGCTTGGAACACTATCAGTTCAGTGAAGAACGACTATCAGTTCGTTTGGAACGACTATCAGTTCGCTTGGAACGACTATCAGTTCGCTTGAAACACTATCAGTTCAGTGAAGAACGACTATCAGTTCGTTAGGAACACTATCAGTTCAATGAAGAACGACTATCAGTTCGTTTGGAACACTATCAGTTCAATGAAGAACAAGGACCATTATAGAGAGTTGAATCGCTTCTATGAATGGTTTCAGGATTATCCCCTTATCCTGAACGGGGAATGAAAATTGGATGACCTGGCGATCGAAATTGAGAATTTTGGTGATTTTAAAATTGGGAATTGGGTGATCCGGAGGTCGAAATTGAAGAATTGGATGACCCGAGGGTCGAAATTGAAGAATTATGGAAAATGATTCAGGTTTATCCCTTAACCTGAAGGGGAAATGGAATTGGGTGCATAGTCAATGCAAATGCAATGCACATGCACATGAAATGCAAATGAAGTGCAAATGAATGCAAATGAGTGCATATATATGCAAAATGAGAGAATGGTTTATCCTGCCTGCATACAGGATGTTTTGAGGTAAAGATAAATTTTCCAAAAAAATGCCCCAGTGTAACTAGGGAGAAAATTTTGAATAAAAGAAGGATAATTGATGAATAAGGCGACAAGCTTCTTGACTGATAGATGTCCTCAAGATATTCTTCACAAGAGAGACATTATGAAAAGGAAGAGGAAGTAAATAAGACGACACCAAGCTATTGAAAAATTCGATGACTTTATTGATGCTTTAAAATCAAGGAAAGAGAATGGGATTACATTATTCTTTTGAAAAAGCAAGATGGGAAATGGGAAATTGTTGGCATTGTCATCTTCTTGAATGATTGTAGAAAAAATCTTTGTCAGGATGACTAGTCTTCCTTTTCATCTTCAACGAGGAGCTTCTTGTCAATGCAGTCTTGAACAATGTTCTTAAGGACGAAGCAGTTTTCTGTATCATGCCCTACTGCTCGATGAAACTTGCAAAATTGTTCTTTGAATCTGCCCATAATTGCTGGAGGATCAGCAGCTTTAGGCAACCGAACAAGGTCTTTCTCAAGCATATACTCGAGGATACTCTCGAGTGTCTGATCCAGAGGGGTGAATTCTCGATCAGTTCTCCAGTCCTTGCGCTTTGATTTTTCCTGATCTTTCTTTTGATGTTGAGGGCTGGATTGGAGAGGTTTATCACTGTTGATGTCCTTCCCCTTTTGCTTTTTGATTCTCTCCAAACTATGATCATTCTTGTTGCCTTTGCTATTATTGAAAGATTTGGCCGCAAAAGTGAAGTGAGCCTTCTTCTTTTGTTCACCTTGAGAGTTATTCTTGGAAAATGTGAAGCCTTCATAGACTCCATTCTCCACACTCATCTCGAGCCATTCTGCTCGTTCAATGAGTTCAACGAAAGATTTGGATGGTGAGGTAGAAATTAATCCTCTCAGAGGTTGCAAAAAAATTATTGAGGATCAATGATAAAGCATGTCTTTCTGATATAGGATCCCTCATTTTGTTGCAGGTCTCTCTTCATCTGCGAATGAAGTCCCTTGCCTTTTCATTTTCATTCTGCCTTAGGTTGCAGAGATGGCTCAATGTTGGGAGCGCTTCAGTATTGAACAAGAATCGTTCAACGAACAAATTCACGACTTTGTCGAACTCTTTCAGTTCTATAGGATTGACATGTTCCGCGTACCATTTGGCTGCGACTCCTTCCAGGCTGCGGGGAAAGCATAAGAACAATGCTCTGTTGTCTCTCTTGAACCTAGAGCATTCAGCGAAGAACATGGCGAGATGGGCTTTTGGGTCGCCAGAACCATCGAACTTGATGAATTTTCGGGGAAGATTCTCCAGATCATCATCCCCTTCTAAACCGTCGTAGAAGTCCTCGCTGGTGAAGACTTTATTGCCCTTGTCGCGGGCTTGCAGATCCTTGACCACTCTGGCCATTTCCCTGAATTGTGCTTGCAGGGGCTCTTCTGCGACCTGACTTTTTGATTTGTGACTCCTCCTTTGGCCACATTTATGAAATGCCGGAGGCACCTCATATTCTTCATCGGTATCATCTTCGTCTGAAGTATCTTGAACATTCTCCTCAGAGGACTTGGTTGACCTCTTGGCCACACGATCTCTAATTCTCTGACTGAATGGATTTTTGTCTGAGCTGGTGCCAGCCTGCTCACTCATCATCCTCTTTATCATCTTCTGAAACATTGCGTACATCTGAGGGTCGATACCATCATCTTCTGGCTGCTCTTGGTCTTTGTCTGACCTTGGCGAATTCATCTCTCCTTCTGATGTTGATGAGTAACTGATACGCTGAATTGGTGCGGTCTTCTTCCCTGACCTTGTCTGAACCATCAAATGTTGCGAAGGCTCTCTGCAGGATAAGGTCTTGATTAGACTCTGAGGAAATTTTTGGATTGGGAAGAAAATTATATGGTGGACAATTGGAAGAATATCCCATTACTAGGGATGGAGTCGTCGTTGGAGTCACGACAATTATGTTGTCATTCTTTGTAAGAGAAATGAACAACAGAAAATGTGCCTTGTTACCTAGGCGAGGTCGTCAACCACGAGGAAAATACCATTTTGAAGGAAAGAGATACCTCTTGGAAAAACAATCCGGAAACAGATTTAAAGTAAGAAGAAGGCAAGTGGGTAAACAATTTCCACCACAATAATCAAGGTATGCATGAGGAAAATGCGGTGAAGAATTTTGCAAGTAAACAACAGGATCGAAAATCCAATGAGAGAAAACATATGATTTTGAAAAATTGCAGGCAGGATAAAAATGCAGCTGGAAATTCGAGATCCAGTAGAAAGGGAGAATGAAAAATCACCTGGAGTTTTGGAAGAAAAGGGATATTTGGGAAAAACCATCCAGGGTTTTAGAAAATAAAGGAAAATATGAGAATATGGATATTTGGAAAGATATTTTTGAAAAAAATATGAGAGAAATAAAAGTAGCATACAAACTCATATCCTGCATAAACATTTATGCACATTCAGCACTCCCTAAAAAGCTGTCTCTAGATGCATCATTTTGAAAACAGCTGTAGGACCTTAATCCTAACTCTAAGTTCAGATCATCTTTGTCCAATCCAGTTATGCCGATATACCCGAATCGAGATCCGAGGTACGTGGCATAGAATTTTCAACTCCGGTTCTAAGGTAAGGTTTTCCAACATCCTTGAGCGCCTACCGATATACTTCGGACTGTGGCCCGCGGTACGTGGTAGGGGGGTGTTAACCCAAATAGTTGGCCCAGTTGTGAGGCTCTGTCCCGAACTATGGTTCTGGAAGAGAGCCCAGCAACGTGAAGACCGGGTAATGATAGGTAATTGAGGTTTTGAAAAAATGATCACATGCAAGAAATAGATGGCTCTAAGTCCTAGAGAGATAGACTTTTGAAAATCTTTGAAGAAGCATACATTATTTGCATTCAGATCCTAAATTGAGGAGAGTTGTATTTAGACCTAAGTCTATGTGAGCATGAAAATTTCTCCTCAATCTGGTCCTACCAAACCATGCCTAGTCTATATGCAGTCAATGTCAGCTAGGTCAGAATCTAGGCTCCTAGGTTCGCATGATAGCAAAAGTAAAGAGCTGACATTTTGTGAACACAATTTTGATAATTGAACTAAGTCAAGCATAATTTAGGTCAGACAAGGACAGGTCCCATCACGGTCGCCAAACCTGTTATCGTCGCGAAAATTTTTCCCCCGTCTTCCCTTCCTTGCGGAAGAGAGAAAGAGGAAACGCTTCCGCGCTTCAAACTTCACCGGATTTTGGAAATTATTTTGAAATACTCGCCTCCGTTTTGAAAATTGCGGGAAAATCCATGGGATGGGGCTCGACCTGTCGGTACGAGGTTCGACCGTTCCTGCCGCCTTTAACAGGGGTAATCGAACCAAGGACCAAAACTATGCTTGACTTAGTTAAATTATCAAAATCGTGTTCTATCCTAGATGCACAAAGAATTCAGGCATGTGCTATGAGATTTTGGAAAATGCAAGTTGGAAAACATGATGTATGCTTAGAAAACATTTGGAGTTGGAAAGAATCTCTCAGGAAAAGGGTCAATTTCTCAGGAAACTCAGATAAAAAGGGGTTTTTGAAAACATGAGAAAGCTTATAAAGATGTGAGAAAATCAGGAATAGTTGAAAATCCTGGGAAAATGGAAAAAAAAGGTGAACCTTTGAAAAGGGAAATACTTCTTAGGAAAACTTGGGCTTTGAGAGTTTTCTTAGGAAAATAATGGAAAATTTATAGGAAAACTCATTGGGGAAGGAAATTCAAAACTTGGGAAATTGAAATCCTAGGAAATTTTACCCTTGAAATATTTGGAAATCGATTTTGATCTTGGGGAAGGATTGGAAAACTCTTTTGAATCTCTTAAGAAAATATCATTTTCCAGGAAAAACTGTGGAAAAACTTGTCTTTGGAAAACCGATTTTGAAACATCCTTAGAGTTTCTTGAGAAATCGATTTCTTGAGAATGAAGTTTTCTTGAGAAAATCTTGAGAAAATCAATGATTTCATGATGCAAATGACATGAGTAAATGAATGCCCTTTAAAAAGATTTTCTGAGGAATTGGTTGGAAAATGTGCATTAAGTCCAAATAAATCCTTCACATATTCTGACTGTGGCCATGAATATATTCAGAATTTAGTTGATTTGATGCACATGATTTTGAAAACTTTGGAAATATGATGTGCATTTTAAGATAGCCTAAGAGTGTAGGCTCAATGTGACTAGTAGAAAGATGATGGATCTGGGTCTCGTCCATATTCCGACTAGGGCCGTAAATATGGATCCCACCGAGTCCATCAACTCCCTAAGAGTTGGTGCACGTGCCATTCGTGAACATCCATAGTGCTTTTGAAATAAAATGCATGAATCATATAATCAGGATATTGCATAAATTCAAACTATATGACATGCATCCTAGTCTAAGCAGGAAATTAACTCTCTTATTCCAAAATTATTACATCACAAAATAAAGGAAATAAAAGAAATTTGCAGACTTCAGCTCCTTCTTTTGATTGTTCCTGCCAAGCTTGAAATAAAGTTAGCTCAAATATGTGGGTTTTTCCAAGATTTTCCAATAATATTATGAAATTATTGGATTTAATTGGATATAAACCCTATTCTCGTGCTTCCTTGATATTTGAAATGATGTAAATGCAGGAAATTCAGTAGAAAATAGTTTGAAATTCGGAATTAGGGTCAAAATGACCAAAATACCCCTAATTATAAAGTTATACCTTTAAAATCAGGGTTTTTTGAAAGAAAACTTGTAAAATTGAGATTTTGAAATTCAAAGTGAATCAAATGATGATGAAATGTAGTAAGAGACATGATGACATGCTGCTAAACACATTAGGACTGTAAAATCAGAATTTGGTATTTCGCAATTTATCAAAAATAACGTTTTTCGCTTGTTTTTCGCTTGGATCTGGGTCCTACGGGACCCTGTTTTGGTATTATGGATGATCCGAACCTCAAATGGATTCCAAATTGCACCAAATTCGGTATGAAGCATCTAAACACTCTGATAAACAACCTAGAATGCTAAAAATCACGAAATGATATGATTTAAATGCTAAAATTCAAGGAAAGTCCTAAAATGGTGGATTTTGCCTATGGATCCGAACCAAATGCAATGTCTAATATGATAATGCAAGATTTACACCATGTAAACTTCTGATATTTTTCAGACTGCTAAAAGACCCGAAATGGAACATTTTTGGTTTTTACAGCCTCGGGATTTGAGCCATGGTGAGTTCAATAACAGAGATTTAGTTCTGACAGAGGTAAAAATCACCCTAGTCTGATGTAAAATGCCCAAAAAATATAAAACGGCCATGGAAATTTATGAAATTAATCAGAGTTATGCACGACACCTACATGAACAACTTTCGTGTTTATGACTTCGGCATTTGATCAACGGAAGCATAAATAAAAATATAACTATTTCTGCCTAAACTAACAGAACAGACAAATGTAGAAAAATAGGGGGCTGACAAGCAAAATTCTAAGCAGGGGTCAACACTGTTCTAAAAATTACAGTATTTTAGATTCAAACGGAGGACATCTCGTACACCACTTTCACTTTTTACAGTTTCGGATTTGGAGCAACACACAAAGAGAAACCATATCCCTAAGTCGATCCAAGATCTCAGAGGCTCAAATTAGGCTCTGACACGTGTCCCGAACTCTCGGATTTTTTTCAGACATAAAAAAAAATCAGAAAAATCTCAAAAAATCATACTAAAAACTAGACACCTACCTAGTTCAAAACGTTTTTCGGATCGAAAATCGGATCTCCCATGAGGGATATCTAGATTTTACAAGTTGGCAAATTATTTTCAAAACGCATCTCGGGTAAAAAAACCCGACTTGCCATTTTGAATGTTTACCGCAGTAAAAAAATTCAAATGCCTCCGAATTTTTGGAAAAATTTTAGGGACACCTAAAGGCGCATTCCGTGATTTTTTTGGGATTTTTAATAAAACATAAATGCATGAAATGACGTGTGGACTGACTGACAAAAACAGGGACCTACTGAAAATAAGCAGAATTGAAATAAATGCTAAATTAATCCTAATTAATTCATGAAATGTACTAAATGAATGAAATAAAATGCAAATTAAATCTAGCTAACTACATGCATGTTAAAATCATCAAGGAAGTATAATTATGTATTTTTATATATGTCGTTTTATGAGAATAGCTCAATCCATCCCTCGGATGAGCTCTTTCTTCAAACGACAACACGAATCAAACCAAAAGAATTATCATAGTGAAATCAATAGGAATGGAAGCTTACCTTGTGTTCTCCAGCGGTTTTGGAACTCCCAAAATGAGTGGCTACCTTGATAATGGGCTCCAGAGAGGCGTGAATCCAGAGGAAACCAAGAAAGAATGAAAATGGAATTCTGAAGTTCAATTCTCAAACAGGGCTCTCAGAGTGAAAATGCTAAATCCAAAAGAAGCTCCCCTAGGCTGGGCATGGGGCCTTGTATTTATAGAGATTTTTGGAAAATTTTGAAATTCAAAGAAGCTTAATCTGAGCCCTCCATGTGGAGCCATCTCAGAGGGTGTTGTCTTGGAGTTTGAAATTCAAATTCTGCTTTATTCTGGAAGGAGGAGAGACTTCCATGTGGCGCCATCTCAGAGCATCCACATTGCCATGTGTCAGAAGGTAGGAGCAGAGGAAGCAGAAGACGCCACCTCAGAGGGGTTTGAATTCTACTTTTTCTGATGAAAGGAGAGACTGACATGTGGCGCCATCTCAGAGCATCTTCATTGACATGTGTCAGAAGGAAAGGCAGAGGATTCAGATGGTGCCACCTCTGAGAGAGTTTGAAATTTAAATTTCTGCTTTTTCTAGAGGAAAGGAGAGACTGCCATGTGGCACCACCTCAGGGTGGCTCCTACAATGACATGTGGCAAGAGGGAGGAAAAGGGACACGTGGCACCATCTCACACAAAATAGAAAAGGTGAAGTTCAGGATTTGCGCCACCTCAGACTGGAGTTTGAACATTTGAATTCTAGCTTTCTCTGAAGGAGGCAGAAAGTGACATGTGTCACTTGCTTTTTCTGAAGAAAGCAAAGAGAGACACGTGTCCCTTGCTTTTTCTGAGAAGAGCAGAGGGTGACATGTGTCACTTGCTTTTTCTGAGAAAAGCAGGGAGTGACATGTGTCTTCTACTTTTTCTAAAGGAAGCTGGAGATGACATGTGTCATCTACTTTTCTGAGAAAAATAGGAGGGAGACATGTGTCCTCTGCTTTTTCTGAAAGGAGCAGAGATTGACACGTGTCGCTTGCTTTTCCTGAGAAAAGGAGAGAGTGACATGTGTCACCTGCAGGAGACATAATTCAAATGGTGCCACCTCAGAGGAGACAAGTTCTACTTTTTCTGAACAGGACAACACATGACACGTGGCATCTCATGGTGACCTTGGAATGACACTTGGCACAGGGTGAAGATGGTAGACATTGACACGTGGCATAAAATAAAGAGGATGACTAATGACATATGGCGGCATCTTAAGGTGGCCCCACGCTGACACGTGTCAAAGGATGGCAGAAGAGAGAAGGTGACATGTGGCACTTCTAGGTGAACCCTATGCTGACACATGGCAGGTAAATGGGAGGAGAGAGAAAGGACAAGTGGCACCAATCTAGGGGACAAGGTTCCTATTTTTTTGGGTTTTTCTAAGTTCAGGTTTTTCAAAGGAAAAGTCTATGTGACACCACCTCAGTGTGGGTCCCACATTGCTTCTTTATTGAAATAAGAACAAGACAACAACCTCTTTTTGGAATTTTCATAAAAATTTGGACTAATTGGTAAAACAGAAATTTTTGGAAAGAGTTGGCCCCTGTAGGGCAATTTTGTAAAAGGAAGATATTTGAAATTGTCAAAAGGGCAAAATCTGAGATAAGGTGGCTGAAATCCATATTAAAACTATCCAGATCATTTTCCTGAGGAAATATTTTAAAATTCAGAGCCCTGGGGGTAAAATGGGAAGAACTGATAATTTTGAAGACCCAGGGTTTTGAAATCAATTTTGAAAAGAGTTGAAATGCTAATCTGGATTGAAAATTTTGAAATCGAGAGTTCTGGACCTCGAAATGACATGCTGTGCAGTGCAGTGATATGAAATGCTCATGCAATGCTATACAATGACATGTCTTATACAATATAATCTTGAACCAAGACTTGGAGATGCCTGTCTCCTGTCAGGAATAAAATTTTGAACATCTGAGCTAAAATAGGGAGACTTTGAGAGTTCCAGATGAAATTTGGACTTTTACAAGGTTCGAACTCAGAAAATGACCATTTTGCCCTCCGGCAATTTCAAAGGCTGAATGATGATGTTTGGTGAAAATGTCGGGGAGGTGAGTGAAAATTTGGGGTGTTTACACTGAGAGACTGGTCAAGAATCGAGAGTCTAGGACCGACCGAGTATCAATGAATGCAACTTCAGACAAGTGGTGAATATGATCAGGCTTGACTTGGTCAAGCACCTTCTACATCTGCACCTCTTGCTTACTAAAAACAATCGGTGATCCTAAAAGCTGAGAGAATGGGGCGTTATATGCCTAAAAGCTAAGAGAATGGGGCGTTATATGATGATAATGCATGTTGTGGGTCAGGCCCCTTTTTCTGAGGTATCATGGAGATCGACTTGTCAGTAGAAATGATATGAGGTTCATGAGTCGATTCCTGAGTGGAGTGACACGCCTTCCCATACTGAAGGGATATAACAGATTTAACCTTCTCATGATGTGAATCAGTGGGTTGCAAGTCAAATGACATGGAATCCTCCCCCTTTGATGTGACAACAGACTGACTATGAAGGTTCCCCTGGCTTTGCCTACTGAAGGTCTCAACCAACTGTCCCATTTGAGTCTCTAGCTTGGCTATTGACTGCGTATGGGAGCTCAAAACTTGTAATATCCTATCTTGGAAGGATTGACTTGATGAAGGCTCATGAGAATGGGGTTGAGTATAAGCAGGTTGGGATGGGGGATGAACCTGTGGAAAAATGGGATGCGAGTAACCTTGTGACGGGTTACTGGGTCTATACTGTGTCTGGGAGGGCTGATGGGATAGGGGAATAGACTGGTTTCGCCAACCTGGGTTATATGAGGATGTAAATGAATCGGGCATGAGTTTAGCGAAACCTTGGGCAGCATTCACCTGCTCCTGAACGAATTCAGGATATAATGGCGCTGCCGAACAATCTGAAACACAATGTGCAGGGCTAGCACATAGCTCGCACACTCTTTCTATTGGACTTCTCGAAGAATTGGCTAGGAATTAATCTAACTTCCTAGTCACTTGGTCAACCTTGGTACGCAATTCTAACTCGGACCCAACTTCAGAAATCCCTATTTTCCTAGGACCACTATACACAAGTGTAGTCCTATCGAGCCGTGAAGACAAGGTTTGATGCATCGTATTTTCACTCAAGGTCTCAAATAAAGACCACGCCTCGTCCTCACTTTTGAGCATAAAAGTGCCCCCACAAGACGAATCAACCATTTGACGGTGCTTTTCAGTAAGCCCGTCATAAAAATACTGCACCAACTGCCAACGAGGTACCTGGTGATGGGGACACTTGCGGAGAAGATCTTTCAATCTCTCCCAAGACTCGTGAAACTGTTCTCCCTCAATTTGAGAAAAACTGGTTATAGCTTTACGAAACTGATTCATTTTACCAATTGGGAAGTACTTTTTGAGAATTTCGCACTGCATTCCTTCCCAAGTAGTAATACGAACCGTCTCAAGAGATTTTAGCCAGTGCTTGGCTTTATCTTTGAGAGAGAACGGAAACAAAGTTAACCTCATAGCGTCGTCTCCAAAATTATTGATTCGCACAGTCGAGCAAATCTCAAGGAATTCGTCAAGATGACGATATGGGTCTTCATTGCTAAGGCCATAAAACGAGGGTAACATTTGAATCACACTGGTCTTAATCTCAAAATGGCTCGCTCCTACATCAGGTCTCGTGATGCAAGAGGCAGGAGTATACGTATTTGGCATGAAATACTCCCTCAAAGGACGGATCAAATGATGATCGTCAGCCATTGCGTACACCTTGGAGTAGACCGGTGTAGCACATGTCCTAACTTTGGGTTTTCTACCTAACTAACGCACTAAGCGGCCAAACCACGCAAACCACAAAGCGAGTAAACTAAAAACAACAAAAACAAACAAACACCACGCAGTTACATATAACAGAGATTATGCAAAGAAATATGAAATCTATGTATACGGTACCAATCGTACACAGTCACCTCTAAGGGAATCCTAATAGGTGGGTTGTGCAGAAAAGTAAGCTCGTCTCTAAGATATGCACATACGTGGTTCTAAACCTAAATGCAACACAAACACTAGGCAATAAAGTGAATACTAATATTACGCCGTTCCCCGGCAACGGCGCCAAAAATTTGATGTCTTCTTTTAAATCGTTGTAATTTTTGAAAAGATTTTTAAATGTAAAACATGTGAAAACCAGACATCAAATAATAAAAACCGGTTCTCACTAGTGGATGAGACCGGGTCGAACTCAGGGAACAGGAATATTTCGTATTCAAGTACACAAATCTAAACTAATCTTTATTGCCGAATTATTAAAATGTAAAATGTTCAAGAAATGTAAAATCAACTAACTATTACAACGAATGAATACCCTTCGCAGAGGGCGTAAAGTGCAATATTTACAAACCCAATTAAATTCCTAATTCTAAACTGAAAAGTAAAAAAAAAAAACTCTACTCTTCGTACTTCGTGTCACGTAATCGCTTCCGCTCCAATCCTGTGCAATCCTGCACAAATCAAATGAACACGAGCAGTACAAGAGATCGAAATAGAAATTGTACTAAACAACTTATTTAAATGCTAAAAATATTATGACTAAGCACTTTTACGAACTAAATTTAAAATCAAAACTAACTAACAACTAACTCAATTAACTAACAAGACAGTAAACTAACTATGAAAACAAAACAAGAAATCAATGAAGGAAACATGAATTGACTGTAATAAAAGAACAAGAATTCAAGAATTTGAAAAACAACATTAACTCCAAGAATTAAAGAAAACAGGAAATTTAATGCATTAAAAAGGAAACTAACTGTAATGTAAAAACATGAATTTAAAGAATGAAACAAACAGAAAATTAGAATGAAAACAAGTGGAAAATTCAGTATTACAAAAACAGAAAATGACTTGAATAATAAAAAAAAATCAGGAAATACGAAACTGGAAATGAAAAAATGGAAAACAGGGAATTGGAAATGGAAGAAACAGGAATTGAGCTAAAAAAAACTGGAAAATGACAAGTAGAGATGAAAATTCAGATGCAAACGAATCCAAAGCAAATGCCTACAGAAAATTAAATGTAAAACAAGCAAATGAACACAGAACAACAAAATCAATTAAATGAAAGAGAGTAAACATGAACGCTATTAAGAAAAACAACAAACACATCAAATCAACAAAAACAAAAACTCATCGAATGTGAAACATTAGAATAACAGAACATGAAACAGGAAATTAGCAGCATATACAAACCGATGAATGCAAAACTAAAACAAGAAATGATGAAAACAGTAAACACGATATCAAATACTGCAAAAGAGGGAAATCAATGTTGAAACAAAAAAATGAAAATCACATTGAAAAAGAAAATGAACATCACATTGAAACAGAAAATGAAAACAGAAATTATGGAACACGGTAAAACCAGAAATTTAAAAACTGCAAAAATAGGAAATAGAAATGAAAATCTACTGTATTTACGATATTATGATGAAAATGGAAATCAAAACACACAATTACTGAATTAAAACAAACTGAAAATCAAATCAACGGAAAAAAAATTCAATAGAATACAAACAGGAAAACGGATTGAAAAGGTAATCAGCATCCGATCTATCAATTCTTTTCTTTTTCGTTTTTAGTTTTTCTTTGTTTTTTTTTTCTTTTGGGCTTTACAGAAATAGCAACCAGCAACCAGAAGAAGATCTGAAGAAGAAGAAGAAGAACTGAAGAAGAAGAAGATCAATCGGAATAAGAAGAAGAAGAAGAAGATCAAAAAAAAGAAGAAGAAGAAGAAGAAGAAGAAGAGGAATTGGAAGAAGAAGAAGAAGAAGAAGAAGAAGAAGATGAAGAAGAAGATGAAGAACAACTCACCGTGCCTTGAGAGGGGTTAGAGGAGAATGGCCTCCACCATCCACACCGTCGTCGGAATGAAGAGATTCCACCACCACCACCGGCTGGATTGAATAGAGCAAGAGGGAGAAGGGGAAGGTAGGTCAAGAAGGAGCCGGTGATGGTGGAGGAGGGTGAGAAAAGAGGGAAGAGAGGGAAAGAGAATAGGGTCTGGCGTGAATTGGGGGAGACGATTAAAAAATTTTCGTTTTTGGGTTTTTAAAAACATTCAAACCGGTTCACCGGTTTGTAACAGTTTTTCTTGGATATTTTTAAAAAAAATTAAACCGGTTAAACTGGTTTATAACAGAATAATTTCAGCTTTAAAAATCAAAAACCTTATAAACCGGTTTATTATAAAATTTTCAAAAGTTAAAAACTATTTATTTATAAAGAAACTCAAAATAAACTATTCTAACTAATATTTTTTTTCTTCTTTTCTAAAAAACAAACACTTAAAATGAATATAAAACTATTTTTCTCCATTTTTTATTTTTTATTTTTATTTTTACTGAAAACTAAAACTAAAATACTATGTTAATATCAAACATTAAAATATGTACTAAAATATACAAATAAAGCTATTTTTCATACATTTTCTGTTTTGAAATCATTTTAGCTCATTTAACGAAAACTAACATAAACTTGGGTTTTTAAAACATTTTTTTCATAAAATCATGCATATTTTAATGTTAATTCTCCTTGAAATATATGCATGATCATTCTGCATGATATATGCGTTTGAACTCTTGTTCTGGTTAAATATTGATATTGAATGCATATCATGTTGTAAATGCTATGAGCTGCGTAAATGGATTGTCGTGGTTGATTCCTCACCAGCTCGCAAGAGTACTGACCCCGTTTTATGGGGATGCAGGTGGTTTGCTTCTAGGTGTGCAATGGAGCTCGATGTGCGGCGGAAGACATGAACCCACACTTCTAGAACGTCAAGGATCTTGACAGTGTTTTTGTAAAGAGAATTGTTGTACTATTTCTAAAATGTGATAAATAAAAGATGTTTCATAAATGTTGTTGCTTCTTTCTGTGATCCGCCCAAAGTTTTTCACTTGTTTTTCCTTTTTGATATTTTCGCATTTGCGCAATGTTTTCAAAAAAAAAAAAAAGTTTACCTTAAAAATCTAAAGGATTTTCCGAGTCGAAAAATCTGGAGCGTCACAGTTTAACCTAGGGATCACAGTTTAAGAAGGAAGGGTTCAACTTGTGGGCTTTGAATGGACCAGATGCTAAACTGGGTTTAGAAGGACCAGGTGCTAAACTAGGTTTTGAAGGAAGATTCAAATCGAAATTCAAATCTTCAGGGGAAAAGTAAATGAATTGGGTTTTGAAAGAAAATTTGAGTCAGAACTTGGGTCTTCTAGACCAATTACTAAATTGCAGAAAAGTTTGAGTAGAAACTCAAACCTCTAAAGGAAAGCTAAGTGAATTGGATTAATAAGAAAATTCGAGTCGGAACTCTAATTTTCTAGACCGATTCTATACATTTGAATTGGATTTGGAAGAAAATTCAAGTCAGAACTCTAATTTTCTAGACCAATTCTAGACATTTAAATTGGATTTGGAAGAAAATTTGAATCGGAACTCTAATTTTCTAGACCAATTCTAGACATTTGAATGAAGGAAAATTAGACCAATATAAATTGGGTTTGGAAACATTGACTAGAAAGAAAATCAGAATCGGATTTTAAGAGTGTAAACCAGTAAAACAGGATTTGGAAAAATACCATCACGAGTACCGGATTTGGAAAGATTACTAGTACGAGCACTGGATTTTAAAAGACTACCAGTACGAGTACCGGATTTTAAAAGACTACCAGTACGAGTACAAAATTTTGAAAGGTTACCAGTACGAGCAGTGGATTATGACGAGAATGATTTGCTGGGGTCTCAGGATTATCCCTTATCCTGAATGGGTAATGAAAAGATGCAAATTGATGTAGATGGATGCAGATGAATGCAAATAAACGCAAATGAATGCAAATAGATGGTAAAAGATTTTGTGCGATCCTGCCTGCATATAGGATATTCTGAAGTAAAAATAAATTTTCAAGAAAAATGCCCCAATGTGACTGGGAAGTAAGATGTTGGATGAAGGAATAAGTAATTGATATTTGATGAAAGCTCTCTGAAGGTAACAGGGTGAAAACTGACAATTAATTTGGGAGGTATTCTGAAGAAGGTTACCCCTTGTGAGGAGACATTAGATATTTCGCAAAGGAGGAATATAAAAGATGGTGCCAAGCCATGAGGAAATTTGATAATTTTATTAATGCGTTAAAGAAGGAAATAACAGATTAATAAAAGAACTGGGACTACATTGTCCCTTCAGAATGAGAAAATGATGAAAGTGACATAGTCTTGACATTATCGATTTCTTAGAAAACTTGCTCAGGATGGTCGACTGGTGTCTTCCTTATCTTCAATAAGGATATTCTTGTCGATGCAATCTTGAATGATATTCTTCAGAATAAAACAATTCTCAGTGTCATGCCCTACTGCCCGATGAAATTTACAGAAATTTTCTTTGAATCTGCCCATGATTGCTGGGGGATCAGCTGCTTTAGGCAAACAGATCATATCTCTTGCGAGCATGTATTCCAAAACACTCTCGAGTGTTTGGTCTAGAGGGGTGAGCTCTCAATCCCTACTCCAATTCTTGCACTTTGCTTTTTCTTGATCTTCTTCTTTATGCTGAGGACTAGATTGAAGAGGCTTATCATTGGAGAACTTTCCTTTTTGGCCCTTGGATCCCTCTGAATTGTTATTATGATTTTTCTTGTCACCTTTGCTATCATTGGAAGAAAGAGTGAAGTGAGCTTTCTTCTTCTGCTCATTCTGGTTGTTGTTCTTGGTAAAGATGAAGCCCTCATAGAACCCATTTTACATGCTTAATTCGAGTCATTCGGCCCGTTCTATCAATTCTATGAATGTTTTTGATGGTGCGGTGGAAATAAGACCTTTCAGGGGTTGCGAAAAATTATTTAAGATCAGCGACAATGCATGCCCTTCTCATATCGGGTCTCTCATCTTATTACAAGCTGACCTCCATCGATGAATCTGGCTGTCTCATTTTCTTTCTACTTCAGACTGCAGAGGTGGTTGAGAGTTGGGAGTGCCTCAGCATTGAATAAGAAGCGCTCGATGAACAAATTGACCACTTTGTCAAACTCTTTTAGTTCTATGGGGTTAATATGCTTTGAGTACCACTTCGCTGCAATACCCTCCAGACTGCGAGGGAAACAAAGAAATAAGTCTCGATTGTTCCTCCTGAACCTGGAACATTTTGCGAAGAAAAGAGCGAGGTGTGTTTTTGGGTCACCCTAACCATTAAATTTGATAAATTTCTTGGGGAGGTTGTCGAGATTATCATCTCCATCCAGTCCATTGTAGAAATCTTCACTTGTAAAGACCTTCTTGCCCTTGTCACGAGCTTGGAGGTCCTTGACCATTTTAACCATGTCTCGTAGTTGAGGTTGAGTAGGATCATCGACGGATTGATTCCTGGATCTGTAAGCTAACCCCTGTCCTTGGGTTGACCTTCGAAGTTGTATCTCACATTCTTCATCGGTACCACCCGCTGACTCTGCTTCATCGAAAGTTTCCTCACAATGACTCTGCCTCTTTGGGATTTTCACATTCTTTTTCACTGTTCGACCCCTGTCCTTCTTCTTATTATGAATCTTTCCTGAACTGGTCTCTGTTTCTTCAGTTCGCATTTTCTTCATCATCTTCTGAAATAACAGATACATTTGAGGGTCAATGTCATCGTTGCCATGTTGGCTTTTGTTTCTAGCAGATCATGGAGAGGCCATTTCTTGCTCTGAGGCTGAAGAGTAACTGATATGCTGAACTGGTGCGGTTTTTCTGTCAGACCTTGTCTAAACCATGTAAGGATGCAAGTGCTCTCTGTAGGGCAAAACTGATGGTTAGCTGCTGAAAATGATTTTGCATAGAAAACATTTGCTGGATATCTGGTAGACAATTTGAAAGATGTCCCATTACTAAGGATTGAGTCATCGTTGGAGTCACGACAATTGCGCTGCTATTCTTTGCAAAATAAACAACTAAAAATACGCCTTGTTACCTAGCCGAGGTCGTCAAACCATGATAGAATGAAAATGAAAAGAATTTTATTGAAGGAAACATGATTTACTAATAAACTTGACATAAAGGAGGGGGACAAACAATTTTCCACCACTCCTGATAATCATTGGACACTTGAGGACCTGAAAAAAGAGTAAGATTGACAAAAGAATCCCAGCTATATCTGGCAGAATGGTATGCTCCGGACCACTGCGCTGATGCGAGATCGAACTCTGGCATGATCTCTGAAAGTAGGCGAGCTTCTACACGTTTCTGCCTATGAGAAAACTGATTTCAGTGCTCTGGATGGTAATATGTGCAAAAGAATGGGCCAAGTAGCCTAAACCACTTGCCATATGCATAAGTATATCTGGGAGGTGATTCCTGACGATCAAAGTAGTCCCACACAACCTCTTCCTCTTGGAGATTGTTGATTAAAAATTGGTATCGTGCAACTGAAAGAAGCTTCTCGCCGTTGTATCTAAATAAACTGGCCCTGGTTGGCACATGCCAGAGGAACCAGGACTGTAAGGCATAGATGCCCCCCTCGACAAGAATCAATTCTCCGAGTGCAAAACGGGTCAACCCTCGGTACAGAAAAGCGAGTGTGGCCATGGCTATAGAGAGGCGTCTGGTTTGTTGACTTCTCCACTTTCGCAGAAGTTGAACTATCCTGATATCCATGTAATTTTGTCTGTCTGGAAAGTGAGCCAATCCCACAGTGCATAGGACCATCGCATGTTGGATTCTATCTCGAGCTGTTCGAGATAAGGAACTGACTTCCACAAATGCCCCATACTGTCTGTAGATTTCGAGCAGGTTCATATATTCATTTCCATTCTCCTCTATCAATGGCCAAGACTTGCGTCCTGTCATGCGAATTAAAGCGTCTCGGGGATCCAAACCCTTGACATTGATTAAGAATTGTTTCTCCAATGGATCTCCTGGATGACTGGCTGGCTCGGGCAATCCCATAATTTCTGAAAACTTTTCCATCAACAAAGTCATTTCTCCCCATGGGAACCAGAAAGTACAAGTGCACGGATTCCACCGCTCTACTAGTGCATGGATCCAATTGTCGTTGACTGTCTGCTTTCCCACTGCGGATGCCAGTTCTAACCCACAATCGCTCAGATGGTCCGAAAACATATGAGAGAAGTTCTTGAGCCATGAATAATACCACCGGGGAATGAAGGATCCGGTGTTGAGAGTTTGATGTTCGTGAATACCTTATCGCAACTCGTAGGAGATGTGATCCTCAGGAAAGACCGAATCAAGTTGACCGGATGCCATCAGACTGAAAAACATGAAAAACTGGAATAAGACTTGGGAAAATACAAGGATTTTGAAAAAGATGCAGGCAGGATAAAAATGAAGCAGGAAATTTGAGATCCAGAAGAACGAAAGGATGAAAAATCACCTGGAGTTTTGAAGAAGATAGAGGGGAATTTGGAAAATCATCCAGGGTTTGGAGAAAATACAAGGAAATGCTTCACAAATTAGAAAATGAGGTATTTGAAAAATCGTCCAATATTTTGGAAAAACTGGGGAAAATATGGAAAAATAAGAAGAAAATGACTACAATACATTCAATCACATCCTGCACAAATAATTATTCACATACAGCATTCCCTAAAAAGCTGACTCTAAATGCATCAATTTTGAAAGAGCTTTAGGACCCTAATCCTGACTCTAGGCTCAGATCATCTGTGTCCAACCATGCTATGCCGATATACTCGAGCCGAAGCCTGATGTACGTGGCATAAGATCAATTTCTCTGGTTCTAGGTTCATGTTTTCCAACATCCTTGAGTGTTTGCCAATATACGTTGGACTACAACCCTTGGTGCGTGGCAGGGGGGATTTCACCCAAATAGGTGGCCCAATTGTGAGGCTTTGTCCCAAACTATGGTTCTGGAAAAAAGCTCAGCAACGTGAAAATCGGGTAAAAATAGGTGGGGTGGTTTTTGAAAACATGAACACATGCAAGCAAACAAAAGTCTCTAAGACCTAGAGAGATAGATTTTTGAAAATTTGAAAAAGCAAACATTGTTTTCATACAAATCCTAGATTGAGGAGTGTTGTATTTCAAACCTAAGTCTATGTGAGCATGAATAATTCTCCTCAATATGGTCCTACCAAACTATGCCTAGTCTACATGCATCCATGTCAGCTGGGTTCAAGTCTAGGCTCCTAGGTTCACATGATAACAAAAAGTAAAAACTGACATTCCATAGAACACGATTTTGACAATTTGAACTAAGTCAAGCACACAATTGATCAGGCGAAGACAGGTCCCATCACAGTCGCCAAACCTGTTATCATCGCAAAATTTTACTTTTGCAAATCAAACTGACATTTGAAAAAGATTTTGAAAATAACTCGCCTCTTTTTTTAAAATGCGGGAAAATTTCATAGAATGGGACTCGCCTATCGGTACGAGGTTCAACCATTCCTGGCGCCTTTACAAGGGGTAATTGAACCAAGGATCAAAGGTGTGCTTAGCTTTGCTCAACTTGTCTAAATCGTGTTCTATTTCCTAAATGTACAAAGAATCAGGCATGTGCTATGAATTTTCTGAAAATGTAGATTTGAAAACATGATGTTTGCTTCTGAGATTTGAAATACTTGAAAAATTCTTGGAAAAGATAATACTTTGAAAATCATGAATCATGGTGAGGGAATATTTCTGAGGAAAATGAAAATCGATTTCTGAAGAATCTAGAGGTTTTGTGAAAATCGATTTTTGAGAAAATATGAAATGACTAAGAGAAGATTGATTTCTTTGAATTTGAACTTTGAAATAAAGAACATGACTTGGAAAATCATGATTTGAACTTGAGAAATACTTGGAATACCATTTGAAAGTTCAGAGTTTTGAGAAAATCAATTTCTGAGAAAGACTTAGAAAATTTTGAGAAAATTGATTTCTCTGAATTGAAATTGGGATTTGCAAATTGAATGAAATGAATGAATATGGATTTAAAAGACATTGTTTTGAAGAATTAAGAAAATCCTTTTGTATTTTGAGAAATGCAGTGCATTTTAAAGTTAGCCTAAGAGTGTAGGTTGTGTGACGCCCCCAGAATTCCCGACTTGTAAAATCCTTTGGATTTAGGGTAAACTTTTTTTTTTTGAAAACAAGTGCGCAAGTGCGGAAGTACTGAAAAGGAAAAACAAGTGGCAAACTCTGGGGCGGGTCACAGGAGTGAAACAACAGTTAATTGAAACAACTTTTATTAATTCATTTACAAATAATACAACAATCTCTCTTTTACAAAACAGCAACTGCCAAGATTTCAAAGTTTCCAGAAGTGTGGGTTCAGAGTCCGCTGCCGCACATCGAGCTCCATCGCACGCCTAACAAACACCTGTATCTCCATAAAAAGAGGTCAGTACTCTTTCGAGCTGGTGAGACAAACCAAACACAGTATACCAATGTGTGGAAGTCGAGAGCAGGCTTATCATGAAACACAAGCATGCTAAATTACAATAATTGAGCAGTTACAACATGAGCAAGTGTACAAAGCTACACATGGATCTATAAGAGAATGTAACTAGCATGAATCAATGCAATTAGGCAAAACATGAGCGTTTAACTAGGACTATTCATTTCACAATTCATATCAATTTGTAAAGTATGCATCAAGGAACATAAATCTCTAACACAGCTTGTAACATTTGTAACATGGTATGCATCACAGAACGTAAATCACTATTGTATCAATACAAAAGACTGGGACATGCGAACAGATGTGACATCGTGAACTGTGCACAGATACAAGTGGACAAGTATGTGCATCGTGCCATAAGTGCAAGAACTAGTCAAGTGACATTACAAAGCATTGTACATTTTGATGAGACAATTAGAAACATTTTGCCATGCTAAAGCGTGACTCACAAGTTGTGCCACAGTTCATAAACCATGTATTAAGACCATAAGCGATCTCATCTCGCCAAGTGGGTCCATCGCCCACAAACAACTTGCCAAGGAGTTCCAAATGTCGCATATATCTCATAAGACTGCGATATCCATAAGTGTGCCTCAAACTCCCTACATACCTAGGGAAAATATATGTAATTTGCCAATGTAATTGTACATTCAAATATCATCAATGTGAGCATACGATTGCATTCATTAGTGCAAAGCTTACGTGCTAAAGGGTGTGAGGTCGTGTACATACCGTTCAAACACCTTCAAAATGTCACGCCACGAACACATGTTAATACTCTTAAATAAATATATATATAATTTGTGTCGTGCCTTGTAGGACGAGGGAAGTGTCATATACCTCTTAACTTCGTAAAAACCTTATTTTTACAAAATGACTTTAAACGAGGTATCATTGCGAATATAATTCGTTCAACATGCACACAAGAATAGGCATCCACAATACTCGTATTGATGGGTTCATCATTCATCATGCATATATAACCAGCTTAACGTAGGTTTGCATAGGACAAAGCACCCTCATCGTACAATTCATAACGAGTCATAATTAACCGTGAAGTTATTGGGATAAATGAAACCGGTGTCATAAGCACGCTTGCAGCCCCATAGGCTGCAGCTCGGAGGTTGCTAACCCGTCTACAATGTGCGGCAAAACGAAAGGAAAACTAGCTGCGGGCTGGAGTAGTCAAAGACGGACCCACTTTAAACCATCACTTGGTGCCATGGGGCACTACGCACTCACTGTGTTCATAGGGATATTGGATCCAGCGTAGTATGCTTACACGCAACCCCAAAGGCTGCAGTCCGGGGACTTGCTAAACAGCCCACAACGCGCGACAAAGTGGAGGGAAAACCAGTTGTTGTGACCACCGGCCATCCGATGCCATGTGGCACCGTGCACACGCACTCCGGTTGCAGCCATGAGAGGAACCCAGGTCTGGACCGACTGGTCCAGACCTCACATGGGGCTCGGCCAATAACAAAACGCAGGGGGTGCAGGCTTTGTAGCTTGCACCCAAAGGTGACCCACCTGCTGCAACTTGGTTGTAGCAAGCTCACCAAACACGGTCCAGGTCTGAACCGACTGGTCCAGACCCAAGTTGGCTTCAACCAACAGCCAAAGAAGGGGTGCAGGCCCTGCAGCCTGCACCCGATTGCAGCCCAAATGCTGCAACCGCCACAACAGATCCAAGCGCAAGCTGGAGGGTGCGATGGGCTGACGCCCAAACTGAACGACCTTGGCGCAGGCCTTTGACAGGTCTGGATCGCATTCGGTCCAGACCATGTCAGGCCAGAGGCAAGCCTGACCCACGCCAGCTTAAGCTGGTGGGCTCGGCTAAGGGTCACGCCAACTGAAAATAAGGAAAAAAAGAAGGGCGCCCAGGCTGACCCGCTTGTGGTCGGCTTGGGGGTTACCCGAAATGCAGCATAGGGTCCAGAAAATTCTGGACGCCTAACAGAAAGATGAAAAGGGTCAAACAAGGATGGGGCTCAGCCCGACCTACCCCGGGCCAGCATCGCCCGAACCCCAAAGGAGTCGACCCAACTGGGTATGGCTGCTAAGCATGGGGGTCGGCCTAAAGCCTCCTCGCCAAAGTAGGAAAATGCCTTGGCAGCACGGTTTCACTGCCATAACAGGACAGAACCGTGCTGCCATGAATCAAACCCACGAATAATGATCGATGCATAGTTGTGAAAAGGGAAAAATAAGGCAAACAGAATCTGGAATAATTTCATAGTACGTATTACTTTATTGCATAACAAAACACATGCAAGCATGCTAAATCGGAAATGCAGTCATGCAAGCACACCCATTAAAATCCACAAAACTGCGTTAAACCATGTAGTGGTGGCTCACGAATCGTGCAAAAACACCAATACATCGCTCAATCGCAGAACCAACTTCAATGCATGCAAGCTTGCTTAAAGAAATCATCAACGTGGAACCAAAAATCAAAGTGCTCTCAAACGAAAACCCACCTTAAGGTATGTAAAAAGGGAGACTTACGAAAATGCAAGAACATGTAGGACATGTTCAAATCGAAATCCACAAAACGGTATATGAAAGGAGAACTCACCTTCGAGGCTTTGCCAACGGAGGAGGAGGTGGTGGAGTAGACACTAGGGTTGAAGCTGCTCCACACCACTCACACTCTCAACCTCTCTCACACTCACTCACGGTTGGAGAAGAAGGGAAAGAGGAGAGAGGAGCTCCACCAAAAAAATCGCCCAAATGAAATGAGCTCTTTCTCTCTCTAAAAAACTTAAATAGTTAGGGCTAAAAGCAATGGACGACTGGGATTAACCCAGCTTGGATGGAGGGCTGGGGTGATCCACGCCCCCCCCCCCCCTAGATGTCCACGCCCAATGCATGTTCTCCTTTTGAACTTTTTAATTTTTCTTTCAAAAATGCCATTGAAGAAAGCCTTTAATGTTTCTAAAATTTACAATGAGGTGCCCTTAGGTGCCGCCCCTTATGCCCAACTGATTTAGATTATTTAAAAACTTTCAAATTGTTTGCAAAAATGCCATGGGGGCGCCAGCCCCATGCCTCTTCTTGTAAGATCCACGATTTTACTTTTGATATATATTGCGTAATTATATTGAAATCGATGAATTGTTATGTTCTGGCAATTTCTGAAGATTTGCTTATTTTGAGAATCGGGTAAAATCACGTAATTTTGTGTAAAAGAGCAATTTCGGGAAATCTAGAGCGAATTAACTTTCGAAACTTTTAGGGTAAGTTTGGATTAAAGTTGTAATGATTCACCCCGAATTTGAGATCCGAACAACGAAAAAACATCGTCAGTGCATGTGAATTACGAGTTTTACTTCAAGTTTGGACCTGGATCTTAATACGCTTAATTCTAGCGAACGGGAGGTAATTTCCTCTAGAGGCTTTGAGCATTTCGTATTAATTAAGGTTATAAAGAGAACTAAATAATTTGTTGGAATTAAATTAGCATTTTAATGTATTAAATAAGCATTCTTTTAAGTAGTACACTATATGCGATTTTGGATTTGGATCCGGAGCAACTAGGAGATCCAAACCCCTTAGACGACAACATGGTGGACGTCCTTGTCCATGGTTGACCAGCTGGTCAAGAGCTGACCAGCTGGATGGTATTTTTGAAATTTTCTTGCATGGATTTAAAAAGAAGGCCTTCATTGGCCACTCATCTTTTCAAGAAACTTCATGATGAAGCCTAGGCTCTATCATGAGGGGCGTCTTTTCCAAAAGAAAGGCATGGGGCTGGTGCCCCATGGTAGTTGTGTAATATTTTCAAAAGATTTCCAATCCTTAAAATCGATAGGTGGAGTTGGGTGGCAACCAAGGGCGCCCCCTTGTAATTGTTTAAAGTTTTAAAGGCTTTTAATAGTGGCATTTTTGAAAGTTTTCTAAAACTTTTTGAAAGCTCTACATGTATTGGTTGTTGGGGGGCATGGAGCTCCCCAGCCCTCCATCTTGGAGGGATTAATCCCAACCGTCCAACCCTAAGCAAACTTCTATAAAACTCTAGAAAAAAAAATGGGCCCCTCTCTAGTGGGCGATTTTTTCCTATCTCCTTCACTCTCTCTTCTCTCTCCCAAAACTTCCCCTCTTCTCTCAAGCTTCCTCACTCCAGTCGTGGGTTTTCTCTTGGGCGTGAGTAGCTCTAGCACGTTATCCCTCTTCCATCTTCTTTAAAATAGCAAATGTGAAGACATCAACTCGGTTTGCTCTTAGATTCAACACTTATGAAGCCGACGGTGCCGTGCATCTATGAATGCAGGCCCAAACGGTGGATTTTAGTTATAGTAATTGTAGTTCTAATATGGAATCACCATGGATTGCATTATCATCTTGCTGCATGCATTTGCAATCTTTTCCTTTTTATTTTCTTTCAATTTCATTTCAGTTTTAATCATCCTCCTTGTTCATTTGCTGGTTACCTTATTAGTATAATGCTGTCATGTTTTGCTTTTCTTTTCTTTTTCTGCAGAGTTCATGGCCATTGCGACATTTCTGGGTGTGTTGGACCGAGCTGAGCTTGTCCAGCCTACACCCAGGTCGTTTGGCAAGTCCCTTGTAATGCTGGAACACCAGTCAGTGCGTTGTAAACACCCCAAATTTTCACTTACCTCCCTGACATCTACATCAATCAGCACATTTCAGCTCTCTGGAATCAATGAAGGGCAAAATGGTCATTTTCTGAGATTGAACCTTGCAGAAAGTCCTAAATTTCAACCTCGAGTCTCAAAATCTCTCTGTTTAGGTTCAGAAACATCTTCAAACTGCAAATTTTCAAAATCCTATTCCTGACAAGAAGCTAATGTTTCCAATTCTAGATTCAGAATGACATTTCATAGAACATGTCTTTGCATAGCATTGCATGAACACCTCACATCATTTCACTGCACAGCATGTCATTTTGAGATCCAGAACTCCTGATTTTCAAAATTGTCAATCCAGATTTGATTTCTAAACTTTTCAAAATTGTTTTTCAAAACCCTGGGCCTTCAAAATTACCAATTCTTCCCATTTTACCCCCAGGACCCCGAATTACAAAAGTTTTCTCAAGAAAACGATCTGGATAGTTTTTTATATTGATTTTCAAAATTTCGTCAGTTAAAAAGAGGGTGACGCAATTTTAAATTTAGAAGACCTTATTTCAAACTTTTACAAAAAGGGCTCCAGATTTCTCCGCATCTTTCTAAATTTTGCCCTGAAGAACCATTTTCTTCTAAGTTTTGAAACTGAACAAAAGTTCAATTCGTATTTTCTAAACTAGCCCACTATTATGAAAATTCCAAAAAAAAATTTACTTTGCTTTTATTTCAAATAAATGACATGGGACCCGCCTTGAAGCGGTGTCACACTCAAGTTCTCCAATATTTCTCTTATTTCCAAAACAGTACCCACCCTGAGGTGGTACCGATTTATAAAACTCTTTCATTTAATTTAATTTTTAATAAAATAATTAGTGGGCCCACACGTAGGTGGCGCTCCACTAAAGCTCCTTGCCAAGAAAAACAAACTTTTTTTTTATTATTATTCAAAAAGTTTTCAAATCCAATTGAGGTGGCACCACCTTAAAAAAAAGAAAAAGAAAAAGGGAAAACAAAATCCGTTTTTTTTTTTAAATCATTTTTTACTTTTTTAGCCCCAAATGGAGCCACCGTGAAACCCTACCCAAAAAACTTTATCTTTACCTAAGTTTTTAAAAAAAAATTCTATAGAAAAGGAGTCGTCCCCCTCTCAAAATGGCGAACACTTCAAAAAATTTCAAAAATTAGTTTTGAAAGGTTATCAAGATCAGTCGAAAAAGAAGGAAAAGGCTCGGGTTTGGGGAAAAGGGGAAGAGGCCGGTCATTAAAAGGGAGACATGGGCCAACACGAAAGAAGTCTGCGATTTTTTTTCTGAGGACTATCTCTTCATTCCCCCTTCTCACCTCTTCTCCTCTCGGCTAGTAGGAAACCAACCCCCAACTTCTTCTCCTCCCATCTCTCAAACCCCTTTCTTCTTCCCCAATCTGTTTTATTTCCTCTCTGCATCACGCCTATTATACCTTTGTCTCTTCATTACCATTCAAGAAACGAACTCCCGGCAGTTGGCATTCAGGAGCTTCAATCCTCACAACCAGTCTTCAGCATGATATTCAAAAAAGAAGGAATCTTCTCAATCTCTGCTGAATCAAGGTTATCCCACCGTGTACATCGTTGGTTACATCAAGGTTCTCATTTCCAAACCAAAAGTTTTCCCGGAATCATCCGCAAAGAATCAGTTCAAGCAATCAGGTGAAGGCTCATCGCATATCTACATCTCTATGACTTGAGTAATATCTTCATACCATCTGCATCACATCTTCATCATCCTCATTGATGAAATTTGTCACCTCGGTTATTTTAGGTGTTAAGGATCTGTGATGCTTCGCAATAGCATCATTGATCCCTCTAAAAAAGTAGATTTTTGCTGAATTATTATCATCCAATAACACTTGTTGACTTGATTTGTTTCAAAATCATAAGCTTTATGAAATAGTATTTCCTTTTCAATCAAAGGGTTTTCAAATCCACATGCATTCCATACTCCTTCATATATCCCTGATTTCATCAAAATTAAAATTTTACAGGAAATCTCTGTGTTATTAAGGGTTCAGTTTATGCAAATGGTATGGATGATTCTTCATGTGATCCTATATCCATTGCCATCTTGCCGTATTACTACCCCTCCTTTGTTTTTTTTTTTTTTACAGGTTTTGTATTTAGTGGCAATATTACTTAATGTTCCTGTATCTTGTTGATTTCAACATGCCTATATAGTTTTTTTTTTTTGTGTCTGCATGAAATGGTGTCAAAACGATGTCCTCATGGACTGACCGTATATTAAATGGGTGCCTTTGACCAGGGCACTACACCAATCCCACCTTATTTTATTTCCATTTCCCTATCCTTTATCCTAATCCCTTGCTTATCAGCATATGAATCTCATTTTTGCTTCTAGTTGCCATTTACATCTGATTATAGGTATCCATATTGTCATGTTATTCTGAGAAATGCGTTTTAGCAGCAATAATGGTTTCTTTCTGTACCCTCCCCCCCCCCAATCTGTCCATGGTGGCCTTTATGTGGCTATACTTGTGTAACATTGCATGAGTTAAAATCGGATGATGGAGGAGCAGCATGTATTAATGTGATAGTCTGTTCCTCCCAAATACTGAGAAGAACTCTCTCATTAATCGATATCTGTTCAGAAATTTTTTTTTAGTTTAATCTTTGAAAGAAGCGTCCTTTACTGTATTGCACAGATTTCTTCTTGTGGGATTAATTCATAATATGAAAACATCTCTGCCAATGTCGTCCAAATTTCAGTCTTTACTCATCCTAAGATAAAATGCTTTCTTTTTTTTTTCTTGTTAAGAAATTTCCATGATTACCTGCATAACACGTCTTAGTAGTTCTGGGTGCAATATTTTTTTTTTTTATGAATGTACTTAAGTTTGACTGCTATACCATATGCTTACTGGGCCAATCATATGATCTTAATGTCTGCCCATCCTTTGCATTCCATCAATAACATGTGATACCTCTGTGCAAGGCATTTACAGAGCATTCTTTTCAGCCATTAGCATTGTTTCAGCCACTAGTGTAGCCTCAGCTATTAGTATCGTTTCAGCCATCAGCTTCATCCCATCTCAAATTGATTAAATCATCTTGTCCATAGCACTCTTTTCTAGAAGTTAATTAAATAACCATTGAAAACAACATAGTCAAGCTGCTTTACAGCTTGAGTATTGTTTCACAGTGTGAGGCAACTGATTATGGCAGTGTTAGGCAAGGGCCACTTGAGGGCTGTTTTGCAGTGTTAGTCTACTAATTCTGATCGCAAATGCTTTATGCTTTGAAGTAACAATGGTTGCATTAGTTGACGGATTAGAAAGCCAATTCTTGATAAAAAAAAAGCAAAAACTGCTACAGCAAAATGAATCATAATTGGTTTTTTTTTCTCTTTGTTGTTGTTGTTGTGTCTGTTATTACTATTGTTTTTCTTGAGAAGAAGTTATTACTACTGTCATGTGATTGTTATAGCAGAATGAACTATTATTGGCCTAATTGTTGTGGTTGTTATTACTATGTTTGCTAGTGTTGTTCTTGTCATCATCAATAGTTCTGTGATGTTAGTGACATAACTATTTATGAATCGCTTCAGGTAGATAGGGGCTAGATGAGAGTAAGCCATTTCTTGATGAAATAATTGCTATAACAAAAGAGGTTATCATTTGTTTTGTCGTTGTGACTGTTATTACTGTTGTTAAGGGTGCCATTTTGTTTTTGTTCCCATCATCATTTGCTACTGCTGTGTTATAAGGGGCACATGGATATGATATATTACTATGTCATCTACTGTATAAATATGTCCCACATACATCAATCACCCCCTATCATATGTACTTCACTCACTGCTTGTGTGTTACCCCCCATTATTCGTAGATATTGTCCATTTTCACATGTGTATCCATTTCATTGATTCAAACATTGTTGTATATTATGGCATTCCCTAGCACACCCTCATGCTTCCAATCATCCGTATTCTGGTATATATATCTCATCTGTACAATATAGGTGCAAATTGGATCTTTTTATAGATTTGTAATTATAGGATCACACACATACACACACACACACACACACACACACACATATATATATATATATATATATATATATATATATATATATATATATATATATATATATATATATATATATATATATATATATATATATGTCCCAGTATATCTCGTATCCCCATTCCTTATGCTGACCCACTTTTGCAGGGAAATCTGGAGGATACTGGCTCTTTTTATTCTGTATTTCTTTTTTTTTCTTTTATTTCATTTATTTTGCTTTATGCCAGAGATGTAATAATCAAATTTGGAATAATATTTACTTTTACTGCTTAGATTGGGATGCATATCATATAGTTTAAGTTTTGCAATATCCTGATTATGCAATTCATGCATTTTATTTCAAAATCACTATGGATGTACACGAATGGCACGTGCACCAACTCTTAGGGAGTTGATGAACTCTGTGGAGTCCATATTTACGGCCCCAGTCGGAATATGGACGAGACCCAGATCCATCATCTTTCTACTAGTCACACTGAGCCTACACTCTTAAGCTATCTTCAAAAGTGCACCTCATATTTCCAATTTTGCAAAATATTGTGAATTAAATCAATTAAACTCTGAACATGTTCATGGCCACAGTCAGAATGTGTGAAGAATTTACTTTGGCTTAATACACAATTTTCCAACAAATTTCTCAAAAAACCTTTCCAGATGTTATTTTCAAAGTGCATTCATTCATTCATCTACATCATGGCATCATCTGTTTTTCTCATGATTTTCTCAAGAAATTTTACTCTATGGAAATCAATTTCTCAAGAAACTTCTAAAATTTTCAAAATTGGATTTTCCAAGTCAAGTTTTCCCATGATTTTCCCTGAAAATGTTATTTTCTTAAGATTCATTTTCAAAAGAAATTTCTCATTTTTCTCAAGAATCCAAATCGATTTTTAAGTGTTTCAAGGATAATATTCTCAGGATTTCAATTTCCTAAGTTTGATTTTCCTTCTCTAAAGAGTTTTCCAATGAATTTCAATCGTTTTCCAAAGAAAATTTTCAAAGTTAGATCTTTCTTGACAAATATTTTCCTTTTCAAATGTTCTTCTTTTCTCGAGAATTCTCTCCATTTTCTCAGGATTTTCTCACATCTTCATAAACTTTCTGGTGATTTTCAAATATTTTCATCTGAGTTTCCTGAGAGGTTGATTTCCATCTTTTTCCTGAGAAATGCTTTTCAACTCCAAATGTTTTCTAAGCATGCATCATATTTTTCCAAATTACATTTTTTACAAAATCTCATAGCACATGCCTGAATTCTCTGTGCATTTAGGATAGAACACAATTTCGATGATTTAACTAAGTTAAGCACATTTTGGTCCTTGGTTCGATTACCCCTGTTAAAGGCAGCAGGAACGGTCGAACCTCGTACCGACAGGTCGAGCCCCATCGCATGGATTTTCCTGCTATTTTCAAAATGGAGGCGAGTATTTCAAAACGATTTCCAAAATCCGGTCAAGTTTGACTCGCGAAAGCAATTTTCTTCTCTCTGCCGCAGGGAAGGGTAGACGGGAAAAATTTTGCGACGATAACAGGTTTGGCGACCGAGATCGGACCTGTCCTTGTCTGATCAAAAAAGTGCTTGGCTTAGTTCAATTATCGAAACTGTGTTCTTAAAATGTCAGCTCTTTTGCTTTTTGATAGCATGCGAACCTAGGAGCCTAGATTCTGACCTAGCTGACATTGACTGCATATAGCTTAGGCATGGTTTGGTAGGACCAGATTGAGGAGATATTTTCATGCTCACACAGACTTAGGTCTAAATACAACTCTCCTCAATTTAGGATCTGAATGCAAACAATGTATGCTTCTTCAAAGATTTTCAAAAGTCTATCTCTTTAGGTTTTAGAGCCATCTATTTCTTGCATGTGATCATTTTTTCAAACCTCCCTTACCTATATTTACCCGGTCTTCACATTGCTGGGCTCTCTTCCAGAACCCTAGTTCAGGACAGAGCCTCACAACTGGGCCAATTATTTGGGTTAACACCCCCCTACCACGTATCGCGGGCCACAGTCCGAAGTATATCGGTAGGTGCTCAAGGATGTTGGAAAACCTTACCTTAGAACCGGAGTTGAAATTATATGTCACGTACCTCGGATTTCGGTTCAGGTATATCGGCATAACTGGATTGGACAAAGATGATCTGAACCTAGAGTTCGGATTAAGATCCTACAACTGTTTTCAAAATGATGCATCTAGAGTCAGCCTTTTAGAGAGTGTTGTATGTGCATAAGTGTTTGTGTAGGATGTGATTGTTTGTTACCTTTATTTCTCTCATATATTCCCCAAAAATATTTTTCCAAATATCCATATTCTTGTCTTTTCCTCTTATTTTCTCAAACCCTGGATGATTTTTCCCAAATATCCAACTTCTTTCAAAACTCCAGGTGATTTTTCATCTTCCCATTCTACTGGATCTCGAATTTCCAGCCTTATTCCGATCCTGCCTGCAAATTTTTGAAATTTCAAATTTTGCTCATATCTTCAAAAACTTCTTTTTCGATATATCTTCCAAATTTTATCCAAAATTTTTGTTTGTCATTTCCTCCCAAGCTTGCCAATCTGATCCCATCATTTGTTCTTCTCTCAAGATTGTTGCTTTCAAAATTCTTTTTCCCATCATGCTAAACATACCATGTTGTTCTGTAGAGGGCATTGGCATAGTTGTGTGATCCTGACAAGATCAAAGACCGCACTACTTCAGCATATTAGTTATAGTCAGTGAGTAAGAAATGGATTCCACAAAGTCTGCCAAAGAGGGAGCCCAGACTAGTAAGGATGAGATCGATCCCGCTATATATCGGTTGTTCAAAAGAATGATGATCGAGATATTATCCGAGCAAGCTGAAGCCAATTTCAGAAAAGTTCAAGGCATCTATCACCATCCCTATGAGCATCATTGGTGACCACAACAGCGCAACCAGTTCTAAACCCAATAACAACAAAAATAGAGGCAGTCAAAGCAGCAATTTAGAAGAGTCTAAAGATCGGAAAGGAAAGTATTCTAGAATCCAGGATAGACCTTTTCAATCCAACCCTCAACAAAAGGAAAAAAATCAAGGAAAACCAAAGCACGAAAACTGGAGCGGTGATCGAGATTTCACTCCTATAGATGAGCCACTCGACAAAGTCTTTGAATACATGCTGATCAAGGGATTAGTCAGGCTTCCAAAAGTCACGGATCCTCCCACCATCATGGGAAGATTCTTGAACCAGTTCTGCAAATTCCATCGGGCAGTAGGGCATGACATTGATCATTGTTTTGTCTTCAAAAACATTATGCAAGACTGCATTGATAAGAACCTCTTTGTTGAAGACAGAGAAGAAGAACATCCAGTAGTCCTAACCAAGCAAGTTCAGTCTAGTTCTCAGAAAGAAGTCAGCATTCAACATAAATCAAGCAATCCGAAGAAGATAAAGCATGATGGTTGGGGTTATGATCGCGAGTTTACTCCTTTAGGTCAACCAATCGAAGAGATTCTTGGATATCTGCTCACGAAGAATATGATCAAACTTCCAAGGATTGTTGATCCTCCCATCACCATGGGGAAATGGAAAGATTATTCCTGCAAGTTCCATCGGGCAATAGGGCACGATACTGAACGCTGCTTCGTTCTCAAAAATATTGTACAGGACTACATCGATAAAGAGCTTTTGGTGCCGGAAGAAAGAGAGGGACGAGTTGCAGTCCTGACCAAGCCTTTCCCAGATCACTCGGAAGAATGACAATGCCAATGCCTTCTCATTTTTGTCATATTTATTTTTGTCAGGACGATATAGTCCTAGTTGTTTTCCTTTTTTAAGTTGTCATCCCTTTTAAGGCATCAATAAAATCATCAACTTTTCTCATTTAACTATGATGTTCTTATTTTATCGTTATGTTTCTTCTCAAGAGCTCTCTTTTAATATTATTCTCTCTTCCCCATTACACTAGAGCATTTTTTTGAAAATTTGTTTTCAAACATTCTGTATGCAGGCAGGATCAAATAAAATCTCTCACCATTCATTTGCACTTCATTTGCATTTCATGTGCATGTGCATTTCATTTGCATTAATTATGCACCCAATTCACTTCCCATTCAGGATAAGGGATAAATCCTGAGGTCATGAATGATTTCTCATCCTAATCATCAATCTCTAACTCCAGTTTACAATCTCTATTGTTTTTTCCTCAAAATTTTTCAGATAGAATCCTCTTTCCAAAATCCAGTCCCCGCACTGACAATTTGCAAAATTTTGATCCTCTAATCAAGTTTTCCTCTAAAGATCTGAATTCTGATTCAGACTTCTTTTCTTTCAAACCCAACTCTTAGGTTGGTCCATTTTCTTTTAGAAATTCGAGTTCTGACTCGGATTTCTTCATTTTCAGAATTAAAAGGCTTTCAAAAAATTTTAAACCCTCAAAACCCATTGGGCACGTTGGGTGACAGCCAAGGGCGCCCCCTTGTAAAATTTTAAAGTCTTATGGCTTTTTAAAAATGGCATTTTTGAAAGTTTTATAAAACCTTTTTGAAAGGCCAACATGCATTGGTGGTTGGGGGGCGTGGAGCTCCCCAGCCCTCCATCTTGGAGGGATTAAATCCCAGCCGTCCATCCCTTAAGCACCTTCTATAAAAACTTAAGAAAAAATCGGCCCCTCTCTAGTGGGCAATTTTTTCAAACCTTCTCTCTCTATTCTCTCTCCCAAACTTCCTCTCTTTCCCCTCTCACTTGCTTCCTCCCTCCAAACCGTGGGAGTCTCCTTGGCGTGGAGTGCTGCTACATCCTCATCCAGCTTCTTCAAGTATAGCTAAGGTGAAGACTCACCTTAATCCTGTGATTTCGGATTGACATGAAGCCAATGGCGCTGTGCATTAATGCATGCAAGCCCAAGAAGGCGGATTAGTTTAAGTGATGCTGTTTTAAAATCTTGAATCGCCATGGTTTCTGCATCAATACCTTGCTGCATGCATTTACATTCTATTCCTTTTGATTTTTTTTTACAAATTCATTTCAGTTTAATCATCTACTATGCTTAGTTGTTGTTTACTTTTCTAATATAATGTTGTTACGATTTTCCTTTCTGCTGGAGTGTTCATGGCCTTAGCGATATCTCTGGGTGCGCTGGACCGAGCTGGGCTCATCCAGTCTACACCCAGTCTGTTTGATGGTCTCTTGAGGTGCTGGAACGTCGGTTGTTGCGTTCCAGCCATTAGCATTGTTTTTTTTTTATGTCCCCTTTTGCTTTCTTCTTGAGGTGTTGGGCTCAACCCAGTCCCAACACATTGGGACTGGGGTTGCAGCAGTAACTTTGGGCTTGGGTCACGTCGTGACCAGCCCTGCTTGAGTGTGGAACCCCTAGGCAATTCCAGCAACAAGGTGACGCTGGTTTTATATTTTTTTTTTATTATTATTATTTCGACCCTTGTTGGTTTTTGGTTTGAGTCCATTCGTTTGGCGCACCAGGGCACCGCATGGTCTAACCGATCAGGTAAGCCCAGTTGTTCGAGGCCAGAGCCCGCCTTTGGGTTGGCTGTTTGGCACCTTAAGACCGTTGATCGTGAGTTGGGAGTGGCGCAAGGTCTGGTCCAGTGGACCAGACCCTCCAGCCAGCATGCTTACCAGGCGTTAGAGCTGGGCCCTGTTCGGATGACCTGTGCACGCGCGTAGCACTTAGGTGCCCAGCCTACGTAACTTAAATATTTATTTGCTCTTTTTATTTTTGTGCCTAGACCATCCGAATACACCTTTGTTCTCCTTTTTTTTATTAATTTGGTTGGGTTTTCGACTCGGCTAGGTGCAGGTCTGAACCCTGGGTTCAGACCAGCACCACCTAGACTGGATCGGCTGTAGCATGAGCATAGCTCAGCTGTTACCTCCTTGGCTGGAGCTGGTGTGACGCCCCAAACCCCGACCTTGTAAAAACCTTAGGTTTTTTAGTAATTTTTTTTTTGAAAGGATATACAGAGTGAAACACAACTAGCGGAAGTAAAGGAAGAAAACGGGGGTGAAGCAAAGGCCGCAAGTCTGAGCGAGCCACAGTGAGAAAACCCAACCACAATACACAAGTAAAGTATTTTTCATTTCCACAATAGTTACAATGATACAAAAACGAGATTGGGTATAAAAAGGGACAGTCTCACAAAAAGGAGAGGTACAACCCCTCAAACCCCCAAAACTAGAAGAAGCCAAAATCTGCTGCAAAGTGTGGGTCTCAAGGCTCCTGCTGTGTGCCGTTGCATCGCGCTGCGTCTACTCGTCACCTGTATCCCCATAAAACGGGGTCAGCACTCTTGCGAGTTGGTGAGACAAACCATCCATACCTTATCATTTTTAAGGAAAAGCAGAAAGTAAGCAACATGCTATAAGTGTGCTAAGTGCCAGACTATAAAAGTACAAGTGTGTGTCAGGAAGGTGCACGTGCCACAAGACTGTAAAGCTACAAGTAAGTAACAGTGCAGCAACTAGAGTAACAGAGCAGAAACTGAACAATAGAAAGTAGCAGCTAAAGTGACAGAGTAGAAACCAACTGATGATGCATGAAATGCACATCATGTAAACAAGTTTTTCATGCATTTTGTATCAAGTTTAAGGTTTTAAACCCATGTTTAGATGTGTTTTGATAGTAAGGGGCTATGGTTCGAATTTCAGAAAAATCGGAGTTAAAATGAGAGAGTTATGGCTATTTCAGTGTTTGGGCATGGATTTCGAGGTGGATCGGATCCATATCCGACCCAATTAGGTCAATTGGACCTTGGATCAACTCTTAGAAAGCCCAAAACCCAACCCACACGCCTATCCATATCCATTTTAAAAAGTTTTTCTGAAACCCCCCCCAGAAAGAGGCGCCTAGAAAATATATTTTTTATAACAGTGTTTTTGCAAATTCCAAAAAGTATAAATATACTTTTTAGAGAAGCCCTAGGCGTCTTTGGCTGTGTTTGGACGCCCCCTACAGTGACTCTACAGAAGCAGCTCCTTCCTCTCCATCTTCCTCAACGTTTTGGCCATTGAAGACCGTCCTATGCTTGGTTTCCAAGCATATCTCGATCCCCTTTGTGTTCTTTTCATTTCTTTCTTGTTCCTTGCTGTAGTATTCACCATTTTTCTGTATTTTTGCAGGTGTAGCAGAGGTGGAGACCATTAACCTTGGGCGGAAGTGCGCAACACACCACCAAGGTGAGCCGGCCCTACCTCCATCCGGCTTTCTACACCCTCCGATCGCGAATCGGCTCACATTCCATCGTCGGTGGATCTCCAACGTGTAGCAGCTGAAAAAGGTACCGATTTTGGTGAAGTACAGCATTCTCTAACTGTATAGGACGTCCATCTCCAGCCACGGTCCGCTCTTCTTCATCCCCCCGGTCGTCGGATCTTCCAAAAGGTAGGTCTTCTTCTTCCTTCTCTTCTAGATAAAACCGATTTGTGTGTGGATTTTGTTTTGTTATTTTCTGTGTGTTTCTTAGTTTTCTTTTTGTTTCAACCTTAGAGTAGCATTCGTGCATAGACCAGCACGTTAGATTAGGTTTATGTGTTTGGTTGATTCGTTGGAATCGAGTTTTTATTGATTTTTCATCCTTTTTATAAAAATCGGCTAGATCTTCATCTAGTCGATTTTTCAAGTTTGTCATAAGTGTTCTTGGTGTTGTTTTACAGAAAATCCAATAAAGAAAGTGTTCATTTTGATTCATCTTAGTCGGTTTTGTCTGTGGATTACATTTGATTTTAATTGAAAATAAAAATCCAAAAATCGGCTAGACTTATTCTAGTCGATTCTTGATTTTGGCAAAAATATTTTTCTGTTTTGATATTTTTGTTTCGTCCAGCATGTGTCTTGTATGGTGTTGCTGAAAATCTCATTAGGAAATTTCATTTAGTATTCTAAGTCGTGGGTGTGCTTGTGTCTTGTTTTGATTTTATTTTTGAAAAAGAAAAGAAAAAATCGGCTAGAGATATTCTAGCCGATCTTTACATTGTTGTTAAAAGGGTGTTTAGAGTGGTAAGTCGTGTTGCTTGCTATGTGTTTAGTGTGTTAACAGTAGCATAAATTGGTGTTAGCCATTCCATTGTTTTAGGATTGAGTTACTTAATTGTTTTAATCATTTTTTCGTTTTTGTGTTTGAGTGTATTATTGAAAATTATAAAAATCAAGTTTTCTTTATTTTTTTTATGTTTTTAATTCCAGCATAGTACTGTTCATGATTGCATTTGTGGAGTTAGGAGTTCTTTTCATTATATTTTAAATTATTTTTATCACAATAGTGGTTCCTTAGTAAGTCATTTTTTCTTTTAGTTTAAGTTTTTATTCTTTTTATTATTTTTTTTTATTTATTATTAGTTCTTCTTCTTCCCCAAGGTGGGGCGGCAGCCATTAGAGCTCTCCTTGAGCTCTTGGTCGATTTGTTTAGAAAGTCTTAATGGTCTTTAGTTGAGTTAGGAAGGTGTCTAGGTTCAATGTATTAGGTTTTCTTTCCCAACCGTTTTTAGGGGTTAATTAAGTAGGTTTTGGTAATTAGGTTAGCATTAACTCCTAGGAAATCATTTTTTTATTTAATTCCTTTTATTCCCTAGGTAGAATTAATTATGTTAGTTTAGAAAGTAGCCCTTTTAGAGGTTGGCGATTTTTGAGAAGTGAGGCATTTAAGGAAAAGTTGAATTTTGAATGGGTATTAAAGAAGGAGTTACTCCTTAACTTTGGAAAGTGTTTTTGGCATTAAAAAAAAATTCCAATCTAGGCTACACGATTTCCATAGAGTATTAAAAGTATTTTAATTCCATCTTGAAAAGCAAAAATCGTGTATTTTTAGATTGGTCTTTCCATTTTTCCAAAAGGAGCTTTAAAGGCAATTAAGGAGTGTAACTCCCTCTTTAAATGGGGCGATTTTTTAGAATCCAAAGCATTTCAAAATTTGGAATGTGGTAATTATTACATTCCTTTTCCAACCTTCTCCATTAAAATCGTGAACTTTGGATTAATTGTAGCTTAATTAGGAGGTTACTACTTTAGTCTAACCTATCCTAAGTCAAAGCCTAAACCGCACCTAGGTCGAGTCTAAGACCAAAGCCCAACCTTAGTCAAGCTTAGGGGAATCAAACCTAACCTAAGTTAGGTCAACCTAGCCTACCTAAACCCAACCAACCCTAGTTGACTAGGTCAACCCTAAACCGAGTCCAAGACCTAGACCTACACTAGACCTAACTCGAGTCAACCCTTAGTCTAAACCAGGTCGAGTCAATCGAGCTTACCTTACCCCATTCGAGCCTAGTCAAACCTAAGTTGATTCAAGTTTAGTTGAACCTAAGTCAACTCAACCCTAGTTGACTAAGTCAAACCTAAACCGAGTTCAACCTAGTCTTAATAAGCCTAAGTCCAAGACCTAGACCTAGCCCAAGTCAAAGTCAAAACAAACCCGAGGTCGATTCAACCTTTATCTAGTCAACCCAACCTTAGCTAAACCTAGCCGAGTCTACCTAAGTCAACCGAACCCAACTAGTTAGGTCAAACCTAAACCAAGTCCATACTAGACCGAGTCGAGTCAAACATAGTCCGAACCTACCTAATCCAAACCGAGTTCTCCCAAACCAACCCGAACCTATCTAAGTCAAAACCGAGCCTAGTTGAGTCAATAGAGTGAGCCCTAACCCTAACCTTTGTTCTTTAGTGAAGTAAGTTCATTTAGTATTGTTTCTTTTGATTTTCATACTAATTAGTTTATTTATCTACTTTAATTTTAGTGTAGAAGTGTGTGTACGTGTATTGTATTTGTTTAGTATGTGTGAAATGTGTTTTGTGATGGTTTGAATGATAGTTAGATATTCGTTAACTTAGTAGGCATATTGCATTTTATTGATTAGCATAGTTGCATTTGCATTGTTATTTAACGTAGTTCTAGTCATAATTTGCTTATCGTGTTTTGCTCGTCGTACATTTAGCATATTTGTAATAGTCATCTGCATATACACTGTTATACAGTGTCATTTAGATTGCATTAGGGTTGATTTGTCTTTTAGAGTGTTAAAATAGATTCTTAAAGTGAATAGTGCACTCAAATAAAAACCAGATTTTTGCCCTGTCGCATTAGCATTATTTTCTGTGCAAAAACTCTATGTTTTCCAAAAATTTTTCTTCTATTCACTTTATTGACGTGTTATTTAACTTCAGACCAAATTTCAGCTCATTCGGAGTTGATTTGGTCTGATTTTTAAGCGTTTTGCGAAAACCGCTTTTTCTGGATTTCAAATTACAGGACCTGCGATATCCTGATTTTTCCCAGATTTGAAACGCTTATATCTGGATTTCCAGATACTGTTTTTCAATTCTTTAAAAACTGTCAGATTGTTTAATCTGTCAGTTGCAGAACAGAACAAATTTCGGGAAAATCGGACTTCGTTTGCCTTGTCAAACAGTGGTTTTCCGATAACCTGTTAGAATGCTATTTTACACTAGTTAGGGGCAGTTTCGTAATTTTCTTAGTTTCGGCAAATTAGACTTGTTTTCAATAATCTCTGCATTTTAGGAGTTGCATCATCATCATACAGTAGTAGTAGAGTAAAATTGGTTAATTTTAGAATTAATTTAGTATTTTATTTAATTTTTGCTTGATAAATAGCATTGGTTTTGTTATTTTCGTAAAATTAGAAATAGCTTTAGTTATTGTTTTCATTGTTAAAATAGAAAACTAACTTTGTATTTTTTCTGCATTTTTAGGTTGAAAAGCATATTTATTGTCCAGGGTTATTGTCCAAGTGAGAAGATTCTCTAAGTGGCGAAAAGACGGAAATACCCTTGGCATGGAGCAGAAGACTGATTGCTTGATTACTTTTCTTTTAGTGATTATTTGTAGTTGTATTAACTTTATAATTGTAGGTTGAAATTTGTCATTAATAAATTAAATTTTATAGAAATATTGTGTTTAATTCCTGTTCCCTGAGGATTCGACCCGTACTTACCACTTTGTGGAAAGTCGGTTTTTAAATTTTTGGTTGACGATTTTCCAAAGTTTTATTGAAAATAATTGTTTTAAAAAGAGCATTCCAAAATATCAACCAAATTTTGGCGCCGTTGCCGGGGAACGGCGAATTAATTACTTTATTTCTTAGAGTTTGATTTATCAATTTGTTTTAGTTAGCTAATTAGTTGTTTTATTTTTAGTTAGTAGGATTAGTCAGTGAATATAGGATTAACATAGTTAGTAAATATAGGATTCACGTTTTGTTCTTTCTAGGATTCACTTGAAATTCATTCTGCAAGGAGCGATTAGACAGGTGGGTTTTAGAAAAACTTAGTTTGTGATTTTCTGTATTTATCTTTTCAGTACTTTAGAGTAGTTTAATTTGTTATTTCATTTACTTAGTTAAATCATTCTAACATAATTAGTTTAGCATATTTGTTTAGTAGTTGTTTATTTTGTGTTATTTTTATTTAGTACCTGTGTTAGTTAATTTTTTTAGATTTAGGTCGTTTTGCTTACATCTGGTCTTAGTACCAGTGTATGCAGGGTCGACGAGGTCTAGGAACCCCATTACACCCATTTGTTGACAACCCAGAGAGAATTTTACATTCTCATCGAAGTTCGGCAACAATGGCTGACATGGATCCTCCACCTCCACCCCCTGTTCTTTCACGCCCTCTGCGGGAATACTTCATTCCCACAGACTATGTTCAGGCATCCTGCATTCGGAGACCCGATGTAGGAGCGCCACATTATGAGATTAAGGCCAGCATTATTCAGATGCTTCCATCCTTTTATGGCCTTAGTCATGCGGATCCCTACCGACATTTAGATGAATTCCTCGAAATCTGTTCTACTGTTAAGATACAGAATTTCGATGATGATGCTTTAAGGTTGACTCTATTCCCCTTTTCATTGAAGGACAAAGCCAAGTATTTGCTAAAGTCCTTAGATTCTGTAGAAATAGAGTCATGGGATCAATTGCAACAGGAGTTTCTTCGGAAATATTTTCCCATTGGTCGTACGAACCAATATCGTAGAGCCATCACTAGCTTCTCAGAGCTAGATGGTGAGCGCTTTCATGAGACCTGGGAGAGAATGAAGGATCTCCTCAGGAAATGTCCCCATCATCAGGTGCCGAAATGGCAACTGGTGCAGAGCTTCTATGATGGATTGTCTGACAAGAATCGTCAGATGATCGACTCTTCATGTGGAGGGACATTCATGCTGAAGAGCGAGGACGAAGCATGGAGGCTATTTGATACATTGGCCGAGAATTCACTCCACCAAGCTTCGAGCTCTCAATCTGATAGAGCCACACCCAGCATTCAGAAGAAAGCTGGTGTTCTTGAAGTTGGTCCATCTACTGCACTACAGTGCAAGGTAGACATGATTGCTCAGAAGCTGGACCAGCTTCTCTCAGGACCATCCACTACACAGCAGGTGTGTACTCTTTGTGTCAGTCCGGCACACGAGATCACTGAGTGCCCTTCGGCAGCTCAGTATCCTGAATTTGTTCAAGAACAAGTTCAGGCAGCTCAGGGTTATGTCAGACCGCCGAATAACCCATTTTCATCGACATATAATCCGGGTTGGCGTAACCATCCCAATTTTTCATGGAAGAATCCACAGTCTTCCATGCAGATGCCTACATCCTCTCAGCCAGTTCGGCAGCCATCTTTTACTCAGTCATTTCAAAGACCGAACTATTCTCAGTCTTCTTCTTCTTCTGTCACTCCCCCGATTCAGCAGGAGTCTGCCCCGCAGACATCTTTTGAGGAGAGACTTCTCCAGGCATTCCAAGAGGTGAAAACCTCTAATCAGAACGCCTTCGAGAAGTGTAGCCAGATTTTGAGCTCGCATACGCAGTCCATTGCGAAGTTAGAGTCGCAAATGGGACAGTTAGCTGAGGCTATTAGTAAGAGACCCGAGGGTACATTGCCGAGTCAGGCTGTCATGAACCCGAAGGGTAAGGACCAGATGACTGGAGGCCTATTTCATACTGAGACACAGCAGCAGGCTAAATCAGTTATGGCCTTGAGGAGTGGACGTGAGTATCACGTCGAGAGCATAGAGCGAGAGAGTAGAGAGAGGATAGAGGAGCCAAAAACCATAGTTTCACCTACGTCAGCTCAATCATCACCTTCACCATCTTCATCATCTTCATCCTCAGAGAAGAAGAAGGATAGGAGTGAGCCTTCTCACAAAGAGGAGGAACCAGCAGAGTATATTCCCCCACCACCCTATCCCAAAGCATTAGAGTCTCTTGGTTATAGAGGGAAGCAAGGTGCGAAGATCCAGGACATGCTTGACATCTTCAAGCATGTGCAGATTAACCTACCTTTGCTCGATGCTATTCAGCAGGTGCCGGCATATGCCAAATTCCTGAAGGAACTATGTACGCAGAAGCGTAAATCTAGAGAGCGAGTTCCTAACAGGGTCCATCTGACTGAGCAGGTGAGTTCAGTACTTCAGCATCAGACACCACCAAAGCTCAAGGACCCTGGAGCCCCTATCATTGCGTGTACTATAGGGAACATCCGGATAGAACGCGCATTGCTCGATCTTGGAGCAAGCGTGAACATTCTACCCGGATATTTCTTTGATTCTTTCGGGCTAGGAGAGATGAGATCGACTCCGATTACACTGCAGTTGGCAGATCGTTCCGTCAAAGTACCGAGAGGTGTCTTGGAGGACGTGCTAGTTAAGGTGGATGACTTTTATTTTCCAGTCGATTTCATTATTCTTGATATGGAAGGAGTGGATAGCCAGCACCAGACTCCGATTATTTTAGGTAGAGCATTCTTGGCAACTGCCAATGCGTGTATCAATTGCAGAACCGGAGCCATGGATCTCTCATTCGGCAATAGGAAGGTAAAGCTGAATATTTTCAATGCCGCGATGGGACCAGCAGGAGACATGGACTGCTTTCATGTAGACATTGCACAGGAGTTAGTGGAGGAGCAGCCCGAGTTGTACCTTACTGAGGATTCTTTAGATTTGTACCATATAGAGAAGAATAGCGGTGTAGATAGTGTAGATGTGTCTAGAGTGTCGTCAGAGACAATACCTTGGGGAGCGGTCAGGGAGCCTCTTCCACCGCTTGCGGAGACCCCCGCCAAGTCTTCGATCGAGTCACCTCCAAAACTTGAGCTGAAACCCTTACCGGATTCACTCAAGTATGCATACCTCGGAGATGATGAGACTCTGCCTGTGATCATCTCGTCCTTGCTCACTGAGGAGCAGGAACAGAGATTGCTGACTATTCTTCGGGAGCACAAGGCAGCGATTGGCTGGGGAGTTGCTGATCTGAAGGGGATTGATCCTTCATTCTGCATGCATAGGATCCATTGTGATGAGGAAGTCAAGCCATTTAGGAATATGCAGAGAAGGCTAAATCCCAACATGAAGGAAGTGGTGAAGTGGTTGGATGCCAGAATCATTTACCCTATTTCTGATAGTCAGTGGGTCAGTCCGATTCAGGTTGTGCCGAAGAAGTCAGGACTCACTGTGGTTGAGAACGAGAAGGGTGAGAGAATTCCGATGAGGACCACTACAGGATGGCGAGTATGCATCGATTATAGGAAACTGAATATGGCAACTAGGAAAGATCATTTCCCATTGCCATTCATTGATCAGATCTTAGAGAGACTCGCAGGGCAGAGCTACTACTGCTTTCTAGATGGATATTCAGGATACAATCAGGTAGCTGTCCATCCTAACGACCAGGAGAAGACCACGTTTACATGTCCTTATGGCACCTTCGCATTTAGACGTATGCCGTTTGGGCTCTGTAATGGCCCGGCTACTTTTCAGAGGTGCATGCTTGCTATCTTCTCGGACATGATTGATGATGTGATGGAAGTTTTTATGGACGACTTTTCAGTGTATGGCTCTTCTTTTGAAGATTGCCTCCAAAAACTTGCTCGAGTACTGAGTAGGTGTGCGGAGACCAATCTCGTCCTGAGTTGGGAAAAGAGCCATTTTATGGTCCAGGATGGGATTGTGCTAGGACATATTGTGTCCAAGCGTGGTATTGAGGTTGACAGAGCGAAGGTGGAATCCATTTCCCGTTTGACTCCACCCACCTCTGTGAGGCAGATTCGATCATTTTTAGGGCATGCGGGTTTTTACAGGCGGTTCATAAAAGATTTCAGCAAAATCTCTCGACCGCTCTGCACTTTATTGGAGAAAGACCAACCCTTTGTTTTTGGTGAAGATTGTATGAAGGCTTTTGAGATTCTCAAAGAGGCCTTCATTACTGCACCTATTTTGAGACCTCCAGATTGGACTCTCTCATTTGAGATTATGTGCGATGCATCTGATTATGCTATGGGGGCCATTTTAGGACAACGCATTGATAGAAAACCCTATGTGATCTACTATGCGAGTAGAACTCTGTCTGATGCCCAGATGAATTATACTACGACAGAGAAGGAACTACTTGCGGTAGTTTTCGCATTGGACAAATTTAGGTCCTATTTACTCGGTTCAAAGGTGGTTGTCTATTCTGACCATTCTGCATTGAAATATTTGTTGAATAAGAAAGACACCAAACCAAGATTGATTCGTTGGGTCCTACTACTACAGGAGTTTGATCTCGAGATTCGAGATAAGAAGGGAAGCGAGAATGTAGTAGCAGACCATCTTTCCAGACTGATCGTGGAGACCACGCAGGATCAGAGGCAGATCAGTGATTCTTTCCCCGACGAGCAGATCATGTCAGTCAGTACATCGCAGTTACCCTGGTTTGCAGATATTGTGAACTATCTGGTTTCGAGACAGATACCTGAGCATTGGAACAAGAATGAGCGTGAGAGATTCCTATCTCAGGTGAGGCACTATTATTGGGATGAACCAGAGTTGTTCAAATACTGTGCAGATCAGATCATTAGGAGATGTGTTCCGGAGGAGGAGTACCAGTCCATTTTGAATTTTTCCCATTCGTTAGCTTGTGGAGGGCATTTTAGTAGTAGGAAGACGGCTGCAAAGGTTTTGCAGTCAGGATTTTATTGGCCCACACTCCACAGGGATGCTCATGAGTTCTGTAGGCGATGCCTGCGATGTCAGCAGATTGGGAACATGTCCAAGAGGGACATGATGCCCTTGCTTCTGATTTTGATAGTCGAGATTTTTGATGTTTGGGGCATTGATTTTATGGGACCATTTCCGCCTTCCTTCGGAAATTTATACATTCTGGTGGCGGTTGATTATGTATCCAAGTGGGTCGAGGCTGTGGCAACCAAGACCAACGATCACAGAGTAGTGCTTAAGTTCATTAAGCACAACATTTTCAGTCGTTTTGGGGTGCCAGGTGCGATGATTAGCGATGGTGTTAAGCATTTTAGGAATGTTCAGATAGCTTCTCTGCTGAGAAGATATTCTATCAATCATAGATTCACCACTCCATATCATCCGCAGACTAGTGGACAGGTTGAAGTGTCCAATAGGGAGATTAAGCGAATTTTAGAAAAGACAGTTCGTCCGGACCGCAAGGATTGGTCCCAGCGCTTAGATGATGCACTTTGGGCATATAGAACTGCATTTAAGACTCCCATTGGCATGTCCCCGTATCGCCTTGTATTCGGGAAAGCATGCCATCTTCCTGTCGAGCTAGAGCATAGAGCGTATTGGGCTATCAAGAAATTGAATTTTGACCTCACCCAGGCTGGCAAAGAGAGAGCACTGCAGCTCTCAGAATTAGAGGAACTCAGGAATGATGCATATGAGAATGCCAAATTATACAAAGCTCGCACAAAAGCATTTCATGATAAGCATATTGTCAGAAAAGTGTTTGAGCCAGATCAGAAAGTGTGGCTATACAATTCTCATTTACATTTATTCCCAGGGAAGTTAAGATCGAGATGGACAGGTCCTTACATCGTGAAAGAAGTATTTCCCCATGGAGCAGTGACATTATTTGATCCTATGACCCAAGGTACATTCAAGGTAAATGGGCAAAGACTGAAGCCCTTCATTTTAGATGCCTTGCAGGATGGTGAGTGTGAGATAGTGCATCTCACGAAGGTTTGAGGATTCGACCAGAGGGATGTATCATATGTACATTAATTTATTTTTCATTATAGTGTTTTTCTTTATTCAGTATTTCATTTCACATGTGCTAACTTGTGGTTTGATGTATGCAGGATGAACTTAACAATTAGTGTATCAATTACCAGGTACAGAGAAGAGCTTTCAAAAAATTCAAGGATCAGAGGAAAATCAACTTCAGAAGCTCAGAGAAAATCAGGTTGTATCTATCCTTTCTCCCATATTTTTGTTAGTGTCTTTTAGTGTGCATTTGCATTACATTTTGATTCATTTTGTATGCCACTAGGGACAGTGTCATTCAAGCATGGGGGGGTGGTTTAGATGCATGCACACAAAAATTTCAAAATTTTTTGTATGACTGGTAATCAAAGTAGGCATTTGAGAACAAAGTGTAGCATATATGATTGTTTTTGACATAATCTAACAGTTTATAAATTTTTAAGCCCCATAAAAATTTTATTTTCTAAACTGAGTCAAATAGAGTAGTTGTTTATGAGATAATTCAAAGAAAAGATAGTATTTGATTGTTAGAAAATTTTGAATCACTTTAGTATAAGTATGCACAGTATGTTTTGTGAAAGAATAAGCAATGGAAAGATATGTTTGAAAAATGAGTTTAAAAGAATAGCGCTACGTTTAGTTGTTGATGTCTTCGTGAATCCTAGTAGTGGAACTCAGACACGAGATGAAGTGTTTGAGTATCTTAACGAAAAGGATAACGAAGGAGATCATCTTCTTGTCTAAGTCGATATCTGTGGCCTTTGTAGTTCGAGTAAGTAGAATCTGAAGGGTGTTTTACACCTGGTGCCCTAAAGCCAGCTGGTTTGGGAGCCACCGGTTCGAAAGCTTGTTACATGGACTGCATAGAAAGCCGAAGAGATAGAGACATTGCACATGACGAGAGGAAGACTATACGTAAACTATTAGAATAGAAAGTCTAGTGACTCGAGCAATTAAGTCCGAGGGATACTTTGTATCTAGTGCCCTAAGGCCGGCCGACTTGGGAGTCACTGACCCAAAGCTCGCTACACGGGTCACGAAAATTGACTATTCGAAATAGTGCTCATATGAGAAGAATGCGCAAGAGATCAAAAGTTGGAAAAAAAAAACAGTGAAAAGGAAAAAAAAGAATGTGCTGAAGGAGAAAATTTTCATTGCTTAGGCACATATGTGTATTACTGTGCAGAAAATATACAAGTGAGAATAAATGAGTAAAACATGAGAATACTTGACTTTCAAGGAAAAATCATGAACTAACTACAATATTCGAAAAGTGAAGAAAAAGAATTTTTACTGTGGTGGCATGAGATTTTTAAACCTGTTTTGAGAATGTCAATTACATGAAATATTTATTACAACTGCATTCTTAAGAGCCTAATATTTTTGAAAAATCATCCTCGTATTTCATTGATGTTTGTGGGTAGCATCTCTGCAAACCCTCACGAGACCTTACTCGTCCACTAATGTAAGCTAGGGGTTAAAGGGCTTGTTGCATACGCTAAATGCAACCGTGATTCCTACGAAAGTGAGTTAGTATTATGCATTCATGCTTAGCATTTCTTGTCTTCAGTGCATATCATGATTAGGATTTGTTAAGGGACTAACAAACATTCAAGCAAGGGGGTATTTGATGATGCATGAAATGCACATCATGTAAACAAGTTTTTCATGCATTTTGTATCAAGTTTAATGTTTTAAACCCATGTTTAGATGTGTTTTGATAGTAAGGGGCTATGGTTCGAATTTTAGAAAAATCAGAGTTAAAATGAGCGAGTTATGGTTATTTTAGTGTTTGGGCACGGATTTCGAGGTGGATCGGATCCATATCCGACCCAATTAGGTCAATTGGACCTTGGATCAACTCTTAGAAAGCCCAAAACCCAACCCACACACCTATCCATATCCATTTCAAAAAGTTTTTCTGAAAACCCCCCAGAAAGAGGCGCCTAGAAAATATATTTTTTATAACAGTGTTTTTGCAAATTCCAAAAAGTATAAATATACTTTTTAGAGAAGCCCTAGGCGTCTTTGGCTGTGTTTGGACGCCCCCTACAGTGACTCTACAGCAGCAGCTCCTTCCTCTCCATCTTCCCCAACGTTTTGGCCATTGAAGACCGTCCTATGCTTGGTTTCCAAGCATATCTCGATCCCCTTTGTGTTCTTTTCATTTCTTTCTTGTTCCTTGCTGTAGTATTCACCATTTTTCTGTATTTTTGCAGGTGTAGCAGAGGTGGAGACCATTAACCTTGGGCGGGAGTGCGCAACACACCACCAAGGTGAGCCGGCCCTACCTCCATCCGGCTTTCTACACCCTCCGATCGCGAATCGGCTCACATTCCATCGTCGGTGGATCTCCAACGTGTAGCAGCTGAAAAAGGTACCGATTTTGGTGAAGTACAGCATTCTCGAACTGTATAGGACGTCCATCTCCAGCCACGGTCCGCTCTTCTTCATCCCCCCGGTCGTCGGATCTTCCAAAAGGTAGGTCTTCTTCTTCCTTCTCTTCTAGATAAAACCGATTTGTGTGTGGATTTTGTTTTGTTATTTTCTGTGTGTTTCTTAGTTTTCTTTTTGTTTCAACCTTAGAGTAGCATTCGTGCATAGACCAGCACGTTAGATTAGGTTTATGTGTTTGGTTGATTCGTTGGAATCGAGTTTTTATTGATTTTTCATCCTTTTTATAAAAATCGGCTAGATCTTCATCTAGTCGATTTTTCAAGTTTGTCATAAGTGTTCTTGGTGTTGTTTTACAGAAAATCCAATAAAGAAAGTGTTCATTTTGATTCATCTTAGTCGGTTTTGTGTGTGGATTACATTTGATTTTAATTGAAAATAAAAATCCAAAAATCGGCTAGACTTATTCTAGTCAATTCTTGATTTTGGCAAAAATATTTTTCTGTTTTGATATTTTTGTTTCGTCCAGCATGTGTCTTGTATGGTGTTGCTGAAAATCTCATTAGGAAATTTCATTTAGTATTCTAAGTCGTGGGTGTGCTTGTGTCTTGTTTTGATTTTATTTTTGAAAAAGAAAAGAAAAAATCGGCTAGAGATATTCTAGCCGATCTTTACATTGTTGTTAAAAGGGTGTTTAGAGTGGTAAGTCGTGTTGCTTGCTATGTGTTTAGTGTGTTAACAGTAGCATAAATTGGTGTTAGCCATTCCATTGTTTTAGGATTGAGTTACTTAATTGTTTTAATCATTTTTTTCGTTTTTGTGTTTGAGTGTATTATTGAAAATTATAAAAATCAAGTTTTCTTTATTTTTTTTATGTTTTTAATTCCAGCATAGTACTGTTCATGATTGCATTTGTGGAGTTAGGAGTTCTTTTCATTATATTTTAAATTATTTTTATCACAATAGTGGTTCCTTAGTAAGTCATTTTTTCTTTTAGTTTAAGTTTTTATTCTTTTTATTATTTTTTTTTATTTATTATTAGTTCTTCTTCTTCCCCAAGGTGGGGCGGCAGCCATTAGAGCTCTCCTTGAGCTCTTGGTCGATTTGTTTAGAAAGTCTTAATGGTCTTTAGTTGAGTTAGGAAGGTGTCTAGGTTCAATGTATTAGGTTTTCTTTCCCAACCGTTTTTAGGGGTTAATTAAGTAGGTTTTGGTAATTAGGTTAGCATTAACTCCTAGGAAATCGTTTTTTTATTTAATTCCTTTTATTCCCTAGGTAGAATTAATTATGTTAGTTTAGAAAGTAGCCCTTTTAGAGGTTGGTGATTTTTGAGAAGTGAGGCATTTAAGGAAAAGTTGAATTTTGAATGGGTATTAAAGAAGGAGTTACTCCTTAACTTTGGAAAGTGTTTTTGGCATTAAAAAAAAATTCCAATCTAGGCTACACGATTTCCATAGAGTATTAAAAGTATTTTAATTCCATCTTGAAAAGCAAAAATCGTGTATTTTTAGATTGGTCTTTCCATTTTTCCAAAAGGAGCTTTAAAGGCAATTAAGGAGTGTAACTCCCTCTTTAAATGGGGCGATTTTTGAGAATCCAAAGCATTTCAAAATTTGGAATGTGGTAATTATTACATTCCTTTTCCAACCTTCTCCATTAAATTCGTGAACTTTGGATTAATTGTAGCTTAATTAGGAGGTTACTACTTTAGTCTAACCTATCCTAAGTCAAAGCCTAAACCGCACCTAGGTCGAGTCTAAGACCAAAGCCCAACCTTAGTCAAGCTTAGGGGAATCAAACCTAACCTAAGTTAGGTCAACCTAGCCTACCTAAACCCAACCAACCCTAGTTGACTAGGTCAACCCTAAACCGAGTCCAAGACCTAGACCTACACTAGACCTAACTCGAGTCAACCCTTAGTCTAAACCAGGTCGAGTCAATCGAGCTTACCTTACCCCATTCGAGCCTAGTCAAACCTAAGTTGATTCAAGTTTAGTTGAACCTAAGTCAACTCAACCCTAGTTGACTAAGTCAAACCTAAACCGAGTTCAACCTAGTCTTAATAAGCCTAAGTCCAAGACCTAGACCTAGCCCAAGTCAAAGTCAAAACAAACCCGAGGTCGATTCAACCTTTATCTAGTCAACCCAACCTTAGCTAAACCTAGCCGAGTCTACCTAAGTCAACCGAACCCAACTAGTTAGGTCAAACCTAAACCAAGTCCATACTAGACCGAGTCGAGTCAAACATAGTCCGAACCTACCTAATCCAAACCGAGTTCTCCCAAACCAACCCGAACCTATCTAAGTCAAAACCGAGCCTAGTTGAGTCAATAGAGTGAGCCCTAACCCTAACCTTTGTTCTTTAGTGAAGTAAGTTCATTTAGTATTGTTTCTTTTGATTTTCATACTAATTAGTTTATTTATCTACTTTAATTTTAGTGTAGAAGTGTGTGTACGTGTATTGTATTTGTTTAGTATGTGTGAAATGTGTTTTGTGATGGTTTGAATGATAGTTAGATATTCGTTAACTTAGTAGGCATATTGCATTTTATTGATTAGCATAGTTGCATTTGCATTGTTATTTAACGTAGTTCTAGTCATAATTTGCTTATCGTGTTTTGCTCGTCGTACATTTAGCATATTCGTAATAGTCATCTGCATATACACTGTTATACAGTGTCATTTAGATTGCATTAGGGTTGATTTGTCTTTTAGAGTGTTAAAATAGATTCTTAAAGTGAATAGTGCACTCAAATAAAAACCAGATTTTTGCCCTGTCGCATTAGCATTATTTTCTGTGCAAAAACTCTATGTTTTCCAAATTTTTTTCTTCTATTCACTTTATTGACGTGTTATTTAACTTCAGACCAAATTTCAGCTCATTCGGAGTTGATTTGGTCTGATTTTTAAGCGTTTTACGAAAACCGCTTTTTCTGGATTTCAAATTACAGGACCTGCGATATCCTGATTTTTCCCAGATTTGAAACGCTTATATCTGGATTTCCAGATACTTTTTTTCAATTCTGTAAAAACTGTCAGATTGTTTAATCTGTCAGTTGCAGAACAGAACAAATTTCGGGAAAATCGGACCTCGTTTGCCCTGTCAAACAGTGGTTTTCCCATAACCTGTCAGAATGCTATTTTACACTAGTTTCGGCAAATTAAACTTGTTTTCAATAATCTCTGCATTTTAGGAGTTGCATCATCATCATACAGTAGTAGTAGAGTTAAATTCGTTAATTTTAGAATTAATTTAGTATTTTATTTAATTTTTGCTTGATAAATAGCATTGGTTTTGTTATTTTCGTAAAATTAGAAATAGTTTTAGTTATTGTTTTCATTTTTAAAATAGAAAACTAACTTTGTATTTTTTCTGCATTTTTAGGTTGAAAAGCATATTTATTGTCCAGGGTTATTGTCCAAGTGAGAAGATTCTCTAAGTGGCGAAAAGATGGAAATACCCTTGGCGTGGTGCAGAAGACTGATTGCTTGATTACTTTTCTTTTAGTGATTATTTGTAGTTGTATTAACTTTATAATTGTAGGTTGACATTTGTCATTAATAAATTAAATTTTATAGAAATATTGTGTTTAATTCCTGTTCCCTGAGGATTCGACCCGTACTTACCACTTTGTGGAAAGTCGGTTTTTAAATTTTTGGTTGACGATTTTCCAAAGTTTTATTGAAAATAATTGTTTTAAAAAGAGCATTCCAAAATATCAACCACCAACCAACAGAGTATAGCAACTGAACACAAGTGTATACTGCTCTAGAGTAACAACTACCGTAAGCCAGTCTGATTGGTTAGTTCTTATGTTCATCTTTTTACCTCCTTTGGGTACGCGAAGGAAAAACCCTCGAGTTCTGTGAGACATGCACCCGGCGTCTGTTATTCAATTTCTAATATGGTAGCCGGGGATGCTACAAAACAAGAAAACCACCTGCGTGCGACACGCAGTTAGGAGAAACATTTCGCAGGGGTAAAGGATTGCAATCCGTGCTACTGCACTAGCAAAGGTCCCTGTAGAGGGCAACCTCGACCTCCCTAACTCCGAGTGACTGGAGGTCAGAGGGCACATCGGCTACTCAAAAGAACAAGTCGTAGTAACAACACGTCACTCGGGGCTGTACCATTCACCCTCTCTCTGGGTGACCAAATTGTGAATGGGGTGCAGCAGGTTTATCTTATTTAGGCTCAAACTTCAAGTCCTACCTTCTCTCGAGGTAGTCGTGCCTCGTGGTCCCCGTGGGGTACGCAAACGAGGACTTGGTCTGCCCATTCACGTGCTCAGCCTCACATGGCCACCGCGAGCACACCGCTTGTGAAGACGATAATATACCATTTTATTTTATGCCTAGGGTGACACAAACACATGAACACATTCTCACGAACCTGGGCCATTGCCCGTAGACTCCAACCGAGTCTCAGAACTTCAACAGGTCAAAGGTGTCGAACCCTACAATATTTTCAGTTCCTTCCAAGTGTATGTCATGTCGAGTGTAAAGCACACCACTGGTGCGGCGCATATCCGTCGATATACGAATAGGAGCCAAACCATAAGACACTCGATGCCTGAGCAAGTGACATACGTGTTAGGACGTGCCAACTTGCACGTGCAAAAAAGGAAAAACCCACAGAGGTAGAATTTTGTCCAAATATCATGCTGTGAGCAACGATACGTCGACAAGCAGGTAAGGTACCGCTAACTACAAGTTCTGAGTGGCACAAGGCTCAAAATATATATAGTGTAGTTACAGGGTATGCGAGGAGCATCCCGAGCCTGGACTACGTAGTTCTTCCAAATACGCATACAATTATCATAACGCGGCAAAACTCGTGTAGCAAAGCCATTCGCAAAGGATCCTCGCGAACCAGACACTCACGAGTGTCAAGAGATAGAATCCAACTTAATCCTCTGCTTATGGGAACAACATTAGCATATCCAGATGCGCAACCACACTCTGCTCGCACAATTGAGGCACGAACAAGACTCAAAGCCTGAAAAGTCCGCAGAACCGGACAAACCCATGCGAGCGTGTGTCACGACACCGCTTGCAAGCTCAACCGCACTGCCGCCCCTAAGGGCATGCGGGGTACGAGCAACAGAAGTCTGAAGCAGCAACGTACATTACTAGCAAGCGACGCATTCCTCTATAAGGCTCGAACATCGCCTATCGGGACGGAAGAGCAACGTCGCCACGGGGGAGTTCCCGTGGAACTCCATGGGGTCGTGCCAACCTTGTTGATGCCTGCAAGGGGTCCGGACCCCGTGCCAGAGCCCACCTAGGGCTGCTCCACTGGCGACAAGGTGGCTGGGTGCCTTAGCACCCGGTGCCGATTTGGCACCAACGGGGGACCTAAAGCCCGGAGGGGCTGAACAAGTGGCTACGCCACGGAGGCCCTGCCACCCTTGTCCACGCCCAGTTGGCAGGCCAAGAGGGGCTAACAGCCATACGGCCACAGCCAGCATGTGCTGCCCCAGGTGTGCCAACACCCGGCTAAGCCTAGAGCACCCAAAAAGGTGCTAGGCTGGCCAAGGGCCCGAACGGCCGAAACAAGACCCCTAGCGAGGTCTGGTCCAATGGTGACCAGACCCAGCTAGGTCATGGGAAACCCCTGGTCTGAACCCAGTGGTTCAGACCAGGGTGTTGGGCTAAGCCCACCCCCTTAGCTGAGGTGCGGCTAAGCCAAAGGGCCCGCATAGGTGGGTCAACCTACGTGTCTGGCCTGGACCCTATTGGTCCAGGCCCAGCCGACTACAAGGAGGGCTAGGGCACATGGGGAGGTGCCTCATAGGCAACCCTAGTCTGGCCCAAAAGTGGGTCCAGACCCAGGGCACCTGCTAGGTGCGCAACAGCCCACAAGGGGCGCCAAGGGGAAAATGGTGGAGCGCCCATCCAAGTTAGGTGGCGCCACCCCAAGGAGGAGGTCTGGACCACTGGGGTCCAGACCCAGCCTGACTACCCCAGCAACTGAGGTTGCTGGGGGCAGGCCACGTTTGGTCTGACCCAGCCATGGGTCCAGATCAGGCCCACAAGGAGGCCAGCGCGCCACCAAGGGGCGCGCGCCCAACACAAGCCCGAGTGCTCTAAGCCATATGCTACAGACATTAGGTCTGTAGCACTGGCTTAGCCCAACCATGGGCTGAGCCAGGTCGCACCAACCTAGTGCGCCTACCATGCGGGTGCGCCAAGAAGGTGGCTCGGGTGCCACGCGCACCCGGCCCTCAACTGCTCCTAGGCAATGAGCAAGGGGGAAAAAGGGGCCTGCACAGGCCCCTGGTTCGAGCCAAATGGTGGCTCGGACCAGGGCTGTGGCCCTTTGGCCACGCAGGTCAGACCCACTCCAAAACTCTCGAGTGCTAAGGCAACCGGGTGGTGCGTTTGGATCAACAAAGGGGAGGAGGCTCTCCAACGGTGGGCTCACCTCATAGGTGAGTACACCCTGGGTGGGTCTGGGCCCAGACCACGTGCCCAACCGTGGGCTACAGTAGTCCAACTAGGACTGTTGTGCGCCCAAGCTGCAGCATAAGCTGCAGCCGGGCCAGTCAAGAAGAGAGGAAAAGCCTGGACTGACCGACCTTGTCAGTCCGGGGCTCGTTGTAGGGTCTGCAACGGACCCAACCCACATGGTGTGGGCCCAGCAAGGCCACCAAGGACCTGGGCTGGCCATGAAAAGGCCCAGCCTAGCGCCCTACCAAAGCATCAACCCCAAAGGGGCGCTCTACCCTTAAAGGAACCACAACCGAACATAAAAAAAATTTCAAACAAAAATAAAAAGGCATGGAAAAGAGGAGCTCACCTTGGTGCTGGGTTGGCCCAGCTGAAGCAACGTGTGGAAGGGGGAGAGAGAGAGAGAGAGAGAGAGAGAGAGAGAGAGTTGGATAAGAGAGGAAGAAGAGAGAGGGTGTCGACCCTCTCTCTCTTCCCTTCCCTTGTTTAAAAAGGGAGAAGGAGAGATGGACGGTGGGGAGGGAAGGAGGGGAGATGAGAGGTCTCCCCCTCCCACGCCCCACCCTCTCCTAGAGCCTATGAGGGGGGGGGTCAAGGGTGGCCCCAACCACCCCCAACCACTCCCCTTAATTTAAGGGGAGCGGTTGGCCTTGACCTTTCAAGGTCAAGGTCAAACCTCTCCAAAAAAAGAAATCGCCCCCTTTTTTTTTAAATTTTTTTTTTTTTTTGAAATGAGTAGGGGCTACCCCCTAAGGGGCGCCCAGCCTACTCCCCCAAATCGTGGGCTGACCCACCCACTTCCCAAAATCCCTTTTTAAGACCCCAAGTTAGCTATTTTTGAAACTTTTAAAAAATGCCTATGAAAGGTGAGTTTTTTTGAAATTATGTTTTTCATAAACCTTTAAAATGACATGGGCTAAGGTGGATCCCATGCCAAACCTTTTCTAAATGTCAAAACCCACCCCATGTAAAAGTGTTTTCAAAAACCCACTTCTAGGTTTTTACGAATTTGCAATTTACTTCATTTTTTTTTAAACTCAATACAATGAGTATTTAAATGGACTTGTTTAAACTAATTCAAAAACTAAATTTTTAAATTACTTTTTGTGAATTAAGATTTAAAGTATCATAAAGTATATTTAATTTCCCAATTACGGCAAAATTGGGCCTCGATATGACTCATAATTACCGATATACCCCTTTTCGCCAAATACTTAGAATAACAAGATATTTTTCTCGTTTAGGCTCTAAAATCGAAGCGAACCCATATGAATGCAATATAATTATAAACCACAAGTATTGAGGTTCGATTCATCGCGGTTTGCCTTGAGTCACCTCGTAGAGCGAATCTACGCGATTCAGAACCTCAGAAAGCGATAATTGCCAAATTTACAAGTATTGCCCGTGCCAAAACAAGAATTTCCCAATCGTGAAATATATATATCATTTAATATCCTTCAGAAAAACCGTGGGGCTTACATCCTTCCCTCCTAAAATAGGATTTCGTCTGCGAAATCACGAACGCTAAGCTACGAAAAGATCAGGGTATTTCTCCCTCATGCTGGCCTCTGGCTCCCATGTGCATTCTTCAATGCCATGGTGTTGCCACCGTACCTTAACCAACGAAATGGTCTTGGTACGCAGAACTTGATCGCGATGATCGACGATCTCAAGAGGCCTCTCGGCCACAGTTAAGTCCTCTTGTACTTCGATATCTTCGTATTGGATGACGTGCGATGGGTCCGAAATGTACTTCCTCAGCATCGACACGTGAAAAACATTATGAATTTGAGCATACTGCTGTGGTAGCTCAATCCGATAGGCTGCTCCACCGATCCTTTCAAGGATCCTGAACGGCCCAACGTATCTATGACTCAACTTTCTTTTCTTTCTGAAATGAAAGACGCTCTTTGTCGGCGATACTTTCACGAAAACCATGTCGTCCACATCAAACTGAAGCTCTCGCCGCCTCTTATCGGCATAACTCTTTTGTCTGTCCTGAGCTGCCTTTAGACGTTCTCGGATTTTCTGCACCTGCTGAGTGTAGTGCTGAAGAATAATCGGCGATTCACTGGATCGATCGTTGATATCATCCCAATATGATGGCGATCGGCAAGGTCTTCCGTACAAAGCCTCGTACGGAGCCATCCCGATACTAGTGTGATAACTGTTGTTGTAGGCAAACTAAACCAAACACAGGTGTGAATCCCAATCACCCTTCCAGTCGAGCATACAAGCCCGCAACATATCTTCTAACGTCTGAATCGTCCTCTCTGACTGACCATCAGTCTGAGGGTGAAAGGCTGTGCTAAACTTCAGCTTTGTTCCCAAAGCTGACTGCAACTGTCCCCACAGTCGCGATGTGAATCTAGGATTACGATCCAAAATGATAGACGTAGGTACACCATGTAACCGTACAATCTCTCGAATATACAAGTCTGCTAAGCTCTCAAGCGGCTGATTGATCCGGATAGGTAAGAAGTGAGCAGACTTGATGAGTCTGTCCACAATCACCCATATCGCATCATGCTTTCGCCTGGTTCGCGGTAACCCTACCACGAAATCTATCGTGATATCCTCCTATTTCCACTGAGGAATCTCGATCCTCTGCATGGAACCACCGGGACGTTGGTGCTCTATCTTGATTTGCTGACAAGTCAAACACCTCGAAACATACGCTGCGACTTCACGCTTCATCCTGTTCCACCAATACCTTCGTTGAAGATCCTTAAACATCTTAGTACCACCAAGATGGACGGTGTACTTCGACAGATGTACCTCATCAAGAATCTCCTTCCTCAGCTCAGGGTCATTTGGCACCCAAAGTCGATCCTTCATACGGATACAACCGATGTCATCAATGCGAAAAACTGAGCCCTCTTCACGAGCTCGGTCGACAAACTTCTGATATTGAGCGTTTCGCTTCAGCGCCTCGATAACCTTAGGCAAGAACTCTGATTGAATGGCCAACCCAGACAATCTGATCGTTCCACCTCCGATCGCGAATGGCTTCCAAGCCACGAAATCTTCGATCAACTTCTGGCTCCACACAAGACTAGCTAGAACACTGCTCGATTTGTGACTAAGCGCATCTGCAACGACGTTCGCCTTACCAGGGTGGTAAGACAACGTAAACTCATAATCTTTGATAAACTCGAGCCAACGACGCTGTCTCATATTCAATTCCTTCTGGGAAAAAAAATACTTGAGACTCTTATGGTCAGAAAAGACCTCGAATGTATCTCCGTACAGATAGTGTCGCCAGGACTTCAAGGTGAACACCACAGCCGCTAACTCCAAGTCATGAGTCGGATAATTCTTTTCGTGAATCTTCAGTTGTCGCGAAGCATACACAATAACACGACCGTGCTGCATGAGCACGCATCCCAATCCTGTACCCCAGGCGTCTGTGTACACCACAAAACCGCCTCTACTAGAAGGTAAAGCTAACACCGGAGAGGTCGACAACTTAGTCTTCAGGATCTGAAAACTCTCTTCGCAAGAGTCAGTCCACTCAAACTTGACTCCCTTACGCAGAAGTTTCGTCAAAAAAAGCGCAATCCTGGAGAAGTCCTGAATAAAACGCCGGTAGTAACCAGCTAACCCGAGAAAACTGCGAATATCGGTAATGGACTGAGGCTGCTTCCAGTCCAACACTGCTTCAACCTTCATTGGATCAACTGACACCCCATCACTGGATATCACATGACCCAAAAACATGACTCGTCGAAGCCAAAACTCGCACTTGGAGAACTTGGCGAACAATCTGTGCTCCCGAAGTATTCCCAACACAATACGCAGATGCTCTCGGTGCTGCTCAGAGGTCTCTGAGTAGATCAAGATATCATCGATAAATATGATCACAAACGTATCCACGAACGGAAGGAAAATGTGATTCATTAAATCCATGAATGCTGCTGGTGCATTTGTGAGCCCAAAAGGCATCACAACGAACTCGTACAACTCGTACCTAGTTCGAAAAGTCATCTTCGAAACATCTTCTTCTCTGATCCGGAGTTGATGATAACCCGATCTCAGGTCGATCTTCGAGAATATCTTCGCTCTTTGCAACTGATCAAAGAGATCTTCTATCCTCGGCAACGGATACTTATTCTTAATCGTCGCTTGGTTGAGCATTTTGTAGTCAATGCACAACCTCAGGGATCTGTCTTTCTTCTTCACGAACAGAACAGGTGCACCCCACGGCGATGCACTATTTCTGATAAACCCTTGCTCCATCAACTCTTCCAACTGATGCTTCAGTTCTTCGAGTTCTGTTGGAGCCATACGATACGGTGCCTTTGAGATCGGAGTCGTTCCAAGTAACAACTCAATACAAAACTCGATCTCATGCTTTGGAGGTAATCCAGGTAGTTCCTCAGGAAACACATCGGGGAACTCTCGAACTACTTCAAGATCCTCGATAGGGGTTAACACCGAGTCAACAGAGGCGATACTGACCAAGAAAGCAGTACCCCCATTCCGCAGATACTTTTGAACTTTAAACGACGAAATCATACGACTGTCTCGAATAGGTCGAGCAAGGCTGATCTCCAAAACCAGACGATCAGGAGGGTACAAAACCACCTTGCCTTCTCTGCACAAAACTTGAGCATGATACTCAAACAACCAATCCATGCCTAGAATGACATCAAACTCTGTAATGTCTAGCAAGATCAAGTCAGTTGGCAAGTTCTGACTTGCCACTAACACCTCTACGCTCGGAATATACAAAGTACACAAGGACTGATCACCAGTCGGTGTACGAACTTCCAACGGGTAATTCAATAACACAGCAGACATAGGCAAAGAACTAGCAAATCTCGAAGCTATGAAAGAATGCGAAGCACCACAGTCAAACAAGGTAAAAGCTGCATGACCAGCTATTGGAATAGTACCTTGGACCAACTCTCCCTTGGTCACTTGCTCGATAGTGGCTGCATAGGCATGCCCTGCCACCGTCCTCTGGTTACCCGTCTTCTGCTGAGAAGATTGCTGCGGTGAGTACGACTGATGCTGCTGCTGCTGAGGAAGTCGCTGAGGTGCTGGCTGCGACGTCCCTGGCGTGTTCCTCCTTAGATCATCGAACTGCTTCTTCCGACAATGTTTCATATAGTGGCCCATCTTGCCACAATAGATACATCCTCCGAGGTCCCGTGGACACGGTCGGCCAGGATGATCCATCTGACATTTTGGGCAACCCGATGCTGCCACCATCTGTCTCTGCTACTGCTGGGGCTGACGATTCTATCGTTGCCGGTTGTTGTTGTTGCGGTTCCTCTTTGCTGGCGGGGCGGACTTATTTCCACCCGAATTCTGCTGAAACGAATGCTTCTTAGGCCAACTCTTTTGGCCTTGCTGCTGTTGGTTGCCTTTGGACTGCGGAGTCTTCTGGGATTCTGTCCACTCCTGCTCCAGAAGTGTAGCCATCTCCAGGGCTTCCTCAAGAGTCGAGGGAGCACGTGTAAACACTCTAAGACGTAAGGCTAACTTCAATCCACGAGCGAACTTTATCGCTCGTTCCTTCTCGGTCACATACACGTGAGGGCAGAAGCGCTCCAGGCTTCTGAACTTCGTGATGTAGTCCGTCAAGGTAGAGTTCCTCTGCTGAAGGTCGAGGAACTCCTGCATCTTCCGCCTGCGCTCGTGGGTAGGAAAGTACGCGTAGAAAACCTCTATGAACTGCTCCCACGTAACTGCACCGCCTGCGAACTTGATATCCAAGGTGGTCGCCCACCACCTCTCGGCATCCTTCTGGAGCCGATACGTGCCGAAATCCACCTTCCGGTCATCACTGACCTGCAGCACATGAAAGATCTGCTCGATCTTCTGTATCCAGTCCTCGGCTGCCTCGGGGGAAGACTTTCCATCGAAAGATAGAGGGTTCATAGCCATGAACTGCTTGTAGGGTACGGCTGTCGCTGGAACTGGAGAGGGAGTAGGAACCGGAGTCTCTCGCTCCTGAGAGGTTTGCATGTTCTCTCCCATAGCACGCATGGCCTCAAACTGCCTGCCCACAACCTCCGCCAGGTTGCTCACGGTGTCCATAATACGGTCACATTGCTCGCGCCAAGCCATCTTAAACAAAAAGAAGACACGTATAAGCGATGAGACAAGTCAAAGCATAATTTCATTACTTGAAATAAGAAAAGCATACATATTTTCAGTACAAGCCAAAATTACCCTTCTACTACAGGGTTACAATGCATAAACCTCTGCAACAACGCAAAAACAAGGCAAGTCTACAAAATGAACACTGACTCAGTGTTCCAACCACACATGTTTCCATCTGAACAAATACAATCATCGCTGCCTACGAGTGTAGTAGTTGTGGTAGGTGTTTCGATTCCCGTATCATCTCTGCATCGGACGGGGAGGAGAAGCAAGTGTGTACTCAAAAGGACTCACTGCCTGAGACCACGGAGGTGAAGCTGGCGTGTACTCGGGAGAAACAGAGCGTGAGTAGGAAGCTGGCGTGTACTCGGGAGAACCTGGTGCAACCTGTGCATCTCCCACTGGGTCAACTGCTGATTGTGCCTGACCGCCCTCAGGAGCCTCATTCTTCTCGGTCTCAGTGTTACCTATCGTGAGTTCATCGCCCAACTTACGCTGACACTCAACCTCAATATGCCCCCTAAGGCCACAGTAGGGGCATATGCTCGAAGCACGAGGACAAATCTGTCCCGCGTGATACCGGTCACATCTCCCACAAGGAGGTGCCAGATGTGCAAGTATCCGGGCACTCCGCACAATCTGCTGAACTGCCTGATCGAGGGCCTCTGAGCCTCGAATCAAGTCGATAAGAGCTCCGAGCATTCGCTCATTCCTCGAATCAGCAGGCATCTAACAAGTTATATAACCAATCAAGCATGCAAAACTAAATACAGCATAAATCATTAAGAAACAAATGAAAGCAATAATTCAGAACATACTTACAGTGCGATGGATGATGCACGCAGAAGTCTTGGACCACACTTATAAACTGCAGCTTTGATACCAATCTCTGTGACGCCCCAAACCCCGACCTTGTAAAAACCTTAGTTTTTTGAGCAAAAAATTTTTTTTGAAAGGATATACAGAGTGAAACACAACTAGCGGAAGTAAAGGAAGAAAACAGGGGTGAAGCAAAGGCCGCAAGTCTGAGCGAGCCATAGTGAGAAAACCCAACCACAATTGACAAGTAAAGTATTTTTCATTTCTACAATAGTTACAATGATACAAAAATGAGACTGGGTACAAAAAGGGGCAGTCTCACAAAAAGGAGAGGTACAACCCCTCAAACCCCCAAAACCAGAAGAAGCCAGAATCTGCTGCAAAGTGTGGGTCTCAAGGCTCCTGCTGTGTGCCATTACATCGCGCTGCGTCTGCTCGTCACCTATATCCCCATAAAACGGTCAGTACTCTTGCGAGTTGGTGAGACAAACCATCCATACCTTATCATTTTTAAGGAAAAGCAGAAAGTAAACAACATGCTACAAGTGTGCTAAGTGCCAGACTATAAAAGTACAAGTGTGTGTCAGGAAGGTGCACGTGCCACAAGACTGTAAAGCTACAAGTAAGTAACAGTGCAGCAACTAGAGTAACAGAGCAGAAACTGAACAACAGAAAGTAGCAGCTAAAGTAACAGAGTAGAAACCAACCAACAGAGTGTAGCAATTGAACACAAGTGTATACTGCTCTAGAGTAACAACTACCATAAGTCAGTCTGATTGGTTAGTCCTTATGTTCATCTTTTTACCTCCTTCGGGTACGCGAAGGAAAAACCCTTGAGTTCTGTGAGACATGCACCCGGCGTCTGTTATTCAATTTCTAATGTGGTAACCGAAGATGCTACAGAACGAGAAAACCACCTGCGGGCGACACGCAACCAAGAGAAACCTTTCGCAAGGGTAAAGGATTGCAATCCGTGCTACTGCAGTAGCAAAGGTCCTTGTAGAGGGCAACCTTGACCTCCCTAACTTCGAGTGACTGGAGGTCAGACGGCACATCGGCTCCTCAAAAGAACAAGTTGTAGTAACGACACGTCACTCGGGGCTGTACCATTCACCCTCTCCCTCGGTAACCAAATTGTGAATGGGGTGCAGCAGGTTTATCTTATTTAGGCTCAAACTTCAAGTCCTACTTCCTCTTGAGGTAGTCGTGGCTCGTGGTCCCCGTGGGGTACGCAAACGAGGACTTGGCCTGCCCATTCACGTGCTCAGCCTCACACGGCCACCGCGAGCACACCGCCTGTGAAGACGATAATATACCATTTTATTTTATGCCTAGGGTGAGACAAACACGTGAACACATTATCACAAACCCGGGCCATTGCCCGTAGACTCCAACCGAGTCTGAGAACTTCAACAGGTCAAAGGTGTCGAACCCTACAATATTTTCAGTTCCTTCCAAGTGTATGTCATGTCGAGTGTAAAGCACGCCACTGGTGCAGCGCATATCCGTCGATATACGAATAGGAGCCAAACCAGAAGACACTCGATGCATGAGCTAGTGACATACGTGTTAGGACATGCCAACTTGCACGTGCGAAAAAGGAAAAACCCACAAAGGTAGAATTTTGTCCAAATATCATGCTGTGAGCAACGATACGTCGACAAGCAGGTAAGGTACCGCTAACTACAAGTTCTGAGTGGCACAAGGCTCAAAATACATATACTGTAGTTACGGGGTATGCGAGGAGCATCCCGAGCCTGGACTACGTAGTTCTTCCAAATACGCATACAATTATCATAACGGGGCAAAACTCGCGTAGCGAAGCCATCCGCAAAGGATCCTCGCGAACCCGAAACTCACGAGTGTCAAGAGATAGAATCCAACTTAATCCTCTGCTTATGGGAACAACATTAGCATATCCAGATGCGCAACCACACTCTGCTCGCACAATTCGGCACGAACAAGACGGAAAGCCTGAAAAGTCCGCAGAACCGAACAAACCCATGCAAGTGTGTGTCACGACACCGCTTGCAAGCTCAACCGCATTGTCGCCCCTACGGGGATGCGGGGTACGAGCAACAGAAGCCTGAAGCAGCAACGTACTTTGCTAGCAAGTGACGCATTCCGCTATAAGGCTCGAACATCGCCTATCGGCACGGAAGAGAAGCGTCGCCACGAAGGAGTTCCCGTGGAACTCCATGGAGTCGTGCCAAACTTGTTGATGCACGCAAGGGGTTCAGTCCCCGTGCCGGAGCCCACCAAGGGCTGCTGCACTGGCGACAAGGTGGCTGGGTGCCTTAGCACCCAGTGCCGATTTGGCACCAACGGGGGACCTAAAGCCCGAAGGGGCTGAACAAGTGGCTAGGCCACGGGGGCCCTGCCACCCTTGTCCATGCCCAGTTGGCAGGCCAAGAGGGGCTGACAGCCATACGGCCATAGCCAGCATGTGCTGCCCCGGGTGTGCCAACACCCGGCTAAGCCTAGAGCACCCAAAAAGGTGCAAGGCTGGCCAAGGGCCCGAATGACCGAAACAAGACCCCTAGCGAGGTCTGGTCCAATGGCGACCAAACCCAGCTAGGTCATGGGAAACCCCTGGTCTGAACCCAGTGGTTCGGACCTGGGTGCTGGGCTAAGCCCACCCCCTTAGCTGAGGTGCGGCTAAGCCAAAGGGCCCGCATAGGTGGGTCAACCTACGGGTCTGGCCTGGACCCTATTGGTCCAGGCCCAGCCGACTACAAGGAGGGCTAGGGCACATGGGGAGGTGCCTCATAGGCACCCCTGGTCTGTCCCAAAAGTGGGTCCAGACCCAGGGCACCTGCTAGGTGCGCAACAGCCCACAAGGGGTGCCAAGGGGAAAATGGTGGGGCGCCCACCCAAGTTAGGTGGCGCCACCCCAAGGAGGAGGTCTGGACCACTGGGGTCCAGACCCAGCCTGACTACCCCAGCAACTGAGGTTGCTGGGGGCAGGCCACGCCTGGTCTGACCCAGCCATGGGTCTAGACCAGGCTCACAAGGGGGCCAATGCGCCACCAAGGGGTGCGCCCAGCACAAGCCCAGGTGCTCTAAGCACCCGGCCTCAAGCTGCACCGCAGCCACACAAGTAAGGGGGGGGGGGGGGGGGGGGCTCAGCCATATGCTACAGATCTTAGGTCTGTAGCACTAGCTTAGCCCAGCCATGGGCTGAGCCAGGTCGCACCAACCTAGTGCGCCTACCATGCGGGTGCGCCAAGAAGGTGGCCCAGGTGCCACGCGCACCCGGCCCTCAGCTGCTCGTAGGCAATGAGCAAGGGGGAAAAAGGGGCCTGCACAGGCCCCTGGTTCGAGCCAAATGGTGGCTTGAACCAGGGCTGTGGCCCTTTGGCCACGCAGGTCAGACCCACTCCAAAACATCAGGGTGCTAAGGCACCCGGGTGGTGCGTTTGGGTCAACAAAGGGGAGGAGGCTCTCCAACGGTGGGCTCACCTCATAGGTGAGTCCACCCTGGGTGGGTCTGGGCCCAGGATGGCCCAGACCACCTACCCAACCGTGGGGTACAGCAGTCCAACCAGAACTGCTGTGCACCCAAGCTGCAGCATAAGCTGCAACTGGGTCAATCAAGAAGAGGGGAAAAGCCCGGACTGACCAACCTTGTCAGTCTGAGGCTCGTTGCAGGGTCTGCAACGGACCCAGCCCACATGCTGTGGGCCCAGCAATGCCACCAAGGACCTGGGCTGGCCATGGAAAGGCCCAGCTCAGCGCCTTACCAAAGCATCAGCCCCAAACGAGCGCTCTACCCTTAAAGGAACCACAACCGAACATAAAAAAAATTTCAAACAAAAATAAAAAGGCATGAAAAAGGGGAACTCACCTTGGTGCTGGGTTGGCCCAGCTGAAGCAACGTGTGGAAGGGGGAGAGAGAGAGAGAGAGTTGGAGAAGAGAGGAAGTGTAACGCCCCGAATTTCCAAAACAAAGCTAAGTTAAAATTTTCATGAATTTCTTTTTTTTTTCTTTGCAGCGGAACTTAGAAAAGCTTTTAGCAGCGGAATAAGACGATAATGAGTCGTTGGTTTTAGAAAACTCCGAGCATGTTGCAGGTATGTGGCCAAGCAACTCATTGACCACCAAAGTGTTCCATTATATCGAAAACCACATGTTTATTACAACATCACTGCTTTGAAAAGCAATATTGGTTCAATAAAAGGAAGCAGTACAACTCTGTCTAGAGAAACCCTGGAACTCGATCCCGCCTTGCTCCGCATATCGCCACGCAGGTTCAACACCTGAAATCCCCATTAAACGGGGTCAGAACCACTGATGGTTTGGTAAGTAGGCAAACACCTATCTATTCAACTCAAGTAAATGCATAGACCATTCAGGGTCGCAGTTCGTAATACGACGCTCAAGCCTCCATGACTTAGCGTATATCGCAAAAACCTCCTCAGGGCTATGAGTTGAACATCCACGTAAGTCTTCATGATTTCGCATAAGCCTCTTCAGGGCTGTGAGTTAGAATAATTGTTTAAGTCTCTATGACTTAGCCTTGACTTCTTCAGAGTCACAAATGGATGTCTAGCTCAAGCCTTTATGCTTAGCACATCCGTATCCTACGAATCTAAGGACAGCTCTTCGAGCTTCGCTTAGTCGTACGAATATCAATGGGGTTCTTTCCCAATCGGTCCAGTAGTATACCGACCATGACACCTTCACAAAGGTTATGCAGGACTGACTCAACAACGTCATCCACTCATACATTCAAAGTAGCGTTGTACCTAAGCTAATGCTTTGTTTCGATAATTGCACCTCCCCCTGGGCTTAGGGGACTCATATCTGGGCGACAACGCGACGATCTGGGGGTTGATTATTCTATGTATTTTAGATACCCCACAGGCCTGTTGACCCCATCCCCCTAGTAGGACGGTACAGCATACCAGAAGAGATCCTTACTAGGTATCCGAATGCATTCTGCTACTGCAGTAGTTGGGTTCAATCCTTAGATATTTAAGGATAACCACGACCTCCATACCTCTGAGTAACGAAGGCCATCAATGAACTCTATCAGGTTCGGGTGAAATATATGTCACTCAAGGCTGCGCCATCACCGTCTTCCTCGGTGAGAAATCCTGAAAGGGGCCTGCCGGTCTTACAATTACTTGACGAACATTGCATGCCTATAGGGCAGCCTTTGAGAAGTATGTACCCGACCCGAATCAACCACACAGTTTTCACCGTGGAACAAAGGTTTTATTCATATGCATGCTTAACTCTGCTCTCGGCACTTCGGCCTTGACGAGCACTTCACCTCTTTCGGTGGAAACAACACACTCCGGCTCAGCGGCCCTTACGAGGCTGGTTGTCTGATAATTCTCAATGAGCATGCACATGACTCGATCTCTACGGATCGGCTACTCGGCGTATTTTTACGCAACGAGCTCAGGACCTTGTCAAGGCGCTACCACTACCTTGGCGCAACGGCTCTTACAAGTATGGTGCCCTTGCAGGTGTCAGGGAGACGAGTCATTCTGACGTCATTCCAACAAACGGCATCGTTGTGCCACTTAACTGGTTCTGGCATCTCTTCTGCCAACCATTCTGTCAACACCTTCTCTGCTCTACCGACAGTGGTGTGACGAACCCTTCTACGTTGTGGAAGGCATTCTACGAACTGGGTAGCACTCTGCTATATGTCAGAGTATCCTGCTACGTTCTTTCTGAGTTATTCTTAGCTTCTTCAGAATTTTCAGCAGCACTTCCTCTCTTTTACGGAGAAAGCATGCGTTTCTTTTATCCATTTCAGCGGCATCTCCCCTCTTTGGCGGGAAATCGCTACGCTTAACTCGGGAAATGAATGTGCACCGTTGTGCATACTTTGCATCCATCAAGGTTGCAGGAACCTTGGGCCATAGCCAGGCCATACGTAATTGATTTAGTTTTTACGTAAAGAGCATTTTGCCAAAAACCGAAGCCTTTCCAATAGGGGCTTCATTCGTCAAGCAGAATCTTGAACGAGGAGCAGTAAGGGAATCGCATTGGCGATTTGGAGTTGATCTCCATTTGAACGCTCATTTACGCGCCATATATGTAGTATAAGCAGAAGCCTATGCTTTATACAGCGGTGGCGTAAAGAAAATGCATATACTATTGTTCAGGGTGTGTAACTGAACGAAATATTCTACATATATAACAAAACAGGAGCCTTGGCATCGTTCGACGCGACGGCGTAAGTAAATACATTGCAGAAAGCAGGAGCCTTGGCATCGTTCGACGCGACGGCGTAAGTAAATGCATAATTGGAAATTGCGGAAAGTAGGGAGCCTTGGAATCATACGACGCGATGGCAAAGGTAAATTACATGGCCTGTGCGATATAAGACGCGTCGGCAGTATCAGGAGATATACACCTAGATCTGTATCCAACGATAGTTGCGAGGCGAGCGCGTGAACACCGAAGTGTCCTAGAGGGCTCAACCAAGAACTAGGGTGAGATACTATTTTGAAGAACGCATATACTGCGTATTCGAACATATATATCCGATGATAGTTACGAGGCGAGCGCGTGAACACCGAAGTGTCCTAGAGGGCTCAACCAAGAACTAAAGCAAGATACTACTTCAGAAAGTATATGCTATATACAAACAATCAGATACTTGAGAGAGATGGTTTAATGAAGCGAACTTACTTTAATTTGCAGAAGAAACGACTCCGAAATGCTTTGATGCTTCGAACGAGGCTCGACTCCGAAAAGGATCAACTTCGAACTTCGGACGAAAAAGGACTTGGACTTTGACTTTGAACCAAACCAGGTTCAAGTCAAGTCAACTGGGTTTGGACTTAGGTCAGGTAGGTTCAGACCTAGGTCAGGTGGGTTAGGTCCAGGTCAGGCAGGCTCAGGCTAAGTCAGGCAGGCTCAGACCAGATCAGGAAGGCTCAGACCAAGTGGGCTAGGTAGGGGAGGTTTGGAAAAAGGAGGAGAGAGAGAGGGGTTGGCGATTTTCTAAAGGAGGGGGGGTCCTCTATTTATAGGGGAGGTTGCTTAGGGGCTAAGCAACCCCAATTACCCAAATGCCCTTGGGCTTTTTCAGAAATCCAGCTTGATCTTATCCATCTGACTGTTTGATCTTATCCAGAAGGAATATTCCATGGAATATTCCCTAGAAGGTGCTGGAAGGTCCTGGAATATTCTAGAATATTCTAGAATATTTTTTGAGAAATATTTCTGTGGGTCCCACCAATATTTTCGCGGGTCCCGCAAAAAAGTTGAGTTTTCGGCATTTGTTTCCGAAAAATTTTGAGTAGGCCATTATCTTCGTATTGACGTAACTAAGAAAGTTGGCTCGCAGGAATCCTTTGATTTTGTTTAGATAGGAAGTTATGGCTTCCAGAGTGTTTGAGCATATATTCGCAATTCGATGAATATCTTACGTATAATTGGCTCGCAGGAATTGATTCGTTTCGCATTCTGAGAAAAATGCTATTTCTACCGGTAAATGCCTCATGAATTTTATTCAGATATTTCCTGAAAAATTGTGGGTCTTACAGGAAGAAGAGAGAGGGTGTCGACCCTCTCTCTCTTCCCTTCCCTTGTTTAAAAAGGGAGAAGGAGAGATGGACGGTGGGGAGGGAAGGAGGGGAGATGAGAGGTCTCCCCCTCCCACGCCCCACCCTCTCCTAGAGCCTATGGGGTGGGCGGGGGGGTCAATGGTGGCCCCAACCACTCCCCTTAATTTAAGGGGAGTGGTTGGCCTTGACCTTTCAAGGTCAAGGTCAAACCTCTCCAAAAAAAGAAATCGCCCCTTTTTTTTTTAAATTATTATTTTTTTTTGAAATGAGTAGGGGCTACCCCCTAAGGGGCACCCAGCCTACTCCCCCAAATCGTGGGCTGAGCCCACCCACTTCCCAAAATCCCTTTTTAAGACCCCAAGTTAGCTATTTTTGAAACTTTTCAAAAATGCCTATGAAAGGTGAGTTTTTTTGAAATTATGTTTTTCATAAACCTTTAAAATGACATGGGCTAAGGTGGAGCCCATGCCAAACCTTTTCTAAATGTCAAAACCCACCCCATGTAAAAGTGTTTTCAAAAACCCACTTATAGGTTTTTACGAATTTGCAATTTACTTCATTTTTTTTTTAAACTCAATACAATGTGTATTTAAATGGACTTGTTTAAACTAATTCAAAAACTAATTTTTTAAATTACTTTTTTGTGAATTAAGATTTAAACTATCAGAAAGTATATTTAATTTCCCAATTACGGTGAAATTGGGCCTCAGTATGACTCATAATTACCGATATACCCCTTTTTCGCAAAATACTTGGAATAACGAGATATTTGTCTCGTTTAGGCTCCAAAATCGGAGCGAACCCATATGAATACAATATAATTATAAACCACAAGTATTGAGGTTCGATTCGTCACGGTTTGCCTTGAGTCACCTCATAGAGCGAATCTACGCGATTCAGAACCTCAGAAAGCGATAATTGCCAAATTTACGAGTATTGCCCGTGCCAAAACAAGAATTTCCCAATCGTGAAATATATATATCATTTAATATCCTTCAAAAAAACCGTGGGGCTTACAGCTGGGAGTGCACCTTTGGTGTTTTGCACCTTTAGCATTCCATTTGACACTTAGTAGGCGCAGGTCTGGACCACGGTTCAGATCTGAACCCCTTGGCAGCCCAGCTAGCACTTAGTGCTAGCCGCGGCTCTACCTAGTTGGAGCCGGGTGCCAGCCAACTAATGATGGACACTTCCGGGATCTCTCTTTCGGCTGAACCACCTTAGGTTTGGGTCTGAACCAAAAAGGTTCAGACCCTAATCTATTTTAGTTGTTGTTTGGTCCTAGGGACCAGACATTTTGACCCGCAGTTGGTGCACGTTTTCATTAGACATCCGGTTGACCCTTGTCAGGGCTTGGACCAGCCCCAACCCAATTTCTGTAGTGGTCTGGACTGATCCACAAGTCGGATCAGATTTGGTTAGTTTGTATGACAGTCTGGTCCGTGGGACCAGACCATCGTTTGGGTTGGATTTTTGGGCAGCAAGCGTGCGGACCCCCACATTGGCACCCTTGCAGCCCCGTAGTGCCACCATGGTGGCCGTCAATACCTTCCTATCAAAAACCAGTGCGCGGCTACTTCAAGTTGAACCATATTAGGTTCAACTAGTAATTGCCATGTCCCGCACCTTCCTTGCACTTAGGATGTCGGCATATGTGTACGTGCTTTCGGATGCACCGGGTCCGAGTAAGTATATATATATATATATATATATGTGTGTGTGTGTGTGTGTGTGTGGGAATGTATATATACATATATATACACATATGTGAATGGAAATTTGTATGTACGCATATATGTGTATATGTATCTCGTCGCGTATATGATAATGTTGATATATATATATATACATATTTACTAAAGCCCATATTAATCGATTCGGTATTACCGAATGGACATGCGACACTCCAAGTGTCTCATCCAAGTGCTTTCCTTAGATATTTTTCCACCCTCCGATCTAGGCATGAAATTCATATTGCTGTCCTACGTTCGTGTTGACAACGGTTTGTTTAGGGTCCGCAGGTGCGGCACCCCGAACCGTGGTAATGCTAATGTAATCCCCATTAGATGGGTTACTTTAGAATCACCTTCGACACATATATGTGTGTCGTATTGAATAAGGGAAACCCTTATGTTTTGGTTTATGTTCAACAAACCAGAATGGTATGCTTTGGTCGTTTTGGTAAGTTCACAAGCTTAGAGACTTCGTTACTTAAAATTACAAGTGTCGTTTAAATACCTTTGTTTCGGGTCCGCAGGCGCGGCACCCCATACCGTGGAAATAGCCAATGTTATTCCCATAAGACGGAATATCCCGGATTCCGCTATAAACACATAAGCGTGTTGAACCACGTGTAACGATCTTTTGTGTCGCAATTGCATCTTCACTGCAAGAGCGACGATCCACCTTGGAATAGCCAATGTTATTCCCATTAGACGAGATGTTGGTTAAGTTCATTTCCAAACCCTTGACAATGTGAATGTAATTCCCATACACATGGAGATGTTGTTAAATGCAAATCTTAATACTGAAGAATGCAAAGTTACACTTTTTGACTGCTAGAACTATCGTAATTGCCTCTAATGTTTATATTTGTGCAAATTAGAAACATGTAATACTCTTACACTTTGCACTTGGCACATCCTGACACTGTTACTGAGTAGTGTGTACCCTGAGGAGGTACATCGCTTGAGGCATTGGTAAGCGCACCACGTGCACTTACTTCAATAAAATGAAAAGATAGAAGATTGAATACCATAAGGTATGAATACTGAAATGACTTGTTGTGGGCTCAGTTGGAGTCCTCGGGGAGTGGCCCTTGTGTGGTGTAAGGACTCTTGTGTGATATACCCTAAACAAAATTAAATAATATGGTGTTGTGACTGCTTTCACGAGCAGTGTGCTTCGTTGGCCGCATGAGGCTGAGCACGTGAATGGGTAGGCCAAGTCCTCGTTTTGCGTACCCTGCACGGACCACGAGGCAAATTCCTTGTTGAGAGGTGTGTTTGAACATGAGCCTAAGAAAGATAAACCTGCTTCGCCCCATTCACAAAATGGTTCACCTTGGGAGAGGGTGGATGGTACAACCCTGAGTGACTTGTCGTTACTACGACACGTGTTTTGACACGAGCTGTAGCATCCTTTGGCCTCCAGTCACTCAGAGTCAGGGAGGTCGAGGTTGCCTTTCTAGGACCTCACTACTGCAGTAGTATGGATTGCAATCCTTATCTATGCGAGTGTTTTCTCCTAGCCATGTGCTGCTCACATGTGGTTGACTCGGTCTGTAGCTTCCCCAGTTACCACACTATAATTGAATAACAGACGTCGGGTGCATGTCTCACAGAATGCGAGGTTTCCTTCACGTACCCAAAGGAGTAATCAGAAGAACTTAAAGACTAACCAGTCAGCTAACTTACAGTAGTTGTTACTTTACTTGTTTTATGGACTTTACTTTAGTTACCTTACTTACTTCAGCTGTTACTTGGTTACTTTGTCGTTCAGTACTTGTTACATTTGTTACTGCTTGAGTACTTACTCTATTGCTACTTCAGCTTATACTTTCTAGTTGACTAGTACTTGTCACGTTTGCACCTTTCTGACACGACACTTACACTTGTCAGTCTTGTTACTACTTTCCTTTTTATATGATATATGTTTATGCCTGTGGTTGCTTCTTCACCACCTCGCAAGAGGCCTGACCCTGTTTTATGGGGATGTAGGTGACGAACAGGTCTAGTGCGGATGTGATGATACGCGATGGAGGCTCGGAGGACCCACACTTACTTTGCAGATTCTGTGTCCTAGTGGTTTTGGGTGTTGTTGTGACGTATTCCCCATTTTGGACCTTTTGTACTTATATTTTGTAAAATCTTTAAACTGTTGGGGTGTTTCCCCTTTTTACCCCGTAGTTACACTTTTGTACACACATTTGGTTACATTGTTTCACTTGTTGCACTTACCTGTGGTGGCCGCCCAGACTCGCGGCTTTGTTGCTTTTCAGCACCTTGCTTTTCGTTGTTTTCTATTTAAACTCTTTCAAAAAAAAAAAATTCACAGAAAATCCTAAGTTTTTCCAAAGTCGGGGTTTGGGGCGCCACAGAGATTGGTATCAGAGCAGAGTTTAAGTGTGTGGTCAGAGCTTCAACGTGCATCATCCATCGCACTGTAAGTATAAATTAAGCTTCTTTACTTCTTTATTTCCTGCTTCTTAGATGGTTGTGCATTTGGTTCTGTGTATGTTATAGATGTCGACAAACCCGACCTATGGTAAGATTTTGGAGGCTCTTCAAAACCTAACTCAAGGCAAAGAGGCCCTGAGTGGAGTTGTGCGACATTTGGCACGTAATGTGCATATGTTGGCACCTCCCTGTGCCAGGTGTTTGGAAGATCATGCGGGACAGATCTGTCCCCGTGAATTGGCTGAGTGCCCCTACTGTAGTCTTCATGGGCATGTCAAAGAGGAGTGCCAGACGAAGAAGAGGGATGAGCTCTGGAAGAGCAACGCAGAAGACATCGACGATGTATCTTCGGTATCTGGACCATTGATCGTAGAAGTGGATAGCCAGGATGGAGAAAGGCGCGGAGCGATTGATTCTCCCAAATATTCTCCCGAGTCCTATCCATACACTATTTCTTCGGAGTATGTGCCGCTGATCCAGATGGAAGTCCAGGAGATCTCTGACACATCACTGAGGAATGTTGTTTCTCCTCCTCGTGTTAGGCTGAGGCGTTATGGTAGTCGGAAGAACTACAAGGACTTCTACACCAGCAAGTCATGAAATTGCATTGTGATGTTAGAAACACTGAGTCAGTGTTTCGCTTTTGGTTTTGTTTTGCTTGAGTTGTCTCAGTGTTTGTTTAACCTTATCTTGACGAAGGGTGTTTTTGTAATGTTTTCAGTTTCCTTTTTAATGAAATGAAAATTTCCTATCCTTGTGTACTTGCGAGTTTCTTATGCGTGAATTTTTGCGTATTTAGATGGCGTGGCGCACCAGGTGTGATGACCTTATGGAGACTTTGAACAACCTTACAGAGGTTGTGGGACGACAAGCGAAAACCATGAGGAACATGGGCGAGCATATCCAGTAGGCCGCCCAGGGACAGGGAGTACCTGCCCAGGTTCCAGTAGCAGCGGTACCATACAAATAATTTATGAGTTTGAATCTGCCCTCGTTTGACGGGAAAGCATCGCCTGAAGTTGTCGAAGACTAGATCTGAGAACTGGAGCATATATTCCGTGTACTACAAGTCGAAGATGATTGTAAAGTTGATTTTGGGACTTACTGTCTCAGAAAAGATGTAGAAAGGTGGTGGGCGACCACCTGGGAGATAAAATTCGATAAACAGCCAGTTGATTGGGACCAGTTTGTAGAAGCGTTCTATGCGGCTTATTTTCCAGCTAACGAGAGGAGCCGGAAAATACAAGAGTTTCTCGACCTTCAACAGGGTAGTTCTTCTCTTTCTGAATATGTCACACGTTTTTGCAGCCTGGAGAGGTTTTGTCTGAACTTATATACAACGAAAAAGGAGCGAGCACTTAAATTTGCTCGAGGTCTGAAGCCAGTCTTACGGACGAAGGTGTATACACGTGCACCAATGACGGTAGACAAAGCTTTAGAGACGGCCTCCTTACTTGAGTATGACTGGACGGAATTGCAGAAGACTCCCGCACCACGTCAGCAGCAGCAGCATCCTGGCCAAAAGAGTTGGCCGAGGAAGAGACAATTCCAGAGGAACCGGGGTGGAAGGAGGTTTCATCCTCAGTCAAAGAAGCAGCGCAACAACAACAACAACAACAACAGCAACACCCGCCAAATTCAGTATCAGAACCATAGACCTCAGTACCAGCAACGCCAGCAGCCGCAGCAGAAGCAACTTACTCCGGCCAGTTGTCTGAAATGTACCACAGACCATCCAAGGCGACCCTGCCCACGTGACACAGGCGGATGCTTATATTGTGGAAAGATGGGATTGCAGAAAGAAACAGGCGGACGACCAACGCAGGAACACGCCGAGTACTTCTTAGCCAACACAACAGAGACAGCCCCAGACGTATCAGCATCAACAGCAGCAGCAATCGCAGCAACCAAAGCCAGCAAATCAGAAAGTTATTGTCGGGCGAGCCTATGCGGCAACGGTTGAGCAAGTGACCAAGGCAGAGTTGGTCCAAGGTACGATATCAGTAGCCGGACATGAAGCATTTACTTTGTTTGATTGTGGTGCTACTCATTCGTTCATAGCATCTAGATTTGCTCGTACTTTACCTTTGGCAGTCGAGTCTTTGAATTTCCCATTGGAGGTTCGCACTCCAACTGGAGAGCAGTCTTTTTGTGACTCGTATATTCCGAGCATCGAGGTGTCAATGGCAGGGCAAAACCTGTGAGCTGACGTTATCTTGTTAGACATGACAGAGTACGATGTCATTTTGGGCATGGATTGGCTTTTTGAGTACCATGCTCAAGTCTTTTGTCGAGAAGGCAAGATCGTTCTTTCTCAGCCTGATCGTCCAATTTTGGAGATCAAGCTTCCTCGACCTCTGCGCGATAGCCGCATGATATCTTCTTTCAAGGCTCAGAAGTATCTGCGGAACGGGGTTACTGCATTCTTAGTCAGTATTGCCCAAGTTGATCCTGAGTTGGTTTTGATCGATGACTTGGACGTGGTCCAAGAATTCGCTGATGTATTTCCGGAGGAACTACCCAGGTTACCTCCGAGGTGAGAGATCAAATTTGGTATCGAGTTGTTGCCTGGGACGACACCGATTTCCAAGGCACCATACCGTATGGCTCCAACAGAGCTAGAGGAGTTAAAGCGACAGTTGGAAGAACTTCTCGATCAGGGTTTTATACGACCTAGTGCTTCACCGTGGGGAGCACCAGTGCTGTTCGTGAGGAAGAAGGATGGATCCCTAAGGTTGTGCATCGACTACTGGATGCTCAACCAAGCGACAATTAAGAACAAGTATCCATTACAGAGGATCGAAGACCTTTTCGATCTGTTGCAAAAGGAAAAAGTTTTCTTGAAGATTGATCTCAGATCGGGTTACCATCAGCTTCGTATCTGAGAGGATGATATCGTGAAGACAACTTTCAGGATGAGATATGGGCTATACGAGTTCGTGGTGATGCCTTTTGGCCTCACGAATGCTCCAGCAGCGTTCATGGATCTGATGAACCGGATCTTTCGTCCATTTGTGGACTCGTTTGTGATAGTGTTCCTCGATGATATCTTGGTCTACTCGGAGAGTTCGGAGCAACATCGAGAGCATTTGCGGATTGTTTTGAGTACTCTTCATGAGCGTCAATTGTTTGCCAAGTTCTCTAAGTGTGAGTTTTGGCTCGAGCGCGTCATGTTTCTTGGGCATGTGATATCGAAGGACGGAGTGTTTGTTGATCCAACAAAAGTCGAAGCAATTCTGGGCTGGAAGCAGCCTCAGAATGTGACTGAGATTCATAGTTTTCTTGGATTGGCCGGTTATTATCGACGTTTTATCCAAGACTTCTCGAGGATTGCCCTACCTTTGACGAAGCTTTTGCATAAAGGTGTTAAGTTCGTGTGGAAGAGTGCTTGTGAGGATAGTTTCCAGATCCTGAAGTTGAAGTTGACGACCTCGCCGGTGTTAGCTTTACCTTCTGGCAGAGGTGGTTTTGTGGTGTACACTGACGACTCTGGTATCAGTTTAGGTTGCGTGCTTATGCAGCATGGCCGAGTGATTGCCTATGCCTCCAGACAATTGAAGACTCACGAGCGGAATTATCCGACGCACGATCTGGAGTTAGCAGCAGCCCTGTTTGCATTGAAATCGTGGCAACATTCCCTATATGGAGAATCGTTCGAGGTCTTTTCAGACCATAAGAGCCTCAAGTATTCGTTCTCTCAGAAGGAGCTGAACATGAGGCAGCGATGATGGCTTGAGTTCATCAAGGACTACGATTTCACGTTGTCTTACCACCCTGGTGTAAACACCCCAAATTTTCCTCATCCATTCTCAAACAACCCTCCTCGTGCAGTGCCAACCCTGTTAGGTCAGTGTAGGAGTCAAACCCTGAGTCAGTTTCAGAAAATCATCATTTTACCAACTTTCATTAGAAAAATTACCATTTTACCCCTAGGCCATCCCAGACCCCAGTCAGTCGGAGTCAACCAAGCTCATTGGTCAGTTCAGGATAGTTAGAATATCAGTCATCTCAAGCTCATTTGAGCTCACAATGAACAGATCATTTTCATTTCTGACAATTCCTAGAAAATGGGATCATTTCTTCAAAAATGAGCTCATTTCTCACTCAAACCCAAGCCAATTGTCTCCGAGTCTGTCAGTCATATTCCCAGAGTTCAACCTGAGCTCACCATAAGTTCAAGTTCTCCAGTTTCAGTTCAAAACCATTTCCAAGTGTCTAGGAGCCCATTTTAGCCCGTTTCAGCTCTTTCAGCTGAAATTGAGCTAAGTTCAGTCAGCTGAGCTAGTGTTTAAGCTTCGATTTTAGTTCATGTCAGTATTACTGACCCTTGTTCTAGCTCAAACCCAGCTCAAGATTGTAATTCACTTCACTCCAGTGACCATTCTGTACCATTTTGCTAAAAGTGGTAGTATTTCTTGAAAATTTAGTCGGAGAGTCCAGTTGAGTCAGTATCATTGTCAGCTCATTTCGCCTGAAAATAAATTTGGAAGTATTTTCTCGAGAGAAACAATGTAGATTTCTTTCAAAATTAAATTTTCAAATTCTACATTGGATTTGCTTTGCAACGAGGTATTGAACATTAAAATCCGAGCTCATTTCAAAAACTGCCAAAAATAGCTCGTTTCGTCTGAAAATCTTTTTTTCAGAAATATTTTCTCGAGAAAAACAATATGGATTTCTTTTAAAATTAAATTTTCAAATTCTACACTAGATTTTCTTCGCAACGAGGTATTGAACTTCAAAATTCGAGCTCGTTTCAAAAACTGCCAAAAATAGCTCGTTTCGTCTAGAAATTTTCTGAAAAGACTATTTTACCCCTTTAATCATCAAAATGAATTTCAAAAGTGGAATTTGGACCCGCTCTGAGATGGCCCATCCATTTGCATTTTCTTGTTTTAATTTATAAGAAAGGAAAAAAAATTATCTTTTTCTTTATTTTTTGTTTGTTTTATTTTATTTTTAATTATTTTATTCTTCCTAAGTTGGGACCCACAAGGGGGTCGACCACCCTAGCCCACCTTCCAGCCCACTTCCTTTCTTCTTTTTCCTCCATTTTCTTTTTTTTATTTTTTTATTTTTTTATTTTTTTTCTTTCCTTCTTTCTTTCTTTCTTCTTCCTTTTTCTTTTCTTTCTTTCTTTCCTCCTTTCTTTCCTCTCCCTCCACTCACGTACATCCTTTTCCAGCCACTCCTTCTTCCTCTTTCCCTCTCCTTTCTTCCCCTTTCTTTCCTTTTTTCTTCTTCCCCTCTTCTTTCCTTTTTCTTCCCTTCCTTCTTTCCCCTTTCTTCCTTACCTCCTTTCCATCTCTTTCAAAGGCACAAGGTTGTAGCCATTTACGGATGGCTACCCATGACATATTAGAGGAAACTTATTTTATCAAAACCTAAGTTAGCATAAAAAAAAAGAAAAGGAACACAACTGCTGCTCCCCATTCAACGCCTCTCTCTCTCTCTCTCTCTCTCTCTCTCTCTCTCTCTCTCTCTCTCTCTACCTTGAACTCTATCTTTCTCTCCCCTTTGCTGCTACAGCCACAGAACCTCTCCTCTTGGCTGCAACTTCCAGCCATTGAAGAACACTCCTCCGCCACGCCCAACAGCTCCAGCCGTCATCTTCAACCTACGGTTCCAGCAGGCTTTGGAGTGGCGTCATCCTTAGCAGCTCCAACACCTCCTTGCAGCCACACTTTGGTACCTCCAAGCCACTTCAACCAGCACCCTCAACTCCAGCCAACAACCATCCACCCCTTTAGCCACAGCACAACAGTTGTTCCCTTCGGTTCAGCCAAAGGCAGCCCAATCTTCATTGTTCCAGCAGCTGCTCCACGTTGAAGCCTCCTTCTAGCAGCCGCCTCCGGATCTCCTTCTAGCAGCCACCACGAGGCAACCTTCAGCCAGCCCCTTTTGTGACAGCAACCCCAACCTTCAGCCACGACCAAGGTGTGTTTTCTTTCTTTTATTTTACTTGATATTCACTTTGTTTCATCAATACATGTTTTTAGAGGATATTCTATATGAGTAGGCTCGATGAACGATGGGATATGTCTGTTGCATGGACTAGATCTTTCGTTTGAAAGCCAAAAGCAACAAAGTGAGTCACATCCCCCTGCTAGTTTATTTTCATTTTGTTTTCATATTCCACATATTTTCATGTTGCACCTAAGTTAGTTTTCTTGATTTTTTTTACTCATCTTATGTAGTTTCATTCATGTCTAGCTTAGAGCTTGTAAATTTTCATTTAAGTATCGTTTAGATGATGTTTCATGAGATTTTTTTTTTATTAATAAATTCTTGAAATTTTAATATTGTTAGATTTATATGTTCTCAATTTTCTATAAAAAAATTTGGTTTCATTTGAATTTGGTAACCCCATAAAAAAAGTGAAATCCTAATTCGGGTTTTGGACTTCTCAGAAATTCCAATTTCTGCTTTGGGAGACTTAAACCTCCGGCACCACCCTTGTGAGAGATTCGGATTGTCCTCCAAAAATCATAGTGGATTTATAATCAAATATACTAATGATCTGGAAATTTTTAGGTATTTCCAATTAGGTTTGACCTCTATAAAAAATCGGATTTCCCAGACCCCTGGGAAAATCTTGATTTTCCTTTGTCAGGGTGTAGACAGACTCTAATGCACCACGTCTGCTCAATCCGTAGCCTGTCTGCAAAAACTTTCAACACTAAAGTTGTTCCTAACATATTTGTATGTCATTTACCAGAATTTGGGGATTTTTGGAACTGTTTCATTATTTTTCCCAAAATTTTATTTTCTGTCTGACAGATTCCAATATCCAGAAATTCCAGAGATTCGGGTCTCTGATAACAGTCTGCCCTTTTCCAAACCGTAACCCGAATCCCAATGATAGAAAAAGATAAAAAACATTTATGTTTGTCAGGGACATTTTCCCACGATTTCAGCCTTTTTCTCATCTGTTTACTATTTTTCCCATATTTTCTACCGAAACCTGTCTGTTTTCCCCAAATCCTACAGTCGTCGGATTCCGATCCGACTTGCCGGAGTGACACAGCTCCGACCATAGGTCAAAACCAGAAAGTGTAAAATTAAAAAATCTTTACCTAACTTTCCTCTATCACCCCATAAAATTTGGTAAACTTTTATGGAAGTTTGATATCCGAAATCCTCTTTAGAATCAATATTTTAGGCAAAAATCACAAAATTTAGGGTTTTTATTTGAATTTCCATATTTAAAAATACAAAAAAAATAGATTTTCGAGCTCCATTCTGTTTTTATGGTTATTTTAGGTGTCCATGCCAAATTTGGCTTAATTCCAAGTTCATTTGAGTTACATGTTAGTTTATCTTTAAATTCAGAAGCGAAAATCAGGCAAAAATCAGGTTAAATTTGATATTTTATGATATTTTCGCCATTTTAGGGCTTTTATCATGTACATGAGCATGTAAAATCATATTAGGGTTAATTTTAATGTCATTTTCATTTCACATTTTTCATTTTTGCAAAAATTATTTCAGAAAACCCTGGTTTCAAGGCCATAGTCTTGTTATCGGGGGTATTTTGGTCATTTTGACCATAATTTCGAAATTTCTGTAAGCCCCACTATTTTTTTCTGAAGAATTTTAAATGATATATACTTCATTGTTGGAAAATTCCTTGTTCGGCACGAGCATTGCCCATGAATCTGGCAAATTATCGCCTTCTGAGGCTCTGAATTGCGTAGATTCGCTCTACGAGGCGATTCGGGGCAAACCGCGAGGAATCAAACCCCAATATTTGTAGATTTGACTTATATTATATTCATTTGGGTTCGCTCCAAATTTGGAGCCTAAACGAGAAAAAATTCTCGTTATTTCTTTGAAATTGCTGAAAAAGGGTATATCGGTAATTTTGAGTTATACCGAGGGCCAATTTCATTGAAATTGGGAAATTAAACATACTTTATTATAATTTAAACTTTAATTCATGAGATGTAATTTAAAATTTTGGTTTTTAAATTAATTTAATCATGTTCATTTAAATAATGAAGTGAATTGGGTTTTTCATAAAGCGAATTGCAATTTTCGTAAAATCTAAAAGTATATTGTAAAACATAAAAGTGGGTTTTCAAAATATTTTGTATGGAGGATTGTCTTGGTCATTTTTAAAAGTGGTTGGCATGGGCTCCACCTCAGCCCATGCCATTTTGAGGAGTTATGAAAATAAATTTACAAAAAAAACTCCTTTTAATAGGCAATTTTGAAAAGTTTGTAAAAAACCAAAAGTTGAGGCCTTGTTTTGGGATTTCAAAAAGTGGGTGGGCATAGGCCCACGACTTTTTGGGCTGGAATCCCCCTAGGGGGTAGCCCCTAACCCCCCCCCATTTATTTAAAAAAAAAAAAAAGTTTTGAATTTGAAAAAAACGTATATTTTGGCTTGAGGGTTGGCTTTGAAAAGTCAAAGCCAACCACTCCCCTTGATTCAAGGGGAGTGGTTGGGAGTGGTTGGGGGCCAGCCCCTTGACCCTCCCATTTGACCCCATAGGATCTAGAGAGGGTATTATGGAGGACCCTCCATCCCCCTTTTTCCTCTCCCCACCCTCCATCTCTACCTACCCCACCCTCTTTCTATTTAACCAAGAGAAAGAGAGGAGAGAGAAAGAGCTGACCCCTTTCTCTTTCCCTCTCTCTTTCTTCCCTTCCTCTCTTCTCCCTTCCTCCCTCACGTAGCAGACTGGTGGCTCCCCTCCAGCTGAGAAGCAGCTCCTCCTTCCCAAGGTGAGTAAAAAACTTTACTCTTTACATTTCGTTTCTAATTGTTTGAGCATGGGTTACATGCCCTTGGACGAACCGGGATGCACTTGCAAAGTGCATACCGGATCGTCATGGCTTCGAGCCATTGTATGCTCGATGGAAAAGCACGAGTTTCCATGTTTCTATTTGATGTTATACACGTTCTATTAGGCCTGAATTACATTTTGTTGCAAAAAAAAACGCTACTTGTTCTCGTTTTTTTTGGGTTGACAGGGAACCCTCCGGTAAAACGAGCATATCTCCCTGGATATGCGTCGGATCGGAAAGTTCTTGGGCATTTCGGAAATTTCAGACAAAGCTGCACCACTTTGTAGTTTTCTACTTTGGATTATTCGGCATGGAGGGCTGACGAAAAACCTCGTCTTTAGCTGACAGGTTTCTGTGTCAGCAACCCAGGAACGTCCCGAGGGATGCCTGGTTCTTCGGCAATATCTCCTGGACCGTATATCGGAACGGGGATATCTTGGTTGATATTGAGAGCTGACAAAACTCTCTATGAGTTCCGTGTTTAGCATTTTGGCCGGAGCAGCCTGTAGACTGCCGGAAACCGGCAGCCTTTCGGCTGCACATTTTGGAATATATATAGTTATATATATATATATAAGTATATATTTTGGGGTGTTCGGGTTGCGTGGGAAGGGCTACAGCCCTGGTTCGAATCTCTACAAGACTCGAACCAGGGGGCTGCGTAGCCCGTTCTTTCCCCCTTCCTTGGTCCGCCAAATGGCAGCACGGAACTGGGTGCCCTTGGCACCCGGGTTTTTTTTTTCTCCTTGGCGCACCCACTTGGTGGGGTGCCGGCCAATGTATGGCCTGGTCTGGACCCACGGTAGGGTCAGACCAGGAGCCACAAACCTTAGGTCTGTGGCTGGCCATTAGTCTGTGGCCTTGTACAGTCTGGACCTGCATGGTCCAGACCATGAAGGCTGGTCGGCACCGACCTGCAGGGTGACAGCACCATTGGCGCACCTTTGGGTGCGGGTGCAGCCTGGTCTGGACTCTTCTAGGAGACCAACCAAGAGCCTGGGCTCAGCACACGCCCAGTGTGCTGCCCTGCCCCTTCTTGGGTTCGGTAGGGACTGGTCCCATAGGGCCCAGACCCCGCCCCCTTGTTGGCCCGCCTAGTCGGGTGTTCTGGGCTAGGCCACACCCCACGCGGGTGTGGGCTTAGCCCAGCACCCTGGTCCGAACCCCCTGGGTTCAAACCAGGGGCCCTCCTGTTAACCTAGCTGGGTCTGGTCCTTGTTGGACTAGACCTACAGGGTGGACTAGGCCCAGCCCTTTTGGGCCTAGCATCGCCGGAGCCACTGTGGGACTCCCTTGTTGTTTCGCCGGGTGCGGGAGCACCCGGGTGAGCTCAGTACCTGCGAAACCAGTGCCGCAGCCCAGCAGCACTTGGTCTGCACGTAGGGTGCAGACCAAGACGGTTGTGGGCCCAGTGGCCCGTCAGTGGCAGGCCCTACATAGGCCTTGCCTCTTTTTCCCTTGGCGCCAAGACCGGCGTCAAGCGCTAAGGCAATCGGTAGCTTCGCTACCTTTGGGCAGCCTTGAGCTGGACCCGGGATCCTGTTCGGAGTTGTTAGCAGACTCGGTATGGGTGCCCGTGTCACCCATGAAGTTCCCGCGAAGGTCCGATGGCAGCACCCGTTTCTCGCGTCGCCGCCAAGCAAAACTAGTTTGTTAAGGGGATAATGTTTATTGTCGTGGCGGTCGCATGCTTCGCATGCTCACACCCCACTGACAACCTTGGCAGTAAGGTGTTTGCGTCGTGACTTATGTCACGGTACACGTTTGTGTGTACTTCGCTTGTTCTCTTCGGACGCTTGCGATGATTGGGCTTTGTGCTCCGGTTGCGCGGGCAGAGCGCGACTATACTCCGATAGCGGCGATGTATTTTCCATCCGGATGGGATTGTTTTGACCTCGCTCTCGACACGCTTGGGTGTCGATTTTTGTGATGATTCTACGCCGATGGCCTCTCTACGTGGGTTTTGGCCGCAGTGTGAGGGATGAAATATGCGTATTGGGAAAATACGTATTTCAAGCCCTGGTCGCTCCTCGATCATACAGAGAGCGTCGAATATGCATTTTGAGCCTTGTGCCGCTCAAAATTTGTAGTTAGGGGTACGTTACCTGCCTGTCAACGTATCGTTGCTCACAGCACGATACTCAGGCAGAGTTCTACCTTTGGGGGTTCTTCTTGTTTTGAACATGCAAGATGGCACGTCCTAACACGTGTGGCACTAGCTCAGTTGTCGAGTGTCTTCTTGTTTGTTTCCCATTCGTATATCGATGGATATACGCTGCACCAGGGGCGTGCTTTACACTCGACATGACATACACTTGGAAGGAACAGAACACACTATAGGGTTCGACACTTTTGACCTTTCGAGGTTTTGCGACTCGGTTGGAGTCTACGGGCAATGGCTCGGGTTCGTGAGAAGGTGCTCACATATTCGTGTCACCCCAGGCATAAAATAAAATGGTATATTATCGTCTTCACAGGCGGTGTGCTCGTGGTGGCCGTGTAAGGCTGAGCACGTGAATGGGCAGGCCAAGTCCTCGTTTGCGTACCCCGCGGGGACCACGAGGCACGACTACCTCGAGAGGAGGTATGACTTGAAGTGTGAGCCTAAATAAGATAAACCTGCCGCGCCCCATTCACAATTTGGTGACCCAGGGAGAGGGTGAATGGTAAAGCCCCGAGTGACGTGTCGTTACTACGACTTGTTCTTTTGAGGAGCCGATGTGCCCTCTGACCTCCAGTCACTCGGAGTTAGGGAGGTCAAGGTCGCCCTCTACAGGGACCTCTACTACTGCAGTAGTACGGATTGCAATCCTTTGCCCCTGCAAAAGGTTTCTCCTGGCTGCGTGTCGCCCGCAGGTGGTTTTCTCGTTTTGTAGCATCCCCGGTTACCACATTAGAAATTAAATAACAGACGCCGGGTGCATGTCTCACAGAACTTGAGGGTTTTCCTTCGCGTACCCGAAGGAGGTTAAAAGATGAACATAAAGACTAACCAAACAGACTGACTTACTGTAGTTTCTACTTTAGAGCCGTACACACTTCTGTTCAGTTGCTACCCTCTGTTGGTTGGTTCCTACTCTGTTACTTTAGCTGCTACTTCTGTTGTTCAGTTTCTGTTTTGTTACTTTAGTAGTTGCACTGTTACTTACTTGTAGTTGTACAGTCTTGTGGCACGTGCACCTACCTGACACGCACTGGTACTTTTATTCAAGTGCTTCTAACTATTCCATCATGCTAGTTATAGTCTTGTACTTAGCACACTTGTAGCATGTTGCTTACCTTCTGCTTTTCCTTAAAAATGATAATGTATGGATGGTTTGTCTCACCAACTCGCAAGAGTACTGACCCCGTTTTATGGGGATACAGGTGACGAGTAGATGCAGCGCGATGCGACGGCGCACAGCAGGAGCCTTGAGACCCACACTTCGCAGCAGATTCTGGCTTCTTCGGGTTTTGGGGTTTGAGGGGTTGTACCTCTCCTTTTTGTGAGACTGTCCCTTTTTGTACCCAGTCTCATTTTTGTATCATTGTGATTATTGTGGAAATAAAGAATACTTTACTTGTCTACTGTGGTTTGGTTTTCTCACTGTGGCCCGCTCAGACTTGCGACTCTTGCTTTACCCCTGTTTCCCTCCTTTACTTCCGCTAGTTGTTTTTCACTCTGTATATCCTTCAAAAAAAAAAAATTTCCTCAAAAACCAAAGGTTTTTACAAGGTCGGGGTTTGGGGCGTCACAGAGATTGGTATCAGAGCTGCAGTTTATAAGTGTGGTCCAAGACTTCTGCGTGCAACGTTCATCGCACTGTAAGTATGTTTTAGATTATTACTTTTACTTATTCCTTAATGATTTCTGTTGTATTTAGCTTTGCTTGCTTGATTTGTTGCATAACCTGTTAGATGCCTGTTGATTCGAGAAATGAGCGAATGCTCGGAGCTCTTATCGACTTGATTCGAGGCACGGAGGCCCTCGATCAAGCGGTTCAGCAAATCATGCGGAGTGCCCGGATACTTGCACATCCGGCACCTCCTTGTGGGAGATGTGACGAGTATCACGCAGGACAGATTTGTCCTCGTGCCTTGAGCATATGCCCCTACTGTGGCTTTAGGGGGCATATAGAGATCGAGTGTCAGCGCAAGTTGGGCGACGAACTCATAATGGGTAACGTTGAGACCGAGGAGAAAGAGGCTTCTGAGGGCGGTCTGGCACAGTCAGCAGTTGACCCAGTGGGAGATGCACCGGTTGCACCAGGTTCTCCCGAGTACACGCCAGCTTCCTACTCACGCTCTGTCTCTCCCGAGTACACGCCAGCTTCACCTCCGTGGTCTCAGGCAGTGAGTCCTCCTGAGTACACACCTGCTTCTCCTCCTCGTCCGATGCAGAGGCGATACGGAAATCGGAACACCTACCGCAACTACTACACTCGTAGGCAGCGGTGATTGTGTTTGTTCATATGTGAACATGTATGGTTGGAACACTGAGTCAGTGTTCATTTTGTAGACTTGCATTGTTTGTGTTTTTGTTGCGGAGGTTTATGTATGGTAACCCTGTTATAGAGGGTAATTTTGGCTTGTACTGATGATATGTATGCATTTGCTTTTTAAGTAATGAAGTTATGCTTTGACCTGTCTCATCGCTTACACGTATCTTCTTTTTGCACAAGATGGCTTGGCGCGAGCGTTGCGATCGTATCATGGACACTGTGAGCAACCTAGCTGAGGTTGTGGGCAGGCAGGCTGAGGCCATGCGTGCTATGGGAGAGAACATGCGGACCTCTCAGGAGCGAGAGACTCCGGTTCCTACTCCCCCTCCAGTTCCAGCGACGGCCGTGCCCTACAAACAGTTCATGGCTATGAATCCTCCCTCCTTCGATGGAAAGTCTTCACCTGAGGCAGCCGAGGATTGGGTACGAGAGATCGAGCGGATCTTCCGTGTGCTGCAGGTCAGTGATGACAGGAAACTGGACTTTGGCTCATATCGGCTCCGGAAGGATGCCGAAAGGTGGTGGGCGACCACCTGGGATGTCAAGTTTGGAGGTGGACCAGTTACGTGGGAGCAGTTCGTGGAGGTCTTCTACGCGGCCTATTTCCCGACCCACGAGCGCAGCCGAAAGATGCAGGAGTTCCTCGACCTTCAGCAAGGGAACTCTACTTTGGCGGACTATATCACGAAGTTCAGAAGCCTGGAGCGCTTTTGCCCTCATGTGTATGTGACCGAGAAGGAGCGAGCGATGAAGTTCGCTCGTGGATTGAAGTTAGCCTTACGCTTGAGAGTGTTCACACGTGCTCCCTCTACTCTAGAGGAAGCCCTGGAGACGGCTACACTTTTGGAGCAGGAGTGGACTGAATCCCAGAAGACCCCGCAGTCCAAAGGAAACCAGCAGCAAGGCCAAAAGAGTTGGCCTAAGAAGCGTTCGTTTCAGTCGAATTCGGGTGGAAAGAAGTCCGCCCCGTCAGCAAAGAGGAACCGCAACAACAACAACCGGCAACGACAGAATCGTCAGCCCCAGCAGCAGCAGAGACAGGTGGTGGCAACATCGGGTTGCCCAAAATGTCGGATGGATCATCCTGGCCGACCGTGTCCCCGGGACCTCGGAGGATGCATCTACTGTGGCAAGATGGGCCACTACATTAAGGACTGTCGGAAGAAGCAGTCCGACGATCTGAGGAGGAACACACCAGAAACATCGCAGCCAGCACCTCAGCGACTTCCGCAGCAGCAGCAGCAGATGTATACGCCGCAGCAATCTTCCCAGCAGAAGACGGGTAACCAGAAGACGGTGGCAGGGCGTGCCTACGCAGCCACTATCGAGCAAGTGACCAAGGGAGAATTGGTCCAAGGTACTATTCCAGTCGCTGGTCATGCAGCTTTTACCTTGTTTGACTGTGGTGCTTCGCATTCTTTCATAGCTTCGAGATTTGCTAGTTCTTTGCCTATATCTGCTGTATTGTTGAATTATCCTTTGAAAGTTTGTACGCCGACTGGTGATCAGTCTTTATGTACTTTGTACATTCCAAGCGTGGAGGTGTCAGTGGCAAGTCAGAACTTGCCAGCTGACTTGATCCTACTAGATATGACAGAGTTTGATGTCATTCTAGGCATGGATTGGTTGTTTGAGTATCATGCTCAAGTCCTTTGCAGAGAAGGCAAGGTGGTGTTATACCCTCCTGATCGTCCAGTTTTGGAGATCAGCCTTGCTCGACCTATTCGAGACAGTTGTATGATTTCATCATTTAAAGTTCAGAAATATCTGCGGAATGGGGGTACTGCTTTCTTGGTCAGTATCACCCCAGTTGAATCAGTGTTAACCCCTATCGAGGATCTTGATGTAGTTCGGGAGTTCCCCGATGTGTTTCCTGAGGAACTGCCTGGATTACCTCCGAAGCGTGAGATCGAGTTTTGTATTGAGTTGTTACCTGGAACGACTCCGATCTCGAAGGCACCATATCGTATGGCTCCGGCAGAACTCGAGGAACTGAAGCGTCAGTTGGAAGAGTTGATGGAGCAAGGGTTTATCAGAAACAGTGCATCGCCGTGGGGTGCACCTGTTTTGTTCGTAAAGAAGAAAGACGGATCCTTGAGGTTGTGCATTGATTACAGAATGCTCAACCAAGCGACGATTAAGAACAAGTATCCGTTGCCGAGAATAGAAGATCTCTTTGATCAGTTGCAGAGAGCGAAGATATTCTCGAAGATCGACCTCAGATCGGGTTATCATCAACTCCGGATCAGAGAGAAAGATGTCTCGAAGACAACTTTTCGAACTAGGTACGGGTTGTACGAGTTCGTTGTGATGCCTTTTGGGCTCACGAATGCACCAGCAACATTCATGGATTTGATGAATCGTATCTTCCGTCCGTTCGTGGATACGTTCGTGATCGTATTCATCGATGACATCTTGATCTACTCAGAGACCCCTGAGCAGCACCGAGAGCATCTGCGTATTGTGTTGGGAGTACTTCGAGAGCACAGATTGTTCGCCAAGTTCTCCAAGTGCGAGTTTTGGCTTCGACGAGTCATGTTTTTGGGTCATGTGATATCCAGTGATGGTGTGTCAGTTGATCCAGCGAAGGTCGAAGCAGTGTTGGACTGGAAGCAGCCTCAGTCTGTTACAGATATCCGCAGTTTTCTCGGGCTAGCTGGTTACTACCGGCGTTTCATACAGGACTTCTCCAGGATTGCGCTTCCTTTGACGAAGCTTCTGCGTAAGGGAGTCAAGTTCGAATGGACTGACTCTTGCGAAGAGAGTTTTCAGAACCTGAAGACGAAGCTGACTACCTCTCCGGTGTTAGCCTTACCTTCTGGCAGAGGCGGTTTTGTGGTGTACACAGACGCCTCGGGTACCGGACTGGGATGCGTGCTCATGCAGCACGGTCGTGTTATTGCGTATGCTTCGCGGCAGCTGAAGATTCATGAGAGAAATTACCCGACTCATGACTTGGAGTTGGCGGTGGTAGTGTTCGCCTTGAAGTCCTGGCGACACTATCTGTACGGAGATACATTTGAGGTCTTTTCTGACCACAAGAGTCTCAAGTATTTGTTTTCCCAGAAGGAATTGAATATGAGACAGCGTCGTTGGCTCGAGTTTATCAAGGATTATGAGTTTACGTTGTCTTATCACCCTGGTAAGGCGAACGTCGTTGCAGATGCGCTTAGTCGCAAATCGAGCAGTGTTCTGGCTAGTCTAGTGTGGAGCCAGAGGTTGATCGAAGATTTCGTGGCTTGGAAGCCATTCGCGATCGGAGGCGGATCGATCAGATTGTCTGGGTTGGCCATTCGATCAGAATTCTTGCCTAAGGTTATCGAGGCACAGAAGCGAAACGCTCAATATCAGAAGTTTGTCGACCGAGCTCGTGAAGAGGGCTCAGTCTTTCGTGTTGATGATAGCGGTTGTATCCGCATGAAGGATCGACTTTGGGTGCCAAATGACCCCGAGTTGAGAAAGGAGATTCTTGATGAGGCACATCTGTCGAAGTACACCGTCCATCCTGGTGGTACTAAGATGTTTAAGGACCTTCAGCGAAGGTATTGGTGGAACGGGATGAAGCGTGAAGTAGCGGCGTATGTATCGAGGTGTTTGACTTGTCAGCAAATCAAGATCGAGCACCAACGTCCCGGTGGCACCATGCAGAGGATTGAGATTCCTCAGTGGAAATGGGAGGATATCACGATGGATTTCGTGGTAGGGTTACCGCGAACCAGGCGAAAGCACGATGCGATATGGGTGATTGTGGACAGACTCACCAAGTCTGCTCACTTCTTACCCATCCGGATCAGTCAGCCGCTTGAGAGCTTAGCAGAGTTGTATATCCGAGAGATTGTACGGCTACATGGTGTACCTACGTCAATCATTTCGGACCGTGATCCCAGATTCACGTCGCGATTGTGGGGACAATTGCAGTCAGCCTTGGGAACGAAGTTGAAGTTCAGTACCGCCTTTCACCCTCAGACTGATGGCCAGTCAGAGAGAACGATTCAGACGTTAGAAGATATGTTGCGGGCTTGTATGCTCGACTGGAAGGGTGAATGGGATTCACACTTGTGTTTGGTCGAATTTGCCTACAACAATAGTTATCATGCTAGTATCGGTATGGCCCCGTACGAGGCTTTGTATGGGAGACCTTGCCGATCACCTTCATATTGGGACGATATCAGCGATCGATCCAGCGAATCGCCGATTGTTCTTCAGCACTACACTCAGCAAGTGCAGAAGATTCGAGAACGTCTGAAGGCAGCCCAGGACAGACAGAAGAGTTACGTCGATAAGAGGCGGCGAGAGTTACAGTTTGATGTCGATGACATGGTTTTTGTGAAGGTATCCCCGACGAAGAGCGTCTTTCGTTTCGGAAAGAAAGGAAAGTTGAGTCCTAGATACGTTGTGCCGTTCAGGATCCTTGAGAGGATCGGTGGAGCAGCCTATCGGATTGAGCTACCACAGCAGTATGCTCAAATTCATAATGTTTTTCACGTGTCGATGCTGAGGAAGTATGTTCCGGACCCATCGCACGTTATCCGATACGAAGAAGTCGAAGTGCAAGAGGACTTAACTATGGCCGAGAGACCTGTTGAGATCGTCGATCGTCGCGACCAAGTTCTGCGTACCAAGACCATTCCGCTGGTTAAGGTACGGTGGCAACACCATGGCATTGAAGAATGCACATGGGAGCCAGAGTCCAGCATGAGGGAGAAATACCCTGATCTTTTTGTAGCCTAGCGTTCGTGATTTCGCGGACGAAATCCCTTTTTAGGAGGGAATGATGTAAGCCCCACTATTTTTTTCTGAAGAATTTTAAATGATATATACTTCATTGTTGGAAAATTCCTTGTTCGGCACGAGCATTGCCCATGAATCTGGCAAATTATCGCCTTCTGAGGCTCTGAATTGCGTAGATTCGCTCTACGAGGCGATTCGGGGCAAACCGCGAGGAATCAAACCCCAATATTTGTAGATTTGACTTATATTATATTCATTTGGGTTCGCTCCAAATTTGGAGCCTAAACGAGAAAAATTTCTCGTTATTTCTTTGAAATTGCTGAAAAAGGGTATATCGGTAATTTTGAGTTATACCGAGGCCCAATTTCATTGAAATTGGGAAATTAAACATACTTTATTATAATTTAAACTTTAATTCATGAGATGTAATTTAAAATTTTGGTTTTTAAATTAATTTAATCATGTTCATTTAAATAATGAAGTGAATTGGGTTTTTCATAAAGCGAATTGCAATTTTCGTAAAATCTAAAAGTATATTGTAAAACATAAAAGTGGGTTTTCAAAATATTTTGTATGGAGGATTGTCTTGGGCATTTTTAAAAGTGGTTGGCATGGGCTCCACCTCAGCCCATGCCATTTTGAGGAGTTATGAAAATAAATTTACAAAAAAAAACTCCTTTTAATAGGCAATTTTGAAAAGTTTGTAAAAAACCAAAAGTTGAGGCCTTGTTTTGGGATTTCAAAAAGTGGGTGGGCATAGGCCCACGACTTTTTGGGCTGGAATCCCCCTAGGGGGTAGCCCCTAACCCCCCCCATTTATTTAAAAAAAAAAAAAGTTTTGAATTTGAAAAAAACGTATATTTTGGCTTGAGGGTTGGCTTTGAAAAGTCAAAGCCAACCACTCCCCTTGATTCAAGGGGAGTGGTTGGGAGTGGTTGGGGGCCAGCCCCTTGACCCTCCCATTTGACCCCATAGGATCTAGAGAGGGTATTATGGAGGACCCTCCATCCCCCTTTTTCCTCTCCCCACCCTCCATCTCTACCTACCCCACCCTCTTTCTATTTAACCAAGAGAAAGAGAGGAGAGAGAAAGAGCTGACCCCTTTCTCTTTCCCTCTCTCTTTCTTCCCTTCCTCTCTTCTCCCTTCCTGCCTCACGTAGCAGACTGGTGGCTCCCCTCCAGCTGAGAAGCAGCTCCTCCTTCCCAAGGTGAGTAAAAAACTTTACTCTTTACATTTCGTTTCTAATTGTTTGAGCATGGGTTACATGCCCTTGGACGAACCGGGATGCACTTGCAAAGTGCATACCGGATCGTCATGGCTTCGAGCCATTGTATGCTCGACGGAAAAGCACGAGTTTCCATGTTTCTATTTGATGTTATACACGTTCTATTAGGCCTGAATTACATTTTGTTGCAAAAAAAAAACGCTACTTGTTCTCGTTTTTTTTGTGTTGACAGGGAACCCTCCGGTAAAACAAGCATATCTCCCTGGATATGCGTCGGATCGGAAAGTTCTTGGGCATTTCGGAAAGCTCAGACGACGCTGCACCACTTTGTAGTTTTCTACTTTGGATGATTCGGCATGGAGGGCTGACGAAAAACCTCGTCTTTAGCTGACAGGTTTCTGCATCAGCAACCCAGGAACGTCCCGAGGGATGCCTGGTTCTTCGGCAATATCTCCTGGACCGTATATCGGAACGGGGATATCTTGGTTGATATTGAGAGCTGACAAAACTCTTTATGAGTTCTGTGTTTAGCATTTTGGCCGGAGCAGCCTGTAGACTGCCGGAAACCGGCAGCCTTTCGGCTGCACATTTTGGAATATATATAGTTATATATATATATATATAAGTATATATTTTGGGGTGTTCGGGTTGCGTGGGAAGGGCTACAGCCCTGGTTCGAATCTCTACAAGACTCGAACCAGGGGGCTGCGTAGCCCGTTCTTTCCCCCTTCCTTGGTCCGCCAAATGGCAGCACGGAACTGGGTGCCCTTGGCACCCGGGTTTTTTTTTTCTCCTTGGCGCACCCACTTGGTGGGGTGCCGGCCAATGTATGGCCTGGTCTGGACCCACGGTAGGGTCAGACCAGGAGCCACAGACCTTAGGTCTGTGGCTGGCCATTAGTCTGTGGCCTTGTACAGTCTGGACCTGCATGGTCCAGACCATGAAGGCTGGTCGGCATCGACCTGCAGGGTGACAGCACCATTGGCGCACCTTTGGGTGCGGGTGCAGCCTGGTCTGGACTCTTCTAGGAGACCAACCAAGAGCCTGGGCACAGCACACGCCCAGTGTGCTGCCCTGCCCCTTCTTGGGTTCGGTAGGGACTGGTCCCATAGGGCCCAGACCCCGCCCCCTTGTTGGCCCACCTAGTCGGGTGTTCTGGGCTAGGCCACACCCCACGCGGGTGTGGGCTTAGCCCAGAACCCTGGTCCGAACCCCCTGGGTTCAAACCAGGGGCCCTCCTGTTAACCTAGCTGGGTCTGGTCCTTGTTGGACTAGACCTACAGGGTGGACTAGGCCCAGCCCTTTTGGGCCTAGCATCGCCGGAGCCACTGTGGGACTCCCTTGTTGTTTCGCCGGGTGCGGGAGCACCCGGGTGAGCTCAGTACCTGCGAAACCAGTGCCGCAGCCCAGCAGCACTTGGTCTGCACGTAGGGTGCAGACCAAGACGGTTGTGGGCCCAGTGGCCCGTCAGTGGCAGGCCCTACATAGGCCTTGCCTCTTTTTCCCTTGGCGCCAAGACCGGCGTCAAGCGGTAAGGCAATCGGTAGCTTCGCTACCTTTGGGCAGCCTTGAGCTGGACCCGGGCTCCTGTTCGGAGTTGTTAGCAGACTCGGTATGGGTGCCCGTGTCACCCATGAAGTTCCCGCGAAGGTCCGATGGCAGCACCCGTTTCTCGCGTCGCCGCCAAGCGAAACTAGTTTGTTAAGGGGATAATGTTTATTGTCGTGGCGGTCGCATGCTTCGCATGCTCACACCCCACTGACAACCTTGGCAGTAAGGTGTTTGCGTCGTGACTTATGTCACGGTACACGTTTGTGTGTACTTCGCTTGTTCTCTTCGGACGGTTGCGATGATTGGGCTTTGTGCTCCGGTTGCGCGGGCAGAGCGCGACTATACTCCGATAGCGGCGATGTATTTTCCATCCGGATGGGATTGTTTTGACCTCGCTCTCGACACGCTTGGGTGTCGATTTTTGTGATGATTCTACGCCGATGGCCTCTCTACGTGGGTTTTGGCCGCAGTGTGAGGGATGAAATATGCGTATTGGGAAAATACGTATTTCAAGCCCTGATCGCTCCTCGATCATACAGAGAGCGTCGAATATGCATTTTGAGCCTTGTGCCGCTCAAAATTTGTAGTTAGGGGTACGTTACCTGCCTGTCAACGTATCGTTGCTCACAGCACGATACTCAGGCAGAGTTCTACCTTTGGGGGTTCTTCTTGTTTTGAACATGCAAGATGGCACGTCCTAACACGTGTGGCACTAGCTCAGTTGTCGAGTGTCTTCTTGTTTGTTTCCCATTCGTATATCGATGGATATACGCTGCACCAGGGGCGTGCTTTACACTCGACATGACATACACTTGGAAGGAACAGAACACACTATAGGGTTCGACACTTTTGACATTTCGAGGTTTTGCGACTCGGTTGGAGTCTACGGGCAATGGCCCGGGTTCGTGAGAAGGTGCTCACATATTCGTGTCACCCCAGGCATAAAATAAAATGGTATATTATCGTCTTCACAGGTGGTGTGCTCGTGGTGGCCGTGTAAGGCTGAGCACGTGAATGGGCAGGCCAAGTCCTCGTTTGCGTACCCCGCGGGGACCACGAGGCACGACTACCTCGAGAGGAGGTATGACTTGAAGTGTGAGCCTAAATAAGATAAACCTGCCGCGCCCCATTCACAATTTGGTCACCCAGGGAGAGGGTGAATGGTACAGCCCCGAGTGACGTGTCGTTACTACGACTTGTTCTTTTGAGGAGCCGATGTGCCCTCTGACCTCCAGTCACTCGGAGTTAGGGAGGTCAAGGTCGCCCTCTACACGGACCTCTACTACTGCAGTAGTACGGATTGCAATCCTTTGCCCCTGCGAAAGGTTTCTCCTGGCTGCGTGTCGCCCGCAGGTGGTTTTCTCGTTTTGTAGCATCCCAAGTTACCACATTAGAAATTAAATAACAGACGTCGGGTGCATGTCTCACAGAACTTGAGGGTTTTCCTTCGCGTACCCGAAGGAGGTTAAAAGATGAACATAAAGACTAACCAAACAGACTGACTTACTGTAGTTTCTACTTTAGAGCCGTACACACTTCTGTTCAGTTGCTACCCTCTGTTGGTTGGTTCCTACTCTGTTACTTTAGCTGCTACTTCTGTTGTTCAGTTTCTGTTTTGTTACTTTAGTAGTTGCACTGTTACTTACTTGTAGTTGTACAGTCTTGTGGCACGTGCACCTACCTGACACGCACTGGTACTTTTATTCAAGTGCTTCTAACTGTTCCATCATGCTAGTTATAGTCTTGTACTTAGCACACTTGTAGCATGTTGCTTACCTTCTGCTTTTCCTTAAAAATGATAATGTATGGATGGTTTGTCTCACCAACTCGCAAGAGTACTGACCCCGTTTTATGGGGATACAGGTGACGAGTAGATGCAGCGCGATGCGACGGCGCACAGCAGGAGCCTTGAGACCCACACTTCGCAGCAGATTCTGGCTTCTTTTGGTTTTGGGGTTTGAGGGGTTGTACCTCTCCTTTTTGTGAGACTATCCCTTTTTGTACCCAGTCTCATTTTTGTATCATTGCGATTATTGTGGAAATAAAGAATACTTTACTTGTCTACTGTGGTTTGGTTTTCTCACTGTGGCCCGCTCAGACTTGCGACTCTTGCTTTACCCCTGTTTTCCTCCTTTACTTCCGCTAGTTGTTTTTCACTCTGTATATCCTTCAAAAAAAAAAAATTTCCTCAAAAACCAAAGGTTTTTACAAGGTCGGGGTTTGGGGCGTCACAATTTCAATTTCTAATTTCATAAATTTTCATGCATATCATCATATTTCATCATATTATAGTTGATTTATTTCATTTTATTTTCAAAATTCCAAAATTTACAAAATTTTTTTCAAAAAAACACTGATTTCAAGGTCATCAGGGGTATTTTGGTCATTTTGACCCCAATTTCGAATTTTCAAGTTTATTTTCGAAATTTATTAATTATTTATCATGTTTATATCGAAGGGGGTATGAATTTGGGTTTATATCTGAATAATATCCGATAATTTCCCATATTTTCGGATAAATTTAGAAAAACCCACATTTCTGTGCTAACACTGTTTTCTAGTTTTGCAGGAACATTCAAGAGGAAGACTTAGCCATTTTATTTATTTGTTTTATTTCAATTCAATGTAACATCAAATGTAATAATTTGGAATAAGAGTTACTTTTCTACTTAGAATAGGATTGCATTGCATATAGCTTAATTTCTGCAAATTCAATATCTGAATGTATGATTCATGCATATTTATTTCAAATTCACTATGGTTTACACGAATGGAACCTGCACAAGCTCTTATGGAGTTTATAAACTCGGTGGGATTCGTATTTATGGCCATAGTCAGAATACGAAGAAAACCTAGATTTATGATCTTCATATTAGCCACATTCAGCCTACACTCTTAGGCTAACTTCAAAAATGCACTGCATTTCTCAAAGTTTCAAAAGGATTTCTCAATTCCTCAATTGAAATTTCCTTTCAAATTCATATTCATTCATTCATATTATTCAAATTGCATTATTTTCAAATTCCTTTTCCAACTTCAATTTCAAGAAAATCAATTTTCTCAAGGATTTACCAAGTTTCTCAGGATTAGATTTTCTCAGAATTCTGAGTTTTCAAATGAGATTTCAAAGCATTTCCTAAGTTCAAACCAAGATTTTCCAATGTTTTAAAATTCTCAAATTTCAAAATCCCAAGTTCTCAGAAATCGATTTTCTCAGATTTCTGATTTTCCTAAGGATCCAGTTTCCTGAGAATCTATTTTCCATTTCCAAAAAAAAATCCTTTTCCAATGAATTTCTTAGATTTTCCCAGAATTCTCAAATCCATTTCCTCAGAAAAGTAATTCAAAACTCAAAATTGATTTTCCAAAGTTCAAGTTTTCCTGAGAAATCACTTTCCAATGAAAATTTCTGATTTCCAATGAAATTCAATGATTTTCTCAGGAATTCCAGTTCAAGCACTTTTCCAATCATTTTCCAAGCATATTTCAACTTTCAAAGCAAACATAATCCTTTCAAAACTTGCATTATTTTCAAAATTTCATAGCACAAGACTGATTCTTTGTGCATTCTAGGAAAAATAGAGCATAATTTAGATATTTGAGTCAAGTTAGAGCATATAATAGATCCTTGGTTCAATTACCCCTGGTAAAGGCGCCAGGAACGGTTGAACCTCGTACCGACAGGTGGATCCCATTCCACGGAATTTTCCCGCAAATTTTCAAAACGGAGGTGAGTTAATTTTTAAAACCATTTTCAAAACTTTGGTCGAGTTTGACTCGCGAAATTCGTTTCTCTCTCGCGAGGGAGGAGAAAAAATTTGCGATGATAACAGGTTTGGCGACCGTGATGGTGTTATCGTCGCGAAATTTTTCCCTCGTCTTCCCTTCCTTGCGGAAGAGAGAAAGAGGAAACTCTTTCGCGCTTCAAACTTTGACCGGATTTTGGAAATTGTTTTGAAATACTCGCCTCCGTTTTGAAAATTGCGGGAAAATCCATGGGATGGGGCTCGACCTGTCGGTATGAGGTTCGACCGTTCCTGCCGCCTTTAACAGGGGTAATCGAACCAAGGACCAAAACTATGCTTGACTTAGTTAAATTATCAAAGTTATGTTCTATCATAAATGCATAGAGAATTCAGGCATGTGCTATGAGATTTTGGAAAATGCAGCTTGGGGAAACATGATGTATGCTTGGAAAATATTTGGAGTTGAAAAGATTCTCTCAGAAAAAAAGCTGAAAGTCAATTTCTCAGGAAACTCAGATAAAAAGGGTTTTTGAAAACATGAGAAAGCTTATAAAGATGTGAGAAAATAAGGAATAGTTGAAAATCTTGGGAAAATGGAAGTGATTCTTGAGAAAAGATGGACTTTTTGAAAAGGGAAGCACTTCTTAGGAAAACTTGAACTTTGAGAGTTTTCTTAGGAAAATGATGGAAGATTTATAGGAAAGCTCATTGGAGAAGGAAATTCAAAACTTGTGGAATCGAAATCCTGGGAATTTTACCTTTTTAAATACTTGGAAATCGATTTTGGATCTTGAAGAAAGATTGGAAAACTCTTTTGAATATCTTAAGAAAATATCATTTTCCAGGGAAAACTGTGGAAAAACTTGTCTTTGGAAAACCGATTTTGAAAAATCCTTAGAGTTTCTTGAGAAATCGATTTCTTGAGAATGAAGTTTTCTTGAGAAAATCTCGAGAAAATCAATGATTTTATGATGCAAATGACATGAGTGAATGAATGCACTTTGAAAAGATTTTCTAAGAAATTTGTTGGAAAAATATGCATTAAGTCAAGATAAATCCTTCACATACCCTGACTGTGGCCATGAATATGTTCAGACTTTAGTTGATTTGTTGCACATGATTTTGAAAACTTTGGAAATATGATGTGCATTTTAAGATAGCCTAAGAGTGTAGGCTCAATGTGACTAGTAGAAAGATGATGGATCTGGGTCTCGTCCATATTCCGACTAGGGCCGTAAATATGGATTCCACCGAGTTCATCAACTCCCTAAGAGTTGGTGCACGTGCCATTCGTGAACATCCATAGTGCTTTTGAAATGAGATGTATGCATCACATAAGCAGGATATTTGCATAAATTCAAACTATATGATATGCATCCTAGTCTAAGCAGGAAATTAAATCTCTTATTCCAAAATTTACATTATTACATCACTAAATAAAGGAAATAAAAGAAATTTGCAGACTTCAGCTCCTTCTTTGGAATGTCCCTGCCAAGCTTGAAATAAAGTTAGCTCAAATATGTGGGTTTTTCCAAGATTTTCCAATAATATTATGAAATTATTAAACTTAATTGGATATAAACCATATTCTCATGCTTCCTTGATATTTGAAATGATGAAAATGCTAGAAATTCAGTAGAAAACAATTTGAAATTCGGAATTGAGGTTAAAATGACCAAAATACCCCTAATTATAAAGTTATACCTTTAAAATCAGGGTTTTTTGAAGGAAAACTTGGTAAAATTGAGATTTTGAAGTTCAAATTGAATCAAATGATGATGAAATGCAGTATGAGGCATGATGACATGCTGCTAAGCACATTATGACTGTAAAATCAGAATTTGACATTTTGAAATTTAGCCAAAATAGCGAATTTCGCTTGTTTTTCACTTGGATCCGAGTCCTACGGGACCCTGTTTTGGTATTATGGATGATCCGAATCTCAAATGGATTCCAAATTGCACCAAATTCGGTATGAAGCATCTAAACACTCTGATAAACAACCTAGAATGCTAAAATCATGAAATGATATGATTTAAATGCCAAAATTCAAAGAAAGTCCTAAAAATGATGGATTTTGCCTATGGATCCGAACCAAATGCAATGCCTAATATGATAATGCAAGATTTACACCATGGAAACTTCTGATATTTTTCAGACTGCTAAAAGACCCGAAATGGAACATTTGTGGTTTTTATAGCCTCGGGATTTGAGCCATGGGGAGTTCAATAACAGAGATTTAGTTCTGACATAGGTAAAAATCACACTAATCTGATGAAAAATGCTAAAGAAATACAAAACTGCCATGGAAATTTATGACATTAATCAGAGCTATGTACGACACCTACATGAACAACTTTTATGTTTATGACTTTGGCATTTGATCAACAGAAACACAGATAAAAATATAACTATTCCTGCCTAAACTAACAGAACAAACAAATGTAGCAAAACAGGGGGCTGACAAGAAAAATCCGAAGCATAGGTCAACACTGTTCTAAAAATTACAGGCTTTCAGATTCAAACAGAGGACATCTCGGACACCACTTTCACTTTTTACAGTTTCGGATTTGGAGCAATACACAAAGAGAAACCATAGCCCTAAGTCGATCCAAGATCTCAGAGGCCCAAATTAGGCTCTGACACGTGTACCGACATCTCGGATTTTTGTCAGACATTAAAAAAAATCAGAAAACTCTGATAAAATCATATTAAAAACTAGACATTCTTCCGAGTTCAAAACATCTTTATGATCGAAAATCGGATCTCCCATGAGGGATATCTCTATTTTACAAGTCGGAATATGATTTTCAAAACGTATCCCGGGTAACAAAACCCGACTTTCCATTTTGAATGTTTACCGCAGTAAACAAATTCAAATGCCTCCGAATTTTTGGAAAAATTTCAGGGACACCTAAGGGCGCATTCCGTGATTTTTTTGGGATTTTTAATAAAAAACAAATGCATGAAATTACGTGTGGACTGACTGACAAAAACAGAGACCTACTGAAAATAAGCAGAATTGAAATAAAGGCTAAATTAATCCTAATTAATTCATGAAATGTACTAAATGAATGAAATAAAATGCAAATTAAACCTAGCTAACTATATGAATGTTAAAAATCATCAAGGAAGCATAACAAAACATTTTTATATATGTCATTTTATGAGAATAGCTCAATCCATCCCTCGGATGAGCTCTTTCTTCAAACGACTCCCGATTCGAATTATAGAATCACATCAAGGGGAAAAGAAGTGCACCTTGCTTCGTTACGCAGCGTAGGAGCTCTTGAAAGGGGCAGCTATCACGAGCTTCCTTCGTCCTTCGCTCCGAGCTTCGGATGGTCCACCAAAATCGAGCTCTGTTGGAATCGAATTGGCCACAGCACGAGCTTTACTCCACCTTCTTCAATGCGCCACAGGGGGCACAATTTCCAAGGTTCAAAATCAGATGTTAGGAAGGCTAGGTCGGATTTTCCAAGTTCACAAGAGCTAAAAAAAATGATCTCCTTTTAGGCTGGGCGTGAACCCTTGTTTTTATAACTTTTCTGAAAAATTTTGAAATTCAAACAGGTTCAATCTGAGCCCTCCATGTGGCGCCATCTCAGGGGGTGCCATCTGAGGGGTTTGAAATTCGAATTTGTCTTTTGCAGGGAGCCCTCAGGTGGTGCCACCTCAAAAGGTGTTTTAATTTTTGAGAAAAATAAAAAAAATGGAAATTTTATGGGTGAGACACCTCAGCAGGGGGAATTTGGAATTTTTCAAAAGTTAGCTTGATTCTCTCTGCAGGGAGCTCCCAGAAGGCGCCACCTCAGAGGGTGCTCTCTTGGAATTTGAAATTCAAACTCACCTTTTGTAGGGAGTCCTCAGGTGGCGCCACCTCATGGTGGGCTACCTTTATTAAAAATAATAAAAAATAAAAATGGAGCCAAGTGGAGTCCTGGAATGGTGCCACCTCAAAAGGTGTTTGACACATGTCAGAAGGACAGAGCAGTGGGCTCAGAAGGCGCCATCTCAGAGGAATTTGAATTCTACCTTTTCTGGAGAAAGGAGATCTGGACATGTGGCAGTCCAGGATGGTTCCAAGTGTCAGCCTGCTGGAGAGGCTTTCTCAAATGGCGCCATCTCAGGGGGGAGTTTGAAATTCAAATGGAGGTTGGCCCTGAAGGAATGGAGGGTGGACATGTGGCGCCACCTCAGGGTGGCTCCTACAATGCCATGTGGCGAGAGGGAGGAAAAAGAGGGCAGTGACATGTGTCTCCTACTTTTCTGAAAAAAGTAGGGAGAGGACATGTGTCCTCTACTTTTTCTGAAGGAATGAGAAGGAGACATGTGTCACCTTCTTTTCCTGAAAGAAGTAGAAGATGACACGTGGCAGAGGGGAGAGAAGGTGGGCCAAGCCATGTGGCGCCATCTCAGATAAGATGAAAAAGGTAGAAGTTCAGGATTTTCGCCACCTATAAGGAGTTTTGAACTTTTGAATTCTAGTTTTTCTGAAGAAAGCAGGAAATGACACATGGCACTTGCTTTTTTTGAGGAAATGAGAGCTTGCCACGTGTCCTCTGCAGGAGACACTCCAGATGGTGCCACCTCAGAGGAGACAAGCCTACCTTTTCTGTAGGAATTTAGGAGTGACACATGTTTCCTACTTTTCTGAAAAAAATAGGGAGAGGACATGTGTCAGGCTACTTTTCTAGAAGGAAGGAGGGGTTGACACGTGTCCCCTGCAGGAGACACACTTCAAGTGGCGCCACCTCAGAGGAGACAAGCTCCACTTTTTCTAGACAGGACAACCTATGACACTTGGCATCTTTTGGTAATCTTGGATTGACACATGGCGCAGGATGGATGCTGACACATGGCAGACATGTGGCGGCTTCTTAAGGTAGCCCCACACTGACACTTGGCAGAAGAGGGAGGGTGACATGTGGCGCCGACTCTAGGTGAACCCTATGCTGACACATGGCATGTAAATGGAAGGAGAGAGAAATGACAAGTGGCACCAATCCAGGGGGCAAGGCTCCTATATTTTTGGGTTTTTCAAAATTCAAATTTTCAAAAGGAAAGCTTGTGTGACACCACCTCAGTGTGGGTCCCACATTGCTTATTTACTGAAATAAGGATAAAATAACAAAACCTTTTTTTTTGGAATTTTCATAAAATCTGAAATAATTGGTAAAATAAAATTTTTTGGAAAGAGTTGGCCCTTGTGGGGCGATTTTGTAAAAAGGAGATATTTGAAATTGTTGACAAAATGGCAAAATCTGAGATGAATTGGCTGAAATCCATATTGAAAACTATCCAGATTGTTTTCCTGAGGAAATATTTTGAAATTCAGAGTCCTGGGGGTAAAGTGGGAAAAATTGATGATTTTGAAGACCCAGGGTTTTGAAATCAATTTTGAAAAGAGTTGAAATTCTAATCTGGATTGAAAATTTTGAAATCGAGAGTTCTGGACCTCGAAATGACATGCTTTGCAATACAGTGATTTGAAATGCTCGTGCAATGATATGCAATGTCATGTCTTATGCAATGTAACCTTGAACCAAGACTCTGGAGATGTTTGTCTCCTGTCAGGAGTAAAATCTTGAACATCTGAGATAAAAATAGAGAAAATTTGAGAGTTTCAGATGAAATTTGGACTTTTGCAAGGTCCGGGCTCAGAAAATGACCATTTTGCCCTCCAGCGATTTCAGAGGCTGGATGATGATGTTTGGTGAAAATGTCGGGGAGGTGAGTGAAAATTTGGGGTGTTTACAGATGGGACCTGTCTTCGTCTGATCAATTATGTGCTTTGACTTTGCTCAATTATCAAAATCGTGTTTTATGGACTGTCAGCTTTTAATTTCTGATATCATGTGAACCTAGGAGCCTAGACTTGAACCCAGCTGACATGGATTGCATGTAGACTAGGCATGGTTTGGTAGGGCCATATTAAGAAGAATTATGCATGCTCACTTAGACCTAGGTCTGAAATACAACACTCCTCAATCTAGGACTTGTATGAAAACAATGTTTGCTTCTTCAAAAAATTTCAAAATTCTATCTCTTTAGGATTTAGAGCCCTTTGTTTGCTTGCATGTGCTCATGTTTTAAAAAACCACCCCACCTATGTCTACCCGGTCTTCACGTTGCTGGGCTCTCTTCTAGAACCATAGTTCGGGACAGAGCCTCACAACTGGGCCACTTATTTGGGCTAACGCCCCCCTGCCACGTACCAAGGGCCATAGTCCAACGTATATCGGCAGGCGCTCAAGGATGTTGGGAAAACACAAGCTTCGAACCAGAGATGGATTTTTATGCCATGTACATCGAGCCTCGGCTCAAGTATATCGGCATAGCATGATTGGACACAGTTGATCTGAGCCTAGAGTCAGGATTAGAGTCCTAAAGCTCTTTCAAAATTGATGCATTTAGAGTCAGCTTCTTAGGGATTGTTGTATGTGCATAATTGTTTGTGATTGAATGTATGATATTCATTTACATCTTATTTTCTCATTTTTCTCCCAATTTTTCCAAAATATCAGACAATTTTTCATTTTCCATCTTTTGTGAAATATCTCTTTTTTCTCAAAAAGCCTGGACGATTTTTACAAATTATCCACATTTTCTTCAAAACTCCAGATGATTTTCCATTCTTTCGTTCCTCTGGACTTCGAGTTTCCAGCTTTTTATTTTATTTTGCCTGCAATTTTCAAAATTCTTGTATTTTTCAAAAATTCAAATTCCAATCTTTCTATCTTTCAGTCCAATGGCATCCAGTCAGCTCGACTCTATTTTTCCTGAGGGTCACATCTCCTACAAGGTGCGACAAAGTCTTCCTGAGCATCGAGCTCTCAACATCGGACCCTTCTTTCCCCGGTGGTACTACACTTGGTTCAAAAACTTCTCCCGTATGTTTCCGGACCACTTGAGCGATTGTGGGTTGGAACTGGCATCTGCAGTGGGAAAGTTGACAGTTAATGGCAATTTGATACATGCACTGGCAGAGCGGTGGAATCCGTGCACTTGCACATTCTAGTTCCCGTGGGGCAAGATGGCACTACTGATGGACGAATTTTCAGAAATTATGGGACTGCTCGAGCCAGTGGGTCAGCTTGGAGATCCATTGGAGCAGCAATTTTTTATCAATGTCAAAGGTCTGGACCCTAAAGATGCTTTAGCTCGCATGACAGAGCATAAGTCCTGGCCACTGATTGAAGAAAGCGGGAATGAATACGTGAGCCTGATTGAGATCTACCGACAGTATGGAAATTTTGTAGAAGTTAGCTCGTTATCCAGGACAACTCGAGAGAGAATTTAGCATGCGATCGTTCTGTGTACTGTGGGACTTGCTTTCTTTCCAGATAGACAAAATTATGTGGATGTCAGAATAGTACAGCTTTTGAGAAGATGGGAAAGTCGACAGACCAGCCGTCTTTCGATAGCTATGGTCTCGCTCGCTTTTCTATACAGAGGATTGACCCGCTTCACACTTGGAGAGTCCATCTTAGTCGAGGGATGTACCTATGCTCTCCAGTCTTGGTTCCTTCAGCATGTGCCGACCAGAGCTAGTTCATTCAGATACAACGGCAAGGAGCTCCTTCTAGTTGTGCAGTACCGATTCTTGATCGATTATCTACAGGAAGAAGAAGTGGTATGGGACTATTTTGATCGAGAATTAACACCTCCCAGATATACCTATGCATATGGCAAGAGATTCAAGTTGCTTGGTCCATTCTTCTGCGCCTACTATCATCTAGAGCGGTGTGTTCGACAATTTTCTCAGAGACAGAAGCACATAGAGATGCGGATGCTATCAGGAGTTATGCCAGAGTTCAACCTTGCATCAGCGCAGTGGTCTGGAACATACCATTCTGCCAGATATGACTGGGATTCTTTCATCATTCTCACTCTTTTTCCTGGTCCTTGTGTCTCTGCTGATCATTGAGAGTGGTAGTAGACTGTCTATATGCTCCCTCTTTCTCAAGTCCACTATTGATGCAATCATATTTTTCCTTCAATAAAAAGATCCTTCAATTTTCATTCTATCATGGTTTGATGACCTCGCCTAGGTGACAAGGCATATTTGGAGTTGTTCGTTCTCCTCGCAAAGTATGACAACACAATTGTCATAACTCCAGCGGCGACCCAATCCCTAGTAATGGGATGTTCTTCCAATTATCTACCAAATTCTCATCAAATATTTTTCCTATATTCATTTCTATCCTGGATCTTCCTCATCGAAATATAATTATCAATCTCATTTTGCAGAGAATATCGGTATTTCCAAGTGGTTCAGATCAGATCAAGCAAGAAGACACCACTGTGTCACTGCATCAGTGATTTCAGAAGCAGGCAAGAAGAAACGGATTCTCCAAGATCTGCCAAAAGACAGAGTCTGAATGATAGGGATGACATTGATCCTACTACATATCAGATGTTTAAGAAAATGATGATTAGGATGACGTCTGAGCAAGCTGAAGACAGTCTCAGAAAAGCTCCCATCAAGGAGAAGACATCTGTCTCCTTCTCTTAGAATATCACTTGCAAGAGCAACAAGTGATTCGGCGCGTGTCTGCCCGATATTTTATTCTCACCGATGTCCTCTATCATCGTGGATTCAGTTCTGAATATGCCAGATGCCTAGATGAAGATGAAGCCAAAGAAGTTGTGCGGGAGGTACACTAAGGTATTTGCAGTGGTCACGTCGGCTACCAAACTCTTATCAAGCAAATCATCTAGGAAGGATATCACTGGAAAACTGTGCAACAAGATTGCTATCGTTTTGAGAAGAAGTGTGTTCAATGTCAGATGCATGCAACTTCTGTTCATGCACCAGCAACATATTTGCAATTTGTTAACTCTCCATGACCATTTTCTATGTGGGCCTTTGATGTTGTAGGCCCCATCACTCCTTCTGCTTCAAATGGTCACAAGTATTTTCTTTCCGCAGTAGAATATTTCACCAAATGGGTAGAAACAGTCACTCTACGCACAGTAGAAAGCCGACATATGGTCTCATTCATCTACAAGAATATCCTGTGCAGCTTCGGCATACCACATGACATTGTGTCAGATAATGGCAGTCATTTCAAGAATGAGAGAATGAGGACATTCTGCTCAAAGTTCAGAATCCATCATCATTTTCAAGGGAATGGTCAAGCAGAGGCCACCAATAAGATTTTGATTCGAATCCTGGAGCGAACTTTGGAGACAGGCCGTGATTGGCATGAGAAGATCCATGATGTATTGTGGGCATACAGAACCACCATTCGAACTCCAACTAATGCTACTCCGTCAGAACTTGTCTACGGAACTGAAGTAGTACTGCCTCTACATGTTCAGAAACCTGCTCTGAAATTTGCATCACTTCTAGAATTACCTCTTGATCAGTATCAGCAACAACGGCTAGTACAACTTGATTTGCTAGATGAAAGAAGGCTCAGAGCAGCAGAGCACGCTCAATCATATCAGTAGAGGGTAGCCAGACAATATGCAAAATTTGTCATTAAAAAAAAACAATTATGAGTCAATGATCTAGTGCCCAGATCAACGGCCTATCTCAAGCACCGCCCGGGTGGCAAATGGTCGCTGAATTGAGAAGGGCCCTATGTTGTCGAGGAAGCATTACCCTGCAATTCATATCTGCTCATCAATGTCGATGGTGTGGAATTATCAGACCCCCTATCAATGTTCAACATTTGAAAATTTTCTATACTTAAATCCTCTATTCCATCTTTTGTAATTTCTCAATATATTTTCTTCAATAATAGTTAAATTCTTCATCCCCTATTACACTGGGGCATTATTTTAAAAATTGTCTTCAAAACGTCTTGTATGCAGGCATGATCACACAAATCTCTCATTTTGCATGCATGTGCACCCATTTATAGCATTTGCATGTATCCATTCGCATTCATCTGCATCAATTTGCATTTGCATCAAACTTCTCCTTCAGGTTAAGGGATAAACTTGAGTTGCCCATTCAGGATAAGGGATAAATCCTGAGACCCCGACAGTTGTCTAAGTCATCGTGAGGATGAAGACTGAAAATCTCTCATTAGAATCAGTTGGGTAAAATTTCAAAAATCCAGTGTTCGTACTGGTAAGATTTTCAAAAGCCAGTGTTCGTGCTGGTAAATTTTTGAAAGCCAGTGTTTGTGCTAGTAAATTTTCAAAATCCAGTGTTCGTGCTGGTAAATTTTCGAAAGCCAGTGTTCGTGCTGGTAAATTTTCTAAATCCAGTGTTTGTGATGGTAAATTTTCAAAGTCCAGTGTTCGTGCTGGTAAATTTTCGAAAGCCAGTGTTCGTGCTGGTAAATTTTCTAAATCCAGTGTTCGTGCTGGTAAAATTTCTAAATCAAGTGTTTGTGCTGGTAAATTTTCAAAAAAATCCAGTATTCGTGCTGGTAAGATTTTCAAAATCCAGTGTTCGTGCTGGTAAGATTTTCAAAATCTAGTGTTCGTGCTGGTAAAATTTTCAAAATCTAGTGTTCGTGCTGGTAAGATTTTCAAAATCCAGTGTTCGTGCTGGTAAAATTTTCTAAATCCAGTGTTCGTGCTGGTAAATCTTCAAAATCCAGTGTTCGTGCTGGTAATTCTTCCAAAAACAGTATTCGTACTGATCCATTTTCAAAATTCAGTACTTATACTGGTTCATTTCCAAAATCTGGTATTCACACCTGTACATCTTTCAAAATCTAATTGTTATTGGTCGGACTTTCAAAATCCAATTTTTATTGGTCAAACCTTCTAAATCTGGTTTTACTGGTTAATGTTTTCAAACCTAATCCATGCTGGTCTAGTCTTCTTGCGGGATTCGAGTTCCAACTCGAATTTTCTTTCCTTCGGGATTCGAGTTTCAACTCGAATTTCTTTCCCTTCTGAATTGGTCTAGAAAATTAGAGTTCTTACTCAAATTTTCTTCCAAATCTAATTCGAAAGTCCTAGAATTAGTCTAGAAAATTAGAGTTCCGACTCAAATTTCTTCCAAATCCAATTAAAATGTCCTAGAATTGGTCTAGAAAGTTAGAGTTCCAACTCAAATTTTCTTCCAAATCCAATTCAAATGCCTGGATTTGGTCTAGAAAATTAGAGTTCAGACTCAAATTTTCTTCCAAATCCAATTCAAATGCCTGGAATCGGTCTAGAAAATTAAAGTTCCGACTCAAATTTTCTTTCAAATCCAATTCGCTTGGCTTTCCTTTAAAGGTTTGAACTCCTACTCAAACCTTTCTATAATTTAGTAATTGGTCTAGAAAATCCAAGTTCAGACTTTAATTTTTCTTTCAAAACCCAATTCATTTAGTTTTTCCTTGAAGATTTGAATTCCGATTCGAATCTTCCCTCAAAACCCAGTTTAGCACTTGGTTCATTCAAAGCTCACAAATTGAATCCTTCCTTCTTAAACTGTGATCCTTAGGTTAAATCCCTATGGAAGTGATCGTTCGTAGGTCAAACCCATGCAGAACCGATGTGATTCTTAGGTTAAATCCTTATGGAATTGATAGTTTGTAGGTCGAACCCTTGCAGAACCAAGGTGATTTGTAGGTTGAATGTCTGTCAAACCAATATGGCTCATAGGTTGAACCCCTTTGCGAACCAAAAGTCCTTCTCAACCCAGTGGTTCTTAGGTTGAAACCCTTCGGAACTAATCCCACTGTCAAAAATTTGATCTATAGGTTGAAGTCCTCCTGATCCAATATTCTTTACAGTCCTTAAATCGAACCCCTTTTGGATTGGTATTTTTCAAAATTTGATCGGTAGGTTGAAGTCCTCCTGATCCAATATTCTTCACAGTCCTTAGGTCAAACCCCTTTTGGATTGCTATTTTTCAGAATTGTGATTTGTAGGTTGAAGTCCTCCTGATCCAAGTTCTTAGGCTGAATCCCTATTGAACCCATGTTATTCCCAGAGAACTAATGCCGTTCTCAATTGAACCCATGTCGTTCCCAGTAAACTAATTTCTAATTTCGACCTTCGGGTCAATCAATTTCCAAATTCAAGCCTTCGGGTTACAATCTTACCAACATCAGTCATTTCCCTGCCTTCGAGTTACAACTTTATCAATATCTATCACTTTCCAAGCCTTCGGGTTACAACTTCATCAATGTCAATCAATTTCAAATCATCAAATTCGGTCTTTCAATCAAAATCCTGCTTTCGAGCTGGTCGGTCAACCCAAATCCTGCTTTTGAGCTGGTCGGTCAACAAATCCTGCTTTCGAGCTGGTCGGTCAATAAATCCTGCTTTCGAGCTGGTCGGTCAACAAATCCTGCTTTCGAGTTGGTCGGTCAACCCAAATCTTGCTTTCGAGTTGGTCGGTCAACAAATCCTGCTTTCGAGCTGGTCGGTCAACAAATCCTGCTTTCGAGCTGGTCGGTCAACAAATCCTGCTTTCGAGCTGGTCGGTCAACAAATCCTGCTTTCAAGCTGGTAGTTCAACAAATTCTGATTTCGAGCTGGTAGTTCAACAAATTCTACTTTCGAGTCGGTCGGTCAACAAATCCTGCTTTCGAGCTGGTTAGTCAAAACAAAACCCAACTTTCAAGTTGATCTTTTACTGAGTCTTTTCAGGACTCAATTTAGTCAGGGATGTGTCAATTAAACCTCAAGCAATTTCTTTCACAAAGAATTTCAAGAAAATTTTGCCAATTTGTCATTAAATATTTGTTGATTTCAAAATCTTTTATTGCACAAAAACATTACCTCAAAATACCTTCAGTATTACTTTCGAAAGGACAAAGCTTTCACGAAGGAGGATTCAAAATTCAAGATCTTGCAATTGGCCAACCAAAAGGATGAAGAATAAATCCTCGATATGGCCAGCAAAGGAAATTCAATGTTGTTGCAAAGCCATAAGTGATCGATATTGATCATAGTCAATGGCACATTTTTAAAGATCATTCTTGAAAAATAAAGCAGTCGAAATATCCTGGGTGATACAGAAAAATCCACTCATTCCCTATATCTCCTCAATCACCTAAGCTACAATTAAATATCTGCAAAAGGGATCTCTCAATTGTCGTCAAGATGAAAACGAATTATGCGAGTTAGATCCCCGGGGCCAAAGAAAATTTGGATCATCTCCAAGATGAAGGAGTTTGTGACGGATCCTTCCAGGGAAAGTTCAGAGCACCATCAAGATGAAGGCGACTGCGATGAGCCTCCCGACAAACCCTAAAGGATATTTAATTTCTGCTATCATCAAGAGATTTTCAACCAAAGAGCCAATAACCGTCAATATAATCCCTAAGAGAAAAGAAGGATCGAAACATCTCTGAGATGAAGGAGTTTGTGACGTACCCTTCCAAAAAAAAGAGAGAGAAAAGTCAGGACATCTCCAAAATGAAGGATGATGTAATAAACTCCCCAAAAACCCAAGAGAGCTCTAATTCTGCCAATAAAAAAAAAGTGGGCAGAAAGATCATCATGAGAAAATAATCCCAGGATATTAGACTGCCGAATCTGCCAAAGAATCCTCTTTAAAATTTGTGAAATTTTATAATCAATATTCTTTCACCAATTGCTTTCACAATATCAAGAATACTCTCTTTTCTGTTCATATCAAGGAAATTGATAGCCTCCTTGAAAGAAAGTCAATTGCAAGAATTTTGATTCTACGGAGTTAAGTCCAGTTGGAGGTAATACTTCAGGTAGAAAAGAGGGAATATTTTTAAAACAATATGCATCACTTTCAATTATTTTGAATCAACAATAATTTTCAACATTTTGATAATATTTTTTAGCTATCCTGGCGTGAAGCGAGAGCTTGAGGTTCATCTTTGGTGCATCCTGACATCAGTTGCTATCCCTTTTAGGACTTGATAACGGAAGTTTTCAAGATTCCTTCCCTTCTTTGGTATAATCTGAGTGCCTGAGCTCTTAGATTCGCACACTTCCCTGTGTCCCCACTGTCCCACCATAAACAGTCCAATTTCGGCTTGAGGTTAAGCCACCAATCATTTCCTCGCAAAAGGTCATCAATTTCAAAAGTTATTTAGTCTCAGCAATGAGGCGCCCAAAATCAAACCCCTTTTCAAGCTTTAGGAACCCCAATTTCATCCTTTTGCAAAACCCCTATCGGATTCATTTTGCGGAGATCCGAAGGTTCCATTATGGTTTCTTCCTTAGAAGATTCCATTCATTTTCCGCCCAATCAGGATAAGGGTACAAACCTGAGCCTCTTTTGATGAGGTATTTCATTTTCCGCCCAATCAGGATAAGGGTACAAACCTGAGCCTCCTTTGATGAGCTATTTCATTTCCCGATCAGGTTAAGGGTCAAATCTGAGCTTCGATTCTACATGAGGTATTTCCCGTCTCATCCAGGTTAAGGGCAAAACCTGAATCTCACTTCTTTTGAGGTAAATTCTTTCTTCTTTGTTCTCCATTTCATATCTACCATTTTCATCAGGGCTAATATTTTCATATCCAGTCAGATCCTTCTAACTGGGGCATTTTTATAGCTCAAATTTGGTGTGTTTTTCTTTGCCACTAAGCTCGTCTTCAAGCCGGCTTAGTAGCAAAGAGGGGCATCTATAAACACCCCCAATTTTCCTCATCCATTCTCAAACAACCCTCCTCGTGCAGTGCCAACCCTGTTAGGTCAGTGTAGGAGTCAAACCCCGAGTCAGTTTCAGAAAATCATCATTTTACCAACTTTTATTAGGAAAATTACCATTTTATCCCTAGGTCATCCTGGACCCCAGTCAGTCAGAGTCAACCAAGCTCATTGGTCAGTTCAGGACAGTTAGAATATCAGTCATCTCAAGCTCATCTGAGCTCACAATGAACAGATCATTTTCATTTCTGACAATTCCTGCCAAAATGGGATCATTTCTTCAAAAATGAGCTCATTTCTCACTCAAACCCAAGCCAATTGTCTCCGAGTCAGTCATATTCCCAGAGTCCAGCCTGAGCTCACCATAAGTTCAAGTTCTCCAGTTTCAGTTCAAAACCATTTCCAAGTGTCTAGGAGCCCATTTTAGCCCGTTTCAGCTCTTTCAGCTGAAACTGAGCTAAGTTCAGTCAGCTGAGCTAGTGTTTAAGCTTCGATTTTAGTTCATGTCAGTATTACTGACCCTTGTTCTAGCTCAAACCCAGCTCAAGATTGTAATTCACTTCACTCCAGTGACCATTCCGTACCATTTTGCTAAAAGTGGCAGTATTTCTTGAAAATTTAGTCGGAGAGTCCAGTTGAGTCAGTATCATTGTCAGCTCATTTCGCCTGAAAATAAATTTGGAAGTATTTTCTCGAGAGAAACAATCTAGATTTCTTTCAAAATTAAATTTTCAAATTCTACATTGGATTTGCTTTGCAACGAGGTATTGAACTTTAAAATCCGAGCTCATTTCAAAAACTGCCAAAAATAGCTCGTTTTGTCTGGAAATCTTTTTTTTGGAAATATTTTCTCGAGAAAAACAATCTAGATTTCTTTCAAAATTAAATTTTCAAATTCTACACTAGATTTGCTTTGCAACGAGGTATTGAACTTCAAAATCCGAGCTCGTTTCAAAAACTGCCAAAAATAGCTCGTTTCGTCTGGAAATTTTCTGAGAAGACTATTTTAGCCCTTTAATCGTCAAAATGAATTTCAAAAGTGGAATTTGGACCCGCTCTGAGATGGCCCATCCATTTGCATTTTCTTGTTTTAATTTATAAAAAAAGAAAAGAAAATTATCTTTTTCTTTATTTTTTGTTTGTTTTATTTTATTTTTAATTATTTTATTCTTCCTAAGGTGGGACCCACAAGGGGGTCGACCACCCTAGCCCACCTTCCAGCCCACTTCCTTTCTTCTTTTTCCTCCATTTTCTTTTTTTTATTTTTTTATTTTTTTTCTTTCCTTCTTTCTTTTCTTTCTTTCTTCTTCCTTTTTCTTTTCTTTCTTTCTTTCCTCCTTTCTTTCCTCTCCCTCCACTCACGTACATCCTTTTCCAGCCACTCCTTCTTCCTCCTTCCCTCTCCTTTCTCCCCCTTTCTTTCCTTTTTCCTTCTTCCCCTCTTCTTTCCTTTTTCTTCCCTTCCTTCTTTCCCCTTTCTTCCTTACCTCCTTCCCATCTCTTTCAAAGGCACAAGGCTGCAGCCATTTACGGATGGCTACCCATGACATATTAGAGGAAACTTAGATTTTGATTTTATCAAAACCTAAGTTAGCATAAAAGAAAGAAAAGGAACACAACGGCTGCTCCCCATTCAACGTCTCTCTCTCTCTCTCTCTCTCTCTCTCTCTCTCTCTCTCTCTCTCTCTCTCCCCCCTTTGCTGCTACAGCCCCAGCACCTCTCCTCTTGGCTGCAACTTCCAGCCATTGAAGAACACTCCTCCGCCATGCCCAACAGCTCCAGCCATCATCTTCAACCTACGGTTCCAGCAGGCTTTAGAGTGGCGTCATCCTTAGCAGCTCCAGCACCTCCTTGCAGCCACACTTTGGTACCTCCAAGCCACTTCAACCAGCACCCTAAACTCCAGCCAACAGCCATCCACCCCTTTAGCCACAGCACAACAGTCGTTCCCTTCGGTTCAGCCAAAGGCAGCCCAATCTTCATTGTTCTAGCAGCTGCTCCACGTTGAAGCCTCCTTCTAGCAGCCGCCTCCGGATCTCCTTCTAGCAGCCACCACGAGGCAACCTTCAGCCAGCCCCTTTTGTGACAGCAACCCCAACCTTCAGCCACGACCAAGGTGCGTTTTCTTTCTTTTATTTTACTTGATATTCACTTTGTTTCATCAATACATGTTTTTAGAGGATATTCTATATGAGTAGGCTCGATGAACGATGTGATATGTCCGTTGCATGGACTAGATCTTTCGTTCGAAAGCCAAAAGCAACAAAGTGAATCACATCCCCCTGCTAGTTTATTTTCATTTTGTTTTCATATTCCACATATTTTCATGCTGCACCTAAGTTAGTTTTCTTGATTTTTTTTACTCATCTTATGTAGTTTCATTCATGTCTAGCTTAGAGCTTGTAAATTTTCATTTAAGTATCGTTTAGATGATGTTTCATGAAATTTTTTTTTATTAATAAATTCTTGAAATTTTAATATTGTTAGATTTATATGTTCTCAATTTCCTATAAAAAAATTTTGTTTCATTTGAGTTTGGTAACCCCATAAAAAAAGCGAAATCCTAATTCGGGTTTTGGACTTCTCAGAAATTCCAATTTCTGCTTTGGCAGACTTAAACCTCTGGCACCACCCTTGTGGGAGATTCGGATTGTCCTCCAAAAATCACAGTGGATTTATAATCGAATCTACTAATGATCTGGAAATTTTTAGGTTTTTCCAAATAGTTTTGACCTCTATCAAAAAACATATTTCCCAGACCCCTGGGAAAATCTTGATTTTCCTTTGTCAGGGTGTAGACAGACTCTAATGCACCAAGTCCGCTCACTCTGTAGCCCGTCTGCAAAAACTTTTAACACTAAAGTTGTTCCTAACATATTTTTCTGTCATTTTTCAGAATTTGGGGGTTTTTGAAACTGTTTCATTATTTTTCCCAAAATTTTATTTTGTCTGACAGATTCCAATATCCAGAAATTTCAGAGATTTGGATCTTTGATAACAGTTTGCCCTTTTCCAAACCGTAACCCGAATCCCAATGATACAAAAAGATAAAAAAAAATTTATGTTTGTCAGGGACATTTTCTCACAATTTCAGCCTTTTCCCCATCTATTTACTATTTTTCCCATATTTTCTACCGAAACTTGTCTGTTTCCTCCAAATCCTACAGTCGCCGGATTCCGATCCGACTTTCCGGAGTGGCACAGCTCCGACCATAGGTCAAAACCAGAAAGTGTAAAAGGAAATAATCTTTGCCTAACTGTCCTCTGTCATCCCATAAAATTTGGTAAACTTTTATGGAAGTTTGATATCCGAAATCCCCTTTAGAATCAACATTTTAGGCAAAAATCACAAAATTTAGGGTTTTTATTTGAATTTCCATATTTAAAAATACAAAAAAATAGATTTTCGAGATCCATTCTGTTTTTATGGTTATTTTAGGTGTCCATGCCAAATTTGGCTTAATTCCAAGTTCATTTGAGTTACATGTTAGTTTATCTTTAGATTCAGAAGCGAAAATCAGGCAAAAATCAGGTTAAATTTGATATTTTATGATATTTTTGCCATTTTAGGGCTTTTATCATGTACATGAGCATGTAGAATCATATTAGGGTTAATTTTAATGTCATTTGCATTTCACATTTTTCATTTTTGCAAAATTTATTTCAGAAAACCCTGGTTTCAAGACCATAGTCTTGTTATTGGGGGTATTTTGGTCATTTTGACCATAATTTCGAAATTTCAATTTCTAATTTCATAAATTTTCATGCATATCATCATATTGTAGTTGATTTATTTCATTTGATTTTCAAAATTCCAAAATTTACAAAATTTCTTTCAAAAAAACCTTGATTTTAAGGTCATCAGGGGTATTTTGGTCATTTTGACCCCAATTTCGAATTTTCAAGTTTATTTTCGAAATTTATTCATTATTTATCATGTTTATATCAAAGGGGGTATGAATTTGGGTTTATATCTGAATAATATCCGATAATTTCCCATATTTTTGGATAAATTTAGAAAAACCCACATTTCTGTGCTAACACTGTTTTCTAGTTTAGCAGGAACATTCAAGAGGAAGACTTAGCCATTTTATTTATTTGTTTTATTTCAATTCAATGTAACATCAAATGTAATAATTTGGAATAAGAGTTACTTTTCTGCTTAGAATAGGATTGCATTGTATATAGCTTAATTTCTGCAAATTCAATATCTGAATGTATGATTCATGCATATTTATTTCAAACTCACTATGATTTACACGTGCACAAGCTCTTATGGAGTTTATAAACTCTGTGGGATTCGTATTTATGGCCATAGTCAGAATACGAAGAAAACCTAGATTTATGATCTTCATATTAGCCACATTCAGCCTACACTCTTAGGCTAACTTCAAAAATGCACTGCATTTCTCAAAGTTTCAAAAGGATTTCCCAATTCCTCAATTGAAATTCCCTTTCAAATTCATATTCATTCATTCATATTATTCAAATTGCATTATTTTCAAATTTCTTTTCCAACTTCAATTTCAAGAAAATCCATTTTCTCAAGGATTTACCAAGTTTCTCAAGATTAGATTTCTCATAATTCTGAGTTTTCAAATGAGATTTCAAAGCATTTCCTAAGTTCAAACCAAGATTTTTCAATGTTTTAAAATTCTCAAATTTCAAAATCCCAAGTTTTCAGAAATCGATTTTCTCAGATTTCCCATTTTCCTAAGGATCCAGTTTCCTAAGAATCTATTTTCCATTTCAAAACAAAAAATCCTTTTCCAATGAATTTCTTAGATTTTCCCAGAATTCTCAAATCCATTTCCTCAGAAAAGTAATTCAAAACTCAAAATTGATTTTCTAAAGTTCAAGTGTTCCTGAGAAATCACTTTCCAATGCAAATTTCTGATTTCCAATGAAATTCAATGATTTTCCCAGGAATTCCAGTTCAAGCACTTTTCCAATCATTTTCCAAGCATATTTCAACTTTCCAAGCAAACATCATCCTTTCAAAACTTGCATTATTTTCAAATTTTCATAGCACAAGTCTGATTCTTTATGCATTCTAGGAAAAATAGAGCATAATTTAGATATTTGAGTCAAGTTAGAGCATATAATAGATCCTTGGTTCATTTACCTCTGGTAAAGGTGCCAGGAACGGTTGAACCTCGTACCGACAGGCGGATCCCATTATACGGAATTTTCCCGCAAATTTTCAAAATGGAGGTGAGTTAATTTTTAAAACCATTTTCAAAACTTTGGTCGAGTTTGACTCGCGAAATTCGTTTCTCTCTCGCGAGGGAGGGGAAAAATTTTGCGATGATAACACCTGGTAAGGCGAACGTTGTGGCGGATGCACTTAGCCACAAAGCGAGTGGTGTTCTGGCTAACCTTGTGTGGAGTCAGAGGCTTATTGAGGACTTCGTAGCCTGTAAACCTTTTTCTGTTGGTGGTGGTTCGATCAGATTGTCTGGTCTGACCATTCGATCCGAGTTTTTGCCGAAGATCGTAGTGGCTCAGAAGCTTGATGACCAGTATGACAAGTTTCTAGCCTTGGCTGAGCAAGCAGATTCTTCTTTCAGAGTGTCTGAAGATGGCAGCGTTCGTATGAGAGATCGCCTTTAGGAACCTAGCGACCCTGAGCTGAAGAGAGAAATTCTTGACGAAGCTCACATGTCGAGATACACGATTCATCCCAGCGGAACAAAGATGTTCAAGGACTTCAGCGAAAGTATTGGTGGCATGGCATGAAGCGCGAGATAGCGGCTTACGTTGCAAGGTGTTTGACTTATCAGCAAGTCAAAGCGAAACACCAACGTCCTGGTGGTACCTTGCAGAGGATTGAGATTCCTCAATGGAAGTGGGAGAATGTTACGATGGATTTTGTGGTAGGTTTGCCACTGACTAGGCGGAAGCACGATGCGATTTGGGTAGTCGTGGACAGACTCACCAAGTCTGCCCATTTCTTGCCGATCAGGATCAGTCAGTCTCTTGAGAGTTTAGCTGACTTGTACGTTAAAGAGATCGTTTGACTTCATGGTGTGCCGAGATCTATCATTTCTGATCGTGATCCCGGTTTACTTCACGACTGTGGGGTCAGTTGCAATCTGCTTTGGGGACGAAGTTGAAGTTTAGTACAGTCTTTCATCCTCAGACAGATGGACAGTCCGAGCGAACGATTCAAACGTTGGAAGATATGTTGTGAGCCTGTATGCTTGATTGGAAGGGTGAATGAGATTCATACCTATGTTTGGTAGAGTTTGCGTATAACAATAGTTACCACGCTAGTATTGGGATGGCTTCGTACGAAGCGTTGTATGGGAGACCTTGTCGGTCACCATCTTATTGGGACGATATCAGCGATAGATCGAGCGAATCGCCGATTGTTCTTCAACACTACACGCAGCAAGTGCAGAAGATTCATGAACGTTTGAAGGCAGCACAGGATAGACAGAAGAGTTACGCCGATAAGAGACGTCGCGAATTATCTTTTGATGTTAGAGACATGGTTTTTGTCAGAGTTTCACCGACGAAGAGCGTGTTTCACTTTGGAAAGAAAGGGAAGTTGAGTCTGAGGTATGTTGGACCGTTTGAGATCGTAGCAAGGATTGATGAAGTGGCATATCGTGTCGAGTTGCCTCCACAATATGCTCACATTCACAATGTTATTCATGTGTCGATGCTAAGGAAGTACATTCCTGACCCATCGCATGTCAGTCGTTACGAAGAGGTGGGCGTGTGAGAAGATCTGACTTTGTCAGAAAGGCCTATTGAGATTATTGATCGACGAGATTAAGTTCTGCGTACCAAGACTATTCCGCTAGTTAAGGTACGGTGGCAGCACCATGGCATTAAAGAATGCACATGGGAACCAAAAGCGAGCATGAGAGAGACTTATCCGAAACTTTTTGTAACCTCCTAAGGGTGATTTCGTAGACGAAATCCTTTAAGGAGGGGAGGATGTAAGATCCATGATTCTAATTTTGATGTATATTACATAATTATGTTGAAATCGATGAATTTTCGTGTTTTGGCAATTTCTGAAGATTTGCTTATTTTGAGAATCGGGTAAAATCACATAATTTCATGTAAAAAGAGTGATTTCGATAAATCTAGAATGAATCAACCTTTGAAACTTTTAGGGTAAGTTTGAAATAGGGTTGTGATGTTTCACCCCGAATTTGAGGCCCGAACGACAAAAAAACCTCGTCAGTGCATGTGAATTACGAGTTTTGATATAATTTTGGACCTGAATCTTAGAACGCTTAATTCTAGCGAACGGAAGGTGATTTCCTCAAGAGACAACGTCCATTTTATGTTAATTAGGGTTATTAAGAGAACTAAATAAGTTGTTGGAATTAAATTATTATTTTAATGCATTAAATAGGCATTATTTTAAGATATGTGCAATATGCGGTTTTGGTTTTGGATCCGGAGCATCTAGTGGATCCAAAACCCATGGACGTCCATGGCCATGATTGACCAGCTGGTCAAGGGCTGACCAGCTGGATGACAATTTTGAAAATATCTTGCATGGATTTAAAGAAGAGGCCTTCATTAGCCATGCCTCTTTCCAGCACCCTCATGATGAAGCCTAGGCTCCATCATGAGGGGCGTCAATTCCAAAAGGGAGCCATGGGGCTGGCGCCCCATGGCAAAATTGAAAGGCTTTCAAAAAAATTTTAAACCCTCAAAACCCATTGGGCACGTTAGGTGGCAGCCAAGGGCGCCCCCTTGTAAAATTTCAAAGTCTTATGGCTTTTTAAAAATGGCATTTTTGAAAGTTTTATAAAACCTTTTTGAAAGGCCAACATTCATTGGTGGTTGGGGGGCGTGGAGCTCCCCAACCCTCCATCTTGGAGGGATTAAATCCCAGCCGTCCATCCCTTAAGCACCTTCTATAAAAACTTTAGAAAAAATGGGCCCCTGTCTAGTGGGCAATTTTTCCAAACCTTCTCTCTCCCAAACTCCCTCTCTTTTCCCTCTCACTTGCTTCCTCCCTCCAAACCGTGCGAGTCTCCTTGGCGTGGAGTGCTGCTACATCCTCATCCAGCTTCTTCAAGTATAGCTAAGGTGAAGACTCACCTTAATCCTATGATTCCGGATTGACATGAAGCCAATGGTGTTGTGCATCAATGCATGCAAGCCCAAGAAGGCGGATTAGTTTAAGTGATGCTGATTTAAAATCTTGAATCGCCATGGTTTCTGCATCAATACCTTTGTAAGCCCCACTATTTTTTTCTGAATAATTTTAAATGATATATACTTCATTGTTGGAAAATTCCTTGTTCGGCACGAGCATTGCCCATGAATCTGGCAAATTATCGCCTTCTGAGGCTCTGAATCGCGTAGATTCGCTCTACGAGGCGATTCGGGGCAAACCGCGAGGAATCAAGCCCCAATATTTGTAGATTTGACTTATATTATATTCATATGGGTTCGCTCCAAATTTGGAGCCTAAACGACAAAAATTTCTCGTTATTTCTTTGAAATTGCTGAAAAAGGGTATATCGGTAATTTTGAGTTATACCGAGGCCCAATTTCATTGAAATTGGGAAATTAAACATACTTTATTATAATTTAAACTTTAATTCATGAGATGTAATTTAAAATTTTGGTTTTTAAATTAATTTAATCATGTTCATTTAAATAATGAAGTGAATTGGGTTTTTCATAAAGCGAATTGCAATTTTCGTAAAATCTAAAAGTATATTGTAAAACATAAAAGTGGGTTTTCAAAATATTTTGTATGGAGGATTGTCTTGGGCATTTTTAAAAGTGGTTGGCATGGGATCCACCTCAGCCCATGCCATTTTGAGGAGTTATGAAAATAAATTTACAAAAAAAAACTCCTTTTAATAGGCAATTTTGAAAAGTTTGTAAAAAACCAAAAGTTGAGGCCTTGTTTTGGGATTTCAAAAAGTGGGTGGGCATAGGCCCACGACTTTTTGGGCTGGAATCCCCCTAGGGGGTAGCCCCTAACCCCCCCCCATTTATAAAAAAAAAAAAAAAGTTTTGAATTTGAAAAAAACGTATATTTTGGCTTGAGGGTTGGCTTTGAAAAGTCAAAGCCAACCACTCCCCTTGATTCAAGGGGAGTGGTTGGGAGTGGTTGGGGGCCAGCCCCTTGACCCTCCCATTTGAACCCATAGGATCTAGAGAGGGTATTATGGAGGACCCTCCATCCCCCTTTTTCCTCTCCCCACCCTCCATCTCTACCTACCCCACCCTCTTTCTATTTAACCAAGAGAAAGAGAGGAGAGAGAAAGAGCTGACCCCTTTCTCTTTCCCTCTCTCTTTCTTCCCTTCCTCTCTTCTCCCTTCCTCCCTCACGTAGCAGACTGGTGGCTCCCCTCCAGCTGAGAAGCAGCTCCTCCTTCCCAAGGTGAGTAAAAAACTTTACTCTTTACATTTCGTTTCTAATTGTTTGAGCATGGGTTACATGCCCTTGGACGAACCGGGATGCACTTGCAAAGTGCATACCGGATCGTCATGGCTTCGAGCCATTGTATGCTCGATGGAAAAGCACGAGTTTCCATGTTTCTATTTGATGTTATACACGTTCTATTAGGCCTGAATTACATTTTGTTGCAAAAAAAAAACGCTACTTTTTCTCATTTTTTTTGGGTTGACAGGGAACCCTCCGGTAAAACAAGCATATCTCCCTGGATATGCGTCGGATCGGAAAGTTCTTGGGCATTTCGGAAAGCTCAGACAAAGCTGCATCACTTTGTAGTTGTCTACTTTGGATGATTCGGAATGGAGGGCTGACGAAAAACCTCGTCTTTAGCTGACAGGTTTCTGCATCAGCAACCCAGGAACGTCCCGAGGGATGCCTGGTTCTTCGGCGATATCTCCTGGACCGTATATCGGAACGGGGATATCTTGGTTGATATTGAGAGCTGACAAAACTCTCTATGAGTTCCGTGTTTAGCATTTTGGCCGGAGCAGCCTGTAGACTGCCGGAAACCGGCAGCCTTTCGGCTGCACATTTTGGAATATATATAGTTATATATATATATAAGTATATATTTTGGGGTGTTCGGGTTGCGTGGGAAGGGCTACAGCCCTGGTTCGAATCTCTACAAGACTCGAACCAGGGGGCTGCATAGCCCGTTCTTTCCCCCTTCCTTGGTCCGCCAAATGGCAGCACGGAACTGGGTGCCCTTGGCACCCGGGTTTTTTTTTTTCTCCTTGGCGCACCCACTTGGTGGGGTGCCGGCCAATGTATGGCCTGGTCTGGACCCACGGTAGGGTCAGACCAGGAGCCACAGACCTTAGGTCTGTGGCTGGCCATTAGTCTGTGGCCTTGTACAGTCTGGACCTGCATGGTCCAGACCATGAAGGCTGGTCGGCACCGACCTGCAGGGTGACAGCACCATTGGCGCACCTTTGGGTGCGGGTGCAGCCTGGTCTGGACTCTTCTAGGAGACCAACCAAGAGCCTGGGCTCAGCACACGCCCAGTGTGCTGCCCTGCCCCTTCTTGGGTTCGGTAGGGACTGGTCCCATAGGGCCCAGACCCCGCCCCCTTGTTGGCCCGCCTAGTCGGGTGTTCTGGGCTAGCCACACCCCACGCGGGTGTGGGCTTAGCCCAGCACCCTGGTCCGAACCCCATGGGTTCAAACCAGGGGCCCTCCTGTTAACCTAGCTGGGTCTGGTCCTTGTTGGACTAGACCTACAGGGTGGACTAGGCCCAGCCCTTTTGGGCCTAGCATTGCCGGAGCCACTGTGGGACTCCCTTGTTGTTTCGCCAGGTGCGGGAGCACCCGGGTGAGCTCAGTACCTGCGAGACCAGTGCCGCAGCCCAGCAGCACTTGGTCTGCACGTAGGGTGCAGACCAAGACGGTTGTGGGCCCAGTGGCCCGTCAGTGGCAGGCCCTACATAGGCCTTGCCTCTTTTTCGCTTGGCGCCAAGACCGGCGTCAAGCGCTAAGGCAATCGGTAGCTTCGCTACCTTTGGGCAGCCTTGAGCTGGACCCGGGCTCCTGTTCGGAGTTGTTAGCAGACTCGGTACGGGTGCCCGTGTCACCCATGAAGTTCCCGCGAAGGTCCGATGGCAGCACCCGTTTCTCGCGTCGCCGCCAAGCGAAACTAGTTTGTTAAGGGGATAATGTTTATTGTCGTGGCGGTCGCATGCTTCGCATGCTCACACCCCACTGACCACCTTGGCAGTAAGGTGTTTGCGTCGTGACTTATGTCACGGTACACGTTTGTGTGTACTTCGCTTGTTCTCTTCGGACGCTTGCGATGATTGGGCTTTGTGCTCCGGTTGCGCGGGCAGAGCGCGACTATACTCCGATAGCGGCGATGTATTTCCATCCGGATGGGATTGTTTTGACCTCGCTCTCGACACGCTTGGGTGTCGATTTTTGTGATGATTCTACGCCGATGGCCTCTCTACGTGGGTTTTGGCCGCAGTGTGAGGGATGAAATATGCGTATTGGGAAAATACGTATTTCAAGCCCTGGTCGCTCCTCGATCATACAAAGAGCGTCGAATATGCATTTTGAGCCTTGTGCCGCTCAAAATTTGTAGTTAGGGGTACGTTACCTGCCTGTCAACGTATCGTTGCTCACAGCACGATACTCAGGCAGAGTTCTACCTTTGGGGGTTCTTCTTGTTTTGAACATGCAAGATGGCACATCCTAACACGTGTGGCACTAGCTCAGTTGTCGAGTGTCTTCTTGTTTGTTTCCCATTCGTATATCGATGGATATACGCTGCACCAGGGGCGTGCTTTACACTCGACATGACATACACTTGGAAGGAACAGAACACACTATAGGGTTCGACACTTTTGACCTTTCGAGGTTTTGCGACTCGGTTGGAGTCTACGGGCAATGGCCCGGGTTCGTGAGAAGGTGCTCACATATTCGTGTCACCCCAGGCATAAAATAAAATGGTATATTATCGTCTTCACAGGCGGTGTGCTCGTGGTGGCCGTGTAAGGCTGAGCACGTGAATGGGCAGGCCAAGTCCTCGTTTGCGTACCCCGCGGGGACCACGAAGCACGACTACCTCGAGAGGAGGTATGACTTGAAGTGTGAGCCTAAATAAGATAAACCTGCCGCGCCCCATTCACAATTTGGTCACCCAGGGAGAGGGTGAATGGTACAGCCCCGAGTGACGTGTCGTTACTACGACTTGTTCTTTTGAGGAGCCGATGTGCCCTCTGACCTCCAGTCACTCGGAGTTAGGGAGGTCAAGGTCGCCCTCTACATGGACCTCTACTACTGCAGTAGTACGGATTGCAATCCTTTGCCCCTGCGAAAGGTTTCTCCTGGCTGCGTGTCGCCCGCAGGTGGTTTTCTCATTTTGTAGCATCTCCGGTTACCACATTAGAAATTAAATAACAGATGCCGGGTGCATGTCTCACAGAACTTGAGGGTTTTCCTTCGCGTACCCGAAGGAGGTTAAAAGATGAACATAAAGACTAACCAAACAGACTGACTTACTGTAGTTTCTACTTTAGAGCCGTACACACTTCTGTTCAGTTGCTACCCTCTGTTGGTTGGTTCCTACTCTATTACTTTAGCTGCTACTTCTGTTGTTCAGTTTCTGTTTTGTTACTTTAGTAGTTGCACTGTTACTTACTTGTAGTTGTACAGTCTTGTGGCACGGGCACCTACCTGACACGCACTCGTACTTTTATTCAAGTGCTTCTAACTGTTCCATCATGCTAGTTATAGTCTTGTACTTAGCACACTTGTAGCATGTTGCTTACCTTCTGCTTTTCCTTAAAAATGATATTGTATGGATGGTTTGTCTCACCAACTCGCAAGAGTACTGACCCCGTTTTATGGGGATACAGGTGACGAGTAGATGCAGCGCGATGCGACGGCGCACAGCAGGAGCCTTGAGACCCACACTTCGCAGCAGATTCTGGCTTCTTCTGGTTTTGGGGTTTGAGGGGTTGTACCTCTCCTTTTTGTGAGACTGTCCCTTTTTGTACCCAGTCTCGTTTTTGTATCATTGTGATTATTGTGGAAATAAAGAATACTTTACTTGTCTACTGTGGTTTGGTTTTCTCACTGTGCCTCGCTCAGACTTGCGACTCTTGCTTTACCCCTGTTTCCCTCCTTTACTTCCGCTAGTTGTTTTTCACTCTGTATATCCTTCAAAAAAAAATTTTTCCTCAAAAACCAAAGGTTTTTACATGGTCGGGGTTTGGGGCGTCACAGAGATTGGTATCAAAGCTGCAGTTTATAAGTGTGGTCCAAGACTTCTGCGTGCAACGTTCATCGCACTGTAAGTATGTTTTAGATTATTACTTTTACTTATTCCTTAATGATTTCTGTTGTATTTAGCTTTGCTTGCTTGATTTGTTGCATAACCTGTTAGATGCCTGTTGATTCGAGAAATGAGCGAATGCTCGGAGCTCTTATCGACTTGATTCGAGGCACGGAGGCCCTCGATCAAGCGGTTCAGCAAATCATGCGGAGTGCCCGGATACTTGCACATCCGGCACCTCCTTGTGGGAGATGTGACGAGTATCATGCAGGACAGATTTGTCCTCGTGCCTTGAGCATATGCCCCTACTGTGGCTTTAGGGGGCATATAGAGATCGAGTGTCAGCGCAAGTTGGGTGACGAACTCATAATGGGTAACGTTGAGACCGAGGAGAAAGAGGCTTCTGAGGGCGGTCGGGCACAGTCAGCAGTTGACCTAGTGGGAGATGCACCGGTTGCACCAGGTTCTCCCGAGTACACGCCAGCTTCCTACTCACGCTCTGTCTCTCCCGAGTACACGCCAGCTTCACCTCCGTGGTCTCAGGCAGTGAGTCCTCCTGAGTACACACCTGCTTCTCCTCCTCGTCCGATGCAGAGGCGATACGGAAATCGGAACACCTACCGCAACTACTACACTCGTAGGCAGCGGTGATTGTGTTTGTTCATATGTGAACATGTATGGTTGGAACACTGAGTCAGTGTTCATTTTGTAGACTTGCGTTGTTTGTGTTTTTGTTGCGGAGGTTTATGTATGGTAACCCTGTTATAGAGGGTAATTTTGGCTTGTACTGATGATATGTATGCATTTGCTTTTTAAGTAATGAAGTTATGCTTTGACCTGTCTCATCGCTTACACGTATCTTCTTTTTGCACAAGATGGCTTGGCGCGAGCGTTGCGATCGTATCATGGACACTGTGAGCAACCTAGCTGAGGTTGTGGGCAGGCAGGCTGAGGCCATGCGTGCTATGGGAGAGAACATGCGGACCTCTCAGGAGCGAGAGACTCCGGTTCCTACTCCCCCTCCAGTTCCAGCGACGGCCGTGCCCTACAAACAGTTCATGGCTATGAATCCTCCCTCCTTCGATGGAAAGTCTTCACCTGAGGCAGCCGAGGATTGGGTACGAGAGATCGAGCGGATCTTCCGTGTGCTGCAGGTCAGTGATGACAGGAAAGCGGACTTTGGCTCATATCGGCTCCGGAAGGATGCCGAAAGGTGGTGGGCGACCACCTGGGATGTCAAGTTTGGAGGTGGACCAGTTACGTGGGAGCAGTTCGTGGAGGTCTTCTACGCGGCCTATTTCCCGACCCACGAGCGCAGCCGAAAGATGCAGGAGTTCCTCGACCTTCAGCAAGGGAACTCTACTTTGGCGGACTATATCACGAAGTTCAGAAGCCTGGAGCGCTTCTGCCCTCATGTGTATGTGACCGAGAAGGAGCGAGCGATGAAGTTCGCTCGTGGATTGAAGTTAGCCTTACGCTTGAGAGTGTTCACACGTGCTCCCTCTACTCTAGAGGAAGCCCTAGAGACGGCTACACTTTTGGAGCAGGAGTGGACTGAATCCCAGAAGACCCCGCAGTCCAAAGGAAACCAGCAGCAAGGCCAAAAGAGTTGGCCTAAGAAGCGTTCGTTTCAGTCGAATTCGGGTGGAAAGAAGTCCGCCCCGTCAGCAAAGAGGAACCGCAACAACAACAACCGGCAACGACAGAATCGTCAGCCCCAGCAGCAGCAGAGACAGGTGGTGGCAACATCGGGTTGCCCAAAATGTCGGATGGATCATCCTGGCCGACCGTGTCTCCGGGACCTCGGAGGATGCATCTACTGTGGCAAGATGGGCCACTACATTAAGGACTGTCGGAAGAAGCAGTCCGACGATCTGAGGAGGAACACACCAGGAACATCGCAGCCAGCACCTCAGCGACTTTCGCAGCAGCAGCAGATGTATACGCCGCAGCAATCTTCCCAGCAGAAGACGGGTAACCAGAAGACGGTGGCAGGGCGTGCCTACGCAGCCACTATCGAGCAAGTGACCAAGGGAGAATTGGTCCAAGGTACTATTCCAGTCGCTGGTCATGCAGCTTTTACCTTGTTTGACTGTGGTGCTTCGCATTCTTTCATAGCTTCGAGATTTGCTAGTTCTTTGCCTATATCTGCTGTATTGTTGAATTATCCTTTGGAAGTTTGTACGCCGACTGGTGATCAGTCTTTATGTACTTTGTACATTCCAAGCGTGGAGGTGTCAGTGGCAAGTCAGAACTTGCCAGCTGACTTGATCCTACTAGATATGACAGAGTTTGATGTCATTCTAGGCATGGATTGGTTGTTTGAGTATCATGCTCAAGTCCTTTGCAGAGAAGGCAAGGTGGTGTTATACCCTCCTGATCGTCCAGTTTTGGAGATCAGCCTTGCTCGACCTATTCGAGACAGTCGTATGATTTCATCGTTTAAAGTTCAGAAATATCTGCGGAATGGGGGTACTGCTTTCTTGGTCACTATCACCCCAGTTGAATCAGTGTTAACCCCTATCGAGGATCTTGATGTAGTTCGGGAGTTCCCCGATGTGTTTCCTGAGGAACTGCCTGGATTACCTCCGAAGCGTGAGATCGAGTTTTGTATTGAGTTACCTGGAACGACTCCGATCTCGAAGGCACCATATCGTATGGCTTCGGCAGAACTCAAGGAACTGAAGCGTCAGTTGGAAGAGTTGATGGAGCAAGGGTTTATCAGAAACAGTGCATCGCCGTGGGGTGCACCTGTTTTGTTCGTAAAGAAGAAAGACGGATCCCTGAGGTTGTGCATTGATTACAGAATGCTCAACCAAGCGACGATTAAGAACAAGTATCCGTTGCCGAGAATAGAAGATCTCTTTGATCAGTTGCAGAGAGCGAAGATATTCTCGAAGATCGACCTCAGATCGGGTTATTATCAACTCCGGATCAGAGAGAAAGATGTCTCGAAGACAGCTTTTCGAACTAGGTACGGGTTGTACGAGTTCGTTGTGATGCCTTTTGGGCTCACGAATGCACCAGCAGCATTCATGGATTTGATGAATCGTATCTTTCGTCCGTTCGTGGATACGTTCGTGATCGTATTCATCGATGACATCTTGATCTACTCAGAGACCCCTGAGCAGCACCGAGAGCATCTGCGTATTGTGTTGGGAGTACTTCGAGAGCACAGATTGTTCGCCAAGTTCTCCAAGTGCGAGTTTTGGCTTCGACGAGTCATGTTTTTGGGTCATGTGATATCCAGTGATGGTGTGTCAGTTGATCCAGCGAAGGTCGAAGCAGTGTTGGACTGGAAGCAGCCTCAGTCTGTTACAGATATCTGCAGTTTTCTTGGGCTAGCTGGTTACTACCGGCGTTTCATACAGGACTTCTCCAGGATTGCGCTTCCTTTGACGAAGCTTCTGTGTAAGGGAGTCAAGTTCGAATGGACTGACTCTTGCGAAGAGAGTTTTCAGATCCTGAAGACGAAGCTGACTACCTCTCCGGTGTTAGCCTTACCTTCTGGCAGAGGCGGTTTTGTGGTGTACACAGACGCCTCGGGTACCGGACTGGGATGCGTGCTCAGGCAGCACGGTCGTGTTATTGCGTATGCTTCGCGGCAGCTGAAGATTCACGAGAGAAATTACCCGACTCATGACTTGGAGTTGGCGGCGGTAGTGTTCGCCTTGAAGTCCTGGCGACACTATCTGTACGGAGATACATTTGAGGTCTTTTCTGACCACAAGAGTCTCAAGTATTTGTTTTCCCAGAAGGAATTGAATATGAGACAGCGTCGTTGGCTCGAGTTTATCAAGGATTATGAGTTTACGTTGTCTTATCACCCTGGTAAGGCGAACGTCGTTGCAGATGCACTTAGTCGCAAATCGAGCAGTGTTCTGGCTAGTCTAGTGTGGAGCCAGAGGTTGATCGAAGATTTCGTGGCTTGGAAGCCATTCGCGATCGGAGGCAGATCGATCAGATTGTCTGGGTTGGCCATTCGATCAGAATTCTTGCCTAAGGTTATCGAGGCACAGAAGCGAAACGCTCAATATCAGAAGTTTGTCGACCGAGCTCGTGAAGAGGGCTCAGTCTTTCGTGTTGATGATAGCGGTTGTATCTGCATGAAGGATCGACTTTGGGTGCCAAATGACCCCGAGTTGAGAAAGGAGATTCTTGATGAGGCACATCTGTCGAAGTACACCGTCCATCCTGGTGGTACTAAGATGTTTAAGGACCTTCAGCGAAGGTATTGGTGGAACGGGATGAAGCGTGAAGTAGCGGCGTATGTATCGAGGTGTTTGACTTGTCAGCAAATCAAGATCGAGCACCAACGTCCCGGTGGCACCATGCAGAGGATTGAGATTCCTCAGTGGAAATGGGAGGATATCACGATGGATTTCGTGGTAGGGTTACCGCGAACCAGGCGAAAGCACGATGCGATATGGGTGATTGTGGACAGACTCACCAAGTCTGCTCACTTCTTACCCATCCGGATCAGTCAGCCGCTTGAGAGCTTAGCAGACTTGTATATCCAAGAGATTGTACGGCTACATGGTGTACCTACGTCAATCATTTCGGACCGTGATCCCAGATTCACGTCGCGATTGTGGGGACAATTGCAGTCAGCCTTGGGAACGAAGTTGAAGTTCAGTACCGCCTTTTACCCTCAGACTGATGGCCAGTGAGAGAGAACGATTCAGACGTTAGAAGATATGTTGCGGGCTTGTATGCTCGACTGGAAGGGTGAATGGGATTCACACTTGTGTTTGGTCGAATTTGCCTACAACAATAGTTATCATGCTAGTATCGGTATGGCCCCGTACGAGGCTTTGTATGGGAGACCTTGCCGATCACCTTCATATTGGGACGATATCAGCGATCGATCCAGCGAATCACCGATTGTTCTTCAGCACTACACTCAGCAAGTGCAGAAGATTCGAGAACGTCTGAAGGCAGCCCAGGACAGACAGAAGAGTTACGTCGATAAGAGGCGGCGAGAGTTACAGTTTGATGTCGATGACATGGTTTTTGTGAAGGTATCCCCGACGAAGAGCGTCTTTCGTTTCGGAAAGAAAGGAAAGTTGAGTCCTAGATACGTTGGGCCGTTCAGGATCCTTGAGAGGATCGGTGGAGCAGCCTATCGGATTGAGCTACCACAGCAGTATGCTCAAATTCATAATGTTTTTCACGTGTCGATGCTGAGGAAGTATGTTCCGGACCCATCGCACGTTATCCGATACGAAGAAGTCGAAGTGCAAGAGGACTTAACTATGGCCGAGAGACCTGTTGAGATCGTCGATCGTCGCGACCAAGTTCTGCGTACCAAGACCATTCCGCTGGTTAAGGTACGGTGGCAACACCATGGCATTGAAGAATGCACATAGGAGCCAGAGTCCAGCATGAGGGAGAAATACCCTGAACTTTTTGTAGCCTAGCGTTCGTGATTTCGCGGACGAAATCCCTTTTTAGGAGGGAAGGATGTAAGCCCCACTATTTTTTTCTGAAGAATTTTAAATGATATATACTTCATTGTTGGAAAATTCCTTGTTCGGCACGAGAATTGCCCATGAATCTGGCAAATTATCGCCTTCTGAGGCTCTGAATCGCGTAGATTCGCTCTAAGAGGCGATTCGGGGCAAACCGCGAGGAATCAAACCCCAATATTTGTAGATTTGACTTATATTATATTCATATGGGTTCGCTCCAAATTTGGAGCCTAAACGACAAAAATTTCTCGTTATTTCTTTGAAATTGCTGAAAAAGGGTATATCGGTAATTTTGAGTTATACCGAGGCCCAATTTCATTGAAATTGGGAAATTAAACATACTTTATTATAATTTAAACTTTAATTCATGAGATGTAATTTAAAATTTTGGTTTTTAAATTAATTTAATCATGTTCATTTAAATAATGAAGTGAATTGGGTTTTTCATAAAGCGAATTGCAATTTTCGTAAAATCTAAAAGTATATTGTAAAACATAAAAGTGGGTTTTCAAAATATTTTGTATGGAGGATTGTCTTGGGCATTTTTAAAAGTGGTTGGCATGGGCTCCACCTCAGCCCATGCCATTTTGAGGAGTTATGAAAATAAATTTACAAAAAAAAACTCCTTTTAATAGGCAATTTTGAAAAGTTTGTAAAAAACCAAAAGTTGAGGCCTTGTTTTGGGATTTCAAAAAGTGGGTGGGCATAGGCCCACGACTTTTTGGGCTGGAATCCCCCTAGGGGGTAGCCCCTAACCCCCCCCATTTATAAAAAAAAAAAAAAAAGTTTTGAATTTGAAAAAAACGTATATTTTGGCTTGAGGGTTGGCTTTGAAAAGTCAAAGCCAACCACTCCCCTTGATTCAAGGGGAGTGGTTGGGAGTGGTTGGGGGCCAGCCCCTTGACCCTCCCATTTGACCCCATAGGATCTAGAGAGGGTATTATGGAGGACCCTCCATCCCCCTTTTTCCTCTCCCCACCCTCCATCTCTACCTACCCCACCCTCTTTCTATTTAACCAAGAGAAAGAGAGGAGAGAGAAAGAGCTGACCCCTTTCTCTTTCCCTCTCTCTTTCTTCCCTTCCTCTCTTCTCCCTTCCTCCCTCACGTAGCAGACTGGTGGCTCCCCTCCAGCTGAGAAGCAGCTCCTCCTTCCCAAGGTGAGTAAAAAACTTTACTCTTTACATTTCGTTTCTAATTGTTTGAGCATGGGTTACATGCCCTTGGACGAACCGGGATGCACTTGCAAAGTGCATACCGGATCGTCATGGCTTCGAGCCATTGTATGCTCGATGGAAAAGCACGAGTTTCCATGTTTCTATTTGATGTTATACACGTTCTATTAGGCCTGAATTACATTTTGTTGCAAAAAAAAAACGCTACTTTTTCTCATTTTTTTTGGGTTGACAGGGAACCCTCCGGTAAAACGAGCATATCTCCCTGGATATGCGTCGGATCGGAAAGTTCTTGGGCATTTCGGAAAGCTCAGACAAAGCTGCACCACTTTGTAGTTGTCTACTTTGGATGATTCGGCATGGAGGGCTGACGAAAAACCTCGTCTTTAGCTGACAGGTTTCTGCATCAGCAACCCAGGAACGTCCCGAGGGATGCCTGGTTCTTCGGCGATATCTCCTGGACCGTATATCGGAACGGGGATATCTTGGTTGATATTGAGAGCTGACAAAACTCTCTATGAGTTCCGTGTTTAGCATTTTGGCCGGAGCATCCTGTAGACTGCCGGAAACCGGCAGCCTTTCGGCTGCACATTTTGGAATATATATAGTTATATATATATATATAAGTATATATTTTGGGGTGTTCGGGTTGCGTGGGAAGGGCTACAGCCCTGGTTCGAATCTCTACAAGACTCGAACCAGGGGGCTGCATAGCCCGTTCTTTCCCCCTTCCTTGGTCCGCCAAATGGCAGCACGGAACTGGGTGCCCTTGGCACCCGGGTTTTTTTTTTTCTCCTTGGCGCACCCACTTGGTGGGGTGCCGGCCAATGTATGGCCTGGTCTGGACCCACGGTAGGGTCAGACCAGGAGCCACAGACCTTAGGTCTGTGGCTGGCCATTAGTCTGTGGCCTTGTACAGTCTGGACCTGCATGGTCCAGACCATGAAGGCTGGTCGGCACCGACCTGCAGGGTGACAGCACCATTGGCGCACCTTTGGGTGCGGGTGCAGCCTGGTCTGGACTCTTCTAGGAGACCAACCAAGAGCCTGGGCTCAGCACACGCCCAGTGTGCTGCCCTGCCCCTTCTTGGGTTCGGTAGGGACTGGTCCCATAGGGCCCAGACCCCGCCCCCTTGTTGGCCCGCCTAGTCGGGTGTTCTGGGCTAGCCACACCCCACGCGGGTGTGGGCTTAGCCCAGCACCCTGGTCCGAACCCCATGGGTTCAAACCAGGGGCCCTCCTGTTAACCTAGCTGGGTCTGGTCCTTGTTGGACTAGACCTACAGGGTGGACTAGGCCCAGCCCTTTTGGGCCTAGCATTGCCGGAGCCACTGTGGGACTCCCTTGTTGTTTCGCCGGGTGCGGGAGCACCCGGGTGAGCTCAGTACCTGCGAGACCAGTGCCGCAGCCCAGCAGCACTTGGTCTGCACGTAGGGTGCAGACCAAGACGGTTGTGGGCCCAGTGGCCCGTCAGTGGCAGGCCCTACATAGGCCTTGCCTCTTTTTCCCTTGGCGCCAAGACCGGCGTCAAGCGCTAAGGCAATCGGTAGCTTCGCTACCATTGGGCAGCCTTGAGCTGGACCCGGGCTCCTGTTCGGAGTTGTTAGCAGACTCGGTACGGGTGCCCGTGTCACCCATGAAGTTCCCGCGAAGGTCCGATGGCAGCACCCGTTTCTCGCGTCGCCGCCAAGCGAAACTAGTTTGTTAAGGGGATAATGTTTATTGTCGTGGCGGTCGCATGCTTCGCATGCTCACACCCCACTGACCACCTTGGCAGTAAGGTGTTTGCGTCGTGACTTATGTCACGGTACACGTTTGTGTGTACTTCGCTTGTTCTCTTCGGACGCTTGCGATGATTGGGCTTTGTGCTCCGGTTGCGCGGGCAGAGCGCGACTATACTCCGATAGCGGCGATGTATTTCCATCCGGATGGGATTGTTTTGACCTCGCTCTCGACACGCTTGGGTGTCGATTTTTGTGATGATTCTACGCCGATGGCCTCTCTACGTGGGTTTTGGCCGCAGTGTGAGGGATGAAATATGCGTATTGGGAAAATACGTATTTCAAGCCCTGGTCGCTCCTCGATCATACAAAGAGCGTCGAATATGCATTTTGAGCCTTGTGCCGCTCAAAATTTGTAGTTAGGGGTACGTTACCTGCCTGTCAACGTATCGTTGCTCACAGCACGATACTCAGGCAGAGTTCTACCTTTGGGGGTTCTTCTTGTTTTGAACATGCAAGATGGCACATCCTAACACGTGTGGCACTAGCTCAGTTGTCGAGTGTCTTCTTGTTTGTTTCCCATTCGTATATCGATGGATATACGCTGCACCAGGGGCGTGCTTTACACTCGACATGACATACACTTGGAAGGAACAGAACACACTATAGGGTTCGACACTTTTGACCTTTCGAGGTTTTGCGACTCGGTTGGAGTCTACGGGCAATGGCCCGGGTTCGTGAGAAGGTGCTCACATATTCGTGTCACCCCAGGCATAAAATAAAATGGTATATTATCGTCTTCACAGGCGGTGTGCTCGTGGTGGCCGTGTAAGGCTGAGCACGTGAATGGGCAGGCCAAGTCCTCGTTTGCGTACCCCGCGGGGACCACGAAGCACGACTACCTCGAGAGGAGGTATGACTTGAAGTGTGAGCCTAAATAAGATAAACCTGCCGCGCCCCATTCACAATTTGGTCACCCAGGGAGAGGGTGAATGGTACAGCCCCGAGTGACGTGTCGTTACTACGACTTGTTCTTTTGAGGAGCCGATGTGCCCTCTGACCTCCAGTCACTCGGAGTTAGGGAGGTCAAGGTCGCCCTCTACATGGACCTCTACTACTGCAGTAGTACGGATTGCAATCCTTTGCCCCTGCGAAAGGTTTCTCCTGGCTGCGTGTCGCCCGCAGGTGGTTTTCTCGTTTTGTAGCATCCCCGGTTACCACATTAGAAATTAAATAACAGACGCCGGGTGCATGTCTCACAGAACTTGAGGGTTTTCCTTCGCGTACCCGAAGGAGGTTAAAAGATGAACATAAAGACTAACCAAACAGACTGACTTACTGTAGTTTCTACTTTAGAGCCGTACACACTTCTGTTCAGTTGCTACCCTCTGTTGGTTGGTTCCTACTCTGTTACTTTAGCTGCTACTTCTGTTGTTCAGTTTCTGTTTTGTTACTTTAGTAGTTGCACTGTTACTTACTTGTAGTTGTACAGTCTTGTGGCACGGGCACCTACCTGACACGCACTGGTACTTTTATTCAAGTGCTTCTAACTGTTCCATCATGCTAGTTATAGTCTTGTACTTAGCACACTTGTAGCATGTTGCTTACCTTCTGCTTTTCCTTAAAAATGATATTGTATGGATGGTTTGTCTCACCAACTCGCAAGAGTACTGACCCCGTTTTATGGGGATACAGGTGACGAGTAGATGCAGCGCGATGCGACGGCGCACAGCAGGAGCGTTGAGACCCACACTTCGCAGCAGATTCTGGCTTCTTCTAGTTTTGGGGTTTGAGGGGTTGTACCTCTCCTTTTTGTGAGACTGTCCCTTTTTGTACCCAGTCTCGTTTTTGTATCATTGTGATTATTGTGGAAATAAAGAATACTTTACTTGTCTACTGTGGTTTGGTTTTCTCACTGTGGCTCACTCAGACTTGCGACTCTTGCTTTACCCCTGTTTCCCTCCTTTACTTCCGCTAGTTGTTTTTCACTCTGTATATCCTTCAAAAAAAAATTTTTCCTCAAAAACCAAAGGTTTTTACAAGGTCGGGGTTTGGGGCGTCACAACCTTGTTGCATGCATTTACATTCTATTCCTTTTGATTTTTTTTTACAATTTCGTTTCAGTTTAATCATCTACTATGCTTAGTTGTTGTTTACTTTTCTAATATAATGCTGTTACGATTTTCCTTTCTGCTGGAGTGTTCATGGCCTTTGCAATATCTCTGGGTGTGCTGGACCGAGCTGGGCTCGTCCAGCCTACACCCAGTCTGTTTGATGGTCTCTTGAGGTGCTGGAACGCCGACTGGTGCGTTCCAGCCATTAGCATTGTTTTTTTTTTTTATTTCCCCTTTTGTTTTCTTCTTGAGGTGTTGGGCTCAACCCAGTCCCAACACATTGGGACTGGGGTTGGAGCCCTAACTTTGGGCTTGGGTCACGTCGTGACCAGCCCTGCTTGAGTGTGGAACCCCTAGGCAATTCCAGCAACAAGGCGACGTTGGTTTCGTATTTTTTTTTATTATTATTATTTCGACCCTTGTTGGTTTTCGGTTTGAGTCCATTCGTTTGGTGCATGTGAACACCCCAAATTTTTCAAAATCTTTTAAATATTCCCTTTTTGCCCTTGATATCATTTTATGAGCAACCGAGTCCCTTTTAAATCTAAATTCCAGTTCATTTCTCAAATTTTACTGAAATTAAATGTCTGACTTGATTTCGGATCCGGATCCATTGTCCAAATCTGAGTCTCGTTGTCCAACTTTTAATTAAAATTACAAGAAATACCAAAAATAGTTTTTAAATAGCTCGGACAGTCCATCCGGCATCCGTTTGGATCCATCATGTTATATTTCTCAATTCGAGTTTCAAAACTCAAACATTTTCTCAAAACTTGGGTCCAAACCAATTCTTCTGAAGAAATTTCCCCAAAATAACCTTGACTTTTCAGAAAAACTCTTCTTTTGTAAATATTTTTGAAATTTTGTAAAAAAAATAGTCAAATTCCTTAGTTTTTAGAATGTTGTCTTTAAAAATAAAAATATACAAGAAATATTGAAATTCAAGAAAAAGAACAAAAAAATGAGAAAATCAAAAATCCAAAAAATTCAAAAACTATACAGTTTACCCTCCTTTAAAAAAAAAAAAAAACTTTTTTGTCAAAGACCCTCTCTTAAAACCCCCTTTTTGAAAATAAAAAATCATCTTTTAGAAAAATCCTGAAAAGAGCCCCCTCTTTTGGAATTTGAAAAAATTGCAAACGGCCACCTCTCATTCGCGCCTTTGATCACTCGGGGATCTCCCTCCACCATTAATCTTTAACCGACTCCTCTCTCTCGAACGCTCCTCTTCTTCTTTAAAGAGGGGAGTGCACAGAGGAATCGGGCATCCATCTTCACCCTTCCATCGCACCTCTTCTGAACGATCCGCTTCCATCCCATCAGATCTCTTCTTCTCCTTCCCCTTATCCCCCTTCCTTTCTTCCTCACTCATCTGAAGGTGGCCAACCCCTGCGGCAGTAAATCTGGAAATAAGCTAAAGAAGGTAGGCACATCTATAGTTGTAAGGCGTACAGAGGAGATCCCGTTCCCTCTCAGCCGACCCTTAGTAAGCACCATTACTCTTCTATTGCTTTCTTTGTCTTCTTTACCCTCCCAATTTCTTTCATCTACGCACCCATGTGGATTCGACTTGTGTATGACAAGATTGGCCCAGATATGTGCAAAATCAACAGAAATAGCCCTATTCCAACAACCCTCTTGCATTCAAAAATTTGTTTCTGGTTCATTTTCAATGATTCAGTAATAGTCCTCTGTTTACACCGATATATTTTCTTTTTCTTCTTTTTCTCTTTGTTTTATTACCTCTCGTTGATATCTTGCTGCATCTTTATATTATTTTCCTTTCTTTTTTGCTCTTTAAGATCAAATGTATACCTCTGTATGTTGCATCAAACTTGAATGTGTTTTGATGCATTGATCCCTGTGTGTCAAATCTGGATGCTAAATAAAAAAAAAAAAAAGGAGAGAAGAACGTGGCTATCAGCTGAAGATCTCCAGCAGGTTCTCAATGATTCAAAATTGTCTATCTTAAAACACATGACTGCTGCTGGAATTAATTTGGTGGTCATATAAAACTCTGTATCCCAGTATATGTATGAGGCTATTCTTGCCAAAAAGAACCAGATTCACCACATTTCGTCATTTATTCATTTTTTTTTTAGATAATTTCACTTGTTCATTTCTTTTGTTATATTTTCTTTATTAATTCCATTAGTTAAGTTCATTTGTTCAGTTTTGATTCTCTATATTTGATCGATTGATTTCATTGCTTCGTAAATTTAGAAGGTTTAATGGACCTAATCTGCATTTTTCTTATGTTTTTGTGTCATTACACATTAGCCGTAGCAGGAATGTCGCATTTTATTCTGCATCTGCTCTCATTACTCGTGTATCATCCTGCATCATGTCCTTTATCATCTGCCCATCTTTGCAGCATCTGTACATCCTACCCTCCTCTTCCTTTCTCATACTCACCAGCTAGTATCATTCGTGTAGCATACCCCTTTCGTTCATTACCCTGTATATCCCATTCCATCTCTATACTCATTTAGCATGTCACGCCAGACCAGTGACCAACAAAAAAAAATGGACAATGTTAATCAGAAAACCGAAATGCAAAAAGTTTCAGAGAGGTAGTAATATTTCATCAGATGCCAAAAAGAAAAGAAACTCTAGGGGTATTACTGTGGAGGATGGGAAAATTGTACCTTCAGTCATGAAGATCGGCTCCCTTGAAATCGAATCAAAGGAAAATGACAACAGTAATTTGACCGCTGGTTTTCTTAATTTGGGGTATGATGTCAGTCAAGGGTAGCTTCACAATTGCAAATATCCCAGATGCTGAAGACTAGTTGCAAATATTTCTGCATGCCCCATCTCCTACTATTCATGAAATGGTAGTTTTATGTCATGGAGATGAAACACAAGGTTTCTACATTAGAATTGTGATGCTCTATCTATGTTCTTAAAGGTGAAAGCATTCTCCAATAGTATCCCTGCTAAGGTATGCCGATCTGTTTGAATTGCATTTTCTGTCTTTCTTTTATGTCTTGATTCTTTTGTTGGGGCTATGATAAAAGATCTCAACTGCAAAGGTTACAGTAGGGGGACTGAATGGTGTTCCCCTCGTGAGTTATTTTTTTTTTTGTAAGCTGTTGTAGTCTCACCCAAGCATATCGTCCCTTCCCTTTTTTTTTTTATCTCACAATACACTTTATTACTATTCACAATATGTCCCCTGACTTTCATAGCATTATATGTGATCTCCTGTAAATATACCCTTTGATTTTCCTAGCATATCATATGATTACTTTTCGCAGGGTATTACTTGACTTCATTATAAAATTATCTATAGCATGTCACTTTAATTCCCCATGAGCATACCATTAGCTAGTTTAGTTTACCTGCTATTGATTGGTATAATATTAGTTAGTTTCATACACTGGCTAATTCACAAATATTCACACCAGTGGGTTCACCAACTATGTGTATTCATCAGGCATGCATTCACAACATCATTTACCTACATAGCATGATGACTTGCACATCATATACTTAGATATAGGGCTCACCTGTATGTTATCATTCCCTGCCCGTTCATTGCCACATAGCAGCCACCTGTTGTAACCCCTTTGCAGCAACACCATTCTTATATATTTCAGATGTTAATAAAATGAATGATCAGATGATAATTCTGAAGAAGGTAAGGATCAGATTCTGTTGTTTCTGAGTAAGAAGAAATATCATTGTTCTTGTATTCTGATTTTAGGTGGCTTGTCATGGTTTAGCTGGTTGGATGTGTTGTACACTAAGCAATGATGGATTCACTCTGCAGCCGATCGGTTAATCAACTGGTTACTTTCTTGAAGGATTGATGTTGAGAATTCAAGGTTTAAAATTCACTTGCTAATGGGTACGCTATCAAAACTCTGAAACTAATGTATATGTTCGCAGTCGATTCGTAAAATCCACTTTTGGTTATCATGAATGCCTACCTTTTACAATCTGAATTCATCATAATCTGTTATGAAGCTTGTTCTATTTACTGTAGGATTGTGTTCTGAATTTTAGATTTTTAGTCCTGTCATAGGTCATGTAGAGTATGGCCTCAACAAAAGGTATACCAGATGCCTTCGCTCGACAATTGGGCTGGCATCTTGTGGAAAAAGGAAATATTTACATGTGCTGAGACAGTAAATACGATAATCAGAAAGAGTCTCTTTCTGAAAGCCAAAGCAGTTCCGATGGATTAAGTTATATGTTTATCCCAAAGATGATTCGACTCCTATTTGGCTGCTTAAGATAAAAGTACATCCCATGGAGGAGAGAGTCATCACTGTCAAGAGCCCCAAAGTTGTTGACACCACAGCACAACCCAACATGTATCACCACTTGTCACTTATGTCTGTAGATATATACACCTCTCTAATCTCATTTGCCTATAGTGTGCCTGTAAATAACACCATTCATATCACTGCACCTTCACAAACACGTAGGTATCACTTAGCTTCCATGACATCCTTTCCCCATTATCCTGCTGCAAAAGTCACTGATTCATCACTGCTCCTACTACCAAATAATTCATTGCCACCAGTTGTGGCTTCAGCATAACAATATATCCATTTTCTGATCTTATATTCATTCATTAAACCCCTGTTGTGAACTCATATTTTCGTTATATCAGTCACGGTTAACGGTGATCCCTAACTGCTAGGCCTTAGCTGTTAATAAGTGTCAATTGTAAGTAGTGTGACTCAGTCGGTTTAAAGCAATTAGCACATTTTAAGTGTTTAACATTAGTTCTTTGTAAATCCTTCACACTAGTGTGTAACATTGAGTGTAGTAACATTTTTATGTGATTAATAAGTGATTGTGTGTGTGCGTTCAGTAGTAATCGTGTGGTCATTAGTATAATCAGTCTAGGCTGTGTTAGTGTATTGGTTGTTATTATATACATTAATAGCTAGGGTATGTGGGCATCTAAGTAGTGAACCAATCATGTTAGCAACCTGGGTTAGCACAGTGTCAGTTGGCAGGTTGTAATAGCTTTCATTAGCAGTTTTCATAGTATGTATTATCTATTTATTGCTGCGTACAGATGGAATGGACTGTAGCAAGGAATGGGTAATAGCAGCAAATGAACCTATGATTAATATTGGGAGTTAGGTCGTGTTAATATCTTAGCAGCGAATGTGTAAAGATCGGGTGAGGTTAGTAATAGTTGTTTACATGCATTAGCAGTTTATGTGAGCTAGCAGGTTGGTTATCATATATTGCATTATTTGGGGAGGAATGTCATATGGTTAGTCTATGTTAATGGCATGTTAGATAGTGTATGTATATACAGTTAGCATTATGTGTGTGCATTAACAGTTAGGGCATGGTTAGCAATGACCAAGTGTGTTAGGTGGTGTGTTACAGTTACTATTTCACATTTGAGTTTTTTTCTTAAGTCTTATGATTAAGTTTAACCACTTCTTACATCTGAGTGTTATTATGTCTTTGCTTATTGTTGAGTAGTGACTCCCAGTGCCTGCACTCATTTCCCACACCAATTCTCATCTTATTTGTATATGTCATATATGTATATATATATATATATATATCCCCTTTATATATACCTACGTATGTATACATGTATACATAGATAGGTATATAAGTGTATATATATATATATCATTTCTCATCTCTCTATCATTGTATATCTTGGCATGTGAGCATTTTACCATTGACCTCCATGTGATATATACAGATCTTCCCTCTATTTTCATATTAACCCATTTTGTTTTGCAGGAAATATGTGGAAGATATCATTACTTGGAGTTGTAAAAATTTCATAGTTAGATCTTAATGAGAATTTACATTTCCTGCTTTAGATAGAATGAATGAGCATTGTAAATATCATAAATTGCTTATTTTCATGCTTTTACCTTTATTTCTCAAAATCTCACAATGGTGAAACACGAATGACACGTGCACCATTTCATAAGAGGTAATTAATCCTAAGTTGATGATTTACATCAATGGCCATAGTCGGGATATAGACAAAACTTAGGATTCTTATCTTTTATAAAATAACACTGGATCCACACTGGATTATTTTCAAAAATCATCATATTTTCTTTAAATATTTTTCTCTTTTATCAGAATTTAATCTAAAATTAATTCAATATATATACCAATGACCATAGTCAAGGTATGTTGAGAGTTAATTTCATTTTAAATTCTATAAAAGCACCAAAATATAATTTTTATTCTTCATTTGAATTTAGATATGATTATTATATAATACATTCAATGACCATAGTCAGGAGTGTATTATATCATTAATCCAATTTACATTCATTTAAAGGATGAAATATGATTTTTTTGAATTTCAATTTCAAAGTTATTTAAATTCATTCATCATTTAGGATAGAATTGCATCATATTTTCAAAATTCCTCTTTTAAAAACCAAAGCGATTGTGAATAATCTTTTCTTTAATTTCTATTTCAAATTCATCAATTCTATCTCACCTTCAAAGTCCAAATTTTGACTTTGAAATCAAATTCAAAGATCAATTCAACTTTGAAATTTTTGATTCATTTTCTAAATTCCAAATTCAAAGTTTCAAATTCAAAGTCCAATTTGACTTTGAAATTCATTTATATATTCAAAGTTCAAAATTCTCAAATCAAATTTCAAAGTTCAATCTTACTTTGAAACTTCTGATTCATCTTCTCATTTCAAGTTCAAAATCAAGTTTATTTTCTTATCCTCAAAATCCAAGTTTTGAGATTGGTTCTGAATCTCAAGCTTCAAGTCTTTTTTTCTAAATTCAATCTGGGTTTTCAAAGACCCATTTGGACTTTTCAAAGTCCAAAATCCAAAGTTAGAATTCAATCTCAATCCAATTTTAGGATCCAGAATCCAATGTCACTTTGGATCTCAGACTTCAGATCCAAATCCATTTTAGGATCCAGAAATTAATTCTACTTTGGATCTCAGACTTCAGATCCAATTCTATTTTAGGATCTAGAACCTAGTTCCACTTTGGATCTCAGACTTCAAATCCAAATTCCATCTTAGGGTTCAGAGTCCAACTCCACTTTGGATCTCAAACTTCAGATCCAATTCCATTTTAGGATCTAGAATTCAACTTCCATCTTACATCTCAGATTTCAGATCCAAATCCATTTTAGGATCCAGAACCCAGTTTTACTTTGGATCTCAGACTTCGGATCCAAAATCCATCTTAGGGTCCAGAATCCAACTCTATTTTGGATCTCAGATTTCAGATCCTAAATCCATTTTAAGATCCAGAACCCATTTTAGGATTCAGAATCCAATTCCATCTTGGATTCCAGATCTGGGATCCAATTTTATTTAGGATCCAGAATCCAATTCCATTCCCAATTCTAGATTTCAAAACCAAATCCATCTTCAGATCTCATCTAAACTTCCTAAATCCATTTCTATTTTTAAATACCATTTGATTTTCTCAAATCTATCCTGACTTCAAATTTTAACATCTAGAATTCAATATCACTTCAAATTTCATCTCCTTCTCTTAAAACCAGGTTCAAAATTCAAATTAAAAGTCAATTTCTAATTTTGAAAATTCATTTCTTTTCCTTTTATCTCAGCTTCAAAAATCATTATTTTCAAATCAAGATTTATTTTCCCAACTCTGATTATTTCAAAGACTTAGAACTTCTCCGATCTATCTCAAGTTCTAAGTTAAATTCTACTCTTCACTCCATTATTAAGTTCATCTCAGAACACTTGGAAATTTTCCAAACATCTTTCAAAAGAGCATACATCCTTACATTGTACAAGCATGATTCTTTGTGCATTTAGACTTAGAATAAAATTCTTAGATACTATTTTAGGCAAAGCAAAAGGCATAAATTCGATCCTTGGTTCGATTACCCCTGGTAAAGGCGCCAGGAACGGTCGAACCTCGTACCGACGAGCGAATCCCGTCTCTCCATTTTCCCGCAATATATTTCAAAACGGAGGCAAATAATTTTCTAAATATTTTCAAATCAAGGTCAAGTGAGACCCCACAAAAGAGTTCCTCTCTCTCTTCTCTTCTTTTCTCTCTTTTTTTTTCTGTCTTTTATTCTTCTCCGTTCAAAAAGGAGGAAAATAGAGGTTAGAAAAGGAAAAGAGAAAGAAGAGAGAGAAAACCACAAGAGAGGAAAAATTTTGCGATGATCACAGCGCATCAGGGCACCACATGGTCTAACCGATCAGGTAAGCCCAGTTGTTCGAGGCCAGACCCCTTTGGGTTGGCTGTTCGGCCCCTTTGGACTGTTGATCGTGAGTTGAGAGTGGCGCAAGGTCTGGTCCAGTGGACCAGACCCTCCAGCCAGCATGCTTACCAGGCGTTAGAGTTGGGCCCTATTCGGATGACCTGTGCACGCGCGTAGCACTTAGGCGCCCAGCCTACGTAACTTAAATATTTATTTGCTCTTTTTCCTTTTTGTGCCTAGACCATCCGAATACACCTTTGTTCTCCTTTTTTTTATTATTTTGGTTGGGTTTTCGACTCGGCTAGGTGCCGGTCTGAACCCTGGGTTCAGACCAGCACCATAGCCTAGACTGGACCGGTTGTAGCATGAGCATAGCCCAGCTGTTACCTCCTTGGCTGGAGCTGGGCACGCACCTTTGGTACTGTGCACCTTTAGCATTCCATTTGACACTTAGTAGGCGCAGGTCTGGACCACGGTTCAGACCTGGACCCCTTGGCAGCCCAGCTAGCACTTAGTGCCAGCCGCGGCTCTACCTAGTTGGAGCCGGGTGCCAGCCAACTAATGATGGACACTCCCGGGATCTCTCTTTTGGCTGAACCACCTTAGGTTCGGGTCTGAACCGAAAAGGTTCAGACCCTAATCTATTTAAGTTGCTGTTTGGTCCTAGGGACCAGACACTTTGACCCGCAGTTGGTGCAACTTTTCATTAGACATCCGGTTGACCCTTGTCGGGGCTTGGACCAGCCCCAACCGAATTCCTGTAGTGGTCTGGACTGATCCACAAGTCGGATCAGATTCGGTTAGTTTGTATGAAAGTCTGGTCCGTGGGACCAGACCATCATTTGGGTTGGATTTTTGGGCAGCAAGCGTGCGGACCCCCACATTGGCACCCTTGCAGCCTCGTAGTTTCACCATGGTGGCCGTCAATACCTTCCTATCAAAAACCAGTCCGCAGCTACTTCAAGTTGAACCATATTAGGTTCAACTTGTAATTGCCATGTCACACACCTTCCTCGCACTTAGGATGTCGGCATATGTGTACGTGCTTTCGGATGCACCGGGTCTGAGTAAGTATATATATATATATATATATATATATATGTATGTATATATATGTATATAGATATATACATATATATATATACATGTGTGGGAATGTATATATACATATATATGCACATATGTGAATGGAAATTTGTATGTACGCATACATGTGTATATGTATCTCGTCGCGTATATGATAATGTTGATATATATATATATATATATATATATATATATATATATACATATTTACTAAAGCCCATATTAATCGATTTGGTATTACTGAATGAACATGCGACACTCCAAGTGTCCCATCCAAGTGCTTTCCTTAGATATTTTTCCACCCTCCGATCTAGGCATGAAATTCATATTGCTGTCCTACGTTCGTGTTGACAACGGTTTGTTAAGGGTCCGTGGGCGCGGCACCCCGAACCATGGTAATGCTAATGTAATCCTCATTAGATGGGTTACTTCAAAATCACCTTCGACACATATATGTGTGTCGTATTGAATAAGAGAAACCCTTATGTTTTGGTTTACGTTCAACAAACCAGAACGGTATGCTTTGGTCATTTTGGTAAGTTCACAAGCTTAGAGACTTCATTACTTAAAATTACAAGTGTCGTTTAAATACTTTGTTTCGGGTCCGCAGGCGCGGCACCCCATACCGTGGAAATAGCTAATGTTATTCCCATAAGACGGAATATCTCAGATTCAGCTATAAGCACATAAGCATGTTGAACCACGTGTAACGATCTTTTGTGTCGCAATTGCATCTTCACTGTAAGAGCGACGATCCACCTTGTGTGAACACCCCAAATTTTTCAAAATGTTGTAAATATTCCCTTTTTTCCCCTGACCCCATTTTTTGGGTAATTGAGTCACATTTAAAATCTAAATTCCATTTTATTTCTCAAGTTCTACTAAAATTAAATTCATTTTACATATTTGACTCAATTTAGGATTCGGATCCATATAAAAGATCCAAATCTGAGCTTCATTGTCCAATTTTTGAATCAAATTCTCAAAATTACCAAAATGACTTTGTGAAAAGCTCAAACAATTCGTCCAGTATCCATTTGGATCCATCATATTGTATTTCTCGATTCGAGTTTCAAAATTTGAACATTTTCTCAAAAACTTGGGTCCAAACCCATTTTCTGAAGAAATTCTCCCAAAATAGCCTTGAAAACCTTCTTTTGTAAATATTTTCCAAAAATACAAAAAAATTAGTTTTAAATCTTTGATTTTAGGGTCTTATTCTAAAAATGTCAAAAAAAAAATATAGAAAATGTCAAGAGAAAAACAAAAAAAAATATAAAAACATAAAAATAGTTTTTATTTTATTTTTTTTAAAACACTTTTTGAAAATCAAGTTTTAGCAAAGTTTGTTAAAAACCCCTCTTTGTAAAATTTTGAAAGTAAAGGGGGCACATCGCAAATCAGTTTTTAGGGTGTTCATAAAAAGAGGACCGCGCTCTCTCTCCATTCTCTCCCTCTTTCTCTTTCGGACACTCTCGAACCTTCTCTCTGGCCTTCCACCCTCTCCCGCCCGAGCTCCCCGATCGCGCAGCCATCAGCCCCTTCATGACCCTCCGATCATCCATGGCTTTCCCTAAGCCCCTCATCTTCAACGGCCCAACCTCGCCCGCTTCTCTCAAACATCCATCCCATCACCTCCCCCCGTTGATTTCTAACAAACCCCTCCTTCTCGATGTTTCTTCCTTTATCTATAAAAGACAGCAACGGAGAAGGGCGAGGGGATCCACTAAGCAGCCATTCGTATTGATCACCTTCATCCCTTTCTTCTCCCCTGGAGTCTTCGGCCTTCTCCCTCTGGATGCCCATTTCCTCCCCAGTTACCTTCATCTACAGGACTCTCTGCATCATCTTCCATTTCCAGGCTCTCTGAGGTATCCACTATAAGCGGTTGAAGATCGATCACTCCTTCAAACGATCTATTTCGAAAATCAAGCGTGCAGTAATACAAAAGGGACTCATCACCTCCTCCGGTTCCCGATTTCCCCTGTTAAGGCAAGTAAGAGTTCTATCCTACTTCTGTAGTTCCATTTTTTTCTTTTATTTATTTACTTATTCTCTCTGTTTTCGGCCCCATTAATGCATCACTGGTGGTTTTGAGTTGCTTACGGTAATCTCAACCCACCTCATGCAACAGTAATCAGAATGTTTCTGTTCCAACACTAGGTTAATTTCCCTTTCATAAAATTTCTTTTACTTATGTTTGATGCTTGAATACTTGTTCGTTTGATATTCTGCCTGTTCTTGCACTTTCCCGATTGTTACCTTAGATCTGTGGCATTTACTGTTTTGTGCCCCTCCTCATTTATATTTCTTCAATTTAATGCATCATGCATCTCCTTATTCATGTCGCAGCCTGTGTTTCTCTTTTTTTTTTAGTCATCGATCCGAATTTGCATTCCTTTTTCTTTTATTTGATTTATTTGCTTTGCAACATTGGGTTCTGCTGGAGCATAATATGCGATGCCGAGCTGCTTATCGCAGCCTCGTTTCACATTCTGCAACAGAAGGATGGTCTTACCTCGGCGTGCTTTGATGATTGAGTTATAGGTTTTTCTGATGCCCTGTCTTACAAGGGGAGTATAACCCACTCCGATTTCACTATGAAATCCTGGGCTATGTTTGTTCGGGAGGTGTATTTCTCTTTCCTTTTCATCATCTAGCTCATGTTTTACAGTGTCTTATTCCTTCATCGTTATGTTTGCCTCCAAGTATTCAGCATGGTAGCATTCACTTTTGACATTTCATATGTTCGGTCCTATCGATTCACCATAGCAGGGAGTTCATTATCATGTCGTCGTTTTCTAGGTTCCTGTTCATAGCATGAGTACTTGATCCATTGGTACCTCATTTCATTTTTTTTTTCTCTCAGCTCATTTCATTCTGAATTGTTGTTTATGTGGTTTCTGTACCCTTGTTTATAGGTCACTCTGGTCTCTTCACATATTTCTCATATGTTATGTCACCACGCCTATATTCTTAGCCTTGGGCATTTCGGAAATTACAAAAAAATAATTTAGTATGGTTTTACTGTTATGATTTGGGTTATGGGTGGCGCAAAATCTGCTTCCAGAACTTTCGAGTCATGCCATTAGCTATCCTGCGCTACGGCTTGCCTTGCTGAAATCTTTTGGCCTTAAGTTTTCTTTTTCTTTTATATGTATACATATATATGCATAGAATGGTATTGAGATTGTAGATAGAAAAATGGTTGAATGTTGTGGTCTTCCATATGACGAGAACGTCTTGCTTCACGATCTAAAGCTTAATACATGCCTTCTATAAGGCCAGCACTTATCTATAGGGAATTCTGACCATATCGCCAGAGATGTTTCACCAAAGGCTTGGTCGTTGATCTATCGAATGATAGTGAGAATATGAAGATGTCATTCAGTTCCTGTAAAAAAAATTAGACCAGTCAAGGTTCAAGTGCTATGGCCATGGCCCAACCAGTTCCTTTTGGTCATCTTCTGGATTGTCTCGTACTCATATTTCTGGTTCAATACAGTTTGCTCTACCCCATTTCTGTTAACAGGATGTGCCACTGAAGATACTATGGGCTAATGTTCTGTAGAATAGCCTTGATGAGGACAACACGGAAGGCATGAAATATGAAGGAATTGAAGCATCACCATCCTGAACAAAGTTGTCTGGAGTTATCCTCGTCCATCCATGCCCGTTTCACCTCATTTACATTGTGATCACATTATTTCTTTTCTCTACACATAACATAATCACTGTTACATATTTTCGTTTTCATTTTTTTTCTTTTCTGTGATCACCGCATTTCTGGTTATTATGGACTGGCGACCTCCACTGTAATAGATCACTTATTTTACTTTCATTTAAATACCACTGAAGTTTTGTAGCTAACAGATTTATTTTATAGGTTAAATCTGCCTCTTCATACTCCGACCTGATCAATCTACATGTATAGTCCTATGACCTTCTTCTGATGTTTATGTCCCATATCAAATTGAATGATCATATTTCAGTAGCATCAGCCTATCGCATATAGGAATAGTCTGTCCAATTTAATATACGTGGGTCTTATTTCATGTTATTGTTTGTGCTTACCTGGAAGTTGTCACTGTTTAAATTTTTGTTGCCAAGAGAACTTCGTATACTGTGTACATTTGAGGAAATATGTGTATCTAATATATTCAAATCTTCATTCTGGTCGATCAAATCCATTGGAAAAAGTGATAGATGAATCTGAATCATATTTGAACCTGTATAGCAAAAACCTATGATATGCATTATAATCAGATTTTGAATTTTCCCTCTTTACTGAGTTTTGCCACATTACTTCTGAATTTAGAGCTAATATGCCAAGTAACTTAGGTACATTCCAAGTACTGGAGGGTGAGGCGAGGTGTGTTAAATAAACAGCTAATGTGGGTCAGCATGACGAATCAGTTATAGTGGGATGGGTAAAATAAATTAAATCTATGCAGGGTATGATAACAGGCGGTGGTAATTTGATCTTTATGGGCTAAAATTAGTGGCAAGTCAACGAATCTACGCTAACCTCCTAATTAGTTTCAGCATATTGTCCCAAGTTAGACACTAAGATGTCGGCACAATAAAATGTAAATAGCCATGAGAGTCTGTTGGTCATTCTGTACTAACAAGACATCAGCCTCCAGTAAGTTGGCATCCATTGGAGTACCAACTCCTGTACACTGATTACAGTGTCTATGATAGGATATTAATTAATTAGTTCGCTGTTTTATCTAATGTTGTATAGCATTAGGTATTGACACGAATAGTACCACCAATGGATCCATTATATGATGTCACCCGTTGTTACCTGATTCCCATACGATCGACCATCGTCTATTGCTGAATCATTACAGTATCATTCACCACACCACCAATGGTGTATCCCACTGTCTCCTTTGATGATGCAGTCACTCATTACTAGATATACCAAATGCATTGTTTTATATCTCCACTCCATATCCTCGTCTCCATCATTTATCATGCGTACATATAGGTATGAGAAATCCCATATTACCTATCACGCATATCTATGGTTTGTGGATACATATGGGGATGGCGTTTTATGTGTTTAGACTCATATCTAGGTGACTGTATCCTCATAGTCATTCAGATAAAGACATTTTCATATGCCCTTCCCTTGGAATTTGGGTATAATCATGTTCATTCCCTTCATTTAGGTATTTGCATCCTTCACCAATATAGACGATCACTCTTGATTATATGTATATAGGTGTTGATAGCTAATTCAAGATTTTGCAAAAAATATGTGGGAAATGTCATCACTTGGAGGCTTGTATATTCAATTTTATGTAATTGTAATAATTAGATCTCAATGAGAATTTAAATTTTCAGCTTTTAGATAGAATGAATGAGCATTATAAATATCATGAATCACTTGTTCTCATATTTTCTCCTTTATTTTCAAAAATTTCACGAATGGGAACACCAATGGCACGTGCACCATTTCGTAAGAGGTAATTAATCCTAAGTTGATGATTTACATCAATGGCCATAGTCAGGATGTAAACAAAACTTAGGATTTTTATCTTTTATAAAATAACACTAGATCCACATTGAATCCTTTTTACAATTCATCATATTTTCTCTCTTTTATCAGAGTTTTATCTAGAATTAATTCAATATATATATCAAAGGCCATAGTCAGGGTATATTGAGAGTTAATCTCATTTTAAACCTATAAAAGCACCAAAATGTATTGTATTCTTCATTTGAATTTAGACATGATTATTATATAATACATTCAATGACCATAGTCAATGATGTATTATATCTTCAATCTTATTTACATTCATTTAAGAGAATGAAATACGATTTTCAAATCCAATTTCAAAATTCTTTAAATTCATTCATCATTTAGGATAGAGTTGCATCATATTAACAAAATTCCCTTTTCAAAGATTCAAGTGATGTTAATATCTTCTTCAATCAATCTTCAATTCTTGTAAAATCCTATTCATCTTTTCATTTTCAATTCTATTTCATTTTCAATCTCAAAGTCCAATTTAACTTTGAGATTTCAAATTCATTTTATATTAAAAAAATTCCAATTCAAATCAGATTTCAAAGTTCAATTTGACTTTGAAATTCCAAAACCAACTTATATTCAAAACTCCAATCAAATTCAAAGTTCAATTTAACTTTAAAGTTTCTGATTCATCCTAAAAAACAAAACCAAGTTTATCCTCCTATCTTCAAATTCAAAAGTCAAAGTTTGAAATTAACCCTGAGCTTGACCTTTTCTAAATTTTAAATTCAATCTGGGTTTCTAAAACCCAGATCCATATTCAAAAGTCCCATTTGGACTTTCAAAACCCAAATCCAAAATTAGATCAACTTGGACCCAGTTTTCTAAATACAATTTCTACTTTTGGATCTTAGACTCCAGATCCAAATTATATCTTGGATTCCAGACCTTCAGATCCAATTCCATTTTAGGATCCAGAATCCAATTCCACTTTGGATCTCAGACTTCAGATCCAATTCCATTTTAGGATCCAGAATCCAATTCCATTTTAGGATCCAGAATCCAATTCTACTTTGGATCTCAGATTTCAGATCCAAATCCATCTTAAGATCCAGACTTCAGATTTGAATTCCAGATTTCAAATAAAATTCTATTTTTCGATTCCAACTTTCAAATCCAATTCCATTTCATTTCTAGATTTCAAAATCCAATTCCATTTTTCAAATCTCATTTGAACTTCCTAAATCCATTTCAATTTTTAAATACCATTTGGATTTCTCAAATCCATCCTGTTTTCAAACTTTAAATCTAGAATTCAATATCATTTCAAATTTCATCTCCTTTTCTTAAAACCAGGTTCAAAATTCAAATTCAAATTCAAAGTCAAATTCTGACTTTGAAAATTCATTTCTTTTCCTTTTACCTCAGCTTTAAATCATTCTTTCTCAAAATCAAGATTTATTCTTCCAACTCTCATTATTTCAAAGACTTAGAACTTCATATATCTTTTCTGATCTATCTCAAGTTCTAAGTTAGATTCAATCATTCAGAAATCATTTCTTCATTCTATTATCAAGTCTATCTCAGAAAAAACTTGGAGATTTTCAAAACATTTTCCCAAAAGAGCATACATCTTTTGCATTGCAGAAGCATGATTCTTTGTGCATTTTAGACTTAGGATAAATTATTAGATAATATTTAGGCAAAGTAAAAGGCATAAATTCGATCCTTGGTTCGATTACCCCTGGTAAAGGTGCCAGGAACGGTTGAACCTCGTACCGACGAGCGAATCCCGTCTCTCCATTTTCCCGCAATACATTTCAAAAATGGAGGCGAGTAATTTTCTAAATATTTTCAAATCCAGGTCAAGTGAGACCCCACAAGAGTTCCTATTCTCTCTTCTTTTCTTTTCTCTTCTCTCTTCTTTTTTGTCTTTTAATTTCTCCCCTCAAAAAGGAGAAATGGAGGTCAGAAAGAAAAAAGAGAAGGAAGAGAGAGAAACCACAAGAGAGAAAAAATTTTGCGATGATCACAGTTTTGGCGACCGTGATGGGACTCGTCTTCGTCCGGTTGAATCTATGCCTTTGCTTTGCTTTGATATTATCTAAATCTTTATTCTTCAAAATGTCAGCTTCATTTCCATGCAAACCTTAGGAGCTTAAGCTCTGTCCTAAGCTGACATTATTGCATATAGGATCTAAGTATGGTTTGGTAGGACCATATTGAGAAGATTATTCCATGTTCACATTAGACTTAGGTCTAAAATACAACTCTCCTCGATTCTAGGGATTGAATGTAAAACAATGTATGCAAGTGTATGCTTCTTTTCATTTAAATCTATCTCTTTAGGACTTGCATTAGAGCTTTCTGGTTTTATTTTTGCATGTTGATCCTATTTTTAAAAACATCCCTACCTATATTGTCTCGGTCTTCACGTTGCTGGGCTGTCTCACTGAACCATAGTTCGGGAGAGAGCCTCACAATTGGACCACTTATTTGGGTTCGCGCCCCCTACCACGTACCTAAGGGCTATAGTCTGAGGTATATCGGTAGGTGCTCAAGGATGTTGGGAAGCCATTACCTTAGAACCAGAGAAATACTTCTATGCCACGTACTTCGAGATTTGGCTTGAGTATATCGGCATATCTTGATTGGAATCAGATGATCTGAACCATAGAGTTAGGATTAAGGTCCTACAAGTCATTTCAAATATTGCATTTAGAGTCAGCTTTTAGGGAATGCTGTGTGCGCATCCTCGTTTATGCAGCTTTTGATTATGCGATGTTTCCTTGTATTCTCCTATATATATCAAACTTTCTCAAAACCCTGGGTATATTATTCAAAAATTTCTCCTTATTTTCAAAAACCCCAGGTGTATTTTTCCTTTACCTACATTCTTTCTCTTTTATGTCAAAATAAAAACCCTGAAAATCCTTTTTTCTAAATTCCCTTGATCTTTCAAAATTTCCAGGATTTATGTCTATCCTCTTCTTTCATTAAGAGTCTATCCGTAAGTCCTGCATTCTATCTGATTCTCTTCCTCTTTTGCCTCAGTATCATTCCGATGGCGTCCGAATCTCTCGATGTCTTTCCCAGAGATCATGTCTTCTATCAAATAAGGGATGAAACCCCGGATCATCGGGTTATCCAGTCTCATTCCTTCTTCCCTCGGTGGTATTATTCTTGGTTTGCCACCTTCTCGCGTATGTTCCCAGACCACTTGGACGACTGTGGATTGGAGATGGCTTCGGCAGTGGGCAAGCAAACCATCAATGACAGTTTGATTCAGGCTATGGCAGAGCGATGGAACTCGCGTACCTGTACATTCTGGTTCCCGTGGGGAGAGATGACTCTACTAATGGACGAGTTCAGCGACATCATGGGATTGCCAGAACCAGCTGGTCAGCCAGATGATCCGGTCGAGCAGCAATTCCTGATCAATGTCAAGGAGATAGATGTTCGAGAAGCATTAGCCAGAGCTACGGGGAGCAGATCTTGGCCTCTCACCGAGATTAAAGGGGGTCAGTTCATCGATCTGTTCAGACTCTATCGCAAGTATGGAGCCTACGAGGAAGTTGACACCTTGTCCCGAGCAGCGAAGGAATGAATCCAGCATGCCATGGTCCTATGCACAGTAGGATTAGCGTTCTTTCAAGACGGCCAGAATTTCATCGATGTCAAAATCGCCCAACTCTTTCGAAGATGGGGAAGCAAGCAGACCTGTCAGCTTTCAGTGTCCATGGCAGCTCTAGCCTTTCTCTACAGAGGCTTAGCTCGTTTTGCTCTCGGAGAGACCATCTTGATAGAAGGATGCACGTACGCCTTGCAGTCGTGGTTCCTGCGACATGTTCCATCAAAGGCCAGTTCCTTTAGATTCAGCAGCAAAAAGCCGAAGTCTGTGGTTCAGTACCGAACTTTGATCGAGAGTCTGCACCAGGAAGAGATCATTTGGGATTACTTCGACAGACAAGAATCAGTTCCTCGCTACACTTATGCTCGTAGCAAGCATTACAGATTGCTTGGCCCTTTCTTCTGTGCCGACTATCAGCCAAAGAGGTGTCTCAGACAGTTCTCGCAGTGGCAGATTCGTGTCAACACTCGCTTCTCGATGGGCCACATGCCAGAGTTTGATCTACAATCGGATCAGTGGTCTGGGGCATACCATGTAACCAAATACACTTGGGACTCCTTCATTCCTTTGTCTATATTTCCTTATCCTAATGTATCTTCGGAATATTGAGAATGGTGGCAAACTGTCTACCCACCTTCTCTTTGTATTTAAAATTTTGTCATCAATAAAAATGCAACTTTTGTTTTGATAAAAAGCTCTTTATGGCCAAATTTTATTCTTCTATTTTGTTTTATATGGTCACGATACCCGTGACGACCTCATCTCTAGTGATGAGACTTCTTTCTTATATTCTTCTTCGGTTATCTCTCATCGTGATGGACGACCTCGCCTAGGTCATAAGGCGCATTTTTGTTGCCGCAAAATGGTGACACAATTATCGCAAAATTTGTGATGACCCGATCCCTGGTGATGGGATAACTTGTCTATCAATTCCTCCTTTCCTGTCTTTTTCTCAAAGGGTCGCATTTTCAAAAATTTCTCCGAGCTCTAACCAATCCTTTATTTCTACAGAAATCATTGGCATTGGCAAGATGGTTCAGACCAGAGCTGGAAAAGAGACTGCTCCTCAGCACAGCGACAACGAATCCGAAGCAACAAACTCTCCTAAGTCAGTCAGAGGGCAGAATCAGAACCAAACTGATGATATAGATCCCGCCATGTACAGCCTGTTTAAGAGAATGATGACCAAAATGATGTCAGAGTGGGCTGAGGCCAGTCAGAAAAAGGTCGTTCCGAAGAGCAAACCGAAAAAGAAAGCTGTGGAAAAGCCAGTCAGGATTGTCAGAAAGAAAGTCCATCCTGACACCACTTCTGAAGAATCAGAATCAGCCGAGGAAGAATCAGAAGAGGAAGAACAGTTTGTTTACCATCATGAACCTCCGCCGTAGTTTGTAAAGACCGCTGTAGAGCCCAAATCAATAAACAAACCTATTCCGGCTAATGATCCGATGCAAGAGCAGATGAAAGAAATGAATCGGGCCATCAAGGATATTTATGCCAAAAGCAAAGGCAAACAAACTTACTCTGGTGAGGATTTTTACCATGGCCTAGATGGGGATGACAATCTAGAAAATCTCCCTCGCAAGTTCCTCAAGTTTGACGGAACAGGCAACCCTAAGGCTCATTTGGCCACTTTGTATGCTGAGTGCGGCCGTTTCTGGAAAGACAACCGGGCATTATTCATTTGCTTTCCTCGCAGTCTAGAGGGTGTAGCGGCCAGGTGGTATGCAGACCACATTAATCCTATCGAACTACGAGAGTTCGATAAAGTTGTTAATTTGTTCATCGAGCGCTTTATGTTCAATGTTGAAGCCTCACCAACCCTCAACCATCTGTACAATTTAAAATAGAATGAGAATGAGAAAGCCAGCGAATTCATCCACACGTGGAGAAACATCTGTAACAGAATGAAGGTTCCTGTCCCAGAAGAGTACGCCCTACAAATTATTTTGAACAACTTTGCTCAGCTTTTGAGGAACCTCATTTTTACATCGCCTGCAAAATCATTCATCAAATTGATTGAGAGAGCCGAGTGGCTTGAGACCGGCTTGGACAATGGCCTGTATGAAGGATATCCTTTTGTCAGAGGGAATCCCGATCAAAAGAAGAAGGCGCACGTCGCCTATTCTACAGAGTTTTCGGATCATGGCAGCGGCTCTAACAGCAAAAAGAGCAAGAAAAACCGCAACAAGAATGACAGACACTCTAGGGCCGAAAGGACAAACTCTGCAGCCCAGAAGGAAAAATTTATCAAGCCACAGCCCGTCCAGTCAGCACCTTAACCAGAAGCAAAGCAACAAGAGAAGCCAAAACATGAGGGATGGAGTTATGATCGAGAGTTTACCGCTCTTGAGCAATCCCGCGAAGACATCTTGGAATATATGATGTCGAAGGGAATGATCAAACTCCCCAAGGTGGCAGATCCTCCGATCACTATGGGTAAATGGACTGATAAATTCTGCAAGTTCCATCGGACTGTTGGACATGACACCGAACATTGTTTTGTCTTTAAAAATATCATTCAGGACTGTATTGACAAGAACTTGTTAATCGAGGATGAAGAACAACAACCAGAAATCTTGTTCAAGCCATTTTCCAAGCATTCAGCTTTAGTCATCACAGAACAGACATTTTCTCTGCAAGGTAGCATTCAACCATGTTCTAATCAGGACATTCAGGATCAACATCAGGTCCTGGTCCTTCGTCAGGCGCAGTCTTCTGCCAAGAGGGTGGATATTACTGCATTTTCCAACAACAAGAAAACAACTAAGGAACCAACCAAAGTAGCAACAGACATTTCCAAGCCAACTCCCAGGATTCCGAAGTGCTTCATCAAGGCAGCTTCGAAGAAAGAAGAGGCTTCAGGGTCAGTTCAGAAGCCAATTACTGCTTTATCCAACATTTTTATCCTAGATCTGACCCATGCTTCCCTAGAGCATCAGCAAGTGCTAGAAGATCTGCTCAGAAAGATCAAAGTCAAGCCTAGCATAACACCACAGGACATGGCTCAAATCAAATCGTCAATCAGGCTATGATGAATGTACCAATCACGTTTTCTGACGAGGATTTGCCAAAGCCTCATTCTTTCCACAATAATGCCTTATACATAGTGGTGCGAACCAGGGGCATGACAGTCCCTTATGTGCTAGTCGACGGGGGCAACAGCCTAAATATCTGTCCAGAAATGACGGCTAAGCCGTTGGGTCTGAAAGAAGAGGAATATACCCCAGATCCGATCACGATCTACGGTTTCGACAACCATGGGCAGACAGTCAAGGGGAAGATATTTCTCGAAATCTTCATCAATTATTCGGTGCATACTATGCTCTTCCACGTGGTCAATGTGCCACCCACATACAATCTTTTGCTCGGGCGCACTTGGATCCTGTTATCGTCGTAAAATTTTTCCCGTCTTCCCTTTCCTTGCGGAAGAGAGAGAGAAATGCTTTAGCGATTCAAACTTGACCGGATTTTGGAAATTGTTTTTGAAATACTCGCCTCCGTTTGGAAAATTGTGGGAAAATCCATGGGATGGGGCTCGACCTGTCGGTACGAGGTTTGACCGTTCCTGCCGCCTTTAACAGGGGTAATCGAACCAAGGACCAAAATTGTGCTTGACTTAGTAAAATCATTGAAATTGTGTTCTATCCTAAATGCACAGAGAATTCAGGCATGTGCTATGAGAATTTTGGAAAATGTAAATTGGAAAATATGATGTATGCTTAGAAAACATTTGGAGTTGAAAAGCATTTCTCAGGAAAAGATGGAAATCAATCTCTCAGGAAAACTCAGACGAAGAAGGTTTGAAATCTCGAGAAAGTTTATAAAGAGTTGGAAAATCTTGAAGTGAGAATCTCGAGAAAATCTTGAGAAAGTTTAGATGGGAAAATCTTGAGAAAGTTTATAAAGACTTAGAAAACCATGAAGAAATGAGAATCTCAGGAAAATTTTGAGAGAGCTTAGAAAGACTTGGAAAACCATGAGGAAATAAGAATCTCAGGAAAATTTTAAGAAAGTTTAGAAAGACTTGGAAAATTATGAAGAAATGAGAATTTCAGGAAAATTTTAAGAAAGTTTAGAAAGACTTGGAAAACCACGAAGAAATGAGAATCTCAGGAAAATTTTGAGAAAGTTTAGAAAACCATGAAGAAATGAGAATCTGAGGAAAACTGTAGGAATTTTTGAGAAAAGATGAACATTTAAAAAGAAAAGCACTTGTTGGGAAAACTCGGACTTTGAGAATTTTCTTAGGAAAATGATAGAAAATTTTGTAGGAAAAACTCATTGGAGAAGGAAATTCAAAACTTAGGAAATTGAATTTCTGAGAATCTTGTCTTTGAAATGTCTGAAAATCAACTTTTTATTCTTGAGAAAGATGAAAATTCCTTTTTGAAAATGGATCTTAGGAAAATAACTTTTTAAGGAAAATCACGGGAAAACTTTGATTTGGAAAATCCAACTTCGAATATCATCATAGTTTCTTGAGAAATCGATTCCATGAAGTGAAAATCTCTTAAGAAAATCATGAGAAAAACCGTTGATGCAGATGATTTGCATGAATGAATGCACTTTGAAAAGATTTCTGAAAAATTAGTTGGAAAAATGTGGATTAAGCCAAAGTAAATCCTTCACATATTCTGACTGTGACCATGAATATGTTCAGAGTTTACTTGAGTTAATTCACAATATTTTGAAAATTTAGAAATATGATGTGCATTTTTAAGATAGCTCAAGAGTGTAGGCTCAATGTGACTGGTAGAAAGATGATGGATCTGGGTCTCGTCCATATTCCGACTAGGGCCGTAAATATGGACTCCACCGAGTTCATCAACTCTCTAAGAGTTGGTGCACGTGCCATTCGTGTTCATCCACGGTGAATTTGGAAAATTGAGATATATGCATCATAGAATCAGGATATTACTGAAATCAAGCTATATGAGATGCGGCCTAATCTAAGCAGTAAAAGTAAATCTTATTCCAAGGTTTACATTGGATTATTACATTGCTAACATAAAGTAAAAAAAAATGAAATGGAGCCAAGGAATCAGCATCTTCTATATTTTCCTACAAAATGAGAGTTAGTACCAGATAGCCAAGGAAATGGGTATATATACTATATACAACAAAGATATACAGGTAAATATAGAAATACTTGAATTTATGATAAATGATATATGATAATGAAGATGCATTTACAAAAAAGAAAAGGAAAAGAAAAAAATATGTGATAACAAATGCACATGAAGGGATATATATACATATATATAAGTATATATATATGTATATATATATACATATATATATACATATATATATACATATATATGTATCCATATAGGTAGATATACAATAGATATACATATACATAGATATATATATATATATAATGAGAAAATATACATATTTAATGGAAATTCCATATAATGGGTAAAATCAGAAAATACAGGTATATACAGTTTCTGTAGGGGATTTTGCACAGCTGTATTTCTCAAATTACAAGATAATTTTCAATAAAAATGGGTATGGAGCTTCCCTATGTATCAATAACGAAGCCTGTAAAAGATGGCATACAGATCATGAACGGATATGGATATATCCGTTCATGAACATATTCGATTATCAAGACTGCACACCCACAGCAGAAAATGGATATGTGCATGAAATATGCTGCAGTGGATGAAGCAACAGGTGAATGGCAATAATTCTTGCAATCAGAAAACTGAACACAGAGATCAATGATATTCTTGTTTTACATCCGCAGTTCTCAACAAGAAATCAGATCAGCTTCGAGGCATGAATGATTGGTTTGGAGGACAGCTTTTCAAAAGATCTTCGAACTCATCAACATCATTAATGGCACCACAATACTAGCTATCATCATCAAAAGCTTGATCACTGCTCTCTGGGTTTGGTGGGGATGCAGGAACCGTTGAAACGCCTGGTGGTTGATCCTGCGGCTGGGCTGAAGTGGGGATGCAGGAACCGTTGGCTGGGCTCTCTTGCTGTGGCTAGACTGAAGAAGATGAAGGATGAGCCTTGCTGGATGGGATTTTCTGCAGGTGAGTTGAAGCAAATTGCAACTGGCTGGAACCTTTTGCTGCTGGGGTTGAAGGAAGATGCAGCCAGCTGGAATCCTTTGCTGCTGGGGATGGACACGCTGGGCTGAAGGAAAGGGGCAACCTGTTCAAGCTGGATGGTCTGCGGCTGAAGTGGGGATGGCAATCGGCTGGGCTGAAGAAGGTGGACAGCAGTCGTTGGAGCCTTTTGCTGATGGGATTGAAGAAAGAGGCAGCTGCAGGTAGGTAGAAGGTTGAAGAAGGTGTAGAGGTTGGTTGGATCCCTGTGTCTTTTGCTGCTGGGAAGAAAGCCCCTGCAAAAACCCAACAAAACAAAAAAAAAATCACAAATTTTTCCTCTCTCCTCATCGGCCAGGCTCCCCCTCTTTTAAAGATGTTGAGCTTCTTCCTTTTTTTTCAAAAGATCGCAGCTTCCTTTTTTTGAAAATTCGTTACCTTCGTTGAAGATTTTGAAACTGAAACATTAAAGTAGCCGTTTTTCAAAAGGGCGCTGCTGTATTTTTTTTCAAAAAAAATGTGTTTCATTTACCTAAGTTTTGGGTAAAATGAAATTTTTTTGAAAATATGGTTGTGGCGCCGTTTGGGCCGTTTCCTTTTAAGATTTTAGGTAAGCAAATTAATGAAAAGAAGTAAAAGAAATAAATATAAAAAAAATGAATAATGACATAAATGAGAGGCTTTTATGGAAATGCCATCTCACTCCACTTTTAAAATCCTTTTGAAAATAAAGTTTTGTTTTGTTTTTGAAAGTCTTTTATTTTCAATTGGGGTGCCACATGTGTGTGGGCCCACTAACTAAAAATAAATAAATAAATATTGAGAAATTAAAAAGAAAAATTTGCAAATTGGTATGAACTTCGGGTGGGTCCCGCTTGAGAATAAACAACTTACCTGAGATTCTGAGTATGATGCTAGTTCAAAGGCGGGTCCTGCTCCATTTATTTGAAAATACGAGATAAAACATTATTTGTTTTCAAGAATTTGGAAAAAATGGTTTTTCAAGGCAAAATATGGATAAAAGTAAAAAATTTTGTAAAGAGATTTAAAATCTTTTGCAAAAAGTTTTGAGATAAAATCTTTAAAATCAATATCCAAATATCCAGATTGTTTTTTTGAGAAAAATTTTTGTAATTCAAAGTCCTGGGGGTAAAATGGGAAAATTTGGTAATTTTGAATACCCAGGGTTAAAAATCAATTTGAAAAAGTTTAAAAATCAAATCTGGATGGACAATTTTGAAAATCAGGAGTTTTGGATCTCAAACTGACATGCTATGCAGTGAAATGATGCGATGCTATGCAAAGACATGTTCTATGAAATGTCACTCTGAGCTCGGACTTGGAAATTCTAGCTTTTTGTCCAGAAAAAGGATTTTGAAATTTTGCAATTTGAAGATGTCTCTGAACCTAAATATAGAGATTTTGAGGCTCAAGAATGAAATTTAGGACTTTCTGTTCGGTTCAATCTTGGAAAATGACCATTTTGCCCTTCATTGCTTCTGAAAAAAATGAAATATGATGATTGAGGGCGATGTCAAGAAGGTGAGTGAAAATTTGGGGTGTTTACAGATCCACAATACCAATGTTGTTCCTTCGACCCATCACCGGTGTATCAAATGGTCGAAGGGAGGCATGATCACCACGGTCCTAGGAGAGGATCCGGAAGAGAGACTCCCGCAGCCGATGATTCCCCATCCTACTTTCACTGCTGACATCCCAAGCATCAGGTTAGTCAATGAAATCAATCTGAGTGAAAGTCTGGACTTGTTAAAGTTAAAAGAGGTCCAGCCAACAGAAAATGTGGCAGCAGTAACCCAGTGGCAGGGACCTCGCTTCTTCAAGTTAGGCGAGCGCCTTGATTGCACTTCACTCAAAGATCACCCTCTTTTCCCTCAGTTCTCAAAAACTAAGAGAGGGTTTGATCTTCTGATGAAACACGGTTATCAGCCCTTCAAGGACCTGGACAGAAATGAAGACGGCATTCTGGAGCCAATCGTCCTCGCTCGGCATATTGATAATACAGGCTTGGGATTCACAGGTCAATCATCCGGCAGGAAGACCACCTTCGTCAAAGGATCCCAGTGAAGAAGACAATGCCAGTGTTTTCTGCTTTCTCTTTTTTTTTTCAATGTCATCTTGTAAAGGGCAAAGATCCGCCCCGGTTTCTTTCTTTCCTTCAACAATCCTCTGTAAATATCAAAATTACTTAATCAATGTAATTTTTTTTTCCTCTACTCATCTTGGTGTACACAAATGCTTTGCTTATATCCTTTTCTATGATTGTCCTTCTTTGTTTTTTTACAAAAGGCTATTTTCAAACCTTTTATCCTTTTCTCAAAAACCTTCTTTGCGCTTTCAGGATTGCCGTAATCATGGTTCCTAAATCGCTCAAAAGGCTCGTTATCAATACCAACTTTTCTCAAAATAAATCCAAACCGGCCAGAATCTGCAAGACAAAGGCATGGGCAGAGGTCAGCAAGGTAACGAGGCAGATCGAAGAGTTAGCAGAGTTCGACTCAGCGATTCAAGAGTTGCCAGTATTCAGAAGCAGGATGAACCATCGCCATTGGTTCAGGATCCGACAGAGGATGTCAACATCGGTTCAGATGATGATCCAAAAATCCTCAAAATTGGCTCCAGCTTAAGTTCAGATGAGAAGGAGAAACTCATCCATTTCCTCAAACAACACCAAGAAGTCTTTGCCTGGACTTATGAGGATATGTCGGGCTTAGATCCCAAGCTGGTCGAACATCACCTTGTGCTGAAGCCAGATTGCAAACCAATCAAGCAGAAATTAAGAAAAATGGATCCCCGAGTGGCACCACAAGTTAAGGAAGGACTTGAGGAGTTGTTAAAAGTAGGGATTCATCCGGTCTATCGAATACCCAGACTGGTTGGCGAACATCGTGGCAGTTCCCAAAAAGAATGGCAAAGTCTGGATTTGTATTGATTTCAGAGATCTAAACAAGGCCACCCCAAAGGATGATTATCCACTCCCCAACATTGATCTTTTAATCGATAGCATGGCAGGCCATGCCTTGTTTTCCTTTATGGATGGGTACTCAGGCTACAATCAGATCAAATTGGCCGCTCGTGACCAATCCAAAACTTCTTTTACTACACCTTTGGGTACATTTTGCTATACGGTCATGTCGTTCGGGCTCAAGAATGCTGGGGCAACCTATCAAAGAGCAATGACAGTCATTTTCCATGACCAGATGCACAAGAACATGGATGCCTATGTGGATGACATCTTGGTCAAGTCAAAAGAGGGAGAGGATCATCTTGATGCTCTCGGCCAAGTCTTTGAAAGACTTATCCTCTACAAGTTGATACTCAATCCGCAGAAATGTGTCTTTGGAGTAGAGTCAGGCAAGCTGTTAGGCTATATGATCAGCAAGAAAGGCATAGAGGTGGATCCTGCCAAGGCAAAGACAATCATTGATATGCCGCCTCCCACCAATCTCAAAGAACTGCGAAGCCTTCAAGGTCGCATTCAGTCAATTCATCACTTCATCTCAAATTTGGCCATGAGATGCGAGCTTTTTAATCACTTGTTGAGAAAAGAAGTGAAATTTGAGTGGGGACCAGAATGTCAGCTCTCATTTGAGCGCATCAAGCAGTATCTTCTCAATCCACCTGTTCTGAAGCCACCAGAACTCGAAAAGCCACTCCTTTTATATATTTCCGTCAACCAAAATGCTTGTGGCGGATTTTTTGCGCAGTATGAGGAAGGTAGCCGGATAGAGCATGCCATCTACTACATCAACAAGACCTTCATCGATTATGAGAAAAGATACTCTCAGATAGAGAAGACATGTCTAGCCTTAGTATGGATGTGTCAAAAGCTGAGACATTATCTTTTAGCTTCGAAAATCAAAATTTTATCAAGGCTCAATCCTCTCAAGTACATCCTTGAGCAGCCTTTCCTTACGGGACGGATTGCAAAATGGCAGGTCCTCCTAATGCAGTATGACTTGGAGTATGTTTCTCAGAAGTCAGTCAAGGGTCAGTCCATCGCAGATCAGTTGGCAGACTTTCCGTTGACAGAAGAAATCAAAGCAGAAGATGATTTCCCTGATAATCGCATCTGCAATATTCAGGAGTCCCCAGTTTAGACCCTTTTCTTTGACGAAGCCAGAAACATGTCCGGTATAGGGATTGGGATCTTGTTGATCACTCCCGAAAAAGAGATGCTCCCTTATTCCCTTAAGCTCAACTTCCAATGTACTCATAATATGGCCAAGTATGAAGCTCTAATTCAAGGCCTCAAGATTTTGCAAGACTTTGATGTCAAGAGAATACACGCCTTCGGCGACTCATTGCTTGTTGTCAGTCAAGTTAACGCTGAATGGCAAGTCAAGGATTCAAAGTTGATTCCCTACCAGAAGATTGTCTTAGCCCTCATAGGAAACTTTGAAGAATTTCAGCTTAATCATGTCAAGAGGGAATACAATCATATAGCTGATGGCCTAGCCTGTCTAGGCTCTATTTTGTCTTTTAAAGACAGTGAGTCCTGTCGTTCCTTCGAGATTGGAAGACTTGATCAACCTGCCTACATTCTGAATGAACAAGTGAACCAAGCCACTCAGAAAAAGGAGCCTTGGTACCAAGACATCAAAAGCTTCATTGAAACCGGTGAATTTCCATCGGAAATGCCAAGAAAGGAGCAGCATGCGATCCAGCGCATGTCAGCACGTTATTTCATCCTCGCCAATACTCTCTATCGTCGTGGGTTCAGTTTTGAGTACGCCAGTTGCTTAGATAAGGATGAAGCCATGGAAGTTGTCCGAGAGGCACACAAGGGAATTTGTGGTGGTCACGTCGGCTACCAAACACTCGTCAAGCAAATTATCCGGGCAGGGTATTACTAGAAAACCATGAAGCAGGATTGCTATCAATTTGTAAGGAAGTGCGTCAAATGTCAAATGCATGCACTGTAACGCCCCGGGGTTTTAAAACCTTTAAAAATGCAGATTTTTTTTTTTTTTTTAAAACAGCGAAAATAATTTTTGATTTTTGGTTTCCTAAACCTCAGGCACGTCACATTCCAATTAACAACAAAAACAACAATAATTTATATCAACATTATATACATAGTCTTTTCACAAGGTTCAAAAATGAAAACATTTAGGATTAAATTTAAAATAAATCCTAAATTAATCTCAGGATCTTGGGAATCTGGATTCTTCGATGCCACACTTGTCCAACATCCATTGTAAGATTTCCTATTCCATATTTGAACCTGAAATCCCCATAAAACGGGGTTAGACTTATGATAGCCAAGTAAGTCATTAATCAAAACCATACAATTCAAATATTAAGCATGATTTCAATAATTTATAAATCAAAATGCATTTATTCAAGAACAATTATGCAAAATAAGGCAATTAAAAACAATTTAAAATAATGCATAATCTCAGATCAAATTCTGTGAAAGAAAGAGGTCATTGTTTCGATATTAACGCCCTCCTGGTACGGTGGAGAGTACTCCGATCTCAAACTAAGTATTCCAGGGGTATATTATTCTATTGTGGATTACCCGGATACCTGAGTGAAACGGGCTCCCATGCGAGCGGTCAACGACCGGGAAGATTCTCAGCAATGGCGAGCAAACAAGGAGAGTTGGATGCATCCACTGGCATGCGGCAGCCTTGAGACCCGTTGTCTCGACCTCCTCAACCCGAGTGACAGGAGGTCCAGGGAATCTATCGCTCCCAACAATTATCATCTTCACAATGTCACTCCTGGTTGTACCACTACCCCTTCCAGGGTAGGCTAAACCTAGATGGGCTTGAAGGATTCTTTTATAGGACTTTTCATCTTTTAAAAAACTAGGCTCAATAGCCAAATCATTCCTTTCAAATAAACACGGTTCATATGTATCCAGCCCATCCAGAATTTTGCTCTATCACAACGAGCATTCGCCTGTGAAGGCGAGAATTAAGTTTGTGTAGACATGACTCATGCAGCAATAAAATCTTTCAAAAATCAACATGCTATACAAAATTCTTCTATTTATCAATATCATCAATGTCTTAACCATAGTATTCGATTTAAAATCATAAGATTTGAAATTGAAATATGCAGATATTGAAATATGCATTTGATCATAAATCAAATTTAGATAATCATGCATGAATCAAAAACATGAATCAAAAGCATGTCTAATATAAAATTATAAGATTTTGATAGAATAACTTACTTGGATTTTGATAGAACTTAAGGAGAACAGGATAAAGCGCTCGTGCTTTGATTTAATCTGATAGAATTTATTATATTAGTTAATATGAGTAGTATTTGCCCTATATTTTAAAGAAGTATCTTTTAAAGAAATTATTAAAAATCTAAAAATTTATTTGTAACTGACTTTAAAACTTTTATAAGAATTTTCACAGAGTTTCCTCTGTAATAACTCAAATGTTCGAAAAAGGGTTTGAACTTGAATTCGAGTTGTAAGAATTCGAACATGACTTTGCGTCACAAATATTTTTATAAAGGTTTTTCAAAAAAAATGATTTAAATATTTAAAAGGATTTTTGAAAATTTTAACAAAATTTCTTTTATAAAAATCAATTTTTTTTTTCTGAAATAATTATAAAAATTTTGATATATCTTCTACTAAAAATTTCTAAACTATCTGAAAAGCTTTTGCCAAAATTCTGATTAAAATAATTAATCTTTAGAAATTATTTAAAAATTTGGTCAGAATTACTGCTATACTAATTCTACTTTTTTTCAAAAATCTTTAAATCATTTTGACAGAACTCCTGCTATAAAAACTCAATTTTTTAAAAGTCTTTTATAAATTTTTTCCAGAACTACTGCTAAAGTAGTTTGGAATACTTAAAAATATTTAGAAAAATTTGAACAGAACTTCCCTTGCGTAGAGGCTGGGTTGGATTAAATTTTGACAAAATTGTCAAAATTTAAATCCACACAAAGTAGAATTGGGGTTTAGAAGGAGAATTTGAATTCAGAAGATGGTTCTTGAATACTAACCTTGTTTAGTTGATTTGAGCAGCGCTTCCGCTATCCAAATCTGACTTTTCTGCTAAGTTTAGCAGAACTCCTGCAGGTAGTGCTTCCGAGGCTGTTTCTGATCTGACGGAGCTTCTTGCAGAAGAACAGACTTCGCTAAAAGAAAGAGGAAAAGGGCTAGAAGAGGTTTCTCAGAAAAAATCTGAGATTCTACGGAGGTTTTGGTTTAAAAGTTAGAGAGAGAAAATCAAAGGTAGAGAGAGAAAGTAGGAGAGAGAGAGCTTAGAGAGAGAAGGGAGGGTTTTGAACTTGAGTAGAGAGAGAGGGGGTGAGGGGTATTTATAGGAGAGAGAAGGGAGGTCGCCCCCCCCCTTGTGGGGCCCACTTTGGTGACATTTGTCACCAAAGTAATTAAAAAATTAATTTTTTGAATGACACTTGTCATTCTTCTGACAAGTGTCAAAGAGAGAGAGAGGCTTAGTGTCACCTCCTCACTGAGGAGTGACACTTGTCCTCCCATGGTTTTGGAAAACCATGGCCTGTCCATGGTTTTGGGCCAGTGGTTTTTCTAAAACCATGGTCTGAGATTAAAATATTATAAATTAATATATTTTATTCAATTTGCTACTTTTTAATACCCAAGTTAACCTTGGCTCAATTCCATCTTTCAGAAATGCCATAGGAGATTTAGAATTACTTGAGTGTCCTTCTGTAGTTCAATAAATTACATAGCCTGCCATTGAAAATGGTAAATTACCTTTTTCATCCCTGACAATTTTATTAATTCCCTGAAAATATCCTAAAAGAAAGATTACTATTTTGACCTTATATAGTTGGGTATTTTACCGAAAAATGCCACTGAATTGGCAAATTACTAAGCTACCCTTTGACAATTTGATTAATGACTAGAATGTCCCTGAATTCTGATTTTTGAACAAGCCTCAACAAAATTTCGTCAGGATTTTAAATATAGATTCAGATCTTTATTTTAAACAGTACTAACCATAAAAATAAGGGTTTTAACACTATAATTCACATTCAGAATAAATAAAAATTAAAACTTGAATTTTCTTCAGAATTTATAAATCATTAAAAATTTTGGGTATTACATTCTACTCCCCTAAAAGAAAAAATTTCGTCCTCGAAATTTATGTACAATTTAAACAAATAATTTTGGATACTTCTCTTTGATGCTGTTTTCAGGTTCCCAAGTACATTCTTCAATTCCGTGATGCTGCCATCTGACTTTAACCAGAGGAATAATCTTTGTTCTCAAAATTTGATCTCTTCTATCCATAATTTCTATAGGCTTTTCCTCAACAGTCATGTCTTCTCGAATTGCTATATCTTGATGCTGGATAATATGAGATGGATCATAAACATATTTTCGCAGCATTGAAACATGAAATACATTATGAATCTGTGCATACTGAGGAGGCAATTCGATTCTATAAGCAGTTACACCGATTCGTTCTAGAATCTTAAAAGGTCCTACAAATCTAGGACTTAACTTTCCCTTCTTTCCAAATCTGAACACACTTTTGGTTGGAGATACTTTGACGAAGACCATATCATCAACTTCAAAAGCGAGTTCTTTCCGTCTTTGATCAGCATATCCTTTTTGTCGGCTCTGGGCAGCGCGTAGTCTGTCTCGGATCAAATTTACTTGCTGAGTATAATGTTGTAGTATCATTGGTGACTCTAACTTTCGTTCACCAATTTCATTCCAATAGAGTGGCGATCGACAAGGTCTTCCATATAAAGCTTCGTATGGCGTCATTCCAATACTGGTATGATAACTATTATTATAAGCGAATTCAGCTAGCATAATATGAATATCCCAATCTCCTTTCCATTCTAGCATACAGGCGCGTAACATATCTTCCAGAGTTTGAATAGTACGCTCTGATTGTCCATCAGTTTGGGGATGAAATACAGAACTGAACTTTAATTTTGTTCCCAAAGCCTGCTGAAGTTGGTTCCAGAATCGAGAAGTAAACCTGGGATCACGATCAGAGATAATTGAAAATGGTATTCCATGTAATCTTATAATCTCTTGAATGTATAAATCTGCCAAACTTTCCAAAGATTGACTTATACGAATAGGTAGAAAGTGAGCTGATTTAGTTAATCGGTCAATAATAACCCAAATTGCATTGTGCTGTTTTCGAGTTTTTGGTAAACCCACTATGAAATCCATAGTAATTTCTTCCCATTTCCATTGTGGAATTTCAATTTGTTGCATCATTCCACCTGGCTTCTGATGTTCTGCCTTTACTTGTTGGCAAATCAAACACTTTGAAACATAATTTGCCACATCTCTCTTCATACCAGTCCACCAGTACTTTCTTTGCAAATCTTTGAACATCTTTGTACTTCCTGGGTGGATAGTATACTTGCTTTTATGGGCTTCTTCAAGGATTTCATTTCTCAATTCAGGGTTATTTGGTACCCATATTCGATCATTCATCAAAATACTCCCATCTTCTTTAAGTCGAAAAGAAACATCATCTTCCTGTTGGGCTCGAGCTAAAAATTCTTCATGTTGAGAATCCTTATTTTGTTCAGAAATAATTCGGATGAGGATTTCTGGTCGAACAATTAAGTTTGATAATAAAATCCTTCCTGTATCAGTTGCAAAGGGTTTCCAATTAATGAAATCTTCAATAAGTTTTCATTCTTTGTCTATGAGACTTGCCAAAGTGTCTCTAGTTTTGCGACTAAGAGCATCAGCTACAATATTCGCCTTTCCAGGATGATAAGAAAGTGTGAACTCATAGTCTTTAATAAATTCTAGCCAACGTCGCTGTCTCATATTCAATTCTTTCTGCGAGAACAAATATTTGAGGCTCTTGTGATCACTGAATACTTCAAATTGTTCTCCATATAAATAATGTCTCCAAATCTTTAGTGCAAAAACAACTGCCGCAAGTTCTAAGTCATGGGTTGGATAATTCTTCTCATGATTTTTCAACTGTCTTGATGCATAAGCAATAACTTTTCCGTGTTGCATCAATACACAACCTAGACCAGTACCTGAAGCATCTGCATATACCTCAAATCCACCATGTCTCGAGGGTAAAGTAAGCACTGAAGATGTAGTGAGCTTTTCTTTCAAAATTTGGAAACTTTCTTCACATTTAATGTCCCAATCAAATTTAACACCCTTCTTCAGAAGTCTAGTCATTGGTGATGCTATACGGGAAAAATCTTGAATGAATCTTCGGTAGTATCCAGCAAGTCCAAGAAAACTTCGAATATCTGTAATATTCTTAGGTTGTTTCCATTCTAATACTGCTTCCACTTTAGCAGGATCCACTGAGATTCCATTTTTCGAAATTACATGACCCAAAAACATAACTTTTTCCAGCCAAAATTCGCACTTAGAAAATTTGGCATATAACTGATTTTTCCTCAAAGTATCCAAAATAATCCTTAAATGTTCCTGGTGTTGTTCCTTATTTTCAGAATAAATTAAAATATCATCAATAAAAATAATCACAAATGTATCTACAAACGGTCTGAACACACGGTTTATAAGATCCATAAAGGCTGCTGGTGCATTTGTAAGTCCAAAAGGCATGACAGTGAATTCATAGTGTCCATACCTTGTCCGAAAGGCTGTCTTAGAAATGTCTTCTTCCTTGATTCTAAGTTGATGATATCCAGACCTAAGATCAATCTTTGAAAATACCTTAGCCTTCTGTAATTGATCAAATAAATCTTCAATTCGTGGCAACGGATATTTATTCTTTATGGTAACTTGATTAAGAAGTCTGTAATCTATACATAATCTTAATGACCCATCTTTCTTCTTTACAAATAATACTGGTGCACCCCAGGGAGACATACTTGGTCTAATAAATCCCAGCTCCATTAATTCCAATAATTGCTTTTTTAATTCTGTGAGTTCTGCTGGAGCCATCCTATAAGGAGCTTTAGAAATTGGTGCAGTTCCTGGCATTAACTCAATACCGAATTCTATCTCTCTATGTGGAGGAAGTCCTGGTAATTCATCAGGAAAAACATCTAAAAATTCATGAACAATATCCAGACTTTCAAGAGAAATTTCTGTTGGCCTGGCAAGAGTAATGCTGACTAGAAAGGCCGTACATCCATTCCTCAAATATTTCTGGGCCTTTAAAGAAGAAATAACTCGATTTTTAGGAGTAGAATTGGATAATCTAAATTCTACCTTAGGAATACCTGGTTGAGAAAAAGTAACTTTTCCTTCCTGACAAAATATTCTTGCATGATGTTGATGTAGCCAATCCATACCCAATATAATATCAAAATCTGACATGTCTAATAGAATTGGGTCAGCACGTAAATTCTGTCCTTCAATATATACTTCTAGATTCGGCAAGTATAACCAACAAAAAGATTTACATCCTACTGGGTTAACCACTTCCAGAGCACAGTTCAAAGACTTGATTGGCATATTAAGTAAAGTAGTAAACTTCTTGGAAATAAAAGAATGAGTTGAACCGCAATCAAATAGAGTAAAAGCAGCATGTCCAGCTATAGATAAAGTACCTTGAATCAGGTCACCCTTAGGTAGTTGATCAACATTGGCGGTATAAACGCGACCTGGTACTTTTTTATTCTGCGGTCGTTGTTGTTGTTGTTGTTGCTGCTGTTGTTGTTGTTGCTGGTACGGATACTGGGGTTGTTGCTGAGGGCGAGGTCTAATAAGGCCTCGAGCATGTTCATCCATTTCCTTTTTATAGCAGTCTTTAATAAAATGGCCTGACTTACCACAATATAAACAACCACCAGTTGTTCGGGGGCAGGGTTGTCCTGGATGGGATCGATAGCAATTCTGACACGATCTAGCTGGTAGTTGTGTAGCTGGTAGTTGTGGTTGATTGACTTGAAACTGCTGTCGTGGCCTCTTTGCTGGAGGGATGAACCTTCTTCCTTCAAAATTTCTTTTAGGCCAACTCTTTTGGCCTTTGAATTGAGAAACCGTTCTGCCAGATTGATTCTTCTGTATTTCTTCCCAATCTTCTTGTATCAATGTAGCTATTTCCACCGCCTTGTCTAAAGTTTCTGGCCTACTAGTGAGGACTTTGGTTCGTAGAACTGGTTTCAATCCTCTAGTAAATTTCATTGCCCTCTCGTCTTCCGTATTATAGACATTTGGGCAATACTTCTCTAAATTTCTGAATTTAGTAATGTATTCAGATAAAGAGAGTCCTCCTTGTAGTAATTCAAGGAATTCCTTCATCTTACGACTTCTTTCATGCTTGGGGAAATATGCAGCATAGAAAACTTCAACAAATTGCTCCCAAGTAACGGATCCATTGCTAAATTTAATTTCTAAGGTGGATGCCCACCACCTTTCTGCATCTCCCTTTAATCTGTATGCTGCATAGTTGACCTTACGATCTTCAGGAACGGTCAGAACACGAAAAATCTTTTCTATTTCTCAGATCCAAACCTCTGCAGCTTCTGGATCCATCTTTCCTGAAAATGTAGGTGGATCTAATTTGAGAAACTTCTCATAAGATACTTCATTATGGTTTTGATAGGATTTTGAAGATGTAGCTGAGTCTTGCCTATTCTGATTCTGATCTCTTATAACAGCTGCCAAATTATTTAATGTTTCCATAATGAATTCTTGTTGGCCATTATGCTCCTTGGATTGCTTCTTTGATGCTTGACGAGGCATCCTTGATAAATAATGATCAGACTTAGATTAAAGTAGAAAGAACATTTATTCATATGAACATATATATACATCAAAACCCATATTTACAAGAATTTACATATTTAACAAAAGTTAACAAAAGATATCCTATGGAAGCTTGAGGAATTTTCCCAAATAATTCCTCTTGTTTCTAATCCGCTCTGGTGGATGAGAAGGCCCTGCAACATTTGGATCTATATTATAAACTTGTTTATCTGGATTTCCTAAATATAAGCTAAGGTCATCCGTAGGTTCCCTTGGGGTATATATAGGATCAGGAGGTTGGACTGAAAATACAAAGTCCAAAGGAGTTAAAGTGGGTGCAGGAGCAGGTATTATGGGTGAGTCGGATGAAATGACAATAGGTTCCATTGGAGGAGGAGGAGCAAGAATAACCACACGAGATTGTTGATCTGGTAGGTTTTCAGCGGCTTGCTGTCTTTTAATGCAACCCGTCTTCACTTGGCATTCTTTTTCTATATGCCCAACTTCTCCACAAAATAAACATTCTTCCAATTCCAGTGGGCAAGGTTGTGATAAATGGGTCTGTAAACACCTATGACATTTTTCTAAGTTTTCTTTTTCTTTTGTGAGACTTAGAACTTGATTTTCTAAATTATCCACCACCCGTTTTTGTACTGTCTGTGATTCTTCTAGCTTTTGAACATCCTTGACAAGTTCTTTAATGATATTGACCAGATCTTGAGGAGTCATCTATAAGAAGAATAATGATTTAATAATAATAATAAAATAAAAATTTAAAGTACATACTTACAGTGTAATGTATGAACAAGGTGGATCTCGAACCAGATTTCCCAAAACTCTGCTCTGATACCAACTGTAACGCCCCGGGGTTTTAAAACCTTTAAAAATGCAGATTTTTTTTTTTTTTTTAAAACAGCGGAAATAATTTTTGATTTTCGGTTTCCTAAACCTCAGGCACGTCACATTCCAATTAACAACAAAAACAACAATAATTTATATCAACATTATATACATAGTCTTTTCACAAGGTTCAAAAATGAAAACATTTAGGATTAAATTTAAAATAAATCCTAAATTAATCTCAGGATCTTGGGAATCTGGATTCTTCGATGCCACACTTGTCCAACATCCATTGTAAGATTTCTTATTCCATATTTGAACCTGAAATCCCCATAAAACGGGGTTAGACTTATGATAGCCAAGTAAGTCATTAATCAAAACCATACAATTCAAATATTAAGCATGATTTCAATAATTTATAAATCAAAATGCATTTATTCAAGAACAATTATGCAAAATAAGGCAATTAAAAACAATTTAAAATAATGCATAATCTCAGATCAAATTCTGTGAAAGAAAGAGGTCATTGTTTCGATATTAACGCCCTCCTGGTACGGTGGAGAGTACTCCGATCTCAAACTAAGTATTCCGGGGGTATATTATTCTATTGTGGATTACCCGGATACCTGAGTGAAACGGGCTCCCATGCGAGCGGTCAACGACCGGGAAGATTCTCAGCAATGGCGAGCAAACAAGGAGAGTTGGATGCATCCACTGGCATGCGGCAGCCTTGAGACCCGTTGTCTCGACCTCCTCAACCCGAGTGACAGGAGGTCCAGGGAATCTATCGCTCCCAACAATTATCATCTTCACAATGTCACTCCTGGTTGTACCACTACCCCTTCCAGGGTAGGCTAAACCTAGATGGGCTTGAAGGATTCTTTTATAGGACTTTTCATCTTTTAAAAAACTAGGCTCAATAGCCAAATCATTCCTTTCAAATAAACACGGTTCATATGTATCCAGCCCATCCAGAATTTTGCTCTATCACAACGAGCATTCGCCTGTGAAGGCGAGAATTAAGTTTGTGTAGACATGACTCATGCAGCAATAAAATCTTTCAAAAATCAACATGCTATACAAAATTCTTCTATTTATCAATATCATCAATGTCTTAACCATAGTATTCGATTTAAAATCATAAGATTTGAAATTGAAATATGCAGATATTGAAATATGCATTTGATCATAAATCAAATTTAGATAATCATGCATGAATCAAAAACATGAATCAAAAGCATGTCTAATATAAAATTATAAGATTTTGATAGAATAACTTACTTGGATTTTGATAGAACTTAAGGAGAACAGGATAAAGCGCTCGTGCTTTGATTTAATCTGATAGAATTCATTATATTAGTTAATATGAGTAGTATTTGCCCTATATTTTAAAGAAGTAGCTTTTAAAGAAATTATTAAAAATCTAAAAATTTATTTGTAACTGACTTTAAAACTTTTATAAGAATTTTCACAGAGTTTCCTCTGTAATAACTCAAATGTTCGAAAAAGGGTTTGAACTTGAATTCGAGTTGTAAGAATTCGAACATGACTTTGCGTCACAAATATTTTTATAAAGGTTTTTCAAAAAAAATGATTTAAATATTTAAAAGGATTTTTGAAAATTTCAACAAAATTTCTTTTATAAAAATCAATTTTTTTTTCTGAAATAATTATAAAAATTTTGATATATCTTCTACTAAAAATTTCTAAACTATCTGAAAAGCTTTTGCCAAAATTCTGATTAAAATAATTAATCTTTAGAAATTATTTAAAAATTTGGTCAGAATTACTGCTATACTAATTCTACTTTTTTTCAAAAATCTTTAAATCATTTTGACAGAACTCCTGCTATTAAAAACTCAATTTTTTAAAAGTCTTTTATAAAATTTTTCCAGAACTACTGCTAAAGTAGTTTGGAATACTTAAAAATATTTAGAAAAATTTGAACAGAACTTCCCTTGCGTAGAGGCTGGGTTGGATTAAATTTTGACAAAATTGTCAAAATTTAAATCCACACAAAGTAGAATTGGGGTTTAGAAGGAGAATTTGAATTCAGAAGATGGTTCTTGAATACTAACCTTGTTTAGTTGATTTGAGCAGCGCTTCCGCTATCCAAATCTGACTTTTCTGCTAAGTTTAGCAGAACTCCTGCAGGTAGTACTTCCGAGGCTGTTTCTGATCTGACGGAGCTTCTTGCAGAAGAACGGACTTCGCTAAAAGAAAGAGGAAAAGGGCTAGAAGAGGTTTCTCAGAAAAAATCTGAGATTCTACAGAGGTTTTGGTTTAAAAGTTAGAGAGAGAAAATCATAGGTAGAGAGAAAGTAGGAGAGAGAGAGCTTAGAGAGAGAAGGGAGGGTTTTGAACTTGAGTAGAGAGAGAGGGGGTGAGGGTATTTATAGGAGAGAGAAGGGAGGTCGCCCCCCCCTTGTGGGGCCCACTTTGGTGACATTTGTCACCAAAGTAATTAAAAAATTAATTTTTTGAATGACACTTGTCATTCTTCTGACAAGTGTCAAAGAGAGAGAGAGGCTTAGTGTCACCTCCTCACTGAGGAGTGACACTTGTCCTCCCATGGTTTTGGAAAACCATGGCCTGTCCATGGTTTTGGGCCAGTGGTTTTTCTAAAACCATGGTCTGAGATTAAAATATTATAAATTAATATATTTTATTCAATTTGCTACTTTTTAATACCCAAGTTAACCTTGGCTCAATTCCATCTTTCAGAAATGCCATAGGAGATTTAGAATTACTTGAGTGTCCTTCTGTAGTTCAATAAATTACATAGCCTGCCATTGAAAATGGTAAATTACCATTTTCGTCCCTGACAATTTTATTAATTCTCTGAAAATATCCTAAAAGAAAGATTACTATTTTGACCTTATATAGTTGGGTATTTTACCGAAAAATGCCACTGAATTGGCAAATTACTAAGCTACCCTTTGACAATTTGATTAATGACTAGAATGTCCCTGAATTCTGATTTTTGAACAAGCCTCAACAAAATTTCGTCAGGATTTTAAATATAGATTCAGATCTTTATTTTAAACAGTACTAACCATAAAAATAAGGGTTTTAACACTATAATTCACATTCAGAATAAATAAAAATTAAAACTTGAATTTTCTTCAGAATTTATAAATCATTAAAAATTTTGGGTATTACATGCACCTTCCATTCATGCGCCAGCCGCATACTTGCAGTCTGTGGTCTCTCCTTGGCCCTTTTCGATGTGGGCCTTCGACGTGATCCCGATCACTCCTTCGGCTTCTAATGGCCACAGATACTTCCTCGCGGCTATAGAATACTTCACCAAATGGGTCGAAGTTGTAACCCTGCGAACAATAGAAGGTCGACATGTGGTTTCGTTTATTCATAAGAATCTTCTTTGTCGCTTTGGCGTCCCACATGATATTGTGTCAGACAATGGCAGCCACTTCAAGAATGAGAGGATGAAGACCTTCTGCTCGAAGTTCAGGATTCATCACCACTTCTCAGCCCATTACTATCCTCAAGAAAATGGCTCGACAGAGGCCACCAACAAGATTTTAATCTGCATTCTCGAAAGAACGGTGGAAACGGGCCGCGATTGGCACGAGAAGATGCATGATGCACTTTGGGCGTACCGAACCACCATTTGGACCCCAACCAATGCTACTCCTTCAGAGTTTGTCTACGAAACCGAGGTAGTATTACCTCTTCACGTTCAGAAGCCCGCTCTCAAGTTCGCATCGCTTATCGAACTTCTGCTTGATCAGTATTAGCAGCAGAGGTTGGTACAACTTGATCTGTTAGATGAGAAAAGACTCAAGGCAGCAAAGCACGCTCAAGCTTATCGGCAAAGAATAGCTAGGCACTACGTCAAATCAATTATTGAGAGAAGATTTCGAGTTAATGATCTTGTGCTCAGATTAACAGCTCATCTCAAGCATCGACCGAAGGGAAAGTGGTCACCCAATTTGGAAGGCCCTTATGTGGTTAAGGAAGCGTTGCCTCGCAATTCCTATCACCTGATCAACGCAGATGGAATAGAAATGCCAGATCCTATTAATGCTTTACATTTAAAGAGATTTTACACTTAAATTGTTCATCCTAGCCTTTTGTACTCTTCAAAAGTCTCTTTCAATAAAGCAATAATCTTCTATTGAATTCTCACATACTTCTCCATGATACTGGGGCATTTTATTTTGATCTATACTTGTCTTCCTTCATCATATGTAGGCAGGATCGGACGAATCTTTTTCTAAAAATCTTATCAACTTTTCTGTTAATCTTGTTATCTTTATTAAATTGTATTTGTTTCATTTTCCAATCTAATCAAATCTTTATCAATTTATTGTCAATCTTATCAATTTTTTTTCAAGATTTATCCATTTTATTAAATTTTGTTCCTTCATTTTTAACCCTTTCAGATTAAGAGATAAACATGATGCCTCGTTTCAATAAGGTATTCCCCTTTCAGGTTAAGGGATAAAACTTGAACCTCTTCCCGCGAGGCCCTTTTACTTTCTTTCAAGACAGGGGATAATCCTAAATCCTTCTATCATCAATTTCTCTCAAATTTCTGTCAATTTTTACTAAATCATTATTGTCAACTGCATTAATTTATTCCTTTTATCAACCCTTTTATCCTTTATCCATTTCTATCAATCTTGTTAGACTTTGTCAAATTCTCTTTAGGACCAGGGATAATCCTGAAAACCATTTTAAATAAAATTCAGGTCTTAGGCCATCTTGGGTCAAGGACCTTGAATAAGTTTCTCATCCTCATCATCGAAATCTATTTATGCTTTTTGTCAATCCTTCTAAAACCCGACTTTTGGGAAGGAGCTATTTTCCTCCCACCTGAGTTCCAACTCAGGCTTTGTTTTCATCTTATTTTATTTTTGGAAGATCCGAGCCCCCGACTCAGATTTTTTCCTTTTTATCTTTTAAAAACCGGGTTCCGACTTAGATTTTCCCTTTTCACATATTCTTACTTCTGAAGTTTCAAGTTCCAACTCGAACTTCCCTTTGGATCCGATGCTTATGTTGGAACCAATTGCTACGTCGAGAATTCGAGTTCTTAAACTCAATTCTCATTCTTCTATTTTTGAAAGACCGGGTTCTAACTCGGATTTTTCTCTTTTTGTTTATTCTTATTTCTGAAGCTTCGAGTTTCGACTCGAAATTCCCTTTGGATCCGATGCTTATGTTGGAACCAATTGCTATGTCGAGAATTCGAGTTCTCAAACTCGATTCTCATTCTTTCATTCTTCTATTTTTGAAAGACCGGGTTCCGACTCGGATTTTTCCCTTTTTGTATATTCTTATTTCTGAAGCTTCGAGTTCCGACTCGAACTTCCCTTTGGATCCGATGCTTATGTTGGAACCAATTGCTATGTCGAGAATTCGAGTTCTCAAACTCAATTCTCATTCTTTCATTCTTCTATTTTTGAAAGACCGGGTTCCGACTCGGATTTTTCCCTCTTGTATATTCTTAGTTCTGAAGCTTCGAGTTCCGACTCGAACTTCCTTTTGATCTAATGCATATATTGGAACCAATTGTTGAGTCAAGAATGCGAGTTCTCAAACTCAATTCTCATTCATTCTTTTATTTTGAAAAACCGGGTTCCGACTCGGATTTTCGCTTCTTGTATATTCATATTTTCTCAGGTTCCGACTCGAATTTCCCCTATTCATCCAATGCTCGTATTGGACTAGAAATTCTCTTTGCTTTCCCTTTCAGGTTAAGGGACAAAAACCTGAACTTCCCCTTCAGGATAAGGGATAATCCTGAAACACTAACAATCATTCTTGCTTAAATTCTCAAATATCTTCGAATGTCGGTATCTTTCTCAACTCTCCGTGGGAAAGCCCAGTTCTCGTACTGGTGCAACTTCGAAGACTTAATGCTCGTGCTGATGTGCCTCTTCGAAAAACCAGTACTCGTATTGGTATGCGCTTTCGAAAACCCAATGATCGTACTGGTGTGCATTTAAAAAACCCAGTGCCCGTACTGGTGTGCATTTTAAAACCCAGCGCTCGTACTGGGGCATTTTTTTGAAATCCAGTACTCGTGCTAGTATGTTTTTCAAAACACAGTGCTCGTGCTGGTACATTTCCAAATCCAGTGCTCGTGTTGGTACACCTAGTGCTCGTGCTAGTGTTTGGCTGACTGATCAGTTAGCCCTCCAGGTTCAGTCTTCGTACTAACCAATCATCAACAATTCAAGCTCTAAATTCTCAAATTTCAACCTTCGGTTTATCATTTTATCAAAATCAATCTTTTTCTCTTGCGAAGGACCCTCTTCAGGGAGAAGTTCGAGGGAGCTCGTTCCTTTCGCATGCAACCATCTTTCGTTCGCAAGAACCCTTTTCTAGGGAGAGTTTGAAGGGACTCGTTTTCTTCGCGAACAGTTTGCAAAACAACAACCAACTTTACACAAAAGAACCCTTTTTTCCAAGGAGAGCTTCGACGGAAGCTCTTTTCTTTTTTTGGACACTGTTTTTCTCATCTTTGGCCAACCCCTTCACAGAGGATCCTCTTCTAGGGAGAGTGTGATAGACTCGTTCCTCTGTGATATTTTCTCAACTTTGTTTTTTCGGCCGCCTTTTCATAAGAGAAGCCTAGAGATAGGGAGTTTTGACGAAAACTTAAAGTCTCTTCGAAAGTTCTGTTTTGCAAAACACCTCCTCTTTGGGGAAGAGAGGAGTATTTCCAACTTCCCATTCAGGTAAGGGCTAAGCCTGAGTCTCTCTTTTTGGGAAAAAAAAGAGAGGAGAATTTTGTCACGGACGTGTCAACTCAACATCAAGCAATTACATTCATCAAGGATTTCAAAAATATTTTGCCAATTTGCTATCAAAAGTCATTTGTTGATTTCAAAGCTTTCATCGCATGAAGAATTACCTCAAGCTACTATTAGTATTATTTCCAAAAGAGCAAGACTTTTTGGGAAATAAGAACTGAATTCAAGCTTTTTCTGTTGGTCAACCAAGAGGATGAAGAAAAATCTTCGATATGGCCAGCGAAGAAAAAATTCAATGATGTTGAAAAGCCATAAGTGAATTGATATTGATCATAGCTATGGCACATTCTTAAAGATCGTTCTTTTGACAGTAAGACAATGGAAATATCCTGGGCAGTAAAAAAGAACCTCCCCAATCCATATCTCCTCAGTCATTTGAGCTGTAATCAAATATCCGCAAAAGGGATCTCTCAATTATCGTCAAGATGAAGACGAATCATGCGAGCTAGACCCCCGGGGTCAAAGAAGATTTGGATCATCTCCGAGATGAAGGAGTTTGTGAAGGATCCTTCCAGGGTACGTTTTGAGCACCGTCAAGATGAAGGCGACTGCGATGAACCTCCCAACAAACCCTAAAAGATATTTGATTTCTGCTATCATCTAGAAAATTTTGACCAATAAACCTATATCATCAACCTAATTCCTGAGAAGGAAAAAGAAGGATCGAAACATCTCCAAGATGAAGGAGTTTGTGACGTACTCTTCCCCGAAAAAGAGAGAAAAGTTAGGACATCTCCAAAATGAAGGATGATGTAAAAAGCCCAAGAAAGCTCCATGACTCAAAAGAGTGCAAAAAGATCATCATGGGAAATGCCCAGGATATCAAACTGCCAGGAATCGTCTTCATCTATGTGAAATTTTTTTATCAATATCTTTTCACCCAATTGCTTTTATGAAGCTAAGAATATTTTCTCTCTTGTCATGTCAAGGAAATTGATATCTTCCTTAAAGAAGCTCAACAGTAACAAAATTAAGTTTGATTCTTGATTCTACAGAGTTAGCCCCATTGGAGTTAATACTCTATGTAGAAAGAGGTGATATTTTCATGCACAATTCAATCATTTTTTTTTTTATTCAAATACAATTTTTGACATCCTATTGGCAATATTTTCTCATTATCCCAACATGAAGCAAGGACTTGATGTTCGTTTTGACGTATCCTGACGTCATCCCTCCTTAGGAATGAAAAGTCCTTTCCTTCCATCTGATCTGAGCGCTCTCAGATTTGCACACTTCCCTGTGTTCCCCACTGTCCCGCCATAGACAGTTCCCGCTCAGGATAAGGGTTAAACCTGAACTTTTTGCAAAAGGTCTGTTATTGATAAAAGCTATTTCCAGTCTCAGCAATGAGGCGCCCAAGAACAACCCCTTTTCAAGCTTTAGGGACCCCCATTTTTATCCTTTTTGCAAACCCCTTGGACTTATTGTGCAAAGTCTAGAGGTCCCATCATAGTTTTCCCCGCCCTTCGAGAATTCTGTATCCATTCAGGCTAAGGATTAAACCTGTTACCTTGCTTCTTGAGGTACCACCCAAACCTTCTGTGAGAGGTCGTCTGTTTTTAAAAAGCTGATTTAGTCTCAGCAATGAGACGCCCCACATCATCCCCTTTCCAAGCTTTAGGGAATCCTTTGTTTTTCTCTTCTCGCAAATCCCTTTCGGATTTGTTCGTCCAAATCCTGAAGGTCCCATCATGGATTCTTCATCCGAGGATTCCATATGGTCGCCCCTTTTAGGTTAAGGGTTAAGCCTGAACCTCGCTATGCGAGGTATCCTTCCATTCAGGTTATGGTTAAACCTGAGTCTTGATTCAACTAAATATCCTTTCTAGTCCCACCACGGTTTCTTCATTTGAGGAATTCATGCGATTCCCCCACTCAGGTCAAGGGTTAAACCTAAAACTCGCTTTAGCGATACATTTCATTGTCCCATCACGGTTTCCTCATCCAAGGATTCTGTATGGTCATCCTCTTCAGGTTAAGGGTTAAGCCTGAACCTCGTTCTATGAGGTACCTTCCGTTCAGGTTTGGGTTAAACTTGAACCTCGTTTCGATGAGGTAATCCTTCCAGTCCCATCATAGTTTTCCCCACAAAGGAATCCATGCTCTGTACATCCATCCAGGAAAGGATCATGCTTGAAATTTCATCTCACGAGGCATTTCTCTCAAAATGTCCCATCGAGGTTCACTTATATTCCTTTTCTCATCCAAATTATCTTGATATATCTTCATCCCATCCAAGCTAAAGGGCTAAACCCGAGTCATTCCAAAGGCTGATCTCGTCTCACCCATGATACTTGATAAAAAATGCTTATCCTTTACCATTTTCGGGATCTTCGCCCAAAGTCCCATCACGATTTCCTCATTTCTATCATTCAGTCATATCATTGTCGAGGATTTCGTCCCCCCAGACCCATTCAGGATAAGGTTTTAAGCTTGAAAAGCCATGCTTTTAAAAATAAATCTTTCACACCCAATTCAAATTTGCTGACTAGGTCATTTTTCAAAATTTGGAGTGTTTCTTTGCCACTAAGCTCAACCGGCTTAGTAGCAAAGAGGGGCATCTATGAACACCCCAAATTTTTCAAAATGTTGTAAATATTCCCTTTTTGACTCTGACCCCATTTTCTGGGTAATTGAGTCACATTTAAAATCTAAATTCCATTTTATTTCTCAAGTTCTACTAAAATTAAATTCATTTTACATATTTGACTCAATTTCGGATTCAGATCCATATAAAAGATCCAAATTTGAGCTTCATTGTCCAATTTTTTAATCAAATTCTCAAAATTACCCAAATGACTTTTTGAAAAGCTCAGACAACTCATCCGGTATCCGTTTGGATCCATCATATTGTATTTCTCGATTCGAGTTTTAAAATTCGAACATTTTCTCAAAAACTTGGGTCCAAACCCATTTTCTGAAGAAATTCTCTCAAAATAGCCTTGAAAACCTTCTTTTGTAAATATTTTCCAAAAATACAAAAAAATTAGTTTTAATTCTTTGATTTTAGGGTCTTATTCTAAAAATGTCAAAAAAAATATATATATAGAAAATGTCAAGAGAAAAACAAAAAAAAATATAAAAACATAAAAATAGTTTTTTTTTTTTTAAACACTTTTTGAAAATCAAGTTTTAGCAAAGTTTGTTAAAAACCCCTCTTTGTAAAATTTTGAAAGTAAAGGGGGCACATCGCAAATCAGTTTTTAGGGTGTTCGTAAAAAGAGGACCGCGCTCTCTCTCCATTCTCTCCCTCTTTCTCTTTCGGACACTCTCGAACCTTCTCTCTGGCCTTCCACCCTCTCCCGCCCGAGCTCCCCAATCGCGCAACCATCAGCCCCTTCATGACCCTCCGATCATCCATGGCTTTCCCTAAGCCCCTCATCTTCAACGGCCCAACCTCGCCCGCTTCTCTCAAACATCCATCGCATCACCTCCCCCCATTGATTTCTAACAAACCCCTCCTTCTCGATGTTTCTTCCTTTATCTATAAAAGAAAGCAACGGAGAAGGGGGAGGGGATCCACTAAGCAGCCATTCGTATTGATCACCTTCATCCCTTTCTTCTCCCCTGGAGTCTTCGGCCTTCTCCCTCTGGACGCCCATTTCCTCCCCAGTTACCTTCATCTACAAGACTCTCTGCATCATCTTCCATTTCCAGGCTCTCTGAGGTATCCACTGTAAGCGGTTGAAGATCGATCACTCCTTCAAACGATCTATTTCAAAAATCAAGCCTGCAGTAATACAAAAGGGACTCATCACCTCCTCCGGTTCCCGATTTCCCCTGTTAAGGCAAGTAAGAGTTCTATCCTACTTCTGTAGTTCTATTTTTTTCTTTTATTTATTTACTTATTCTCTCTGTTTTCAGCCCCATTAACGCATCACTGGTGGTTTTGAGTTGCTTACGGTAATCTCAACCCACATCATGCAACAGTAATTGGAATGTTTCTGTTCCAACATTGGGTTAATTTCCCTTTCATAAAATTTCTTTTACTTATGTTTGATGCTTGAATACTTGTTCGTTTGATATTCTGCCTGTTCTTGCACTTTCCCGATTGTTACCTTAGATCCGTGGCATTTACTGTTTTGTGCCCCTCCTCATTTATATTTATTCAATTTAATGCATCATGCATCTCCTTATTCATGTCGCAACCTGTGTTTCTCTTTTTTTTTTAGTCATCAATCCGAATTTGCATTTCTTTTTCTTTTATATGATTTATTTGCTTTGCAACATTGGGTTCTGCTGGAGCATAATATGCGATGTCGAGATGCTTATTGCAGCCTCGTTTCACATTCTGCAACAGAAGGATGGTCTTACCTCGGCGTGCTTTGATGCTTGAGTTATAGGTTTTTCTGATGCCCTGTCTTACAAGGGGAGTATAACCCACTCCGATTTCACTATGAAATCCTGGGCTATGTTTGTTCGGGAGGTGTATTTCTCTTTCCTTTTCATCATCTAGCTCATGTTTTACAGTGTCTTATTCCTTCATTGTTAGGTTTGCCTCCAAGTATCCAGCATGGTAGCATTCACTTTTGACATTTCATATGTTCAGTCCTATCGATTCACCATAGCAGAGAGTTCATTATCATGTCGCCATTTTCTGGGTTCCTGTTCATAGCATGAGTACTTGATCCATTGGTACCTCATTTCGTTTTTTTTTTTCTCTCAGCTCATTTCATTCTGAATTTGTAAGACCCGCAATTTTTCAGTTCAACTCTGAATAAATTCTTGAGGCATTTTCCAGTGAAAAATAGTGTTTTTACCGTAAAGCGAATCGAAGCGATTCCTGCGATCCAAATATACTTAGGATATTCGTATCTTCACGAATATATGCTCAAACACTCTGGAGGTCATAACTTCCTACCTGATTGAAATCAAAAGATTTCCATGAGCCAACTTTCTTAGTTACATCAATACGAAGATAATGGCCTACTCAGAAATTTTCGGAAAAAAATGTCGAAAACTCAACTTTTTTGCGGGACCCGCGAAAATATTGGTGGGACCCACAGAAATATTCCTCAGAAAATATTCTAGAATATTCCAGAACCTTCCAAGGAATATTCCATGGAATATTCCTTCTGGATAAGATCAAACAGTCAGATGGATAAGATCAAGCTGGATTTCTGAAAAAGCCAAATGGCAAAAGGGTCAAATGGGTTGCTTAGCCCCTAAGCAACCTCCTCTATTAATAGAGGAGCCCCCCCTTTAGAAAAAATCGCCAACCCCCCCTTTGCCTTCTCTCTCTCCTCCTTTTTCCAAACCTCCCCTACCTAGCCCACTTGGTTTGAGCCTGCTTGACCTGGTTCTAACCCACCTGACCTAGGTCTGAACCTACCTGACCTAAGTCCAAACCCAGTTGACTTGAACCTGGTTTGGTTCAAAGTCAAAGTCCAAGTCCTTTTTCGTCCGAAGTTCAAAGTTGATCCTTTTCGAAGTCGAGCCTCGTTCGAAGCATCAAAGCGTTTCGGAGTCGTTTCTTCCACGAATTGAATTAAGTTCGCTTCATTGATCCATCTCTCTCAAGTATTTGATTGTTTGTATATAGCATATACTTTCTGAAGTAGTATCTTGCTTTAGTTCTTGATTGAGCCCTTTTTGGACACTTTGGTGTTCACCCGCTCGTCTCGTAACTATCGTCGGATATATATGTTCAAATACACAGTATATGCGTTCTTCAAAATGGTATCTCGCTTTAGTTCTTGGTTAAGCCTTTTAGAACACTTCGGTGTTCACCCGCTCGCCTCATAACTATCGTTAGATGGGGATCTAGGTGTATATCTGCTGATTCTGCCGACGCATCCTATATCGCACAGGCTATGTAATTTACCTTTGTCGTCGCGTCGTATGATGCCAAGGCTCCATGTTTTCTGCACTTTCGATTACTGCACTTCCGATTATGCATTTACTTACGCCGTCGTGTTGAATGACACCAAGGCTCCTGCTTTCTGCAAATATATATGTAGAATATTTCGTTCGGTTAAACACCCCGAACAATAGTATATGCATTCCTTTACGCCGCCGCTGTATAAAGCACATGCTTCTGCTTATACTACATATATGGCGCATAAATGAGCATTCAAATGGAGATCAAACTCCAAATCGCCAATGTGATTCCTTTACCGCTCCTTGTTCAAGATTCTGTTTGACGAATGAAGCCCCTATTGGAAAGGCTTCGGTTTTTGGCAAAATGCTTTTTACATAAAGACTAAGTCAATTACGTATAACCTGGCTATGGCCCAGGGTTCCTGCAACCTTGATGGATGCAAAGTACACACAACGGTGTACATCCATTTCCCGAGTTAAGCGTAGCGATTTCCCGCCAAAGAGGGGAGATGCCGCTGGAATGGATAAAAGAAACCCACGCTTTCTCCGTTAAAGAGAGAAAGTGCTGCTGAAATTTCTGAAAAAGCCAAAAATGGCTCAGAAAGAACATAGCAGGATACTCTGTCATACAGCAGAGTGCTACCCAGTTCATGGAATAACTTCTACAACGTAGAAGGGTTCGTCGCACCACTGCCGATAGAGCAGAAGAGGTGCTGACGGAATGGTTGACAGAAGAGCTGCCGGAACCAGTTGAACGACATAATGATGTCCGTTGATGGAACCATGCCAGAACGGCTCATATCCCTGTGCCTATGAGGGCACCTTGCTCATAAGGGCCGCTGAGCCAGAGTAGAGGTTGCGCCTTGGCTAGGTTTGGACTCGTTGCGTGAAAATACGCCGAGTAGCCGATCTATTTAGATCGAGTCATATGCATGCTCATTGAGAACGGTTACGCAACCAGACTCATAAGGGCCGAAGAGCCAGAGTGTGTTGTTTCCACCCAAAGAGGTGTGATGCTCGCGGTGGCCGCAGTGCCAAGAGCGGTGTTCTGCATGCATATGAATAAGACTTAAGGTCGCACTTACCCCGCGGTTGAAAATCGTGTTAGGGGTACCCCCTCAGTTAATGACTGAGTTGGGGCGGACTGAATGGGGTCGGGTACATACTCCCATAGTGCTGAAGCACGAGCTGCCTAAATGGCATGCTTATATCTGTCCAAGTAATTGTAAGACTGGCAGACCCCTTCAGGAATTATTCTCACTATGGAATGACAGTGATGGTACAGCCTTGAGTGACACGTATTTTACTTTGGACCTGATAGAGTCCACGATGGCCTCAGTCACTCATGGGTTTTTGGGTCGTGGTTATCCTTAAGATCTAAGGATTGAACCCAACTACACCAAGTAGAGGATGCATCCGAATATGGGCCTAGTAGGGTTCTCCCAGTTGAAACACATTGCCCTACTATGGATAGGGTCAACAGGCCTCTGGGGTATCTAAAATACATAGAATAATCAACCCCCAGAACGTCGAGTTGATGTCCGGACAATTGCTTCGCCCGCATACCAAGGGTGAAGAGGTTAATTATCGAAACAATGCATTAGCTTAGGTTCAGCGATGCTTGAATGTATGAGTGGATGACGTTGTTGAGTCAGTCCTGCATAACCTTTGTGAAGGTATCATGTTCGGTATACGACTGGACCGATTGGGCAAAGACCCGTGTTGTATCCGCACGAATAAGCGAAGCTCGAGGAGCTGTCCTTAGATGCATGGGATACGAATGTGCCAAGTATGAAGACTTGAGCTAGACATCCCTTTGAGACCCGGAAGAGGTCAAGGCTAAGTCGTGGATACTTGAGCAGATGTTCAACTCATAGCCCTGAGGAGGCTCTTGCGATATACGCTAAGTTTTGGAGGCTTGAGCGTCGCTATTACGAACTGCGACCCTGAGTGGTCAAATGCATTGCTTGAGTTGAATGGTTATATGATTGCATGCTTACCAGACCATCAGTGGTTCTGACCCCATTTAATGGGGATTTCAGGTGTTGTACCTGCGTGGCGATATGCGGAGCAAGGCGGCATCAAGTTCCAGGGTTTCTCTAGACAGAGTTGTACTACTTCTTTTTATTGAACCTATACTGCTTTTCCAAGCAGCGATGTTGTAATAAACATGTGGTTTTCGATAAAATGGAACACTTTGGTGGTCAATGAGTTGCTTGGCCACATACCTGCAACGTGCTCGGAGTTTTCTAAACTGACAACTCATTATCGTCTGATTCCGCTGCTAAAAGCTTTTGTAAGTTCCGCTGCAAAGAAAAAAAAAAGAAATTCATAAAAATTTTAACTTAGCTTTGTTTTGGAAATCCGGGGCGTTACAGAATTGCTATTTATGTGGTTTCTGTACCCTTGTTTATAGGTCACCCCGGTCTCTTCACATACTTCTCATATGTTGTGTCACCACGCCTATATTCTTAGCCTTGGGCATTTCGGAAATTACAAAAAAAAAAATAGTACGGTTTTACTGTTATGATTTGGGTTATGGGTGGCGCAAAATCTGCTTCCAGAACTTTCGAGTCATGCCATTTACTATCCTGCGCTACGGCTTGCCTTGCCGAAATCTTTTGGCCTTAAGTTTTCTTTTTCTTTTATATATGTATACATATATATGCATAGAATGGTATTGAGATTGTAGATAGAAAAATGGTTGAATGTTGTGGTCTTCCATATGACGAGAAGGTCTTGCTTCACGATCTAAAGCTTAATACATGCCTTCTATAAGGCCAACACTTATCTATAGGGAATTCTGACCATATCGCCATAAATGTTTCACCAAAGGCTTGGTCGTTGATCTGTCGAATGACAGTGAGAATATGAAGACGTCGTTCAGTTCCTGTAATAAAAACTAGACTAGTCAAGGTTCAAGTGCTATGGCCACGGCCCAACCAGTTCCTTTTGGTCATCTTCTGGATTGTCTCGTACTCATATTTCTGGTTCAATACAGTTTGCTCTACCCCATTTCTGCTAACAGGATGTGCCACTGAAGATACTATGGGCTAATGTTTTGTAGAATAGCCTTGATGAGGACAACACGAAAGGCATGAAATATGAAGGAATTGAAGCATCACCATCCTGAACAAAGTTGTCTGGAGTTATCCTCGTCCATCCATGCCCGTTTCACCTCATTTACATTGTGATCACATTATTTCTTTTCTCTACACATAACATAATCACTGTTGCATATTTTCGTTTTCATTTTTTTTCTTTTCTGTTATCACCACATTTCTGGTTATTATGGACTGGCGGACCTCCACTATAACATATCACTTATTTCACTTTCATTTAAATACCACTGAAGTTTTGTAGCTAACATATTTATTTTATAGTTTAAAACTGCCTCTTCATACTCTGACCTGATCAATCTACAGGTACAGTCCTATGACCTTCTTCTGATGTTTATGTCCCATATCAAATTGAATGATCATATTTCAGTAGCATCAGCCTATCGCATATAGGAATAGTCTGTCCAATTTAATATACGTGGGTCTTATTTCATGTTATTGTTTGTGCTTACCTGGAAGTTGTCACTATTTAAATTTCTGTTGCCAAGAGAACTTCGTATGCTGTGTACATTCGAGGAAATACGTGTATCTAATATATTCAAATCTTCATTCTGGTCGATCAAATCCATTGGAAAAAGTGATAGATGAATCTGAATCATATTTGAACCTGTATAGCAAAAACCTATGATATGCATTATAATCAGATTTTGAATTTTCCCTCTTTACTGAGTTTTGCCACATTACTTCTGAATTTAGAGCTAATATGCCAAGTAACTTAGGTACATTCCAAGTACTGGAGGGTGAGGCGAGGTGTGTTAAATAAACAGCTAATGTGGGTCAGCATGACGAATTAGTTATAGTAGGATGGGTAAAATAAATTAAATCTATGCAGGGTATGATAACAAGCAGTGGTAATTTGATCTTTATGGGCTAAAATTAGTGGCAAGCCGACGAATCTGCGCAAACCTCCTAATTAGTTTCAGCATATTGTCCCAAGTTAGATACTAAGATGTCGGCACAATAAAATGTAAATAGCCATGAGAGTCTGTTGGTCATTCTGTACTAACAAGACATCAGCCTCCAGAAAGTTGGCATCCATTGGAGTACCAACTCCTGTACACTGATTACAGTGTCTATGATCGGATATTAATTAATTAGTTGGTTGTTTTATCTAATGCTGTGTAGCATTAGGTATTGACACGAATGGTACCACCAATGGATCCATTATATGATGTCACCTGCTGTTACCTGATTCCCATACGATCGACCATCGTCTATTGCTGAATCATTACAGTATCATTCACCACACCACCAATGGTGTATCCCACTGTGTCCTTCGATGATGCAGTCACTCATTACTATATATACCAAATGCATTGTTTTATATCTCCACTCCAATCATCGTCTCCATCATTTATCATGCATACATATAGGTATGAGAAATCCCATATTACCTATCACGCATATCTACGGTTTGTGGATACATATGGGGTTGGCGTTTTATGTGTTTAGACTCATATCTAGGTGACTGTATCCTTATAGTCATTCAGATAAAGACATTTTTATATGCCCTTCCCTTGGAATTTGGGTATAATCATGTTCATTCCCTTCATTTAGGTATTTGCATCCTTCACCAATATAGACAATCACTCTTGATTATATGTATATAGGTGTTGATAGCTAATTCAAGATTTTGCAAAAAATATGTGGGAAATGTCATCACTTGGAGGCTTGTATATTCAATTTTATGTAATTGTAATAATTAGATCTCAATGAGAATTTAAATTTCCAGCTTTTAGATAGAATGAATGAGCATTATAAATATCATGAATCACTTGTTCTCATATTTTCTCCTTTATTTTCAAAAATTTCACGAATGGGAACACGAATGGCACGTGCACCATTTTGTAAGAGGTAATTAATCCTAAGTTGATGATTTACATCAATGGCCATAGTCAGGATGTAAACAAAACTTAGGATTTTTATCTTTTATAAAATAACACTGGATCCACATTGGATCCTTTTTACAATTCATCATATTTTCTTTAAATATTTTCTCTCTTTTATCAGAGTTTTATCTAGAATTAATTCAATATATATACCAATGGCCATAGTCAGGGTATATTGAGAGTTAATCTTATTTTAAACTCTATAAAAGCACCAAAATGTATTGTATTCTTCATTTGAATTTAGACATGATTATTATATAATACATTCAATGACCATAGTCAAGGATGTATTATATCTTCAATCTTATTTACATTCATTTAAGAGAATGAAATACGATTTTCAAATCCAATTTCAAAATTCTTTAAATTCATTTGTCATTTAGGATAGAGTTGCATCATATTTTCAAAATTCCCTTTTCAAAGACCCAAGTGATGTTAATATCTTCTTCAATCAATCTTCAATTCTTGTAAAATCCTTTTCATCTTTTCATTTTCAATCTCAAAGTCCAATTTAACTTTGAGATTTCAAATTCATTTTATATTCAAAAAATTTCAATTCAAATCAGATTTCAAAGTTCAATTTGACTTTGAAATTCCAAAACCATCTTATATTCAAAACTCCAATCAAATTCAAAGTTCAATTTAACTTTAAAGTTTCTGATTCATCCTAAAAAACAAAACTAAGTTTATCCTCCTATCTTCAAATTCAAAAGTCAAAGTTTGAAATTAACCCTGAGCTTGACCTTTTCTAAATTTTAAATTCAATCTGGGTTTCTAAAACCCGGATCCATATTCAAAAGTCCCATTTGGACTTTCAAAACCCAAATCCAAAATTTGATCAACTTGGATCCAGTTTTCTAAATACAATTTCTACTTTTGGATCTTAGAGTCCAGATCCAAATTATATCTTGGATTCCAGACCTTCATATCCAATTCCATTTTAGGATCCAGAATCCAATTCCACTTTGGATCTCAGACTTCAGATCCAATTCCATTTTAGGATCCAGAATCCAATTCTACTTTGGATCTCAGATTTCATATCCAAATCCATCTTAAGATTCAGACTTCGGATTTGAATTCAAGATTTTAAATAAAATTCTATTTTTCAATTCCAAGTTTTAAATCCAATTCCATTTTATTTCTAGATTTCAAAATCCAATTCCATTTTTCAGATCTCATCTGAACTTCCTAAATCCATTTCAATTTTTAAATACCATTTGGATTTCTCAAATCCATCCTGATTTCAAACTTTAAATCTAGAATTCAATATCATTTCAAATTTCATCTCCTTCTTATAAAACCAAGTTCAAAATGCAAATTCAAAGTCAATTTCTGACTTTGAAAATTCATTCCTTTTCCTTTTACCTCAGCTTTAAATCATTCTTTCTCAAAATCAAGATTTATTCTTCCAACTCTCATTATTTCAAAGACTTAGAACTTCATATATCTTTTCTGATCTATCTCAAGTTCTAAGTTAGATTCAATCATTCAGAAATCATTTCTTTATTCTATTATCAAGTTTATCTCTGAAAAAACTTGGAGATTTTCAAAACATTTTCCCAAAAGAGCATACATCTTTTGCATTGCACAAGCATGATTCTTTGTGCATTTTAGACTTAGGATAAATTCTTAAATAATATTTAGGCAAAGTAAAAGACATAAATTTGATCCTTGGTTCGATTACCCCTGGTAAAGGCGTCAGGAACGGTCGAACCTCGTACCGACGAGCGAATCTCGTCTCTCCATTTTCCCGCAATATATTTCAAAAACGGAGGTGAGTAATTTTCTAAATATTTTCAAATCCAGGTCAAGTGAGACCCCGCAAAAGAGTTCCTCTTCCCTCTTCTTTTCTTTTTTCTTCTCTCTTCTTTTCTGTCTTTTAATTTCTCTCCTCAAAAAGGAGAAATGGAGGTCAGAAAGGAAAAAGAGAAGGAAGAGAGAGAAACCACAAGAGAGGAAAATTTTTGCGATGATCACACCTTGGAATAGCCAATGTTATTCCCATTAGAGGAGATGTTGGTTAAGTTCATTTTCGAACCCTTGACAATGTGAATGTAATTTCCATACACATGGAGATGTTGTTAAATGCAAATCTTAATACTAAAGAATGCAAAGTAACACTTTTTGACTGCGAGAACTATCGTAATTGCCTCTAATGTTTATATTTGTGCAAATTAGAAACATGTAATACTCTTACACTTTGCACTTGGCACATCCTGACACTATTACTGAGTAGTGTGTACCCTGAGGAGGTATATCGCTTGAGGCATTGGTAAGCGCACCACATGCACTTACTTCAATAAAATGAAAAGATAGAAGATTGAACACCATAGGGTATGAATACTGAAATGACTTGTTGTGGGCTCAGTTGGAGTCCTCGGGCAGTGACCCTTGTGCGGTGTAAGGACTCTTGTGTTATACACTCTAAACAGAATTAAATAATATGGTGTTTTGACTGCTTTCACGAGCAGTGTGCTCCGTTGGCCGTGTGAGGCTGAGCACGTGGATGGGCAGGCCAAGTTCTCGTTTTGCGTACCCTGCGGGGACCACAAGGCAGATTCTTCGTTGTGAGGTATGATTGAACATGAGCCTTAAGAAATATAAACCTGCTTCGCCCCATTCACAAAATGGTTCACCTTGGGAGAGGGTGGATGGTACAACCCTGAGTGACTTGTCGTTACTACGACACGTGTTTGACAGGAGCTGTAGCGCCCTTTGGCCTCCAGTCACTTAGAGTCAGGGAGGTCGAGGTTGCCTTCTTAGGACCTCACTACTGCAGTAGTATGGATTGCAATCCTTGCCTATGCGAGTGTTTTCTCCTAGCTGTGTGCTGCTCGCATGTGGTTGACTCGGTCTGTAGCTTCCCCGGTTACCACACTAGACTTGTAATAACAGACGTCGGGTGCATGTCTCACAGAATGCGAGGTTTCCTTCGCGTACCCGAAGGAGTAATCAGAAGAACTTAAAGACTAACCAGTCAGCTAACTTACAATAGTTGTTACTTTACTTGTTTTGTGGACTTTACTTCAGTTACCTTACTTACTTCAGTTGTTACTTGGTTACTTTGTCGTTCAGTACTTGTTACATTTGTTACTGCTTGAGTACTTACTCTACTGCTACTTCAGCTTGTACTTTCTAGTTGACTAGTACTTGTCATGTTTGCACCTTCCTGACATGGCACTTACAATTGTTAGTCTTGTTACTGCTTTCCTTTTTATATGATATATGTTTATGCCTGTGGTTGCGTCTTCACCACCTCGCAAGAGGCCTGACCCCGTTTTATGGGGATGTAGGTGACGAACAGGTCTAGTGCGGATGTGATGATACGCGATGGTGGCTCGGAGGACCCACACTTACTTTGTAGATTCTGTGTCCTAGTGGTTTTGGGTGTTGTTGGGACGTATTCCCCATTTTGGACCTTTTGTACTTATATTTTGTAAAATCTTTAAACTGTTGGGGTGTTTCCCCTTTTTACTCCGTTGTGATCATCGCAAAAATTTTCCTCTCTGGTATCTTCCTTCTCTTTTCCTTTCTTGCCTCTATTTCTCCTTTTTGAAGGGAGAAATGAAAATACAAAAAAGAAGAGAGAAGAGAAAAGAAAAGAAGAGAGAAGAGGAACTCTTTTGCGGGTCTCACTTGACCTTAATTTGAAAATATTTAGAAAATAACTCGCCTCCGTTTTGAAATATTTGCGAGAAAATTGGAGAGATGAAATTCACTCGTCGGTACGAGGTTCGACCGTTCCTGACGCCTTTACCAGGGGTAATCAAACCAAGGATTGAATTTATGCCTTTTCGCTTTGCTTAAATATTATCTAAGAATTTATTCTAAGTCTAAATGCACAAAGAATCATGCTTGTGCAATGCAAAGATGTATGCTCTTTTGAAAAAAATGTTTTGAAAATTTCCAAGTTTTCTGAGATGAACTTGATGATGGAGTGAAGAAATGATTTCTGAATGATTGAATCTAACTTAGAACTTGAGATAGATTAGGAAAGATATTTTGAAGTTCTAAGTCTTTGAAATGATTAGAGTTGTGAAAATAAATCTTTGAATTTGAAAAGAATGATTGGAAGATGAGAGAAAAAGAAATGAAGCTTCGAAGTCAGAAATGGACTTTGAATTTGAATTTTAAACTTGGATTTAGGAGAGGAAATGAATATTTGAAGTGGAATTTTGAATTCTAGATTTAAGGTTTGGAAATCAGGATGGAATTTGGACTTTGAGCAATCCAAATGGATTTTTTTTTTAAAAATAGAAATAGATTTAAGAAGTCCAGATGGGATTTGAAAGCGAAATTGGATTTGAAATACGGAAATCAGGATAGAATTTGAATCCACAGTCTGAATCCTAAAATGGAATTTGAATCTGAAATCTGAGACCCAAGATGGAATTGGATCTGAAATTTGGAATGGAATTTGGATCTGAAATCCAAGATGGAATTGAATTATGGATCCTAAATGGAATTTGGATCTGAAGTTTGAGATCTAAGATGGAATTGGATTCTGGATCCTAAAATGGGTTTTCGATCTGAAGTCTGAGATCCAAGGTGGAACTGGATTCTGGATCCTAAAATGGAATTGGATCTGAAGTCTGAGATCCAAAGTGGAATTGGGTTCTAGATCTAGAATTGGATTTTTGAAGTTTAAATTTAGAAGATGAATCAAGAATTTCAAAGTTTAAATTGAGCTTTGAAATTTGGGATGTTAATTTGAATTCAAATTTGAATCCTGAAAATGAATTAAGAATTCCAAAGTTGAATTAAACTTGGAAATTTGATTTGAAATTTAGAAATTGAATCTTGAATATACAAATGAATTTCAAAGTCAAATTGAACTTTGAATTTGAAGTTTGAATTTGGAATCAGAAGATGAATCAGAGATCTCAAAGTTAAATTGAACTTTGAAATCAAATTTGGAAATGGAATTTTGAATATAAAATTGAATTTGAAATTTAAAAGTCAAAATTGGACTTTGAAATCGAAATTTAAATTTTTGAAATAAGATTGAAGTATGAATTGAAATAGAGATTGAAGAAGGATATTCAAGATCACTTGGATTTTGAAAAAAAGAATTTTGAAAATATGTTGCAATTCTATCCTAAATGATGAATGAATTTAAAGAATTTGGAAATTGGATTTGAAAGTCATATTTCATTCTTTAAATGAATGCAAATAGGATTGAAGATGTGATATATCCCTGACTATGGTCATTGAATATATCATATAATAATCATATTTGAATTCAGGTGAAGAATAAGATACATTTTGGTGCTTTTACAGAGTTTAAAATGAAACTAACTCTCAATATATCCTGACTATGGCCATTGATATATATTGAGTTAATTTTAAGTAAAACTCTGATAAAAAAATAAAATATTTAAAAATATGATGATTTTTAGAAAGAGATCCAGTGTGGATCCAATGTTATTCCATAAAAGATGAAGATTCTAAGTCTTGTTCACATCTTGACTATGGCCATTGGTGCAAATCATCAACTTAGAATTTAATCACCTCTTATTAGAATGGTGCACGTGTCATTCGTGCTTCCATTTGTGAATTTTCAGAAACAAAGGAAAATAATGAAACAAATGTTATTCATATGCTCATCCATTCTAATCTAGGGTTGGAAATTTAACATTTAGCTACCACAACTTTGAACTTGAAATAGAATTTACAAAAGTCCTTAAGTTAGGAAGAAAAGCAACATTTTCCATATGATTCCTGCAAAATTCATGTTAGCACAAGATATATATAGGAAGCCATTTACAGGATATTATTTTGAACCTAGGATATACTTGATGGAATATTCACTCGTACATCTTATTAAAACAAGTATGCTACCTGATAAAAGGAAAGAGGATAGGATGACATAGAAATGCAATGAGATATGACAAATGGAATGCACTGCATGCTTATGGAGCTGCAACCACTTATTACTTATGCTGAAAAGTGTTTTTATGAAACTATGGCACAATAATGGAGGTAGATGCTTGGGGATTGGGTAATTGTGATCATCGCAAAATTTGTCCTCTTGTGGTCTTTCTCTCTCTTCCTTCTCTTTTCCTTTCCAATCTCTATTTCCTTCTTTTTGAAGGGAGAAAAATAAAAGACAGAAAAGAAGAGAGAAGAAAAAAGAAAAAGAGAGAGAGAAGAAGAACTCTTTTGCGGGGTCTCACTTGACCTTGATTTGAAAATATTTAAGAAAATTACTCGCCTCCGTTTTGAAATATATTGCGGGAAAAAATGGAGAGACGGGATTCGCTCGTCGGTACGAGGTTCGACCGTTCCTGGCGCATTTACCAGGGGTAATCGAACCAAGGATCGAATTTATGCCTTTTTGCTTTGCCTAAATATTATCTAAGAATTTATTCTAAGTCTAAATGCACAAAGAATCATGCTTGTGCAATGCAAGGATGTATGCACTTTTGAAGAATGTTTTGAAAATTTCCAAGTTTTCTGAAATGAAATGGAGTGAAGAAATGATTTCTGAATGGTTGAATCTAACTTAGAACTTGAGATAGATTAGGAAGGATATTCTGAAGTTCTATGTCTTTGAAATGATTAGAGTTGGGAAAATAAATCTTTAAATCTGAGAAAATTGATTTGAAGATTTAGAGAAAAGGAAATGAAGTTTCAAAGTTAGAAATGAACTTTGAATTTTGGATTTTGAACCTAAATTTAGAAGAGGAGATGAAATTTGGAGTGAAATTCCATATTTAGAATTTGAAATCAGGATCTAAATGGTATTAAAAAATAGAAATGGATTTAAGAAATCCAGATGGGATTTAAAAATGAAATTGGATTTGAAATCAAGATAGATTTGGATTTGAAATCTAGAATTGGGAATGGAATTGGATTTGAAATGGAATTTGAATCCAAAGTCTGGATTCTAAATAGAATTGAGGTCTAAGATGAAATTGAATTCTGGGTTTAGAATCCTAAATGGGAATTGGATCTGAAATTTGAGATCCAATGATGTAATCTGGATTTCAAGTCTGAGATCCAAGATGGAATTGGATCCGAAATTTGGAATGGAATTTGGATCTGAAGTCTGAGATCCAAGATGGAATTGAATTCTGGATCCTAAATGGAATTTGGACCTGAAGTCTGAGATCCAAGGTGGAACTGGATTCTGGATCCTAAAATGGAGTTGGATGTGAAGTCTGAGATCCAAGGTGGAATTGGATTCTGGATCCTAAAATAGATTTTGGAAAGCCCAAATGGGACTTTTTGTTGCGCCCCAAACCCCGACTTTGGAAAACTTGGAATTTCCAAGAATTTTTTTTTTTTTTGAAAGGGTTTAAGTGGAAAATTAGCGGAAAGCAGGTGTGGGAATAAAGACAACAAAGCCGCAAGTCTGGGCGACCACCACAGATAAGTGCAACAAGTGGAAACAGTGTAACAAACGGTGTGTACAAAAGTGTAACGGTGAAGTAAAAAGGGGAGACACCCCAACAGTTTAAAGAGTTTACAAAAGTAAGTACAAAAGGTACAAAACTGGGAATATATCCCAACAACAACCAAAACCCCAAAAACCACCAGGTACAGGATCTGCAGGTCAAGTGTGTGGGTCCTCCGAGCCTCCACCGTGTATCACCGCATCCGCACTACACATGTTCGTCACCTACATCCCCATAAAACGGGGTCAGTCCTCTTGCGAGGTGGTGAAGAAACAACCACAAGATGATATACATGTATCATGTACATATGAAAAGCAGGAAAGCTAACAAGTGTAAGTGCCTGTGTCTGGTAAGAGTAAGGTGACAAGTACTAGTCAACAAGCTATAGCAACAGAGAAAGCAAGTAGCTAAAGCAACTAAATGAGCAACAAGTAACTAAGGAAGCAACAATAATTGTAAATCAAGTGCTTAAGGTAGCAACAACTATAACAGGTACTGAGCAGCAAAGTAACCAAGTAACAACTGAAACAAGTAAAGCAACTGGAGTAGAGTCCACAATACAAGGGAAGTAGTAACTACAGTAAGTCAGCTGATTGGTTAGTCTTTAAGTTCTTCTGATTACTCCTTCGGGTACGCGAAGGAAACCTCGCATTCTGTGAGACAGCGTCTGTTATTACAAGTCTAGTGTGGTAACCGGGAAAACTACAGAATGAGTCAACCACATGCGAGCAGCACACAGCTAGGAGAAAACACTCGCATAGGCAAGGATTGCAATCCATACTACTGCAGTAGTGAGGTCCTAAGAAGGCAACCTCGACCTCCCTGACTCTGAGTGACTGGAGGCCAAAGGGCGCTACAGCTTCTGTCAAACACGTGTCGTAGTAACGACAAGTCACTCAGGGTTGTACCATCCACCCTCTACCAAGGTGAACCATTTTGTGAATGGGGCGAAGCAGGTTTATATTTCTTAAGGCTCATGTTCAATCATACCTCACAACGAAGAATCTGCCTCGTGGTCCCCGCAGGGTATGCAAAACGAGAACTTGGCCTGCACATCCACGTGCTCAGCCTCACACGACCAACGGAGCACACTGCTCGTGAAAGCAGTCAAAACACCATATTATTTATTTTCTGTTTAGGGTATATCACACAAGAGTCCACACAACACAAGGGCCACTGCCCGAAGACTCCAACTGAGCCCACGACAAATCATTTCAATATTCATACCCTATGGTGTTCAATTTTCTCTCTTTTCATTACATAAGGTAAGTACACCTAATGCGCTCACCAATGTCTCAGTGATGTACCTCCTCAGGGTACGTACTACTCACAAGTGTGTCAAGATGTGCCAAGTGCAAAGTGTAAGAGTATCACAATTTCTATCTTTTGCACAAGTATAACCACAGAGGCATTATATGATATTAAACTGCACTATATTACATACTTCAGTGTTATGATTGCATTTATCAACATTTTCATACTCAAGGGTTTGAAATTGAATTTAACCGATCATCCTGTCTAATGGGAATAACATTGGTTTCCCAAAGGTGGATCGTTGCTCTTGCAGGGAAGATGCAATTGCGACCCAAAAGACCATTACTCGTGGTTCAACACACTTAGGTGTTTGAAGCGAATCTTGGATATTCCGTCTTATGGGAATAACATTAGCTATTTCCAGGGTATGGGGTGTCGCGCCTGCGGACTCAAAGCAAGGATATTTCAACTATACTTGTAATTCAACGAAATTACCAAATATGTGGATTTGCAATAGTGTTCGTCGGGGTTCTTTAACTAGGCATTGTACGTAACTCAAGGCATAAGGATTTTCCTTACGCAACATGACACACTTACGTGTCAAAGGTGATATTGAAGTAACCCATCTAATGGGGATTACATTGGCATTGCCACGGTTCGGGGTGCCGCGCCCGCGGACCCGCAAAAAACCGTTTGCCAAAACGAACGCATGGCCACAATATGTAACTCCTACCTAGTTCAGAAAGTGAAAACAACTAAGGAAAACACGAGGATGGGACACCGGAGTGTCGCGTGTCCATACGGTCATATCAAGTAATTATTTGAGTATTTGACAAGTAGGTGTATACTTAGCTATACCTATATGTATGCGTATTTACATACGTGTTCCCATGTCATTGCACGCAATAACATATATATATACGTATATGTACATATACACATACTCATTCGCACCAAAACGCATGTCTATATATGTACACTGGCATATATATTTATAGATATATGTATATATATATACATATATATATACATATATATATCGAATTCTCTAAAACCCGAGGCATGAATACTTATGCCAAACCCTAATCAACTAACGAGAGGGTGCGGGATAATTCAAAGGTCAACCCGAACCCACCATGGTTCGGATCACGGCTGGTGCAAACTGGTTTGATAGTGTTAAGGGGTTATCTGCCGCAATTAATGGCGTAAGGGGCTGCGAGTGTGCCAAAACGAAGGTCCACACACACACTTGCTGCCAACAAGCTCTAGCTAAGGGTAGTCTGGTCCTACGGACCAGACGGCCGTGCCTACCACCCAAGTCTGGTCCAACTCACGGTTTGGACCCTACCTGCCAAGGTGTTCGGTTGGGGCTGGTCCCAGCCTCGACAAAGGCAACCGTGGCTAAGTCCGCGAGTTGAGACCAAGGAGTTGGACCCAAACATCCTGATCTAAAAGACCTGGCGGCGGTTAGCCAGCAATAGGTCTGAACTCCTTGGTTCAAACTCGGACCCGTAAGGGTCAGCTAGCATGGCCCAGGTGCCCAGCACCATTCGGCTGGCACCGGACCCGTCCTGAAACAAAACCATGTGCCAGCCTGGTTTCTAACACCTGCACAGGTCTGAACCATTTGGTTCGGACCTGCATGCAACCCACAATGGCTGAATGAAAAGGGCCTGGGTGCTTGGCACCACAAGGCTCCATCCGGCTCCCACGAAATGGTAGGTAGGGCTGGCACCTTGTGCCACGCCCAGGCGGTCAACACATCAGATCTAAACCTCGGTTCAGACCTAAACCGAAGGGTCTAGTTGAAAAACAGTCACAAAAAAAAAAAACAAGGCTAGGGCCAATCCCTATGGGCATGCATCGACTACCCGGGTGGCGCCAACTCCTTCTTGGAGCGAAAGGGGGTGGACAAAGGGGGGGTTGGGTCCACTGAACCAAGCCGAGCCACCCTTGCCCGCGTGAACCAGAGCCCCAGCTAGCCCCAGTCTGGGTTCTCAAAAGGGAAAACCGAAAACAAACAAAAAAAAAAACATCATAACTAAAAGAAACACCAGAGGTTAACACCTCAACCATCAACAGCCTGACATTCGCACGTCTTCAAGAAAGTGGTCACATAGTGACCCACGCCCAAGGCTAGGCTGCAACCCCAGTCCCATTGTGCTGGGACTGGGTTTAGCCGAAACCCAAAAGAAAGAATGCAAAAAAAAGAAGAAACGAGAAAAAGGAAATGCAAGGGGGGCTGTCGGGTTGGGTGTAAGCTGGACGGGCCCAGCTAGGTCCAGCACACACCTATGATGAGGATGCCATGAAATAAATCAGCAAACAAAGGAAAACAATGGCATAGTAGCATTATCATGGAAAATGAACAACTAATCATGTGTAGGAGAAGCAAATGAACAATACCAAAAACGTCAATGTAGGAATAAAAAAGGAAAATCTATTTCAAGAACATGCAATACAGAAACTTATGAAACAATGGAGATTCAATAATCAAAATTGCATTTTTTTTTCTAACTAATCCGCCACTTGGGCTTGCAAGCATCGATGCAAGGCGCCAATGGCTTCATGTAGATCCGTTAGTCGACAAAGAAGGTGAGTCTTCACCTTAGCTAGCTGGAGATGATTCACCTTAGCTAGCTGGAGATGAGGTAGGTGTTGCAGCTATACACACCAAGCTTGGAGCTCCCACCGATGGAGGATGAAGGCGAATGAGAGGCAAAGAGAGGGAGTTAGGGAGAGAGAGAGAATGAGAGAAAGTGAAGAAGAAGAATCGCCGAAAGCAAAAAGGGGGGACCCATTTTTTTTGTAAGGGTTTTATAGGTATTGGAAAAAGGTTGGACGACTGAGATTTGATCCCTTTAAGATGGAGGGTTGGGGAGCTCCACGCCCCCCAACAACCAATGCATGTTGGTCTTTCAAAAAAGATTTTGCAGAATTTCAAAAATGCCATATATTAAAAGCCTTAAAAGTTTGGGATTTTACAAGGGGGCGCCCTTGGCTGCCACCCAACGTGCCCAATGGGTTTTAAAGATTTGAAATCTTTTGAAAACATTATAATTTTGCCATGGGGCGCCATCCCCATAGCCCTCTTTTGGAAAAGACGCCCCTCATGATGGAGCCTAGGCTTCATCATGAGGGTTGGAATGATACGTGGCCAATGAAGGCCTAAGCTTAAAATCCATGCAAGATCTTTTCGAAATTGCCATCTAGCTGGTCAAGCATTGACCAGCTGGTCAACCATGGCCATTGTTATCATCGCAAAATTTTTACTTTTGCGAGTCAAACTGACCTTTGAAAAAGATTTTGAAAATAACTCGTCTCCGTTTTAAAATGCGGGATAATTCTGAAGAATAGGACTCGCCTGTCGGTACGAGGTTCAACCGTTCCTGGCACCTTTACCAGAGGTAATTGAACCAAGGATCAATTGTATGCTTAGCTTTGCTCAACTTGTCTAAATCATGTTCTATTTCCTAAATGCACAAAGAATCAGACATGTGCTATGAATTTTCTGAAAATGCATATTTGAAAACATGATGTTTGCTTCAAAGATTGGAAAATATTTGGAAAATGAACTCTTTGAAAATCGTGAATCATGATTGAGATACTGTATTTGAGAAAGTGAAAATCGATTTCTGAAGAATTTAGAGGTTTTGTGAAAATCGATTTTGAGATAGGTGAAATAACTTTGGAAAAATTTGATTTCTTTGAATTCAAACTTTGAAATTGAAAATATAACTTAGAAAAATCGAATTTGGAACTTGGGAAATACTTGAAATATCATTGGCAAATCCATATTTTGAGAAAATCGATTTTTGAATAAGACTTAGGAAAATTTGAGAAAACTGATTTTTCTGAATTGAAATTGGAATTTGTAAATGCATGAATTGAATGAATATGGATTTGAAATACTTGATTTTGAGGAATTGAGAAAATATTTTTGTATTTTTGAGAAATGCAGTGCATTTTGAAGTTAGCCTAATAGTGTAGGTTGAATGTGGCTAATACGAAGATTACAAATCTGGGTATCATTCGTATTCTGACTATGACCATAAATACAAATTCCACCAAGTTTGTCAACTCCATAAGAGCTAGTGCACGTGCCATTCGTGTAGACCATAGTGAATTTATGAAAATGTGCATGAATGATACATTCATTAGACATTTAATATTTGCAGAATTAAACTATATGCAATGTAATCCTAGTCTAAACTGAAATTTAAATTCTTATTCTAAATTTAATTTAATTTACATCACTATTGAATTTAAATACAAGAAATTAAAGGAAAGTAAAGTCTTCAATGTTCCTGCAAAACTAGAGAACTTTGTTAGTGATGATATGTTGGCTTTTCTAGGTTTATCCAGTAATATTTAGAAATTACTGGATTTTGCTAGATATAAGCCTTTTCCATGATTCCCTTAAATCAAAATGATAAAATATGAAATAAAATTGAGGAAATAATAAAGATGGAATTTAAGAATTCGAAATTGGGGTCAAAATGACCAAAATGCCCATAATAACAAGACTATGGCCTTGAAATTAGGGTTTTCAGAAAGATATTTGGTAAAATGCAAGTTTTAAAATTCAAATGAGAATAAATCAAACTAAATATGATGTGACATGATTAAACATATGAAAATTAGGGTTAGGGATTTCGAAATTGAGGTCAAATGACCAAATTTCCCCTGATAGCAAGACTATGGCCTTGAAATCAGGGTTTTTTTGAAATAGATTTTGGTAAAAATTTGAGATTTATCATTGAAATAAGTATAAAATCAAACATGAAACATCCTAATATGATTCTAAACATGAATAAACCCTAAAAACATGAACTTGTACACAAAAATCAAGAAATATCACAAATATCATGATTTTGGCAGTGTTTTTGGATCTTTCAGGGACCCTGTTTTGCAATTTGATCAATTCAGGCATCAAACGGATTTCAAAACTCATACAAATTGGTACTTGCACTTGTTATGACCCTAATGTCGGATGGGAATTATAAACATAATTTTTTTACATTAATTTAATCCGAAAATTGCATTAACAACCTAAAATAAGCTATTTTTAACCTAGGTCACAAACCAGTTTCAGAGTTAGACCCGAATCAGGAGTCAATCCTCTATGAAAACTCTTGAGTTTTTACAGAGATAAACTAGGAAAAAAAACAGAGATTTCCCAATTTATAGATTGGAAAAAGCATCTTTGGTTAGGGAGAAACCCTTCCGGCAATCTGAACTAAAATCTAACAAATTTAACAGGGGTTAAAACGGCTACTTTAGATTGAAAATACAGACATAAATAGCAAACTTAATCAAAAATTTCTGACATTTTATAAGTGAACATTAGACAGAAAAATAACAATACTCACTTTTTACAGATCATGAATCGGATCTGTGGTTTGGGATCTATGAACAACACAAGTCTGATTAGGGTTTTGGTAAACCCTAACGAGTTTTAAATTTAAAATCAGATTCTCTGACAGAGGAAAAATACTAAACAGATATCAAAAAATCTCAAAATTTCACAGTAGATAGATATAATCAATATGAATCCATGGCACTTTACAGATCGGATATAAGATGAGAAAAATATCATAACAGCAAGTTACCTTCTTGATTTTAACAACGATTTTAAAGTTTTAAAAACCCGATTTGATGTCTGATTTTTCTGACAGGGTTACCGAATCTCAAAAACTCTATTTTTTTTTACAGTAGTTCAATTACATATGCATGTATCACATATAAACAAATCAGGAATTAACATTAAATATTTCAATCCGAAACAGCATACTCTTTTCTGTTCTAAACTAAAAACACACAAAAATTTGATAAAACCCAATAAAGCATGCATTAATCAATGAAAACAATAAAGAAAATACCAAAACAGTAAAATAAAATTGATTTCTATGCTGGAGAACGTGTAATAAACATGAATAAGCAAAGAAATAAATAAAATACAGGGAATCCATGGCTGGAATTTGCTTTCACCTTTGAAATTATGGATTTAACCCATTTAACGGGTAAATCTCACGTTTCGTCGGTTAAGAACATGAAAAACGTACCTCTCATCGATTCTAATGGATTAGAATCCTTGAAATCACCCTCAAACTGAGTTAGATCATCTTCTTGGGTCGATTTTGGGGTTCTTGGATGAAATCCATGGTTAAATCCATGAACACAAGAGTTTCCATGGTGAAATCTATTGAAAGATCATAAAAAAACTAATAAAATAATATTAAATAAACTCACCTTGGGGCTGCAGCTGCAATGGAGGAAGGTGGAGGTGCTGGAGAGGAGAGAGAAGCCACGAAAATTTGAGAGAAAAAGAGTTCTCTTTGACCCCCTTCAGGTCCCCTATTTATAGATTTTTTTTTTGATTTGTTTAGGAAGAGTTTTGATTTTTTTAGACTATTTTTAATTGTTTTTGATAAACCACATGGGGAGGACGATTTTTTTGAAGAATTCTAACCTAAATTGACTCTAATTAATCCCTAATTAACACCTAATTAAACCCTAGAAAGTCCAAATGTGGCACCACCTAGTATGGACCCACATTTGGTTTTTAAAACTTGAATTTAAAACCTTTAAAAACCAATGGTTTAAAACTTAAATAAAATGGATTTTTAAAATTGATTTTGACTCACCTAGACATCTAACCTAGGTAGGACAATGACTAACCCTAGTCTAACCTTGACTTCTTCAAATGTGGCGCCACCCCGAGTGGGCCCCACTTGAATTTTCAAAAACGATTTTAAAACTTGAAAATGAGAGGTTTTTCAAAAGGTTTCCAAAAGTAAGCTTGAAATTAAAAGTTTTGAAATGGCATGGAGTTCCAACTGGGTTAGAACTCCTCTGGATGTGGCGCCAACTGAATAGGGCCCACATCAGGTTTTGAAAATTTGAAATAAATACTGAAAATGGCTTTGAAAAGGGGTTAAAATCAATAGTTGAAATTCAAAGTTTTGAAAGTAGAGTCTCAAGCGAACTGGAACTCCGGGTTAGAGTCCTGGATTTTTAGGACTCTGTGATTTTGGTTTTTAAAAGCCAAATGAAGGAGTTTTTGAAAAGATTTCCTCGAAAATGGTGAAATAAATCAGAAAATACAGTTAGGGTTAGACTCCTAACTCGATCAGAACTCTGAAATAGAGTCATGAATTAACTGGACTTTACAAAATGACCTAATTTTTAAAAATAAATGGAAATAAATGAAAATGGAATAAAAACAGACTTTAAAACAGACTCCTGACTGGACTAGGACTCCGGGACAGAGTCCTGATCGGACTGAAACTCTAGATTTTTTGGTATTTTTCTGAAAAACGGATGAAAGAACTTGTGAAAGCAGTGAAAACAATAACAAATATTGAAATAAGACAGAGTTTTGATCCAACTGAGACTCTGAGAACAGAGTCCTGATTGGACTAGGACTCTCAGATTTTTGGATTTTCTGAGAAAACAAATGAGAGAATTTTGAAAAACAGTTAAAAACAGGATGAAATTGAAGTTTTGGTTCAGAGTCCTGTTCTGAGTCCTGATTCGATTAGAACTCAAAAAAAATTTGGTTTTCTGATAAGTAAATGATGAAATATAAGTAAAGCTTTTGAAAACTAGTGAAAATGAAGTATAAAAATCAATTTTGGATAGAGTCCTGATTCGATCAGGACTCTGGGGTAGAGTCCTGATTTGATCAGGACTCTGGGGTAAAACCTCAGAATTTTGAAATTTTTTGATAAAAGTGTAACAACTTTGATAGATGGAAAGATTTTTGAAAGATTCTTTCAAAATTGAAATCAGGATCAGAGTCCTGATCCAACTAGGACTCTCTAAACAGAGTCCTGTTTTGACTAAAACTCTAAGTTTCTGACTCATTTTGAAAGATTTGATTGAAAATGGATAAAATAGTTGTAAAAGATTAGAGTCTTGATCCGATTAAAACTCTGAAAAAGAGTCCTGATCCGACTGGACAATTGAAGAAGAGTCCTGATCCAACTAGGACTCTAAAATTTTGGCCAAAACAGAAGGTTTTGAAAGGTTTTCTCCGAAAACAGGTAAAAAGATAGTGAAAAGTAGAGTTCTGATCCGACTAGGACTCTGGAAAAAGAGTCCTCATCTAACTAGGACTCTAAGATTTTGGCCAAAACGGAGGAAATGGACAAGGGATATGGCTATAACTGGTTTAAAATCGGAATGATGTTCTAAAAAGGTTCAAAAAGATGAAAATACAGAGTCCTGATCCAACTAGGACTCTAAATTTTTTTTGAGATTTTTGATAAATGAAGGAATCCAGAAGCGACACCATCTAAATGGGCCTCATCTGAGAATTGAAATCAATTGAAATTGAGTTTGAAATGAATCCAGATTGTTTTCTGAGAAAATGCTTCAAAATATAAGGTCCTGGGGGTTGGCAAACGACAGAATATTGATTAAAAACCCAGGTTTTAAAATTATTTTTGAAAGAAAAGTTTTAAAACCCGAATCTGGATTAAATATCTTGAAAACAGGAGTGCTGGATCTCGAAAATGAGATGTAATGACATGCAATGCTATGCAATGCAATGAGTGTTGAGAAACTATGTTTTTATGATACATGATAAATATGATATACTTTCATGATGCATATATATGATACATGATAAATACATTATATGCTTTCATGAGATATGATAAATATGATATCTTTCATATGTGAAACTGAATATGTTATATTATGACTGGATATGATGTGCTATGTATTTAACGAGTATTTGATGCAAGGTTATTTCACTTAAGAAGAGTGAAGACAACTTGATCAAGTGCAACTATTTGATGCAATCATACTACTCTAAAGAAAAAGCTTGATGGGCCATACATTCATAAAGATTATCCAAGAAGATCGGCTACCTCAAGATGAAGATTTTTTTCTTCTTTAGAGTCATATGTAACAAAACCTTCAGAAGCATGCATATTTCATATTAGACTATATGCTTTGAAATCATACAAGCCATTTATTTACAAAAAGTTAAGCTTTCATAAAAGGATACGTTATGTATATTGTAGCATTTCAAAAACACCTTTTTGAAACAAATCATTGTACTTCCTACAAGCATTTATGAAAAAGACATTTTGACAAGATATAATAGCTCATGATTTCAAAAGCATTAATTGTACCTTCTAACATGCATTTATGAAAAAGACAACTTGAAAAGATATAAAAGCTAATGATTTCAAATATGAAAGAAAAAGACAAAATCAATTAATTCATAATACACAAACATTTACGTAAGAAATTTTGGTTCATAATACATAAGCATTTATGTAAGAAAAGACAAATTGTGAAAAGATGTATTGGTTCATAATACATAAGCATTTATGAAGAAAAGACAAAATGTGAAAAGATGTATTGGTTCATAATACATAAGCATTTATGTAAGAAAAGACAAAATGTGAAAAGATGTATTGGTTCATAATACATAAGCATTTATGTAAGAAAAGACAAAATGTATTAGTTTATAATACACAAATTTTTACATAAGAAATTTTGGTTCATAATACATAAACATTTATGTAAGAAAAGACAAATTATGAAAAGATAATACACAAGCATTTATTTGAGAAATGACTATTTGTAATATAAGTATTACTCAAGCATTTAGTGTACTTCACAACCATTCATTTTAGAATTGACGATTTGAGAAAATAAATATTATTTTATTAAAATAAGAAATGACCATTTATTTCTTTAAGCATTAAATGCCACCTCAAAAAGCATTTGAGAAATGACTATTTATTTATAAATAAAACCCACACTCAAGAATGTCGACTTACTTAAAGTCATCATTCCTTCTGTAAACATTAAATGCTATTCCAAAAAGCTTTTAAGAAATGACCATTTATAAATAAAGTACTCAACAAACATTTATCACACTTACATACATTTATTATAAGTGACGACTTGTAAGAAAAATATTAATATACTAATATTCATTAAATTGAGTAAAGACAAAATTACATATTCCAACGTTCAATGTACTACAAACCATTAAATTGAGTAAAGACAAAACTACATGATAAACTACACTTCAACGTTCAAAAATACTACAGAACATTTATTATGAGAAAAGACCTAATACAAAGAATAACTCATTTAAAATACACCAACAAATAGTGTACTCCAAAAATACTTTGTATGGAAAGAAGACTTTTTTGAAAAAGCAATATAGTACACTTATCTTTTTCACACTAAGTTGTTTTTGAAATGACCTGACTTCTCATATCCTAAAAGGACAATCATTTCAAAAAGACAACGACTAGTTTTCTAAAGACTATATATATACAAACACAACAGTGTGAAAAGACAAGCAAGCTTTCAACGAGAAAAATTCCTGCTCGACACTCTGAGAAAAGAGCTTAGAAAAAGAAAGAGAAAAAGAAAGAGAAAAAGTCAAGAAAAGATCTCAGAAAAATACAAGAGTGTGTAAGAAAAGAAAAAGATCATTCTGAGAATCTTCATACGTGCATTCATACTCTACATATCATTCTGAAGGTTCTATAGGAAAGCGTTGTAACTTTCTGATTTCTGCTGTATTCCTTCTCTGTTGAGAGAAGTAGACCTCTGGGAAAGAGGGTGTTTCCCTTCTCTGTTGAGAGAAGTAGACCTCTGAGGAAGAGGGTGTTTCCCTTCTCTGTTGAGAGAAGTAGACCTCTAAGGAAGAGGGTGTTTCCCTTCTCTGTTGAGAGAAGTAGACCTCTGAGGAAGAGGGTGTGCCCCTTCTCTGTTGAGAGAAGAAGACCTCTGAGGAATAGGGTGTTATACTATTTATCTGGTAACTCGGATGTTATAGTGAAAGGCTCAAGTGTTTTACTTGGGTACTGGATGTAGGTCAGTAACTCGGCCGAACCAATATAAATTCTGTGTTTATTGTGTTGTGCCTTATTGCCTTATTTTTTATTTTATCGATCTGCATCGTATTTCACTATTCACCCCCCCCCCCCTCTAGTGGAATTTCATTTGGTATCAGAGCAGGTTCTGCTGGTTTCAACATAACAAGTCTTCCGGCACAAAAATGACATCAACCTCTTATGCTCGTGACATCGAAGGTCAACACTCATCTCGCCCTCCTTTTTTTAATGGCACTAACTATGGCTACTGGAAATGTAGAATGATCATATTTCTCAAGTCTGTAGATTTTGCTGTATGGAATATCGTAGAATGTCCATATTCTTCTCCTACATCAGACTACTCTTCATGGACTGATGAAGAAAGAAAAATGGCAAACTTAAATGCAAAAGCCATGAATGCTCTATACTGTGCCATAGACCAAAATGAATTTAACAGAATATCCATTTGTAATTCTGCTCATGATATTTGGCATTCTCTGGAAGTTATTCATGAGGGAACAATCAGAGTAAAAGAAGCTAAGATCTCATCATTGGTTCGAAAATACGAACTTTTCAAGATGATCAAAGATGAAACCATTACTGAAATGTTCACTAGATTCACCAATATCACCAATGATCTTAAATCTCTGAGAGAAACTCATTCCCAGACTGATAAGGTAAAAAAGATCTTGAGATCTCTCACAACTGACTGGGAGAAAAAGACTACAGCTATTGAAGAAGCCCAAGATCTTTCCAAGCTTACTCTAGATGACTTAATAGGCAATCTTATGGCCTATGAAGTTCATATGAAGGAAAGAAGGGAAGAAGAACAACCTCCAAAGAAAAATCTAGCATTCCCAGCCATTTCTGAGAATGATGACTCAGAAAAAGAATCTGAAATTGCTCTTCTTACCCGAAGATTCCAACGCTTCATAAGAAAGGACAGGTTTTCCAAAAAGCTCAAAGAAAAGTAGGATAAAAAAGAAGAGACTATGTGCTATTAATGCAACAAGCCAGCTCACGTAAGACGTGACTGTCCTCTCCTAAAAAGAAAATCCAAAATCGAGGAACCAAAGAAAAGGTTCTTCAAGAAAAAGGCTCTACATGCTCAATGGGATGATTCAATACCATCCACCAGTGAAGAGTCAAGTGATGATGAAGCTGAAACTGCAAACATATGCTTCATGGCAAACAAAAGCTCTGTAAGTGAAATTTCTGACTTTTTCTTTGAAGAACTTCTAGATACTTTTCAAGAACTATTTGAAGAATCTAGAAAAATGAGTCTCAAAAATAAAGTTCTAAAATCTAAAAATTTAGAGCTTTCCCAGAAAAATGAAAAACTCAGTATTGAAAATTCTGAGTTGAAAAAGAAAAATTTTATGCTTACTTCTGAAATCTCTTCTACTAGTTCTAAGACTAAAAATCTTCAAGTAGAAATTTCAGAATTAAAAAGTAAAACTGAAAACCTTATGAAAACGGTTTTCAAGTTTACCAAGGGAAAAGAGAACTTGGACAAACTCCTATCCTATCAAAAATTCTCTTTTTACCAGAATGATATTGATTACTCTCATTATAATAAACCTTCTTGTTCGAATCAAAAGACCACTTTTGTCAAAGGTTCTGCTGAACCTAAACAGGAGTATTATAATTGTAATTTTATGTACTCCTCTAAGATTATAGATAAACCCAAATCAAAATGGATATGGGTTCCAAAATCTAACAAAAAGGGACCCGATCGGGTACCAAAAAGAGTTTCTACTTGATCTATTGCAGGCATTGAAAAAGAAGAACAGATGGATATCTGACAATGGATGTTCAAAACATATGACAGGACATCCAGATCTTTTTGCTGTTCTTCATCATAAAGAAGGAGAAATCGTCACCTTTGGAGATAACAACAAAGGTTTGATAATTGGTATTGGCAATATTGGTAATATCGATAAACCTCTTATCAAAGACGTTCTCCTTGTTAAAGGTTTAAAACACAATCTCTTAAGCATCAGTCAAATGTGTGACATAGGATATAATGTCAGTTTTAAACATGATGCATGCCTCATAGTGGACACAAACGAAAATATTGTTTTAAAAGGTATAAAGAAAAATAATGTATATGAATTATACTTAGATAATATTACTGAACATTGTCTCATAAGCAAATAATGGCTCTCAAAATTTATGGCATATGAGAATGGGACATGTTAACTTTAAATATATCTCTAAAATGGCTAAAAATAACTTGGTTCGTGGGTTACCTAAAATACCATTTAAAAGAGACTATTTTTTGTGATGCTTGTCAATTAGGAAAATTGTCAAAATCATCTTTCAAATCAAAGGATGTTGTGTCAAGTAAAAGACCTTTAAAGCTTCTCCACCTGGATCTTTTTGGTCCTTCTAGGGTAGCTAGTCTTAATCATAATAAATATGTTTTTGTCATTGTTGATGATTACTCAAGATTCACTTGGGTAATACTTTTGAAAAACAAAAGTGATACGTTTTGTGAATTTGAAATTTTATGTAAAAAATTACAAAATAAAAAAATCCTCTACAATTGTTAAAATTCGTAGTGACCATGGAGGAGAATTTGATAATGATCTTTTTGTAAATTTTTGTAACTTGCATGGGATTTCTCATAACTTTGCCTTTCCTAGAGCTGCACCTCAAAATGGTGTAGTAGAAAGAAAGAATAGAACCCTTCAAGAATCTGCTAGAACTATACTTCAACATAACAATCTTGCTAAATATTTTTGGGATGAAATTGTTAATACTGCATGCTATATTTCAAATAGAGTACTTATTAGACCTTTGTTGAATAAAGCTCCCTATAAATTATTCTATGACAGAACTCCAAGAATAGATTACTTTAAAGTCTTTGGGTGCAAATGCTTTATCCTGAACACAAAAGATAGCCTTGATAAATTTGATGATAAATCTGTTGAAGGCATATTTCTAGAATATTCAAGTCATAGTAAAACATACAGAGTTTTCAATAAGAGTACTAATACTATTGAAGAATCTATGCATGTCAGTTTTAATGAATCTATTGGTCAATCTGTTCATAATAAGATTAATGTTGATGATCTTGAAAGTACAAATTTTCTTTTAGATAACACAGCTGAATCTAATGAAGATGATCATCAAAGAACATTTGCTGAAATCAGAGATCATCCTCAAAAGCAGATTTTGGGAGACCTGACCATGGGGGTTCAAACAAGAGCTCAGTTGGAACATATTGCAAATATGGCCTTCATTTCTCAACTTGAACCTAAAAAGATTGATGAAGCCATCATAGACGAGTTCTGGATGCTAGCAATGACTGAAGAACTTAACCAGTTCCAAAGAAATGATGTGTGGGATCTTGTACCAAAACCAAAAGATCATCAAATTATTGGGACAAGATGGATCTTCAGAAATAAGCTGGATGAATCAGGTAATGTTGTAAGAAAAAAGGCAAGGCTAGTGGCTCAAGGATACAATCAGGAGGAAGGTATTGACTTTGATAAAACATTTGCTCCTGTTGCTAGACTTGAATCTATAAGAATGTTTTTAGCATATGCAAGCTATATGGATTTTAAACTATATCAAATGAATGTTAAAATTGCTTTTCTAAATGGTTTTATAAATGAACAAGTTTATGTAAAACAACCTCCAGGTTTTGAAAATGAACAATTTCCTGATCATTTTTTAAACTAAAACGTGCTTTATATGGATTAAAACAAGCACCTCGTGCGTGGTACGAGACTTAAAACTTTTCTATTTTACACTCGAACTAAACACATTCAAATTAGACACCACTTTTTAAGAGAACAAGTTCTAAACAATATAATCAAACTGGAATTTATACCCACTAATAAACAATTAGCAGACATTTTCACTAAACCTTTAAAACAATGAAGACTTTGTAAGAATTAGAAGAGATTTAGGAATATGTAAATTAAGTGATTTATAAAATTAATTCATATGACTAATTAAAATATAGAAAAATGAGTCTACTCGAGTTCACCTTTATAAAATATTAAAATATAATCTTTACTTGACAAAATTCATCTTAACCAAAGTTGAATGGTAAATTCACTTTATGTCAAATCTTGGTTTCATTTACAAATTAATTTTTATCATAATCGAGTGTTTGTATTTCTTATTATTTTTATTTTGTCTTCATCCCATTCACCACCTTTTTCAAAGTTAAAAAAAAAAGTCCATGTATTCACGTACATCACATGTTACCTTGAAAACAAAGACATTATGTCATTTTTTTTTCTATCTCTCAAAGTACAATCTACTTTTTGTCCTATCATCTTTCACACTTTTCTATAAAAAAAAATCCATAAAAGACTCCTTCTCGACAAACTTGTCTTTCATCTTATCTTTTAATTATTAAATGTTCTTTTCATTAGTACCTTTAGTACCATCCTTCTCTCTCTCTCTCATACGAATTGAGCCTCCATTCTTTTCAATCCGTGATATTTGACTCCTTTACTAGTCTAAAACTTAACTTTATTCTCTAAAAACTATGAACTTCCTCCAATCGAGTTTCTTTAAAAATATGTTTATCAAATAAACATTAATTCATGTCAATCATAACTTTATTTTATGTCTTTCATCTCATATCAATCATGAATTTTTTCTTGTTTTTTTATTCCTATCCTACTCGAAAATCCATATATGTCATCTCACTTTTCTTTATGTCTACTTTTACTCCTTCCACGCATATCCATAAAAATACTTCTTATATAAGTAATTATTACTCTGCACTCATGAATATCTTTTGTCTCTGTAAACACCCCAAATTTTCACTCACCTCCTCGACATTTTCACCAAACATCATCATCCAGCCTCTGAAATCGCTGGAGGGCAAAATGGTCATTTTCTGAACCCGAACCTTGCAAAAGTCCAAATTTCATCTCAAACTCTAAAAATTCCTCTATTTTCAGCTCATAAGTTCAAAATTTTGTTCCTGACAGAAGACAGGAATCTCCAAGTCTTGGTTCAAAATTATATTGCATAAGACATGACATTGCATATCATTGCATGAGCATTTCAAATCACTGCACTGCACAGCATGTCATTTCGAGGTCCAGAACTCTTGATTTCAAAATTTTCAATCCAGATTAGAATTTCAACTCTTTTCAAAATTGATTTCAAAACCCTGGGTCTTCAAAATTATCAATTCTTCCCATTTTACCCCCAGGACTCTGAATTTCAAAATATTTTCTCAGGAAAACGATCTGGATAGTTTTTAATGTGGATTTCAGTCACTTCACCTCAGATTTTGCCCTTTTTGACAATTTCAAATATCTTTCTTTTACAAAATCGCCCTACAAGGGCCAACTCTTTCCAAAATTTCTGGTTTTACCCATTAGTCCAGATTTTATGAAAATTCCAAAAAAAAAAAAAGAAGTTGTGGTTTAATCCTTATTTCAATAAAGAAGCAATGTGGGACCCACACTGAGGTGGTGTCACACAAGCTTTCCTTTTTGAAAATTTGAATTTTGAAAAAAAACCCAAAAATATAGGAGCCTTGTCCCCTGGATTGGTGCCACTTGTCCTTTCTCTCTCCTCCCATTTACCTGTCATGTGTCAGCATAGGGTTCACCTAGAGTTGATGCCACATGTCACCTTCTCTCTTCTGCCACGTGTCAGTGTGGGGCTACCTTCAGAAGCCGCCACATGTCATCCCATTTATCTGCCATGTGTTAGTATCCTATCAGGTGCCATGTGTCATTTCAAAGAACACCAGGAAAGGCCAAGTGTCATAGGTTGTCCTGTATAGAAAAAGTGGAGCTTGTCTCCTCTGAGGTGGCGCCACTTGAAGTGTGTCTCCTGTAGGGGACACGTGTCGACCTCTCCCTCCTTCTAGAAAAGTAGCCTGACACATGTCTCCCCCTACTTTTCTCAGAAAAGTAGGAGACACATGTCACCCCTAAATTCCTACAGAAAAGGTAGGCTTGTCTCCTCTGAGGTGGCGCCATTTGGAGTGTGTCTCCTGCAGAGGACACATGACAATCTCTCAGTTTCTCAGAAAAAGTAGACGCCATGTGTCGTTTTCTGCTTTCTTCAGAAAAACTAGAATTCAAAAGTTCAAATCTCCTCATAGGTGGCGCAGATCCTGAACTCCTACCTTTTTCATATTGTCTGAGATGGCGCCACATGGCCTGGCCCTCCTTCTCTACCCTCTGCCACGTGTCATCTTCTGCTTCTTTCAGAAAAAGCAAGGTGACACATGTCTCCTTCTAACTCCTTCAGAAAAAGTAGAGGACACATGTCTTCTCCCTACTTTTCTCAGAAAAGTAGGAGACACATGTCACTCCTGGCTTTCTTCAGAAAAAGCAAACCATTCAAATGTTCAAACAGGGCCTAGGTGGCGCAAATCCTGATCCATGATTTTTCCAGATGGCCTATGAGGGCGCCACATGTCACTTCCCTCCTTTTCCTCCCTCTTGCCACATGACATTGTAGGAGCCACCCTGAGGTGGCGCCACATGTCCATCCTCCATTCCTCCAGGGCCAACCTCCATTTGAAATTCAAATTCTCCTCTGAGGTGGCGCCATTTGAGAAAGCCTCTCCAGACAGCTGACACTTGTCTGCCACATGTCCAGACCTCCCTGCATCAGAAAAGGTAGAAAACCCCCCCTATGAGGTGGCACATTTTGCTTCCTCCCTTCATGTTCTCCTGCCACATGGCATCGTAGGAGCCACTCTGAGGAAATGTCACATGTGAGCCTCTCCTTTCCTACAGAAAAAGCAAAATTTCAAACATTTGAACTCCCCCAGAGGTGGCGCCACATGGCATGCCCCTACTGTTCCAACTTTACACCTCAAAACACCTTTTGAGGTGGCACCATTCCAGAGCTCCCACTTGGCTCCATTTTGATTTTTATTTTATTTTTAATAAAAGTAGCCCACCATGAGGTGGCGCCACCTGAGGGCTCCCTGCAAAAGCCAAATTCGAATTTCAAACCCCCAGATGGCACCCCCTGAGATGGCGCCACATGGAGGGCTCAGATTGAGCCTGTTTGAATTTCAAATTTCTTTAGAAAATTTATAAAAACAAGGCTCCACGCCCAGGAGAGGGGAGCATCTTTGGAGACCATTTTTGTGAACTTGAAAATCCGACCTAGCCTCCCTAAAATCTGATTCTGAACTTTGGAAATCGTGCCCCCTTTGGCTCATTGGAGAAGGTGGAGTAAAGTTCGTGCAGTGGCCAATTCGATTCAAGCATAGGTCGATTTTGGTGAACCATCCGAAGCCCGGAGTGAACAATTCGATTCAAGCACATGTCATTTCATGCATTTGTTTTTTATTAAAAATCCCAAAAAAAATCACAAAATGCGCCCTTAGGTGTCCCTGAAATTTTGCCAAAAATTCAGAGGCATTTGAATTTGTTTATTGTGGTAAACATTCAAAATGGCAAGTCAGGTTTTGTTACCCGGGATGTGTTTTGAAAATCATTTTCCAACTTGTAAAATCGAGATATCCCTCATGGGAGATCCGATTTTCGCTCTGAAAGATGTTCTGAACTCGTGCGAATGTCTAGTTTTTAACCTGATTTTCTCAGATTTTTCTGATTTTTTTTAATATCTGACAAAAATCCGAGAGTTTGGGACACGTGTCAGAGCCTAATTTGGGCCTATGAGATCTTGGATCGACTTGGGGCTAGGGTTTCTCTTTGTGTGTTGCTCTAAATCCAAAATTGTAAAACGTTAAAGTTGTGTCCGAGATGTCTTCTGTTTGCATCTGAAAGCCTGTGATTTTTAGAACAGTGTTGATACCTGCTTTGGATTTTTCTTGTCAGTCCCCTGTTTTGCTACATTTGTCTATTCTGTTGATTTAGGCAGAAATACTTATATTTTTATCTGTGTTTCCGTTGATCAAATGCCAAAGTCATAAACATGAAAGTTGTTCATGTAGGTGTCGTGAGTAGATCTGATTAATTTCATAAATTTACATGGCTGTATTATATTTTTTTGGAATTTTATATCAGATTAGGGTGATTTTTACCTCTGTCAGAACTAAATCCCTGTTGCCGAACTCACCATGGCTCAAATCCCGAGGCTGTAAAAACCAAAAATGTTTCATTTCGGGTTTTTTAGCAGTCTGCAAAATATCAGAAGTTTACATGGTGTAAATGTTGCATTATCATATTATTCATTGCATTTGGTTCGGATCCATAGGCAAAATCCACCATTTTAGGACTTTCTTTGAATTTTAGCATTTAAATCATATCATTTCATGATTTTCAGCATTCTAAGTTGTTTATCAGAGTAAGTAGATGCTTCATACCGAATTTGGTGCATTTTGGAATCCATTTGAGGTTCGGATTAGCCATAATACCAAAACAGGGTCCCGCAGGGCCCGGATCCAAGTGAAAAACAAGCGAAAATCGTTATTTTTGATAAATTGCAAAATATCAAATTCTGATTTTACAGCCTTAGTGTGTTTAGCAGTATGTCATCATGTCTCTTACTGCATTTCATCATCATTTAATTCAATTTGAATTTCGAAATCTCAGTTTTACCAAGTTTTCCTTCAAAAAAACCCTGATTTTAAAGGTGTAACTTTAATTTTAGGGGTATTTTGGTCATTTTGACCACCAATTCTGAATTTCAAACTGTTTTCTACTGAATTTCTTGCATTTTCATCATTTCAAAATATCAAGGAAGCATGAGAATAGGGTTTATATCCAATTAAATCCAATAATTTCATAATATTATTGGAAAATCTTGGAAAAACCCACATATTTGAGCTAACCCAATTTCAAGTTTGGCAGGAACAATCAAAAGAAGGAGCTGAAGTCTGCAAATTTCTTTTATTTCCTTTATTTAAGTGATGTAATCATGTAAATTTTGGAATAAGATAGTTAATTTCCTGCTTAGACTAGGATGCATATCATATAGTTTAAATTTATGCAATATCCTGATTATATGATTCATGCATTTTATTTCAAAAGCACTATGGATGTTCACGAATGGCACGTGCATCAACTCTTAGGGAGTTGATGGACTCGGTGGGATCCATATTTACGGCCCTAGTCGGAATATGGACGAGACCCAGATCCGTCATCTTTCTACTAGTCACATAGAGCCTACACTCTTAGGCTATCTTAAAATGCACATCATATTTCCAAAGTTTTCAAAATCATGTGCATCAAATCAACTAAGTTCTGAACATATTCATGGCCACAGTCAGAATATATGAAGGATTTATTTGGACTTAATGCACATTTTCCAACCAATTCCTCAGAAAATCTTTTCAAAGGGCATTCATTCACTCATGTCATTTGCATCATGAAATCATTTTCTCAAGAAAACTTCATTCTCAAGAAATCGATTTCTCAAGAAACTCTATGGATTTTCCAAAATCGGTTTTCCCAAGTCAAGTTTTTCACAGTTTTTCCTGGAAAATGTTACTTTCTTAAGACTTTCAAAAAGAGTTTTCCAATCTTTCTCCAAAATCGATTTCCAAGTATTTCAAGGTTAAGATTCTCAGGTTTTCAACCTCTCAAGTTTCAATTTCCCTTTTCCACAAAGGATTTTCAATGAATTTCCATCATTTTCCTAAGAAAACTCTCAAAGTCCAAGTTTTCCTAAGAAGTGTTTCCCTTTTCAAAGGTTCACCCTTTTCTCAAGAATCAATCCCATTTTTCCAGGATTTTCAACCATTCATGATTTTCCCACAACTTCATGAACTTTCCCGTGACTTCCAAAAACCCTTTTTCACATGAGTTTTCCTGAGAAATTGACTTTCATCTTTTTCCTAAGAGAATCTTTTCAAGTCCAAATATTTTCCAAGCATACATCATGTTTTCCCAAGCTGCATTTTCCCAAAACCTCATAGCACATGCCTGAATTCTCTGTGCATTTAGGATAGAACATAACTTCGATAATTTAACTAAGTCAAGTATAGTTTTGGTCCTTGGTTCGATTACCCCTGTTAAAGGCGGCAGGAACGGTCAAACCTCGTACCGACAGGTCGAGCCCCATCCCATGGATTTTCACGCAATTTTCAAAAAAAAAAAAAACGGAGGCGAGTATTTCAAAAGCAATTTCCAAAATCCGGTCAAGTTTGAAGCGCGGAAGCGTTCTCCTTCTCTCTCTTCCGCAAGGAAGGGGAATACGGGAAAAATTTTGCGACGATAACAGGTTTGGCGACCGAGATGGGACCTGTCCTTGTCTGACCTAAATTATGCTTGACTTAGTTTAATTATCAAAATTATGCTCACAAAATGTCAGCTCTTTTACTTTCAATATCATGTGAGCCTAGGAGCCTAGATTCTGACCTAGCTGACATTGATTGCATATAGCTTAGGCGTGGTTTGGTAGGACCATATTGAGGAGAAATTTTCATGCTCACATAGACTTAGGTCTAAATATAACTCTCCTCAATTTAGGATCTGAATGCAAACAATGTATGCTTCTTCAAAGATTTTCAAAAGTCTATCTCTCTAGGATTTAGAGCCCTCTATTTCTTGCATGTGATCATTTTTTTCAAAATCTCCATTACCTATCATTACCCGGTCTTCACGTTGTTGGGCTCTCTTCCAGAACCCTAGTTCGGGACAGAGCCCCACAACTGGGCCAACTATTTGGGTTAACACCCCCCTACCACGTACCGCGGGCCACAGTCCGAAGTATATCGGTAGGCGCTCAAGGATGTTGGAAAACCTTACCTTAGAACCGGAGTTGAAATTCTATGCCACGTACCTCGGATTTCGTTTCGGGTATATCGGCGTAACTGGATTGGACAAAGATGATCTGAACCTAGAGTTAGGATTAAGGTCCTACAACTGTTTTCAGAATGATGCATCTAGAGTCAGCCTTTTAGGGAGTGCTGAATGTGCATAAATGTTTGTGCAGAATGTGATTGTATGTATGATTTTCTCCATTCTTTATATTTCCCAATGTTTTTTTTTTTTTCTTCTCTCATTAGGCCTTTTTCAAAACATCCTTATTTTCCACAAGATGTTTTTCTCAAACCCTGGATGATTTTTCCAAATATCCCATTTCTTCTAAAACTCCAGGCGATTTTACATTCTACCTTTCTACTGGATCTCGAATTTCTAGCTACATTTTTATCCTGCCTGCAAAATTTTTCAAAATTTCTCACATTTTCCTAAGTCTCATTCTGAGTCTTTCTCTGTTTTCAGTTCGATGGCATCCAGTCAAGTCGATCCTATCTTTCCTGAAGGTCACATCTCCTTCGAGGTGCGACAAGGTCGTCCTGAACATCGAGCCCTTAGCACCGGAACTTTCATTCCCCGGTGGTATTATTCCTGGCTAAAGAGCTTTTCCCGAATGTTCCCAGACCATTTGAGCGAGTGCGGATTAGAGCTGGCATCAGCAGTCGGAAAGCAGACCATCAATGGCAACCTGATCCATGCAATGGCGGAGCGATGGAATCCTCGGACGTGTACCTTCTGGTTCCCATGGATGAATTTTCAGAAATCATGGGGTTACCAGAACCAGCCGGTCAACCAGGAGACCCATTAGAGCATCAATTCCTTATCAATGTCAAGGGTTTGGACCCCCGAGACTCCTTAGCTTGTATGACAGGCCGCCGATCTTGGCCCCTGATCCAGTTGGAAGGAAATGAATATGTTGACCTACTTGAGTTGTACTGCCAGTACGGGACCTTCATGGAAGTCAGCTCGCTATCAAGAACAGCCAAGGAAAGGATTCAGAATGCAATGGTTCTGTGCACCGTAGGATTATCCCTCTTCCCAGATGGGCAAAACTACATGGACATTAGAATAATCCAACTTATGAAAAGATGGGGAAGTCGGCAAACCAATCGCCTCTCTATAGCCATGGCAGCGCTCGCCTTCCTATATCGAGGTCTGACTCGATTCTCACTTGGAGAATCCATTTTAGTTGAAGGATGCATCTACGCACTTCAGTCCTGGTTTTTCCAACACGTTCCAGCCCGAGCAAGCTCTTTCAGATACAATGGTCAAGAACTCCTTCCGGTGGCGCAGTACCAGTCTATGATCAACAACATTCAAGAGGATGACGTTGTTTGGGACTATTTTGATCGGCAAATATCTCCTCCCAGATATACGTACGCTTATGGCAAGCGATTCAAGTTGCTGGGACTTTTCTTCTGCACTTATTACCAACCAGAGAGATGTGTTCGGCAATTCTCTCAAAGGCAGCAGTACGTTGAAGCCCGCTTGTTTTCAGGAGTTATGGCAGAGTTTGATCTCACTTCCACACAATGGTCCGGAGCATATCACTCTGCCCGCTACGGCTGGGATTCCTTTGTCTCTCTTAAAATCTTTCCAGGTCCTAGAGTGTCTGCCGACTATCGTGAATGGTGGCAAATTGTTTGTCCCCCACCTCTTTGTCAAGATCAATAAAATCTTATTCTTCTCATTTTAATAAAATTCTCTTTCCTTCCATTGTGGTTTGACGACCTCGCCTAGGTAACAAGGCATATTTTCGTTGTTTATTTCTTTTGCAGAAGGAATGGCAACACAATTGTCGTGATTCCCATGACGACTCAGTCCCTAGTAATGGGACATCTTTTCCAAATTGTCTACCATATTTTCAGCAAATATTTCTTCCAAAAGCTAATTCCTTCATAATCTAATCAGGTCTTTGCCCTGCAGAGAGCATCTATACCATTTGATGGTTGAGACAAGATCAGGCAAAAGAACCACGGCATCCCAGTACTCGTCAGCCTCGGAAGAAGAAATGGGTTCCCCTCGATCCGAGAAGAGTCAAGAGCAGTAGCAAGAAGACGATGGCATAGACCCTCAAATGTATGCCATGTTCAGAAAAATAATGAACAAAATGATGAATGAGCAGCCCGGGACCAGCTCAGAAAGGGATCCATTTAGAGAAAAGTTCCATGGTCGCAGGAGTAAGAAGGCTCCCAAGAAACAGATCCAACCAGAAGAGATTTCAGATGAATCAGATTCCACTGAAAACACAGATGAAGAATATGAGGTGCCTCTGGCATTTCAGAAGCGTGGCCAAAGTAAAAGCCGCAGATCAAAGAGCAGAGATAAAGAAGAGCCTTTGCAAGCGCAGTTTAAAGAAATGGCCCGAGTTGTCAAGGATCTGCAAGCCCGCGACAAGGGCAAGAAAGTCTTCACCAGTGAGGACTTCTATGACGGCTTAGAAGGGGATGATGATATGGAGAATCTCCCTCATAAATTCATCAAGTTCGATGGTTCTGGCGACCCAAAAGCACATCTCGCCACTTTCTTTGCTGAATGCTCTCGGTTTAAGAGGGATAACCGAGCATTGTTTCTATGCTTCCCCCGCAGCTTGGAAGGAGTTGCAGCTAAGTGGTATGCTGAGCATATCAACCCCATCGAGCTCAAGGAGTTCGACAAAGTTGTGAATCTCTTTATTGAACGCTTCTTGTTCAACTCAGAAGCGCTGCCTACACTAAGTCATCTCTGCAATTTAAGGCAGAATGAGAATGAAAAAGCACGGGACTTCATTCACAGATGGAGATCAACCTGTAATAAGATGAGAGATCCTATCTCGGAAAGGCATGCATTGTCCTTAATCCTCAACAATTTCTCGCAGCCGTTAAGAGGATTAATCTCCACAGCGCCGTCCAGGACCTTCATTGAGCTGACTGAACGAGCCGAATGGCTCGAGCTGAGTGTGGAAAATGGAGTCTATGAAGGCTTCACCTTTTCCAAGAACAACTCCCATGGTGAGCAGAAGAAGAAAGCTCACTTCACTTATTCTGCCAGCAACAACAACAAAGGCCAAAATCGACACAAAGGGCAGAAGAAAGATTATTGCTACGGCACCGGCAGTTCGAACAACAAGGATCAGAAAGCAAAGCCTGCTCCTCAGTACAGCAAGCCTCCTCAGCAGGATCAAGGGTCGAAACTGCGTGAGAAGACCAAACATGAAGGATGGAGTTACGACAGAAAATTTACTCCTCTTGACCAATCACTCGAGGACGTGCTCGAGTACATGCTATCAAAAGAGATGGTCAAATTGCCCAGATTGGCCGATCCCCCTGTGCCCATCGGGAAATGGGAGGATCAGTTCTGCAAGTTCCACAGGACAGTGGGACACAACACTGAGAACTGCTTTGTTCTCAAAAACATCATACAAGACCTCATTGAAAAAAATCTTCTAGTGGAAGGAGAAGAAGAAGAGAAAATGGACATTCTCAATCGCCCCTTCCCTTCGCACACCACAGCAGTAGTGTCTGCACAACCCTTTCTACCGCATGAACATATCAAGCCATGTTCTGCGCAAGATCTCCAAGTTCAGCATCAGGTGACGGTGCTACGACAAGCAGCTCCAGATTCTAAGAAGATGGACTTAATTTCGGCATTCGGTAAAATGAAAGTTTCGGAAGCACCTGTGAAGTCAGTCCCCAAATCAAAAGGAACTCCTGACTTCTTCAAGCAAATCGTTAGACCTAGGCCAGAAAGGTCAAGTTAGAAGCCTCTGACCGCTGTATCCAATGTCTCCATCCTTGACTTGGCCAAGAATTCTAGCAAGCATCAGCAAGTACTGGATGATCTGCTCAGGAAAATCAAAGTTAAGCCCAGTACCACTCCTGAAGACATGGCACAGATTGTGAACTCTGCCATGACCAACGCGCCAATCACCTTCTCAGATGAGGACCTTCCAAAGCCTCATTCCTTTCATAATAATGCTCTTTACATTGTCGTTCGGGTCAGAGGAATGACAGTACCGCATGTGTTGGTCGATGGAGGCAGTAGCCTCAATATTTGCCCTGAAATGACCGCAAAGGCATTAGGGATCAAGGATGAAGAATATATTCCGGATCCCATCACTATCTATGTGTTTGACAATCATGGTCAAACGGCCAAGGGCAAGATATTCCTGGAGGTGTTCATCAACTATTCAGTGCATTCAGTGCTTTTTCACGTGGTTAATGTACCACCAACCTACAACTTGCTGCTCGGAAGGACATGGATTCACAATGCTAATGCAGTGCCTTCCACCCTACATCAATGTGTGAAGTGGTCAAAAGGTGGAATGATTACCACAATACTGGGAGAAGACCCAGAAGAAAGGCTCCCACAGCCAATGATTCCTCGGCCCTCATTTAATGCAGATATTCCCAGCATCAGGGAAAGCGAAGAGATCAATCTCGGAGAGAATCGAGAAATACTTCAGGCACCATCAGAGCCATCTCTGCACACAGTAGCCACGACACGATGGAAAGGTCCTCAAATCTTCAAGGTTGGAGGTCGAATCGACTACAGCACCATTAAGGATCATCCCTTGTTTCCTCAATTCATGAAGTCAAGAAAGGGATTCGATTTACTCCTGAAGCATGGCTATCAACCCTTCAAGGGACTCGGCAAGAACGAAGATGGCCGCATCGAGCCAATGATCCAGAAACATCGTCCCCACAGAGCAGGACTAGGGTTCTCCGGAGGAAGCTCATCAAGGAAGACTGTTTTTGTCAAAGGAGCACAATGAAGACCATTTGTTATTTTCTTTCTATTCTTTTCCAAATAAATGTCTCATTTTACCAATGTCACTGATCAATTCAATCAATAAAATTCCAAGTTTCTTTGTCTATCCGGATGCCATCTACTCCCTTTCCGTCTATCTCATCATTTTATAATTCAATGCCATTTTATGCATAGTTCTCTTCAAATGATTGCTTGTCTTACTATAGGCCGATTTGTCTGAACCAAATTTCTTCTCCAAAATTTCAGAATGACTTCTCGGACAATCAAGAAGCTCGTTCTCAATCCCAAGGCCTTGCAGAAGACGGCAGCAATTCACAGAGTCAAAGCAAGCACCGGAAATGACAAGAGTGCAAAGCAGTCGGATGATTGTGCAGAATATGATCAGTCTCTTCAGGAATTACCGGAGTTCACCGCAGTTCAGAAGCAGGACGAACCATCTCCTCTAGTACAAGATCCAACTGAAGGTGTCAATATCGGTTCAGAGGAAGATCCAAAAATTCTCCAGATCGGAACCAGTCTGAGTTCAGAAGAAAAGAAAAGGATTACAGATTTTCTCAAGCGGCATGAAGAAGTGTTCGCATGGACGTATGAAGACATGCCGGGCTTAGACCCCAAATTAGTCGAACACTGTCTTGTCTTAAAGCCGGATGCTAAGCCAGTCAAGCAGAAGCTGAGAAAAATGGATCCCAGAATAGAACAGCAAGTCAAGGAAGGACTTGAAGATCTGCTCAAAGCAGGATTTATTCAAGCTATTGACTACCCATATTGGTTAGCCAATATCGTCGTTGTCCCAAAGAAAAGCGGCAAAGTAAGGATTTGCATAGACTTCAGAGACCTCAATAAGGCAACTCCGAAGGATGACTATCCACTTCCAAGCATCGATCTTCTAGTCGATAGCACGGCAGGACATTCTATGTTCACTTTCATGGATGGATATTCCGGCTACAATCAGATTAAGTTGGTCGCCTGCGACCAATCCAAAACTTCTTTCACCACGCCTTGGGGCACTTTTTGCTATACAGTCATGCCTTTTGGGCTCAAGAATGCTGGAGCAACATATCAACGGGCAATGGCTGTTATCTTTCACGATCAAATGCACAAAATCATGGATGCGTATGTTGATGATATTCTCGTGAAATCTAAAGAGGGAGAAGATCACCTCGAAGCACTTGATCAAGTCTTTAAAAGACTTATTCTTTACAAGTTAAGGCTTAACCCACAAAAGTGTGTCTTTGGAGTCGAATCAGGCAAACTGTTGGGTTTTCTGGTCAGCAAAAAGGGAATTGAAGTTTACTCGGCCAAAGCAAAGGCTATCATTGATATGCCACCCCCGAAGAATCTCAAAGAACTACGTAGCCTTCAAGGACGTATGCAATCAATCCGGCGATTCATTTCCAATTTGGCGATGAGATGTGAGCCCTTCAACCACTTACTCAGAAAAGGAGTTAAGTTCGAATGGGGACCAGAGTGTCAGCAATCGTTCGATCGAATCAAGAAGTATCTTCTCAATCCTCCCATTCTGAAGCCGCCAGAATTGGGAAAACCTCTTCTGTTATACATCTCAGTTAATCAAGTCACATGCGGTGGATTCTTGGCACAATACAAAGAAGGCAGCCTGATAGAGCACGCCATTTATTATGTGAGTAAGACTTTCATAGACTATGAAAAGAGATACTCTCAAATAGAGAAGACCTGCCTAGCTCTAGTATGGATGTGCCAGAAGCTAAGACACTACCTGCTAGCATCTGAAGTCAAAATCTTGTCCAAACTCAATCTTCTCAAATATATCTTGGAGCAACCTTTTCTAAGCGGACGGGTCGCAAAATAGCAAGTCTTACTGATGCAGTATGACTTAGAATATGTCTCGCAGCAATCAATCAAAGGCCAAGCAATTGCAGATCAATTGGCGGATTTTCCTCTGGCAGAAGAAGCGAAAGCCGAAGATGACTTCCCTGATGAGCAAATATGCAACATCCAGCAATTTCCAGTCTGGAATTTATTTTTCGATGGTTCTAAGAATGTGGCTGGAATAGGCATCGGAATCCTATTAATCACTCCTGAGAAGGAGATGATTCCATTTTCTCTCAAGCTAGACTTTCAATGCACTCACAATATGGCCGAGTATGAAGCCTTGATTCAAGGTCTAAAGATTCTATTAGACTTTAATGTCAAAAGAGTACATGCCTACGGTGACTCATTACTTGTTGTCAATCAAGTTCGAGCCGAATGGCAAGTCAAAGATCAGAAGCTATTTCCCTATCAGAAAATTGTTTCAGCTCTTGTCAGCAAGTTCGAAGAATTTCAGTTATTTCACATCAAGAGAGATTTTAATCAAGTGGCCGATAGCCTAGCCAGTTTAGGCTCCATTATGGCATTCAAGAATGGAGAATCTTGTCGCTCTTTTGAAATTGGCAGACTTGACCAACCTGCCTTCCTTCCAGCGGAGCAAGTAAACCAGGCTGAGCAAAAGAAAAAGCCTTGGTATTACAACATCAAAACTTTCATAGAAACTGGCGAATTTCCTCCAGAACTTTCAAAGAAAGAGCAACGAGCAATCCAGCGTATGTCTACTCGATACTTCATTTTGGCCAATGTCCTCTATCGTCGTGGATTCAGTTCAGAGTATTCCAGATGTTTAGATGAAGACGAAGCCAAAGAAGTCATGCGAGAAGCACATGAAGGCATTTATGGCGGCCACGTCGGCTACCAAACCCTTGTCAAGCAAATCATAAGAGCAGGTTATTACTGGAAGACTATGCAACAAGACTGTTATCATTATGTGAAGAAGTGTGTGCAATGCCAGATACACGCACCTTCTATCCATGCGCCAGCAACATATTTACAGTCTGTTGTTTCTCCATGGCCGTTCTCCATGTGGGCCTTCGATGTTGTAGGTCCCATCACTCCTTCAGCTTCAAATGGCCACAAATACTTCCTTGCCGCAACAGAATATTTCACCAAGTGGGTAGAAGCCATCACTCTTCGCACAGTAGAAGGCCGACACGTGGTCTCTTTCATTCACAAGAACATCCTTTGCCGTTTCGGCATCCCACATGACATTGTGTCAGACAACGGCAGCCATTTCAAGAATGAAAAGATGAAAACATTCTGCTCAAAATTCAAGATCTATCACCATTTTTCCGCTCCATATTATCCTCAAGGGAATGGCCAGGCAGAGGCCACCAACAAGATTTTAATTCGTATCTTGGAGCGAACTGTGGAAACAGGCCGTGACTGGCATGAGAAGATCCACGATGCACTATGGGCCTACCGGACCACTATTCGTACACCAACCAATGCTACCCCATCAGAACTGGTCTATGGGACAGAAGTAGTATTGCCGCTACATGTTCAGAAGCCCGCTCTGAAATTTGCTTCACTTCTGCAATTACCTCTTAATCAATACCAGCAGCAGCGACTAGTGCAGCTAGACTTACTCGACGAGAGAAGGCTAAAAGCAGCAGAGCATGCTCAATCCTATCGCCAGAGAGTAGCCAGGCAATACGCGAAATCTATCATCGAAAGAAGATTCAAAGTCAATGATTTAGTACTTCGATCCACAGCTTATCTCAAGCATCGTCCCGGCGGCAAATGGTCGCCAAATTGGGAAGGTCCCTATGTTATCAAAGAAGCATTACCCCGCAACTCATATCGGCTCATCAATGCCGATGGGGTAGAATTGCCAGATCCTATTAATGCTCGACACTTGAAAAAGTTTTATACTTGAAACATTTATCCTTCTATTGTAATCCTTCCTGTTTCCTTCAAATAATGATCCAACTTTCTTTCCCAGTTACACTGGGGCATTTTAAAAATTTTGTTCTATATGCAGGCAGGATAAACAAATTCCTCATTTCATGCACATGTGCATTCATAAGCATCAATTCATATTCATTTGCATTCAACTGCATTAACAACAATCTGGTCAGTATTGGGATTTCAACAAACAGTCCCATCATGATTCCTAAATAATTCAAAATCGAAAGGTCATCACCAATACTGAACCAAAACCCAGCGCTTGAACTGGTATTATTTCAAAATCCAGTACTCAAACTGGCACATTTTCAAAATCCCAATTTTTCAGAAAACCGAGTTTCGACTCGGGTTTTTTATTCAAATCATGTTCTTTTGTTGATCCGGGTTCCGACTCGTGATCTCATTACCTTACTCGAGCCCTGACTCGAGCTCTTCATTTTTCTTTTGTTGATCCGGGTTCCGACTCGAGATCTCTTTACTTTGAGCTCAGATGCGAGCTCTCCATTGTCTTTTGTTGATCCGGGTTCCGACTCGAGATCTCTCTATTCATTCGAGCTCAGATTCGAGCTCTTCTCTTGTTGATCCGGGTTTCGACTCGAGATCTCTCTATTTTTTTCGAGCTCAGATTCGAGCTCTTCTCTTGTTGATCCGGGTTCCGACTCAAGATCTCTCTATTTATTTGAGCTCAGATTCGAGCTCTTCATTTTCATTTGTTGATTCGGGTTCCGACTCGTGATCTCATTATTCATTCGAGCTCAGATTCGAGCTCTTCATTTTCATTTGTTGATCTGAGTTCCGACTCGTGATCTCTCTTTATCCATTCGAGCTCATATTCGAGCTCTTCATTTTCATTTGTTGATCCGGGTTCCGACTCGTGATCTTATTATTCATTCGAGCTCAGATTCGAGCTTATCATTTTCTTTTGTTGATCCGGGTTCCGACTCATGATCTCATTACCTTACTCGAGCCCTGACTCGAGTTCTTCATTTTCTTTTGTTGATCCGAGTTCCGACTCGTGATCTCATTACCTTACTCGAGCCCTGACTCGAGTTCTTCATTTTCTTTTGTTGATCCGAGTTCCGACTCGTGATCTCTATACCTTGTTCGAGCTCAGATTCGAGCTCTTCATTTTCCTTTTGTTGATCTGAGTTCCGACTCGTGATCTCATTATTCATTCAAGCTCAGATTTGAGCTCTTCATTTTCCTTTGTTGATCCGGGTTCCGACTCGAGATCTCTCTATTCATTTGAGCTCAGATTCGAGCTCTTCATTTTCTTTTGTTGATCCGGGTTCCGACTCGAGATCTCTTTATTCATTCGAGCTCAGACTCGAGCATTTCATTTCCTCTGTTGATCCGGGTTCCGACTCAAGATCTCTTTATTCATTCAAGCCCAAATTCGAGCTCTTTATTTTCCTTTGTCGATCCGGGTTCCGACTCGAGATCTCTTTGAGCTTGTCATTCTCTTTTGTTGATCCGGGTTCCGACTCGTGATCTCATTACCTTACTCGAACCTTGAATCGAGTTCTTTATTTCCTTTTGTTGATCCGGGTTCCGACTCGAGATCTCTTTATCTTATCCAAGCTCTAATTCAAGCACTTCATTTTCCTTTGTTGATCCGGGTTCCGACTCGTGATCTCATTATCTTATTTGAGCTCTGATTCGAGCCTTCCATTTTTCTTTGTTGATCCGAGTTCCGACTCGTGATCTCTCTACATCATTCGAGCTCTGATTCGAGCTCTTCATTTTCTTCTGTTGATCCGGGTTGCGACTCGTGATCTCTGTATTTTATTCGAGCTTTGACTCGAACTCATCATTCTCCTTTGATTAATCCAAGTCATTTCAATCATCAAAGTCTGTCAATTGCTCAAATTTGATATTTTGCCCTCCAAATTCCAATTTAAATCTTCAAATCAGGCAATTCTCCAATTTCGACCTCTGGGTCACCCAATTTTCAATTCTCAATTTCAATTACCAATTTCCAATTTTTGACCTTCGGGTCAATCAATTTCCAATTTTCGACCTTCGGGTCAATCAATTTCCAATTTCGACCTTCGGGTCACTCAATTCTCAATTTCGACCTTCGGGTCACTCAATTTCCAATTTCGACCTTCGGGTCACTCAATTCTCAATTTCCGACCTTCGGGTCACTCAATTTCCAAATTTCGACCTTCGGGTCACTCAATTCTCAATTTCGACCTTCGAGTCACACAATTTCGACCTTTCGGTCAACCAATTCTCAATTTCGACCGCCAGGTCATCCAAATTTGTGACCTTCGGGTCATTCAATTTCCAGCAACCAATTTTCCAATTTCCAATTTCGCCCTTCGGGTCAATCAATCTCAATATCCAATTTCAATCATTTCCTCTTGCGAAAGACCCTTTTTAGGGAGAGTTCGAGGGAGCTCGTTCTTTTCGCATGCTATCCAATTTGTTCACTTAGCCCCTTTTTAGGGAGAGTTGGAAGGGACTCGCGTCTTTGTGAACCGTTTGCAAAACAATTTCCAATTTCACACGAGGAACCCTTTTTAAGGGAGAGGCTCGACGGAGACTCGCTTTGCTTGTGACCCCCCAATTTCATACTAGGTCATCTTCATCATGAAGGACCCTCTTGGCAGGGAGAGTATAATGGACTCGTTCCTTCATGACTCAATTTTCAGACCTCACTATTATCGGCCCCCTTTCCATAAGAGAAGCCTAATATTAGGGAGCTTTGACGAAAGCTCAATTTCTCTTCGAAAGTTCATTTTGCAAACACCTCCTCTTCAGGGAAGAGAGGAGTATTTTCCATTTCCCATTCAGGTAAGGGCTAAGCCTGAGTCTCTCTTTTTGGGGAAAAAGAGGAGAATTTTTATCACGGATGTGTTGAGCCGGATTTCAAATACTCATTTTCACTAGGGATTTCAAGAAAATTTGTCAAAGTTGTCAATCAAATTATTTGTTGATTTCAGAATCTTTATTGCACTAATCTCTATCTCAATTTACCTTCAGCATCACTTCCAAAAGAGTGAAGCTTTTGCGAAAAGAGATTCAAAACTCAAATTCTTTCTATTGGCCAACCAAAAGGATGAAGGATAAATCCTCAATATGGCCAGAAAAGAAGATTCAATGTTATTGAAAAGCCGCAGATGATCGATATTGATCGCAGTCAATGGCGCATCTTTAAAGGCTATTCTTGTAAGGACGAGGCAGTGAAAATATCCTGAGTGCTAGAAAAGAGAGCATTTACCCAGAATCACCTAAGCTGCAATTAAGTATCCGCAAAAGGGATCTCTCACCTGTCGTCAAGATGAAGGCGAATTAGGCGAGTAGACCTCCGGGGCCAAAGAAGATTCGAAACATCTCCAAGATGACGGAGTTTGTGACGAATCCTTCCAGGGAAAGTCCAAAGCACTGTCGAGATGAAGGCAGATGTGATGAACCTCTCGACAATCCCTAAAAGATATTTAATTTCAGCTGTCATCCAAAGATCTCCAAACCCATCATCCAAGAAGGATCGAAACATCTCCAAGTTGAAGGAGTTTGTGACGTACCCTTCCCAAAAGAGAGAAAGAGAGGAAAAAAGAAAGAGAGAAAAAGTCAGAACATCTCCAAAATAAAGGAGAATGTAGCAAAAACCCAGAGAGCCAAAAGAGTGCAGAAAGATTATCATGAGATAAGCCCTCAGGATATCAAACTGCCAGATCTATCAAGAATTCTCTTTAATCTTGTGAAGTTCTATTATCAATACTCTTTCATCAACTGCTTTCATAATATCAAATTCTCTTTCTTGCTCATATCAAGGAAATTGATAACTTATTTGAAGAAGGTCAATTGCGAGCAATTTGGATTTCAAGTCTCGATTCTACAAAGTGAACCTTGTTTGGAGGTAATGCTTTGGGTAGAAAAAAAAGAATATCTTTGCAACAATATGCAACATTTTCAAATATTTTGAATCAACAGAATTCTCAATATTTTGACAATATTTTCTAGTTATCCTGACGTGAAGTGAGAGCTTGATATCCGTTTTAATACATCCAGACACCAATTTTAAATCCCTCCTAAGGACTTGATTCCTTCCCTTCTTTGAGAGCATGAACTCTCAGATCTGCACACTTCCTTGTGTCCCCACTGTCCCACCATAGACAGTCCCATTTCGGTTCGAGGTCGAACCACCAATCATTTTCTCGCGAAAGGCGATTTCAAAAGCTGATTTTAGTCTCAGCAATGAGACGCCCAAAATCAATCCCTTTTCAAAGCTTTAGGGACCCCATTTTCCTTCCTTTTGCAAAAACCCTATTGGATTTATTGTGCAGAATCCAAAGGTTCCATCATGGTCTCTTCTTTCGAGGATTCCATTCATTTTCCACCCGATCAGGATAAGGGTATAAACCTGAGCCTCATTCAAAGAGGTATTTCATCTTCCACCCGATCAGGATAAGGGTATAAACCTGAGCCTCATTCAAAGAGGTATTTCATTTTCCGCCCGATCAGGATAAGGGTACAAACCTGAGTCTCAATCAAAGAGGCATTTCATTTTCCGCCCGATCAGGTTAAGGGTACAAACCTGAGTCTCATTTCGATGAGATATTCCATTCCCCAATCAGGTTAAGGGTCAAACCTGAGCTTCGTTCCATACGAGATATTTCTGTCCCATCCAGGTTAAGGGCATAAAACCTGAATTTTGCTCTCACAGAGTGAGTCTTTTCTCTTCATTCTCCATTTCATATCTACCATCTTCCTCGGGCTAATTTCTTCACACTCAGTCAGATCCTTCTAACTGGGGCATTTTTTTATGTATGGCCCAAATTTGGTGTGTTTTTCTTTGCCACTAAGCTCGGCCATGAACCGGCTTAGTAGCAAAGAGGGGCATCTGTAAACACCCCAAATTTTCACTCACCTCCTCGACATTTTCACCAAACATCATCATCCAGCCTCTGAAATCGCTGGAAGGCAAAATGGTCATTTTCTGAACCCGAACCTTGCAAAAGTCCAAATTTCATCTCAAACTCTCAAAATTCCTCTATTTTCAGCTCAGATGTTCAAAATTTTGTTCCTGACAGAAGACAGGAATCTCCAAGTCTTGGTTCAAAATTATATTGCATAAGACATGACATTGCATATCATTGCATGAGCATTTCAAATCACTGCACTGCACAGCATGTCATTTCGAGGTTCAGAACTCTTGATTTCAAAATTTTCAATCCAGATTAGAATTTCAACTCTTTTCAAAATTGATTTCAAAACCTTGGGTCTTCAAAATTATCAATTCTTCCCATTTTACCCCCAGGACTCTAAATTTCAAAATATTTTCTCAGGAAAACGATCTGGATAGTTTTTAATGTGGATTTCAGTCACTTCACCTCAGATTTTGCCCTTTTTGACAATTTCAAATATCTTTCTTTTACAAAATCGCCCTACAAGGGCCAACTCTTTCCAAAATTCCTGGTTTTACCCATTAGTCCAGATTTTATGAAAATTCCAAAAAAAAAAAAAGAAGTTGTGGTTTAATCCTTATTTCAATAAAGAAGCAATGTGGGACCCACACTGAGGTGGTGTCACACAAGCTTTCCTTTTTGAAAATTTGAATTTTGAAAAAAAACCCAAAAATATAGGAGCCTTGTCCCCTGGATTGGTGCCACTTGTCCTTTCTCTTTCCTCCCATTTACCTGCCATGTGTCAGCATAGGGTTCACCTAGAGTTGACGCCACATGTCACCTTCTCTCTTCTGCCACGTGTCAGTGTGGGGCTACCTTCAGAAGCCGCCACATGTCATCCCATTTATCTGCCATGTGTTAGTATCCTATCAGGTGCCATGTGTCATTTCAAAGAACACCAGGAAAGGCCAAGTGTCATAGGTTGTCCTGTCTAGAAAAAGTGGAGCTTGTCTCCTCTGAGGTGGCGCCACTTGAAGTGTGTCTCCTGCAGGGGACACGTGTCGACCTCTCCCTCCTTCTAGAAAAGTAGCCTGACACATGTCTCCCCCTACTTTTCTCAGAAAAGTAGGAGACACATGTCACCCCTAAATTCCTACAGAAAAGGTAGGCTTGTCTCCTCTGAGGTGGCGCCATTTGGAGTGTGTCTCCTGCAGAGGACACATGGCAATCTCTCAGTTTCTCAGAAAAAGTAGACGCCATGTGTTGTTTTCTGCTTTCTTCAGAAAAACTAGAATTCAAAAGTTCAAATCTCCTCATAGGTGGCGCAGATCCTGAACTCCTACCTTTTTCATATTGTCTGAGATGGCGCCACATGGCCTGGCCCTCCTTCTCTACCCTCTACCACGTGTCATCTTCTGCTTCTTTCAGAAAAAGCAAGGTGACACATGTCTCCTTCTAACTCCTTCAGAAAAAGTAGAGGACACATGTCTTCTCCCTACTTTTCTCAGAAAAGTAGGAGACACATGTCACTCCTTGCTTTCTTCAGAAAAAGCAAACCATTCAAATGTTCAAACAGGGCCTAGGTGGCGCAAATCCTGAGCCATGATTTTTCCAGATGGCCTATGAGGGCGCCACATGTCACTTCCCTCCTTTTCCTCCCTCTTGCCACATGGCATTGTAGGAGCCACCCTGAGGTGGCGCCACATGTCCATCCTCCATTCCTCCAGGGCCAACCTCCATTTGAAATTCAAATTCTCCTCTGAGGTGGCGCCATTTGAGAAAGCCTCTCCAGACAGCTGACACTTGTCTGCCACATGTCTAGACCTCCCTGCATCAGAAAAGGTAGAAAACCCCACCTATGAGGTGGCGCATTTTGCTTCCTCCCTTCATGTTCTCCTGCCACATGGCATCGTAGGAGCCACTCTGAGGAAATGCCACATGTCAGCCTCTCCTTTCCAACAGAAAAAGCAAAATTTCAAACATTTGAACTCCCCCAGAGGTGGCGCCACATGGCATGCCCCTACTGTTCCAACTTTACACCTCAGAACACCTTTTGAGGTGGCACCATTCCAGAGCTCCCACTTGGCTCCATTTTGATTTTTATTTTATTTTTAATAAAAGTAGCCCACCATGAGGTGGAGCCACCTGAGGGCTCCCTGCAAAAGCCAAATTCGAATTTCAAACCCCCAGATGGCACCCCTTGAGATGGCGCCACATGGAGGGCTCAGATTGAGCCGGTTTGAATTTCAAATTTCTTCAGAAAATTTATAAAAACAAGGCTCCACGCCCAGGAGAGGGGAGCATCTTTGGAGACCATTTTTGTGAACTTGAAAATCCGACCTAGCCTCCCTAAAATCTGATTCTGAACTTTGGAAATCGTGCCCCCTTTGGCTCATTGGAGAAGGTGAAGTAAAGTTCGTGCAGTGGCCAATTCGATTCAAGCATAGGTCGATTTTGGTGAACCATCCGAAGCCCGGAGTGAAGGACGAAGGAAGCTCGTGATAGCCGCCCCTTTCAAGAGCTTCTACGCTGCGTAACGAAGCAAGGTGCACTTCTTTTCCCCTTGATGTAATTCCATAATCCGATTCGGGAGTCGTTTGAAAAAAGAGCTCATCCGAGAGATGGATTGAGCTATTCTCATAAAACGACATATATAAAACGTTTAATTATGCTTCCTTGATGATTTTTAACATTCATGTAGTTAGCTAGGTTTAATTTGCATTTTATTTCATTCATTTAGCACATTTCATGAATTAATTAAGATTAGTTTAGCATTTATTTCAACTCTGCTCATTTTCAGTAGGTCTCTGTTTTTGTCAGTCAGTCCACATGTCATTTCATGCATTTGTTTTTTATTAAAAATCCCAAAAAAAATCACGAAATGCGCCCTTAGGTGTCCCTGAAATTTTGCCAAAAATTCAGAGGCATTTGAATTTGTTTACTGCGGTAAACATTCAAAATGGCAAGTCGGGTTTTGTTATCCGGGATGTGTTTTGAAAATCATTATCCGACTTGTAAAATCGAGATATCCCTCATGGGAGATCGGATTTTCGCTCCGAAAGATGTTCTGAACTCGGGCGAATGTCTAGTTTTTAACCTGATTTTCTTAGATTTTTGTGATTTTGTTTAATATCTGACAAAAATCCGAGAGTTCGGGACACGTGTCATAGCCTAATTTGGGCCTCTGAGATCTTGGATCGACTTGGGGCTAGGGTTTCTCTTTGTGTGTTGCTTTAAATCCAAAACTGTAAAACGTTAAAGTTGTGTCCGAGATGTCTTATATTTGCATCTGAAAGCCTGTGATTTTTAGAACAGTGTTGATACCTGCTTCGGATTTTTCTTGTCAGTCCCCTGTTTTGCTACATTTGTCTGTTCTGTTGATTTAGGCAGAAATAGTTATATTTTTATCTGTGTTTCCGTTGATCAAATGCCGAAGTCATAAACATGAAAGTTGTTCATGTAGGCGTCGTGAGTAGCTCTGATTAATTTCATAAATTTACATGGCTGTATTATATTTTTTTGGAATTTTACATCAGATTAGGGTGATTTTTACCTCTGTCAGAACTAAATCCCTGTTGCCGAACTCACCATGGCTCAAATCCCGAGGCTGTAAAAACCAAAAATGTTTCATTTCGGGTCTTTTAGCAGTCTGCAAAATATCAGAAGTTTACATGGTGTAAATCTTGCATTATCATATTAGGCATTGCATTTGGTTCGGATCCATAGGCAAAATCCACCATTTTAGGACTTTCTTTGAATTTTAGCATTTAAATCATATCATTTCGTGATTTTCAGCATTCTAGGTTGTTTATCAGAGTAAGTAGATGCTTCATACCGAATTTGGTGCATTTTGGAATCCATTTGAGGTTCGGATTAGCCATAATACCAAAACAGGGTCCCGCAGGGCCCGGATCCAAGTGAAAAACAAGCGAAAATCGTTATTTTTGATAAATTGCAAAATATCAAATTCTGATTTTACAGCCTTAGTGTGTTTAGCAGTATGTCATCATGTCTCTTACTGCATTTCATCATCATTTAATTCAATTTGAATTTCGAAATCTCAGTTTTACCAAGTTTTCCTTCAAAAAAACCCTGATTTTAAAGGTGTAACTTTAATTTTAGGGGTATTTTGGTCATTTTGACCACCAATTCTGAATTTCAAACTGTTTTCTACTGAATTTCTTGAATTTTCATCATTTCAAAATATCAAGGAAGCATGAGAATAGGGTTTATATCCAATTAAATCCAATAATTTTATAATATTATTGGAAAATCTTGGAAAAACCCACATATTTGAGCTAACCCAATTTCAAGTTTGGCAGGAACAATCAAAAGAAGGAGCTGAAGTCTGCAAATTTCTTTTATTTCCTTTATTTAAGTGATGTAATCATGTAAATTTTGGAATAAGAGAGTTAATTTCCTGCTTAGACTAGGATGCATATCATATAGTTTAAATTTATGCAATATCCTGATTATATGATTCATGCATTTTATTTCAAAAGCACTATGGATGTTCTCGAATGGCACGTGCACCAACTCTTAGGGAGTTGATGGACTCGGTGGGATCCATATTTACGGCCCTAGTCGGAATATGGACGAGACCCAGATCCGTCATCTTTCTACTAGTCACATAGAGCCTACACTCTTAGGCTATCTTAAAATGCACATCATATTTCCAAAGTTTTCAAAATCATGTGCATCAAATCAACTAAGTTCTGAACATATTCATGGCCACAGTCAGAATATATGAAGGATTTATTTGGACTTAATGCACATTTTCCAACCAATTCCTCAGAAAATCTTTTCAAAGGGCATTCATTCACTCATGTCATTTGCATCATGAAATCATTTTCTCAAGAAAACTTCATTCTCAAAAAATCGATTTCTCAAGAAACTCTATGGATTTTCCAAAATCGGTTTTCCCAAGTCAAGTTTTTCACAGTTTTCCCTGGAAAATGTTACTTTCTTAAGACTTTCAAAAAGAGTTTTCCAATCTTTCTCCAAAATCCAAAATCGATTTCCAAGTATTTCAAGGTTAAGATTCTCAGGTTTTCAACCTCTCAAGTTTCAATTTCCCTTTTCCACAAGGGATTTTCAATGAATTTCCATCATTTTCCTAAGAAAACTCTCAAAGTCCAAGTTTTCCTAAGAAGTGTTTCCCTTTTCAAAGGTTCACCCTTTTCTCAAGAATCAATCCCATTTTCCCAGGATTTTCAACCATTCATGATTTTCCCACAACTTCATGAACTTTCCCGTGACTTCCAAAAACCCTTTTTCACATGAGTTTTCCTGAGAAATTGACTTTCATCTTTTTCCTGAGAGAATCTTTTCAACTCCAAATATTTTCCAAGCATACATCATGTTTTCCCAAGCTGCATTTTCCCAAAACCTCATAGCACATGCCTGAATTCTCTGTGCATTTAGGATAGAACATAACTTCGATAATTTAACTAAGTCAAGCATAGTTTTGGTCCTTGGTTCGATTACCCCTGTTAAAGGCGGCAGGAACGGTCGAACCTCGTACCGACAGGTCGAGCCCCATCCCATGGATTTTCCCGCAATTTTCAAAAAAAAAAAAACGGAGGCGAGTATTTCAAAAGCAATTTCCAAAATCCGGTCAAGTTTGAAGCGCGGAAGCGTTCTCCCTCTCTCTCTTCCGCAAGGAAGGGGAATACGAGAAAAATTTCGCGACGATAACAGTCTCCTCATTTCATCTCTCAAATACATTTTTTTATTATATATTTTAGATTTTTGAATCCGACTCCTTCATGTCTATTCTTATTTTTTAATCTATCATTTATCAATTCTTATTTTTTTTCGAATATATTTTTGACTCTTTCTCTTTTTGTCTCATCATCTCTCTTACCACTATTCAAAGTCAAAGTGTGTTCTTCTCATATTTACATATACTCATAAAAATTACAAATATGAAAACACATTAATCATGACACATTTTTTAAGTCATTCTTTTCTTTCAAAAATGTCATGTCTTTCAAAGTACACATCACATGATCACCCTATGACCTATTTCCTTTCACGTCTATCCATAAAAACTATTCATATATTAAATAAGCAATCATGACATTTCTTTATCTCTTTCATCTCATATCACTCATTAATTATTTTTGTCCTCTTCTCTATCCATGTCTTATTTGAAAATCCATGTCTGTCATCACTCTCTTCATACGCCCAACTTAAAATTTCTCATTATGTCTTTTCAGCTTGACTTTATCTCTATTCATCTCTCTCACATGAATTGAGCTCACTTCCTTCTTTACTCTGTCTCAAAACAATGGATCGCCCCATGTATTTTTTGAAATCCATTTCTTGACTTGTTGTCTTCAACTCTCAACTTGCTTCAACCTGGTCTATAATATTAACTCTTCGACTCTGATCCCTCTTTTTTGTCAATGACAAAGGGGGAGAGAAAACCTACCTCTCCTATGTAGGAGAAAAACATTTAACTCTTTATCTCATACACATGAAGTATACACAAATTTTTTATGTTAATTCTGGTATTTTTTATGATTACTATTTCTATGCATTTTTTATTTCTAATATCATATTTAAATCATCATAATATATATGACTTATTGACAGGGGGAGCATATATTGTCATCATCAAAAAGGGGGAGAATGTTGAGAAACTATGTTTTGATGATACATGATAAATATGATATGCTTTCATGATGCATATATATGATACATGATAAATACAGGATAAATACATTATATGCTTTCATGAGATATGATAAATATGATATGCTTTCATATGTGAAACTGAATATGTTATATTATGACTGGATATGATGTGTTATGTATTTAACGAGTATTTGATGCAAGGTTATTTCACTTAAGAAGAGTGAAGACAACTTGATCAAGTGCAACTATTTGATGCAATCATACTACTCTGAAGAAAAAGCTTGATGGGCCATACATTCATAAAGATTATCCAAGAAGATCGGCTACCTCAAGATGAAGATTTTTTTCTTCTTTAGAGTCATATGTAACAGAACCTTCAGAAGCATGCATATTTCATATTAGACTATATGCTTTGAAATCATACAAGCCATTTATTTACAAAAAGTTAAGCTTTCATAAAAGGATACGTTATGTATATTGTAGCATTTCAAAAACACCTTTTTGAAACAAATCATTATACTTCCTACAAGCATTTATGAAAAAGACATTTTGACAAGATATAATAGCTCATGATTTCAAAAGCATTAATTGTACCTTCTAACATGCATTTATGAAAAAGACAACTTTAAAAGATATAAAAGCTAATGATTTCAAATATGAAAGAAAAAGACAAAATGAATTAATTCATAATACACAAACATTTACGTAAGAAATTTTGGTTCATAATACATAAGCATTTATGTAAGAAAAGACAAATTGTGAAAAGATGTAATGGTTCATAATACATAAGCATTTATGTAAGAAAAGACAAAATGTGAAAAGATGTATTGGTTCATAATACATAAGCATTTATATAAGAAAAGACAAAATGTATTAGTTCATAATACACAAATTTTTACGTAAGAAATTTTGGTTCATAATACATAAACATTTATGTAAGAAAAGACAAATTATGAAAAGATAATACACAAGCATTTATTTGAGAAATGACTATTTGTAATATAAGTATTACTCAAGCATTTAGTGTACTTCACAACCATTCATTTTAGAATTGACGATTTGAGAAAATAAATATTATTTTATTAAAATAAGAAATGACCATTTATTTCTTTAAGCATTAAATGCCACCTCAAAAGCATTTGAGAAATGACTATTTATTTATAAATAAAACCCACACTCAAGAATGTCGACTTACTTAAAGTCATCATTCCTTCTGTAAACATTAAATGCTATTCCAAAAGGCTTTTAAGAAATGACCATTTATAAATAAAGTACTCAACAAACATTTATCACACTTACATACATTTATTATAAGTGACGACTTGTAAGAAAAATATTAATATACTAATATTCATTAAATTGAGTAAAGACAAAATTACATATTCCAACGTTCAATGTACTACAAACCATTAAATTGAGTAAAGACAAAACTACATGATAAACTACACTTCAACGTTTAAAAATACTACAGAACATTTATTATGAGAAAAGACCTAATACAAAGAATAATTCATTTAAAATACACCAATGAATAGTGTACTCCAAAAATACTTTGTATGGAAAGAAGACTTTTTTGAAAAAGCAATATAGTACACTTATCTTTTTCACACTAAGTTGTTTTTGAAATGACGTGACTTCTCATATCCCAAAAGGACAATCATTTCAAAAAGACAACGACTAGTTTTCTAAAGACTATATATATACAAACACAACAGTGTGAAAAGACAAGCAAGCTTTCAACGAGAAAAATTCCTGCTCGACACTCTGAGAAAAGAGCTTAGAAAAAGAAAGAGAAAAAGAAAGAGAAAAAGAAAGAGAAAAAGTCAAGAAAAGCTCTCAGAAAAATACAAGAGTGTGTAAGAAAAGAAAAAGATCATTCTGAGAATCTTCATACGTGCATTCATACTCTACATATCATTCTGAAGGTTCTATAGGAAAGTGTTGTAACTTTCTGATTTCTACTGTATTTCTTCTCTGTTGAGAGAAGTAGACCTCTGGGAAAGAGGGTGTTTCCCTTCTCTGTTGAGAGAAGTAGACCTCTGAGGAAGAGGGTGTTTCCCTTCTCTGTTGAGAGAAGTAGACCTCTGAGGAAGAGGGTGTGCCCCTTCTCTGTTGAGAGAAGAAGACCTCTGAGGAAGAGGGTGTTGTACTATTTATCCGGTAAATCGGATGTTATAGTGGAAGGCTCAAGTGTTTTACTTGGGGACTGGATGTAGGTCAGTAACTCGGCTGAACCAGTATAAATTCTGTGTTTATTGTGTTGTGCCTTATTGCCTTATTTTTTATTTTATCGATCTGCATCGTATTTCACTATTCACCCCCCCTCTAGTGGAATTTCAATGAGATGATATGCCGAATGCATGCAATGATATGCAATCACACATGAAATGTAAGCACTGGATAAGAGTGAAAATTTGGGGTGTTTACAACCATGAACGTCCACTATAGGGGTCATCCATGGGTTTTGGATCAACTAGGTGCTCCGGATCCAAAAACCAAAACCCGCATAATAAGTATATCATAAGAAAACGCTTATTTAATGAATTAAAATAATAATTTAATTCCAAAAAATTATTTTATTCTCTTTATAACCTTAGTTAACGTAGAATGGTTGATACCTCTTGAGAAAATCACCTCTCGTTCGTTAAAATTAAGCGTTCTAAGATTCGGGCCAAAAATTAGATCAAAACTCGTAATTCACATGCACTGACGAGGTTCTTTCGTTGTTCGGATCTCAAATTCGGGGTGTATCACTACAACCCTATTCCAAACTTATTCCAAAAATTTCAGAGGTTGATTCAGTCTGGATTTCCCGAAATTGCTCTTTTAACATAAAATTACGCGATTAACTTAGTTCTCAAAATAAGCAAAACTTTAGAAATTGCCAAAACATAAGAATTCATCGATTCCCATATAATTACACAATATACGTCAAAATTAGAATCGTGGATCTTACATCCTCCCCTCCTTAAAAAGGATTTCGTCCGCGAAATCACCCTTAGGAGGTTACAAAAAGTTCTGGATACGTCTCTCTCATGCTCGCTTCTGGTTCCCATGTGCATTCTTCAATGCCATGGTGCTGCCAACGTACCTTAACTAACGGAATAGTCTTGGTACGCAAAACTTGATCTCGTCGATCAACAATCTGGATAGGACTTTTTGACAAGGTCAGATCTTTGTGCACGTCCACATCATCGTAACGAATGATATGCGATGGGTCAGGAATGTACTTCCTGAGCATCGACACATGAAACACATTGTGAATGTGAGCATATTGTGGAGGCAACTCGATACGATATGCCACTTCACCAATCCTCGCCACGATCTCGAACGGTCCAACATACCTTGGACTCAACTTCCCTTTCTTTCCAAAACGAAACATGCTCTTCGTCGGTGAAACTCTGACAAAAACCATGTCTCCAACATCAAAAGACAATTCGCGACGTCTCTTATCGGCGTAACTCTTCTGCCTATCTTGCGCTGCCTTCAAATGCTCACGAATCTTCTGCACTTGCTGCGTGTAGTGCTGAAGAACAATCGGCACTTCTCTCAATCTATCGCCGATGCCGTACCAATAAGATGACGACCGACAAGGTCTACCATAAAAAGCTTCATACGAGGCCATCCCGATGCTAGCGTGGTAACTGTTGTTATATGCAAACTCTACCAAACATAGGTGTGAATCTCATTCACCCTTCCAATCAAGCATACAAGCTCGCAACATATCTTCTAACATTTGAATCGTTTGCTCGGACTGTCCATCCGTCTGAGGATGAAAGGCTTTACTAAACTTCAACTTCGTCCCCAAAGCAGATTGCAACTGACACCACAGTCGCGAAGTGAATCGGGGATCACGATCAGAAATGATAGATCTCGGCACACCATGCAATCGAAAGATCTCTCTAACGTACAAGTCAGCTAAACTCTCAAGCGACTGACTGATTCTGATCGGCAAGAAGTGGGCAGACTTGGTGAGTCTGTCCACAACTACCCAAATCGCATCATGTTTACGCCTAGACAGTGGTAAGCCAACCACAAAATCCATCGTAACATCCTCCCATTTTGTGAACACCCCAAATTTTTCAAAATCTTTTAAATATTCCCTTCTTGCCCCTAAATTCATTTTTTTGAGCAAATGAGTCATTTTTAAATCTAAATTCCAGTTCATTTCTCAAGTTTTACTGAAATTAAATTCATTCTATATGTTTAAATTGATTTCGGATCTGGATCCATTGTCCAGATCAGAGTCTCATTGTGCAAATTTTAAATTTAAATTACAGAAAATACCAAAAATAGTTTTTAAATAACTCGGATAGTCCATCCGACATCCGTTTGGATCCATTGCGTTGTATTCCTCGATTCGAGTTTTAAAACTCGAACATTTTCTCAAAACTCGGGTCCAAACCCTTTCTTCTGAAGAAATTTCCCCGAAATAGCCTGAAATTCTCGGAAAAACACTTTTTGTAAATATTTCTCAGAAAAATACAAAAATTTAATGTTTAAACTTTGTTTAAAATCTTAGTTTTCTATTACAAAAATACAAAAAAATGGCAAAACGATACAAAAATCAAAAAAATTGAGGAAAGCAAATAGTTTTAAAAGTTGAAAAATTGAATTTTTACCAAAAACCTCCTTTTAAACCATTTTTTTACAAAAGTTCTTTCAAGGGGGCCTTCTTTTGGAAAATTGGAAAAGAGGCAACGGCCTCTTTCCCGCGCACTTCCCCTCTCAGTCCTACCCTCCATCTTGAAACAAATTCTTCTCCCTCAACCTCTCATCTTCAACCAACAACCTCTCTCTCGAAGGCTCCTCTTCTTCTTTAAAAAGGGGAGCACGCGAGAGGAGAGGGGATCCGTCTCCTGCCTCTCCACTGCCATCCGTCTTCACCCCTCCTGGTTTAAGCATTGTCTGGTCTTCATTTTCTGATCTGTTTTCACCATCTTCTTCATTTCTCCTCCTCCTTCCTTCTTCTTCTCGTTTCCTTGGAGTCCTTCCACCTGACTGAAGGGAGTCGACCACTCTGAAGCATCCAGGACTACAGAATTTCTGTGAACGATAGTGGAAAGACCTCCATGGCATAATAAAAGGAAGGCTACGTCTCTCGCTTCAATCCTACAAAATCACGGAAGCCGACGAGTCCCACAGCAAAGCCACGGTAAAGATTTCTGTCACTTCCCTCTTTCCTTTTGTTTTACGAATTTCTGAGTTACTTTTTTTTTAGTAAGCCTCTTTGTAGCATTGATCTACGTATAGTAGAATCAACCTACAAATGGCAATATTAATAGGAATGATCTCATTCCGATATATTGTTCATTTTTTTTTTGTTTCAGTCACGATTCCAACCTATAGCCAGTTTTATGATTTTTTTGTTTTCTTTCTTTTTTTCCCTTCATTTTACGATTTTCTGTTTGCATTTGATCTTTGATTCCATTTTCTGTAATCAATTTATATTTTGATTTTCTTTTGGTTCAATTCCTTTTGATCTCCTGTTTACATCTATTTCCTATTTCATGATGTTTCACTTATCATTCATATGGCCCTACACCACACCATCAATTACCTGGGGATAGCATTTCGCATCATACGATATATGTAGCCGAGATGCTGAAGGCTCATGACAGAACATCGATTGTCATTCTACCTCATGGCATTATCTAAATCTCACCCATCCATTAGATCCCCTTCTTACTGTTTCCATCTGATCAAACACGGATCTGCAAGTTCCCTAACTTCATATTTGTGTCGAGACCTTGTTTTATCACAATCCAGCATCCCTGGTTGCCTCATTACATCCCATGTATATCTGTGCATTTTTATATTTCCTTTTATTTTTATGCTAATTCTTGCGTCATATGCATTTTAGGTTCGAACTGCATTTTCTACACCTCGTCTGTGGGTTAATTCACCTGCAATTTTGAGTTACCTTGTATGTCTCATGCCATGTCTCACTATCTTCCCTGTTTCTTGTTCTTCAATTCATCTCAGCATCATCAACTTGTTCTGAACTATTAATCATATGGTGAACTTCATTCGGTAAGCATTCATATTTCAGTTCAAATTATATCTGCATTTTTTTTATGGTTCTATTCAGCTTTGTTCAGCATTTCGTATCTTATGCCTGAGCGTCCTTTATTGCTTCCTTATGTGAGTGTGTCTTACATCATATCTTTCTTATATTTTAATCGTGTCTTGTTATCTTCACTTTGTTTCATCATGTTATCACTCACCATCTCACCATATTCACCTCCCAACTCATTGTGCTTGTTAGCGTTATATTGCTGCTTGTGAATATCAGGGATTGCTTTCCCAAGTTCTGAATCATACCATTGCCGTCAGAATCTGGAATCATATCTTGTATACAGTCAAGTCTGGGGTATGACATCACTAGATGAGGTTCTGAAATGAGCCTCATTCTATTAGTTGATTCAATCTTAGAGTGGATCAAATTTTTCACAATACAGTGCCTGCAAAATGATTAGATGCCACAAGGGATAGGAATGCTATGCCTTACTGTTGTCCAGTAGTTTCAATCCAATTGCCATATAAGCCTGATCTTCGACATCGATGGGCTCTCTGGAATTATGCCAGGGAAGTCTGGAGATCTTCACCATCTTGTAGTATCGTGCTTTATACAGGCTAAGCTTTCGGTCTCCTGAGTTCGGAAGTCGGGTTAATCAGGAACAGTGATATACAAGCAGTGCTGGGCTGAAAGGGCCACCCCCTTTAGACGTTCATGAATCTACCGGATATGTAGGCATCATAAGCTGATAGTGGGAAATCTGCTGAAAAAAAATTGTCAGACTTCTTCTCTAGCCGGGCATCGTTTGTATAGTCATTTTCTTTTTTTTTATTTTTGATGGATTGTGGCGTGAGTCCTGGGATATATGCTTTACTTACAGCATTTTGCTTGAAATCTGAGAAGACTAGTGGTTGGGGCGTGCCTTATCAAAATTGAGTTGAGATTTGCAAAGCAGGTGAATCTATGTTATCAAAATAATCAGCATCTGAAGTTGGAGAAAACAATATATATTACCTTTCATGCCAGGATGAGGTATACTCAAGTCTGAAGGAGAAACTATCCACATTGGTCAATGTAACAGGGGCTATGCTTGCATTAATTGGTGTTAGATCAGTTGAGAAAGATATAAAGCTTCCAGATTGTGCATCAAGAGTACTAATTAGTGTTCACAGGGATAATGGTGATTTCCCCAGCAGGAAGTTATGGGCAATTTTGAGCATAGATTGCATTATAAAGACATCCCGCATATCGGATGTATCTCATATGTGTTCAACTTCCCTCTCCTTTTTTACAGTAGTTCGTTTTTGAACCACTGTGGCTTTAGGTCTTTCACCACAATTCATTTGAAATATTGTAGGGATGAGCCTTTCACAGCAATTCATTAGAACCACTGTGATCCTCCATCTTTTATAACAGTTTGTCTTGAATTATTGCAGTTTTACCTTTCACAGCAACCCATTAAAATTGCTGAGGTTTAACATTTGCTTATAGCAGCTTATTAAAACCATTGTAAATCATGCCACTATTTCTGCATTTTTGACAGTATTCTTGATGTATGATCACACCCCCCTGCATTTTGTGCATAGCACTTAATTCCTTAATTCCCTTCACTACACTATATCACCTGTTACATTGTTATTTACTCTCATATCTCGCACTTGTATATCGGTTTCCTACATACACACTGTTTGCATATATACCAAGTGCATATTTTATTATATATGCTCCACTGTAGGCACCTATACAATAGGCACTGACCTTAAGTCTACCCCCACCATGAGCACATCTTCACTGTCATAGTCACATTCATCATTGTGAACCCAATGTTCCAACACCCAATGACTGTTTTCCACCTCCATTGTTACCTGTATAGTATCAACATTTTTTCCTGTTTCTTTTATTTCCTGTACTTGCTGCATTTGGGCATCATCTTAACTTCCAGTTATACATTTCATTCGCATAAAAGTTAGCTTTATTCCGCATTTTTCTTTTTAGTTCCCGTTACCAGCATTTGTATATTAAACCTCTTTTGTCACCACCACTAGCCTCCACCCATTGTATTTCATCAATGGCACCCTACTATCATCACATTAGCAGTTGCTGCAAATCACAGCCATCTCCATACCTCCATGTCGACTAAAGGCTAGAAGACATCCTGCCTTGGAGGGTTTCATCTTATGGCAAGTCTTCATGGACAAGAAGGTTGGTTGATCCTTCTTTAGAAAATCTGGGATTGTTGGAGAAGCTGCTCTGGAAGACGTGGACTTCTAAAAGGATATGTAGCATGGTCATTGGAACCAGTTCCATTACATTAATATCTCCCCTACTGCATCCCCACATGAACATTGGGTCTTGATTTCCATGTATTTAAGTAAATATACTCTCATATACATCTAGGTAAATATGTCTTCTTTTCCATTTAAAAAGATACATTTTCCTTGTAAATAAATACATTCCTTCATATATTTAGATGCATACATTAGCCTATACATTCTCCAACTGACTTAAGCATGGCACTTTGATATTATTTGATATTTTCCATCATCTTTCATAGTTTGCCAGTTTGCTCTGTATCAACTCTGTTTTGCAGGGAAAATTGAAGTTAACTTTCCTCCTTAAAATTAGGAATTTTTATTTCAAAGGTTGTAATAACTTAGGTATTAATGAGAATTTACATTTTCAGCTTTTAGATTAGAATGAATGAGCATTGTAAATATCATGAATTACTTGTTTTTCATGCATTTTTGGCCTTTGTTTCTCAAATTCTCACATTGGTGAAACACAAATGGCACGTGCACCATTTCGTAAGAGGTAAATTAATCCTAAGTTGAAGATTTACATCAATGGCCATAGTCAGGATGTAAAACAAGACTTAGTATTTTTATCTTTTATAAAATAACATTGATCCACACTGGATTTCTTTTCAAAATCATCATATTTTCTCTAAATATTTTCCTCTTTTATTAGAATTTAACTTAAAATTAACTCAAAATATATACCAATGGCCATAGTCAGGGTATATTGAGAGTTCATTTCATTTTAAATTCTATAAAAGCACCAAATGTATTTCATTCTTCACCTGAATTTAAATATAGATTATTATATAATACATTCAATGACCGTAGTCAAGGATGTATTATATTTTCAATCTTGTTTTAATTCATTTAAAGAATGGAATAGCTTTTCAAAATCCAATTTCAAATTCTTTAAATTCATTCATCACTTAGGATAGAACTGCATCATATTTTCAAAATTTCTTTTTCAAAAACTCCAAGTGATATAAATATCTTCTTCAATCAATCTTCAATTCTTGTAAAAACCAATTCATCTTTTCGTTTTCAATTCTATTCCATTTTCAATCTCAAAGTCCAAATTAAACTTTGAGATTTCAAGTCCATCTTATATTCAAAATTTCCAATTCAAATTAGATTTCAAAGTTCAATTGGACTTTGAAATTTCAAATTCATTTTATATTCAAAACTCCAAATCAAAAACTCAAAAGTTCAATTTAAACTTTGAGATTCTTGATTCATTTTCTAAAAATTCCAAATTCAAGCCCCAAATTCAAAGTCCAATTTGACTTTGAAATTCGTTTGTATATTCAGAATTCAAAATTTCATTTTTCAAGTTCAATTCAAACTTGGAAGTTCTTGATTCATCTTCTGAATTTAACAAATCCATTTTAGGATTCAGGATTTAACATTCATATTGGATCTCAGACTTCAGATCCAATTCCCCTTTAGGATCCAGAATCCAATTTCACTTTGGATCTTAGACTTCAGATCCAATTCCATTTTAGGATCCAGAATCCAATTCCACTTTTGGATCTCAAACTTCTGATCCAATTCCATTTTAGGATTCAGAACTCAACTTCCATCTTGGATCTCAGACTTCAGATCCAATTTCCTTGTAGGATCCAGAATCCAATTCCACTTTGGATCTCAGACTTCAGATCCAAACCCATTTTAGGATCCAGAATTCAATTCCATCTTGGATCTCAGATACAAAACCCGTTTCAAATTTTGGATCCAATTCAGATTTCAGATTCAAAGATCCAGACTTTGGATTCGAATTCCATCTTGAAATCCAGATTTCAAATCAAGTTCTATTTTCAATTCCAACTTTCAAAATCAAATCCATTTCATTTCCAGATTTCAAATCTAAATCCACTTACAGATCATATCTGGATTTCTTAAAATTCATTTCTACATCATTTGGATTTCTCAGATTCATTCTGAATTTCAAACTTCAAAATCTAAATTCGATTCCATCTCAAGTATTCATTTCCTTTTCTCAAGTTCAAAATTCAAAGTCCATTTCCGACTTTGAAACTTCATTTCCTTTCATTTCAAAACTTCAAATCATTCTTTCTCAAAATCAAGATTTATTCCTCCAACTCTAAATTACTTTGAAGACTTAGAACTTCTCTGATCTATCTCAAGTTCTAAGTTAAATTATTCAGAAATCATTTCTTCATTCTATCATCAAGTCTATCTCAGAAAAACTTGGAGATTTTCAAAAGCATCTTTAAAAAAGAGCATACATCCTTGCATTGCACAAGCATGATTCTTTGTGCATTTAGATTTAGAATAAATTCTTGGATGATATTTAGGCAAAGCAAAAAGGTATAGATTCGATCCTTGGTTCGATTACCCCTGGTAAAGGCGCCAGGAACGGTCGAACCTCGTACCGACGAGTGAATCCCGTCTCTCCATTTTTCCCGCAAATTTTCAAAACGGAGGCGAGTAATTTTCTAAATATTTTCAAATCAAGGTCAAGTGAAACCCCGCAAAAGAGTTCCTCTTCTCTCTCTCTTTCTTTCTTTTCTCTTCTCTCTTTCTTTTCTTTCTTTTACTTTCCTCCCTTCAAAAAGGAGGAAAATAGAGGTTAGAAAAGGAAAGAGAAGGAAGAGAGAGAAACCACAAGAGAGGAAAAATTTTGCGATGATCACAGTTTTGGCGACCGAGATGGGACTCGTCTTCGTCCGGTTGAATCTATGCCTTTGCTTTGCTTTAATATTTTCTAAGTCTTTATTCTTCTATGTCAGCTACATTTTCCATGCAAACCTTAGGAGCCTAGACTCTGTCCTAAGCTGACATTATTTTGCATATAGGATCTAAGAATGGTTTGGTAGGACCATATTGAGGAGATTATATCCATGTTCACATTAGATTTAGGTCTTAAATACAACTCTCCTCAATTCTAGGGATTGAATGCAAAACAATGTATGCAAGTGTATGCTTCTCTTTATTTAAATCTATCTCTTCAGGACTTGCATTAGAGCCTTCTGGTTTTATATGCATGTGATCATGTTTTTGAAAACCTCCCTACCTATATTTGTCCCGGTCTTCACGTTGCTGGGCTATCTCACTGAACCATAGTTCGGGAGAGAGCCTCACAACTGGACCACCTATTTGGGTTCGCGCCCCCCTACCACGTACCTAAGGGCCATAGTCCGAGGTATATCGGTAGGTGCTCAAGGATGTTGGGAAGCCATTACCTTAGAACCGAAGAGATATCTTATATGCCACGTACTTCGAGCTTCGGCTTGAGTATATCGACATACCTTGATTGGAATCAGATGATCTAAATCTTAGAGTTAGGATTAAGATCCTATTTGCCATTTCAAATATTGCATATAGAGTCAGCTTTAGGGAGTGCTGTTTGTGCATCCTTGCTTGTATGTCTGTGATTGAATGATATTACATATATATATCTCTTCCTTATATTTTCCAAAACCCTGGGTATATATTATTCAAATTTTCCTTTTGTTTTTAAAACCCAGGTGTATTTTTCTTTCTCTTCTCCTTCTAAATTTCTTCAAAATTCTTCTGATCCTGCCTGCAAATTCTTCAAATCTTTACCATTTATTCTCAAATTTCATTTGTTTTCTTATTTTCTTCTGATTTTATATTCTTGTTTATAAAAATCTATTTCCATCAAGAGATATCCGTTTTCAAAATGGTATTTTCTTCCATATTTTAGTTGGTTACTCTCCCTCGTAGAGTAAACAGCGCAATTGTCACAAATTTTGTGGCAACTCAATCCCTAGTAATGGGATACAATTTTTTAGACTTTAACCTAAATCCTTCCTCTTGTCAAAAACTTCTCCAAAAGTTTCTTGGGTCTAAAACCTCCACTTTCCTCTACACAGAGCATTGATATTCAAAAATGGTTCAGACAAGAGCGGGAAAAGAAACAGTTCCTCAACTTAGCGACAGTGAGGTGGAAGGGATGAGCTCTCCTAAATCAGTCAGGGGACAGAGTCAGAACCGGAAAGATGACATCGACCCCGCTATGTATGATATGTTCCAAAAGATGATGGCAAGAATGATGTCGGAGCAAGCCGAGGCCAAGCTGAAAGAGGCAGTTCCTAAAAGCAAGCTGAGGAAGAAGCCTGTAAAAAAGCAAGTCAGAATCATCAAGAAGAAGGTACATAAGGACACTACTTCAGAAGAATCAGAGTCAGTCGAGGAAGAATCGGAAGAGGAAGAGCAAATTGTCTACAAACAGAATCCTTCGAGACAGTCCACAAAGATAGCTGCGGAAGAGCCCGAATCCGTCAACAAGCCCAAGTCTGGGGCCCCAACAGAGGACCTGATGAGCAAACAGATGAAGGAGATGAATCGAGCAATCAAGGATATTCAAGCCAAGGGTAAGGGCAAGCAGACCTACACTGGCGAAGATTTTTACGATGGTCTAGATGGGGACGATAACCTGGAGAACCTTCCTCGTAAATTTCTCAAGTTTGATGGAACTGGCAATCCTAAAGCCCACTTAGCCACATTTTATGCAGAATGCAGCCGTTTCAGAAAAGACAACAGAGCGTTGTTTATTTGCTTCCCCCGCAGTCTGGAGGGTGTAGCAGCCAGGTGCTATGCTGACCACGTGAATCCTATCGAAGTACGAGAGTTCGATAAAGTGGTAAATTTGTTCATTGAGCGCTTCCTATTCAATACTGAGGTTTCCCCTACGCTCAATCACCTTTACAACCTAAAGCAGAATGAGACTGAAAAAGCAGGAGAATTCATTCACAGGTGAAGAAGCACCTGTAATAAGATGAAAGTTCCCATTCCAGAGGAGCATGCATTGCAAATAATCCTCAGCAATTTCTCTCAGCCCTTGAGAAGCCTCATTGCCACTTCTCCGGCAAAATCCTTTATCAAGTTGATTGAGCGAGCCAAATGGCTCGAGGCAAGAATAGAAAGTGGGCTTTGCGAGGGCATGCCTCTGGCCAAAAATATCCAAGACCAGAAGAAGAAAGCACAATTCACTCATGCAGCTGATACCTCTGGCAATGATCATGACAGTGACAGAAGAAACAGAAATGACAGCAAGAATGGCCAGAACCACGGCACAGCTCAAAGGGAGAAGTCTTTCAAGCAGAACAACAAGCCGTCTCAGTCTAACTTTCCGCAAAAGGAAAAGATAAAGCATGAAGGTTGAAGTAATGATCGTGAGTTCACTCCTCTGAAGCAAACGCTCGAAGAAGCCCTTGAATTCATGCTGGCCAAAGGATTGGTTAAACTCCCGAAAGTCGCGGATCCTCCCACGGTCATGGGAAGGTTCACAAATCAGTTCTGCAAGTTCCATCGAGCAATAGGGCATGACACCGATCACTGCTTCATCTTCAAAAATATTGTTCAGGATTGCGTCGACAAGAGTCTCTTTGTTGAAGACGAAGAGGAAGACGAGCTAGCCGTCATGACCAAGTCTCTCCCGGGCTATTCGGAAGATTGAAGATGCCAGAATTCTCCTACTTTTCTCCCCTTTTACCAGTCACCTTGTAGGGGGCCAGTCAGCCCAGTCCTTTTGTGACCTTTTGGTAAAAATACTTGTAAATATTTCAGTTCCTTGTTATCAGTTTTACTCGTCAATGAAATGTCAATTTTCCTTTATATCTCTAATATCACAATACTTTCTTCCTCTGCCACATAGGGGCATTTGCTTTTGAAAATCTATATTTCAAAAATCTCTTTATCGGCTTCTATTAAAATCACATTTAAATTCCTGTTCTTTTTCAGAATGCGGGACAAAATCCTGACATTATTCATGAGAGAAATGATATTACCTATGAGGGCTTTTCAAAAATCATGAAATTTTAAAAAAAAGTCTTCGTTATGACCAAAGAGTTCGAATATTCTTTGGTCCAACATTTGTCAAAAATCAACCCTCGTGTTGATCATGTTTTCAAAAATAGGTTTTCGAACCATGGCATTGAAAAATCAACCCTCGTGTTGATCATGTTATCCAAAATAGGTTTTTGAACCATTGCATTGAAGGATCAACCCTTGTGTTGGTCTTATCTTCCAAAAATAGGTCTCGAATCTTGTGTTGATCATATTTTCCAAAAGTGGTTTTTCAAACCGTCACATTTAAGGATCCAACCCTTGCGTTGATCTTATCTTCCAAAATGGGTTATAAATCATTACATTTAAAGATCAACCCTTGCATTGATCTTATCTTCCAAAAATGGGTTTTAAATCATTATATTCAAGGATCCAACCCTTGCGTTGATCTTATCTTCCAAAATGGGTTATAAATCATTACATTTAAAGATCAACCCTTGCGCTGATCTTATCTTCCAAAAATGGGTTTTAAATCATTATATTCAAAGATCAACTCCTGTGTTGGTCTTATCTTCCAAGATTGGTTTTTAAACATTATCTTCAAAGATCAACCCTTGTGTTGATCTTATTATCAATTTCGAACTGTCATTTTTTAGGAATCAGATCTGTTGTTGATCTTCTTTTTCAAAAATTAGATTTCAAACCATTGCCTTCCAAAATTGACCCTCGTGATGATCTCTCATGTTTGATTTGAAGGATCAGTTCTCGCACTGATCATTCTTCTTACGGTAGATTTTCTTCCCAAAAATGATTTTTCACTTATCCTTAAATGAACATTTTCCTTCCAAGATCCCATATGCAGGTAGGATCAGAAAAACTCCTTTTTCTCAAATCTTATAAATTTTCAGTTAATTTTTGGTATCTTTATCTGTTTCATTCATTTTATTCATATTTTATCAAGTTTACATCAATTTTATCAAGTTTTATCAAGTTTATCAAATATTTCCTCAAATTCCATTAAATTTTATCAATTTTTTTATCCTTTCAGGTTAAGGGATAAACCTGATGCCTCTTCCCCATGAGGTATTTCCTTTATTCTTTTTCCCCCTCAGGTTAAGGGATAAACCTAACCCTCGTTGTCCGAGGTGTTCCCATTCAGGATAAGGGAAAATCCTGAAACCCCTCGTAAGAGCAATAACGCTACCTACGAGAATTCTTTTGCAAATACAAGTATCCTCAATCCTTATTCTCTAAATTTATATCAATTTTTCTTCCTTAATTTTTCTTAAATTTTATTTTTTTCCCCTTTCAGGTTAAGGGATAAACCTGAATCATTCCTCTCTAAATTCTCATCAAATGTCTATTCCATTTCCCCTTCAGGATAAGGGAAAATTCTGAAAACACCGACAACCATTCTCGCTCAAATCTCAAGTATCTTAGAATGTTGGTGTCCCTTTTTTCGTCAGAAGACCCAGTACTCATACTGGGGCATTTTTTGAAAAATCCAGTACTCATACAGGTAAGCCTAGCACTCGTGCTAGTGTCTGGCTGACCGATCAGTTAGCCCTTAGGTCATAATCTTTCCTCAATTTTCCTCAAATTCTGTCAATCTTCCATCAATTTCTATCCCTTCTCATCAATTCTCCTTTGAGATTCGAGTTTCGATTCAAACTTCCAACTTTTTCCTCGAGGTTCGAGCCTTGACTCGAACTCTCCAACTCTCCTTCAAAGATTTTGGTTTTTACTAGAGTCTTCTTTTCCTTCGAGATCTAAACTTTCAAGTTTCCCTTTGAGATTCGATCCCTGACTCGAACTTTCCAGCTTTCCTTTGAAAAATTGGGTTTTATCTTGAGTTTTCTTTCCTTCAATAAATAAAACTTTCAAGTTTTCTTTTCAGATTCGAGCCTTGACTTGAATTTTCCAGCTTTCCTTTGAAGATTTGGGTCTTAACTCGAGTCTTCTTTCCTTCAAAATCTAAACTTTCAAGTTTTCCTTCAAGATTCGAGCTCTGACTTGAATTTTTCTGCTTCCCTTCGATAATTTGAGTTTTATCTCGAGTTTTCTTGCCTTCAATAAAAAGAATTTCCAAGTTTTCCTTCAAGATTCGAGCCCTGACTCGAACTTTCCCGTTTTCCTTCGAAAATTTGGGTTTTATCTCGAGTTTTCTTGCCTTCAATAAATGAACCTTCAAGTTTTGATTCGAGCCCTGACTCGAACCTTCTTGCTTTCCTTCGAAAATTTGAGTTTTGTCTCAAGTTTTCTTGCCTTCAATAAATGAACTTTCAAGTTTTTCTTTGAGATTCGAGCCCTGACTCGAACCTTCCTGCTGTCCTTCGAAAATTTGAGTTTTATCTCGAGTTTTCTTGCCTTCAATAAATGAATTTTCAAGTTTTCCCTTGAGATTCGAGCCCCGACTCGAACCTTCCAGTTTTCCTTTGAAAACTTTAGTTTTAACTCGAATTTCCCTGTTTTCCTTGTAGAATCCGAGTCCTGATTCAGATACTCTTTCAAAGGCTTACCTTCAAAATCGAGTTTTATGTCAAGCTTACCTTCAGAACTTTAAATTCACATTTACCTTCAAAATTCAGCCTCATGTTGGATTCTTTCCCAGAATCCCACTGATATGTCAAAATTCGATGTTAAGCAAAGGTTTCATCATCAAGGATCTCAGGAATATCTTGCCAAATTGACATAAAATAGTTGTTGATCTCAAACTTTTATTACATAAAGAATTTCCTCAAATCTCCTTAGTATTCCTTCCAAAAGGGTGAAACTTCTGTGAAGAAAGGCTCAAACTTCAAATTTTCTGTTGGTCAACCAAGAGGATGAAGAAAAAATCTTCGATATGACCGGTAAAGGAAATATTCAATGATGCTGAAGAGCCATAAATGAGCTGATATTGATCATAGCTATGGCACATTCTTAAAGATTATTCTTTCGTAGTAAGACAGTGGAAATATCCTGGGCAGTCAGAGAAGAACCTACCCAATCCATGTTTCCTCATTACATTTAAAGCTGTAATCAAATATCCACAAAAGGGATCTCTCAATTGTCGTCAAGATGAAGGCAAATTAAACAAGTAGACCCCCGGGACCAAAGAAGATTTGAAACATCTCCAAGATGACGGAGTTTGTGATGGATCCTTCCAGGGAAAGTTCAGATCACCGTCGAGATGAAGGCGAATGTGATGGACCTACCGACAAACACTAAAAGATATTTGATTCCAGCTATCATCTAAAGACCTTTGAGCCAATACCATCATATATAATCCCTGAGATAAAAGAAGGATCGAAACATCTCCAAGATGAAGGAGTTTGTGACGTACCCTTCCCCGAAAAAGAGAGAAAAGTCAGGACATCTCCAAAATGAAGGATGATGTAAAAACCCAAGAAAGCCCTATGACTCAAAAGAGTGCAAAAAGATCATCATGAAAAAATACCCAGGATATCAAACTGCCCAAATTGCAAAGAATCTTCTTTATCTATGTGAAATTCTTCTATCAATATCTTTTCATTCAATTACTTTTATGAAGCTAAGAATATTTCCTCTCCTTTCATATCAAGAAAATTGATAGCATCCTTGAAGAAAAACCAACAACAAAAATTTGGCTTTGATTCTGGATTCTATAGAGTTAACCTAGTTGGGGGTAACACTCTAGGTAGAAGAAGGAACATCTTTCAAAAGTGCTCACCTTCAAATACCTTAAAACGACTATAAATTTTATCATTTTGGCAAAATTTTCCAGCTTTCCTGATAAGAAATAAAAACTTGACATCCGTTTTGATACATTTTGGTGTTGCCTTCTCCGTCTTTCGCTTTGTCGAGAGACTCGCCTTCTCCTTGATAAAAGGATTGCCTTCTCCGTCTTTCGCTTTGTCGAGAGACTCGCCTTCTCCTTGATTAAAGGATTGCCTTCCTCGTCTTTCGCTTTGTCGAGAGACTCGCCTTCTCCTTGATAAAGGATCGCCTTCCCCGTCTTTCGCTTTGACGAGAGACTCGCCTTCTCCTTGATAAAAGGATCGCCTTCCCTGTCTTTCGCTTTGACGAGAGACTCACCTTCTCCTTGATAAAAGGATTGCCTTCCCCGTCTTTCATTTTGTCGAGAGACTCGCCTTCTCCTTGATAAAAGGATTGCCTTCTTCGTCTTTCGCTTTGTCGAGAGACTCGCCTTCTCCTTGATAAAAGGATCGCCTTCCCCGTCTTTTGCGTTGTCAAGAGATTTGCCTTTCTCCTCGACAAAAGGATTGCCTTCTTCGTCTTTCGCTTTGTCGAGAGACTCGCCTTCTCCTTGATAAAAGGATCGCCTTCCCCGTCTTTTGCGTTGTCAAAAGATTTGCCTTTCTCCTTGATTAAATGATCGCCTTCCTCGTCTTTTGCTTTGTCGAGAGACTTGCCTTCTCCTTGTTAAAAGGATTGCCTTCTTCATATCTTACATTTTGCCTTCTCCTTACCAAAAGGATTGCCTTCTTCATATTTCACATTTTGCCTTTTCCTTGCTAAAAGGATTGCCATCTTCATATCTTCATATTTTACCTTCTCCTTGCTAAAAGGATTGCCATCTTCATCACCATCTTCATATTTCACATTTGCCTTCTCCTGTCGAAAGGATTTGCCCTCTTTCATCTTTCACCCCATCAAAAAATTCGCCTCCTGTTACCTTATTCATCGTTCATTTTTGTCTCACATCTCCTCATTTTTTCATCTCTCACATTCCCAGAAGAGTTGCCTCATTCAGCAGAGGTATCTCTTTTGTCCCATCACGGTTTCGAGAAATCCGTATGGTTGTTCCCCTTCAGGTTAAGGTTTAAGCCTGAACCTCGCCCCTTGAGGTATCTTCCTTTTCAGGTTTTGGTTAAACCTGAGTCTCGTTCCAATGAGTTTCCCTCGTTTCGACGAGGTGTTTTCTTCCAGTCCCACCATGGTTCTTCCCATCGAGGAATCCATGCTTTGTATGTCCATCTAGGATAGGATCCTACTCGAGCTTCATCTCATGAGACATTTGCCAAAAATGTCCCATCAAGGTCATCATATATTCCTTTCCCCATTCAATTCATCCTGATATATCTTCATCCCGTCCAGGTTAAGGGCTAAACCTGAGTCATTCAAAAAGCTGATCTCGCCTCACTCATGAGACTTGATCAAAATTCTTACCTTTTATCATTTCAGGATCTTCACCCAAATTCCCATCATGATTTCCTCATTTCTATCTATTCAGTCATATCATTTTCGAGGATTTCGTCTCCCCCAAGCCATTTAGAACAAGGCTTTAAGCCTGAAAAGCGATAATTCTTCCACACCCAGTTCAGATCTGCTGACTGGGGGCATTTTTTTTTTTCAAAATTTAGAGTGTTTTCTTTGCCACTACGCTTGGCTTTCAACCAGCTTAGTAGCAAAGAGGGGCATCTGTGAACACCCCAAATTTTTCAAAATCTTTTAAATATTCCCTTCTTGCCCCTAAATTCATTTTTTTGAGCAAATGAGTCATTTTTAAATCTAAATTCTAGTTCATTTCTCACGTTTTACTGAAATTAAATTCATTCTATATGTTTAAATTGATTTCGGATCTGGATCCATTGTCCAGATCAGAGTCTCATTGTCCAAATTTTAAATTTAAATTATAGAAAATACTAAAAATAGTTTTTAAATAACTCGGACAGTCCATCCGACATCCGTTTGGATCCATTGCGTTGTATTCCTCAATTCGAGTTTTAAAACTTGAACATTTTCTCAAAACTCAGGTCCAAACCCTTTCTTCTGAAGAAATTTCCCCGAAATAGCCTGAAATTCTCGGAAAAACACTTTTTGTAAATATTTCTCAGAAAAATACAAAAATTTAATGTTTAAACTTTGTTTAAAATCTTAGTTTTCTATTACAAAAATACAAAAAAATAGAAAAACGATACAAAAATCAAAAAAATTGAGGAAAGCAAATAGTTTTAAAACTTGAAAAATTGAATTTTTGCCAAAAACCTCCTTTTAAACCATTTTTTTACAAAAGTTCTTTCAAGGGGGCCTTCTTTTGGAAAATTGGAAAAGAGGCAACGACCGCTTTCCCGCGCACTTCCCCTCTCAGTCCTACCCTCCATCTTGAAACAACTTCTTCTCCCTCAACCTCTCATCTTCAACCAACAGCCTCTCTCTCGAAGGCTCCTCTTCTTCTTTAAAAAGGGGAGCACGCGAGAGGAGAGGGGATCCGTCTCCTGCCTCTCCACTGCCATCCGTCTTCACCCCTCCTGGTTTAAGCATTGTCTGGTCTTCATTTTCTGATCTGTTTTCACCATCTTCTTCATTTCTCCTCCCCCTTCCTTCTTCTTCTCGTTTCCTTGGAGTCCTTCCACCTGACTGAAGGGAGTCGACCACTCTGAAGCATCCAGGACTACATAATTCCTGCGAACGATAGTGGAAAGACCTCCATGGCATAATAAAAGGAAGGCTACATCTCTCGCTTTAATCCTACAAAATCACGGAAGCCGACGAGTCCCACAGCAAAGCCACGGTAAAGATTTATGTCACTTCCCTCTTTCCTTTTGTTTTACGAATTTCTGAGTTACTTTTTTTTTAGTAAGCCTCTTTGTAGCATTGATCTACGTATAGTAGAATCAACCTACAAATGACAATATTAATAGGAATGTTCTCATTCAGATATATTGTTCATTTTTTTTTTGTTTCAGTCACGATTCCAACCTATAGCCAGTTTTATGATTTTTTTTTTCTTTCTTTTTTTCCCTTCATTTTACGATTTTCTGTTTGCATTTGATCTTCGATTCCATTTTCTGTAATCAATTTATATTTTGATTTTCTTTTGGTTCAATTCTTTTTGATCTCCTGTTTACATCTATTTCCTATTTCATGATGTTTCACTTATCATTCATATGGCCCTACACCACACCATCGATTACCTGGGGATAGCATTTTGCATCATACGATATATGTAGCCGAGATGCTGAAGGCTCATGACAGAACGTCGATTGTCATTCTACCTCGTGGCATTATCTAAATCTCACCCATCCATTAGATCCCCTTCTTACTGTTTCCATCTGATCAAACACGGATCTGCAAGTTCCCTAACTTCATATTTGTGTCGAGACCTTGTTTTATCACAATCCAGCATCCCTGGTTGCCTCATTACATCCCATGTATATCTGTGCATTTTTATATTTCCTTTTATTTTTATGCTAATTCTTGCGTCATATGCATTTTAGGTTCGAACTGCATTTTCTACACCTCGTCTGTGGGTTAATTCACCTGCAATTTTGAGTTACCTTGTATGTCTCATGCCATGTCTCACTATCTTCCCTGTTTCCTGTTCTTCAATTCATCTCTTTATCATCGAATTGTTCTGAACTATTAATCATATGGTGAACTTCATTCGGTAAGCATTCATATTTCAGTTCAAATTATATCTGCATTTTTTTTATGGTTCTATTCAGCTTTGTTCAGCATTTCGTATCTTATGCCTGAGCGTCCTTTATTGCTTCCTTATGTGAGTGTGTCTTACATCATATCTTTCTTATATTTTAATCGTGTCTTGTTATCTTCACTTTGTTTCATCACGTTATCACTCACCATCTCACCATATTCACCTCCCAACTCATTGTGCTTGTTAGCGTTATATTGCTGCTTGTGAATATCAGGGATTGCTTTCCCAAGTTCTGAATCATACCATTGCCGTCAGAATCTGGAATCATATCTTGCATACAGTCAAGTCTGGGGTATGACATCACTAGATGAGGTTCTGAAATGAGCCTCATTCTATTAGTTGATTCAATCTTAGAGTGGATCAAATTTTTCACAATACAGTGCCTGCAAAATGATTAGATGCCACAAGGGATAGGAATGCTATGCCTTACTGTTGTCCAGTAGTTTCAATCCAATTGCCATATAAGCCTGATCTTCGACATCGATGGGCTCTCTGGAATTATGCCAGGGAAGTCTGGAGATCTTCACCATCTTGTAGTATCGTGCTTTATACAGGCTAAGCTTTCGGTCTCCTGAGTTCGGAAGTCAGGTTAATCAGGAACAGTGATATACAAACAGTGCTGGGCTGAAAGGGCCACCCCCTTTAGACGTTCATGAATCTACCGGATATGTAGGCATCATAAGCTGATAGTGGGAAATCTGCTGAAAAAAAAATGTCAGACTTCTTCTCTAGCCGGGCATCGTTTGTATAGTCATTTTCTTTTTTTTTTTATTTTTGATGGATTGTGGCGTGAGTCCTGGGATATATGCTTTACTTACAGCATTTTGCTTGAAATCTGAGAAGGCTAGTGGTTGGGGCGTGCCTTATCAAAATTGAGTTGAGATTTGCAAAGCAGGTGAATCTATGTTATCAAAATAACCAGCATCTTAAGTTGGAGAAAACAATATATATTACCTTTCATGCCAGGATGTGGTATACTCAAGTCTGAAGGAGAAACTATCCACATTGGTCAATGTAACAGGGGCTATGCTTGCATTAATTGGTGTTAGATCAGTTGAGAAAGATATAAAGCTTCTAGATTGTGCATCAAGAGTACTAATTAGTGTTCACAGGGATAATGGTGATTTCCCCAGCAGGAAGTTATGGGCAATTTTGAGCAGAGATTGTATTATAAAGTCATCCCGCATATCGGATGTATCTCATATGTGTTCAACTTCCCTCTCCTTTTTTACAGTAGTTCGTTTTTGAACCACTGTGGCTTTAGGTCTTTTACCACAATTCATTTGAAATATTGTAGGGATGAGCCTTTCACAGCAATTCATTATAACCACTGTGATCCTCCATCTTTTATAACAGTTTGTCTTGAATTATTGCAGTTTTACCTTTCACAGCAACCCATTAAAATTGCTGAGGTTTAACATTTGCTTATAGCAGCTTATTAAAACCATTGTAAATCATGCCACTATTTCTGCATTTTTGACAGTATTCTTGATGTATGATCACACCCCCCTTCATTTTGTGCATAGCACTTAATTCCTTAATTCCCTTCACTACACTATATCACCTGTTACATTGTTATTTACTCTCATATCTCTCACTTGTATATCGGTTTCCTACATACACACTATTTGCATATATACCAAGTGCATATTTTATTATATATGCTCCACTGTAGGCACCTATACAATAGGCACTGACCTTAAGTCTACCCCCACCATGAGCACATCTTCACTGTCATAGTCACATTCATCATTGTGAACCCAATGTTCCAACACCCAATGACTGTTTTCCACCAACATTGTTACCTGTATAGTATCAACATTTTTTCCTGTTTCTTTTATTTCCTGTACTTGCTGCATTTGGGCATCATCTTAACTTCCAGTTATACATTTCATTCGCATAAATGTTAGCTTTATTCTGCATTTTTCTTTTTAGTTCCCGTTACCAGCATTTGTACATTAAACCTCTTTTGTCACCACCACTAGCCTCCACCCATTGTATTTCATCAATGGCACCCTACTATCATCACATTAGCAGTTGCTGCAAATCACAGCCATCTCCATACCTCCATGTCGACTAAAGGCTAGAAGACATCCTGCCTTGGAGGGTTTCATCTTATGGCAAGTCTTCATGGACAAGAAGGTTGGTTGATCCTTCTTTAGAAAATCTGGGATTGTTGGAGAAGCTGCTCTGGAAGACGTGGACTTCTAAAAGGATATGTAGCATGGTCATTGGAACCGGTTCCATTACATTAATATCTCCCCTACTTCATCCCCACATGAACATTGGGTCTTGATTTCCATGTATTTAAGTAAATATACTCTCATATACATCTAGGTAAATATGTCTTCTTTTCCATTTAAAAAGATACATTTTCCTTGTAAATAAATACATTCCTTCATATATTTAGATGCATACATTAGCCTATACATTCTCCAACTGACTTAAGAATGGCACTTTGATATTATTTGATATTTTCCATCATCTTTCATAGTTTGCCAGTTTGCTCTGTATCAACTCTGTTTTGCTGGGAAAATTGAAGAAAGTTAACTTTCCTGCTTAAAATTAGGAATTTTTATTTCAAAGGTTGTAATAACTTAGGTATTAATGAGAATTTACATTTCCAGCTTTTAGATTAGAATGAATGAGCATTGTAAATATCATGAATTACTTGTTTTTCATGCATTTTTTGCCTTTGTTTCTCAAATTCTCACATTGGTGAAACACAAATGGCACGTGCACCATTTCGTAAGAGGTAAATTAATCCTAAGTTGATGATTTACATCAATAGCCATAGTCAGGATGTAAAACAAGACTTAGTATTTTTATCTTTTATAAAATAACATTGATCCACACTGGATTCCTTTTCAAAATCATCATATTTTCTCTAAATATTTTCCTCTTTTATCAAAATTTTACTTAAAATTAACTCAAAATATATACCAATGGCCATAGTGAGGGTATATTGAGAGTTCATTTCATTTTAAATTCTATAAAAGCACCAAATGTATTTCATTCTTCACCTGAATTTAAATATAGATTATTATATAATGCATTCAATGACCATAGTCAAGGATGTATTATATTTTCAATCTTGTTTTAATTCATTTAAAGAATGGAATAGCTTTTCAAAATCCAATTTCAAATTCTTTAAATTCATTCATCACTTAGGATAGAACTGCATCATATTTTCAAAATTTCATTTTCAAAAACTCCAAGTGATATAAATATCTTCTTCAATCAATCTTCAATTCTTGTAAAAACCAATTCATCTTTTCATTTTCAATTCTATTCCATTTTCAATCTCAAAGTCCAAATTAAACTTTAAGATTTCAAGTCCATCTTATATTCAAAATTTCCAATTCAAATCAGATTTCAAAGTTCAATTGGACTTTGAAATTTCAAATTCATTTTATATTCAAAACTCCAAATCAAAAACTCAAAAGTTCAATTTAAACTTTGAGATTCTTGATTCATTTTCTAAAAATTCCAAATTCAAGCCCCAAATTCAAAGTCCAATTTGACTTTGAAATTCGTTTGTATATTCAGAATTCAAAATTTCATTTTTCAAGTTCAATTCAAACTTGGAAGTTCTTGATTCATCTTCTGAATTTAACAAAACCATTTTAGGATCCAGGATTTAACATTCATATTGGATCTCAGACTTCAGATCCAATTCCCCTTTAGGATCCAGAATCCAATTTCACTTTGGATCTTAGACTTCAGATCCAATTCCATTTTAGGATCCAGAATCCAATTCCACTTTTGGATCTCAGACTTCAGATCCAATTCCATTTTAGGATTCAGAACTCAACTTCCATCTTGGATCTCAGACTTCAGATCCAATTTCCTTGTAGGATCCAGAATCCAATTCCACTTTGGATCTCAGACTTCAGATCCAAACCCATTTTAAGATCCAGAATTCAATTCCATCTTGGATCTCAGATCCAAAACCCGTTTCAAATTTCAGATTCAAAGATCCAGACTTTGGATTCGAATTCCATCTTGAAATCCAGATTTCAAATCAAGTTTATTTTCAATTCCAACTTTCAAAATCAAATCCATTTCATTTCCAGATTTCAAATCTAAATCCACTTACAGATCATATCTAGATTTCTTAAAATTCATTTCTACATCATTTGGATTTCTCAGATCCATTCTGAATTTCAAACTTCAAAATCTAAATTCGATTCCATCTCAAGTATTCATTTCCTTTTCTCAAGTTCAAAATTCAAAGTCCATTTTCGACTTTGAAACTTCATTTCCTTTCATTTCAAAACTTTAAATCATTCTTTCTCAAAATCAAGATTTATTCCTCCAACTCTAAATTACTTCGAAGACTTAGAACTTCTCTGGTCTATCTCAAGTTCTAAGTTAAATTATTCAGAAATCATTTCTTCATTCTATTATCAAGTCTATCTCAGAAAAACTTGGAGATTTTCAAAAACATCTTTCAAAAAGAGCATATATCCTTGCATTGCACAAGCATGATTCTTTGTGTATTTAGATTTAGAATAAATTCTTGGATGATATTTAGGCAAAGCAAAAAGGCATAGATTCGATCCTTGGTTCGATTACCCCTGGTAAAGGCGCCAGGAACGGTCGAACCTCGTACCGACGAGCGAATCCCGTCTCTCCATTTTTCTCGCAAATTTTTAAAACAGAGGCGAGTAATTTTCTAAATATTTTCAAATCAAGGTCAAGTGAAACCCAGCAAAAGAGTTCCTCTTCTCTCTCTCTTTCTTTCTTTTCTCTTCTCTCTTTCTTTTCTTTCTTTTACTTTCCTCCCTTCAAAAAGGGGGAAAATAGAGGTTAGAAAAGGAAAAGAGAAGAAAGAGAGAGAAACCACAAGAGAGGAAAATTTTTGCGATGATCACACATTTCCACTAAGGAATCTCAATCCTCTGCAAGGTACCACCGGGACGCTGATGTTCCGCTTTGACTTGTTGACAAGTCAAACACCTTGCCACGTAAGCCACTATCTCTCGCTTCATGCCATGCCACCAATACTTCTATTGTAAGTCCTTGAACATCTTCGTTCCTCCCGAATGAATCGTGTACTTCAACATATGAGCTTTGTCAAGAATTTCTCTCTTCAGCTCAAGGTTGCTTGGAACCCAAAGGCGATCTCTCAAACAAATGCTGCCATCTTTAGACACTCTGAAAGAAGAATCTGCCAGCTCAACCAAGGCTAGAAACTTGCCATACTTGTCATCAAGCTTCTGAGCCACTACAATCTTCGGCAAAAACTCAGATTGAATGGTCAGACCAGACAATCTGATCAAACCATCACCAACAGAAAAATGTTTCCAGGCTACGAACTCTTCAATAAGCTTCTGGCTCCACACCAGACTAGCCAAAACACCACTCGCTTTGCGGCTAAGTGCATCCGCCACAACGTTCGCCTTACCAGGATGATAAGACAACGTGAAATCATAGTCCTTGATGAACTCAGGCCATTGACGCTGCCTCATATTCAGCTCCTTCTGAGAGAACAAATACTTAAGGCTCTTGTGGTCTGAAAAGACCTCAAACGATTCCCCATAAAGGTAATGTCGCCACGATTTCAAAGCAAACACAACTGCTGCCAACTCTAAATCGTGCGTCGAATAATTTCGCTCGTGAGTCTTCAACTGTCTGGAGGCATAGGATATCACTCGGCCATGCTACATAAGCACGCAACCTAAACCGGTACCAGAGGCGTCTGTGTACACCACAAAACCACCTCTACCAGAGGGTAAAGCTAACACCGACGAGGTTGTCAACTTCGTCTTTAGGATCTGGAAATTGTCCTCACAGGCACTGTTCCACACGAACTTAACACCTTTACGTAGCAGCTTCGTCAAAGGTAAAGCGATCCTAAAAAAGTCTTGGATAAAACGTCGATAGTAACCGGCCAATCCAAGAAAACTACGAATCTCAGACACATTCTGAGGTTGCTTCCAGCCCAGAACTGCTTCGACTTTCGCTGGATCGACGGATACTCCATCCTTCGATATCACATGGCCAAAAAACATGACTCGCTCGAGCCAAAACTCGCACTTAGAGAATTTAGCGAACAACTGATGCACACGAAGAGTACTCAAAACAATTCGTAGATGCTCTCGATGTTGCTCCGGACTCTCCGAGTAGACCAAGATGTCATCGATGAATACTATCACAAACGAGTCCGAAAATGGACGAAAGATCCAGTTCATCAAACCCATGAACGTTGTTGGCGCATTCGTGAGGCCAAAAGGCATCACCATGAACTCATATAACCCATATCTAGTCTGGAAAGTTGTCTTTGCAATGTCGTCCTCTCGGATACGAAGCTGATGGTAACCCGATCTGAGATCAATCTTCAAGAAAACCTTCGTCTTCTGCAACTGATCGAAGAGATCTTCGATCCTCGGTAACAGATACTTGTTCTTAATTGTCGCTTGGTTGAGCATCCAATAATCGATGCACAACCTCAGGGATCCATCCTTCTTCCGTACAAACAGCACTGGTGCTCTCCACGGTGAAGCACTAGGTCGAATAAAACCCAGATCGAGAAGTTCTTCCAACTGACGCTTCAACTCTTCAAGTTCCGCTGGAGCAATACATTACGGTGCCTTGGAAATTGGTGTTGTTCCAGGCATCAACTCGATACTAAATTCGATCTCTCTCCTTGGAGGTAACCCAGGTAGTTCCTCCGGAAACACATCGGCGAAATCTCGGACCACGTCCAAGTCATCGATCAAAACCATCTCGTGTTCAACTGGGGCAATACTGACTAAGAAAGCAGTACCCCGTTCTGCAGATACCTCTGAGCCTTTAAAGAAGAAATCATGCGGCTGTCGCGCAGAGGTCGAGGAAGCTTGATCTCCAAAAGAGGACGATCAGGCCGAAAAAAATGATCTTGCCTTCCCGACAAAAGACTTGAGCATGGTACTCGAAAAGCCAATCCATGCCCAAAATTACATCGTACTCAGTCATATCTAATAGGATAACGTCAGCTGACAGGTTCTGCTTTGCCACTGACACCTCGATGTTCTGGATATACGAGTCACAAAAAGACTGCTCTCCAGTTGGAGTGCGAACCTCCAACGGAAAATTCAAGGACTCGACTGCCAAAGGTAAGGTATGAGCGAATCTAGCTGCTATGAACGAATGAGTAGCACCACAATCAAACAAAGTAAATGCTTCATGTCCGGCTACAGAAATCGTACCTTGGACCAACTCTGCCTTGGTCACTTGCTCAATTGTTGCCGCGTATGCTCGACCGGCAATAACCTTCTGGTTCGCTAGCTTTGGCGGATACGGCTGCTGCTGCTGCTATGTAGCGGGCTGTCACCGCTGTGCTGGCTGGGAAGTACTCGGCGTATTCCTGCACTGGTCATCCGCCTGTTTCTTTCTGCAATCCCGGATATAATGACCCATCTTTCCGCAATAAAGACATCCACCTGTGTCACGTGGGCAAGGTCGCCCTGGATGATCTGTGGTACATTTCGGACAACTGGCCGCGGTAAGCTGCTTCTGCTGCGGTTGCTGGCGTTGCTGGTACTGGGGTCTACAGTTCCGATACTGAATATGGTGGGTGTTACTGTTGTTGTTGTTGTTGTTGCGCTGCTTCTTTGACTGAGGATGGAACTTCCTTCCACCCTGGTTCTTCTGAAAATGCCTCTTCCTTGGCCAACTCTTTTGGCCAGGATTCTGCTGCTGCTGACGTGGTGCGGGAGTCTTCTGCGATTCGGTCTAGTCATACTCAAGCAAGGAGGCCGTCTCTAAAGCCTCATCGACCGTCGTAGGTGCATGTGTGTACACCATCGTTCGTAAGATTGGCTTCAGACCTCGAGCAAATTTAAGAGCTCGCTCCTTTTCTATCGTGTATAAGTGCAGACAAAACCTCTCCAGGCTGCGAAAACGTGTGACATAATCAGAGAGAGAAGAACTACCCTGCTGGAGGTCAAGAAACTCCTGCATTTTCCGGCTCCTCTCATGGGCTGGAAAATAGGCTGCGTAGAATGCCTCTACAAACTGGTCCCACTCTACAGGCTGGTTTCCGAATTTTATCTCCCAGGTGGTCTCCCACCATCTTTCTGCGTCCTTTCTGAGACGGTATGTCCCAAAATCTACTTTCCGATCGTCACCAACTTGTAACACACGAAAAATATGCTCTATTTCTCTGATCCAATCTTCGGCTACTTCTGGCGACGACTTCCCATCAAACGAGGGAGGGTTCAAGCTCATAAATTGCTTGTATGGGACTGCTGCAACAGGAACCTTGGCAGGTGTTCCCTGTCCCTGGGCGGCCTGCTGGAGGTGCTCGCTCATGTTCCTCATGGTCTCTGCTTGTCGTCCTACAACCTTTGTAAGGTTGTTCAGAGTCTCCATAAGGTCATCACACCTGGTGCGCCACGCCATCTAAATACGCAAAAATCTATACGTAAGCAACCAACAATTACACAGAGATAGGAAAATTTTCATTTTATTAATAAGGAAACTGAAACATTACAGAAGTACCCTTCATCAAGATAGGGTTAAACAAACACTGCCAACAACTTAAGCACGACCAAAGCAAAATGAAACACTGACTCATTGTTTCTAAACATCACATCACAAATTCATGTCTTGCTGGTGTAGAAGTCCCTGTAGTCCTTCCGACTACCACAATGCCTCAGCCTAACACGTGGAGGAGAAAGAACATTCCTCAGCGGCATGTCAGAGATCTCTTGAACTTCCCTCAGAATCGACGACACGTACTCCGAAGAAACAACATAGGGGTAGGATTCAAGAGAATATTGGAGAGAATCGATCGCTCCACGCCTTTCTCCGTCCTGGCTATCCACTTCCACAACCAATGGTCCAGAGACCGAAGATACATCCTTGATGTCTTCCGTATTTCCCTTCCAGAGCTCATCCCTCTGTTTCGTCCGACATTCCTCTTCGACATGCCCACGAAGACTACAGTAGGGGCACTCAGCCAACTCACGGGGACAGATCTGCCCCGCGTGATCTTCCAAACACCTAGCACATGGAGGTGCCAACATATGCACATTACGTGCCAAATGTCGCACAGCTCCACTCAGGGCCTCTTTGCCTCGAGTCAGGTTTTGGAGAGCCTCCAAAATCTTGCCGTAAGTCGGGTTTGTCGACATCTATCACATACACAGAACCACAAACACAACTATCTAAAAAACAGGAAATAAAGAAAATAAAGAAGCTTAACTTATACTTACAGTGCGATGGATAATGCACGATGAAGCTCTGACCACACACTTAAACTCTGCTCTGATACCAAACATTGTGGCGCCCCAAACCCCGACTTTGGAAAACTTGGAATTTCCAAGAATTTTTTTTTTTGAAAGGGTTTAAGTGGAAAATCAGCGGAAAGCAGGTGTGGGAATAAAGACAACAAAGCCGCAAGTCTGGGCGGCCACCACAGATAAGTGCAACAAGTGGAAACAGTGTAACCAATAGTGTGTACAAAAGTGTAACAATGAAGTAAAAAGGGGAGACACCCCAACAATTTAAAGAGTTTACAAAAGTAAGTACAAAAGGTACAAAACTGGGAATATATCCCAACAACAACCAAAACCCCAAAAACCACCAGGTACAGGATCTGCAGGTCAAGTGTGTGGGTCCTCCGATCCTCCACCGTGTATCACCGCATCCGCACTACACCTGTTCGTCACCTACATCCCCATAAAACGGGGTCAGTCCTCTTGCGAGGTGGTGAAGAAACAACCACAAGCAGATATACATGTATCATGTACATATGAAAAGCAGGAAACCTAACAAGTGTAAGTGCCTGTGTCGGGTAAGAGTAAGGTGACAAGTACTAGTCAACAAGCTATAGCAACAGAGAAAGCAAGTAGCTAAAGCAACTAACTGAGCAGCAAGTAACTAAGGAAGCAACAATAACTGTAAATCAAGTGCTCAAGGTAGCAACAACTATAACAGGTACTGAGCAGCAAAGTAACCAAGTAACAACTGAAACAAGTAAAGCAACTGGAGTAGAGTCCACAACACAAGGGAAGTAGTAACTACAGTAAGTCAGCTGATTGGTTAGTCTTTAAGTTCTTCTGATTACTCCTTCGGGTACGCGAAGGAAACCTCGCATTCTGTGAGACATGCACCCGGCGTCTGTTATTACAAGTCTAGTGTGGTAACCGGGGAAGCTACAGACCGAGTCAACCACATGCGAGCAGCACACGGCTAGGAGAAAACACTCGCATAGGCAAGGATTGCAATCTATACTATTGCAGTAGTGAGGTCCTAAGAAGGCAACCTCGACCTCCCTGACTCTGAGTGACTGGAGGCCAAAGGATGCTACAGCTTCTGTCAAACACGTGTCGTAGTAACGACAAGTCACTCAGGGTTGTACCATCCACCTTCTCCCAAGGTGAACCATTTTGTGAATGGGGCGAAGCAGGTTTATCTTTCTTAAGGCTCATGTTCAATCATACCTCACAACGAGGAATCTGCCTCGTGGTCCCCGCAGGGTACGCAAAATGAGAACTTGGCCTGCCCATCCACGTGCTCAGCCTCACACGGCCAATGGAGCACACTGCTCATGAAAGCAGTCAAAACACCATATTATTTATTTTTTATTTAGGGTATATCACACAAGAGTCCACACAACACAAGGGCCACTGCCCGAAGACTCCAACTGAGCCCACGACAAATCATTTCAATATTCATACCCTATGGTGTTCAATTTTCTCTCTTTTCATTACATAAGGTAAGTACACCTAATGCGCTCACCAATGTCTCAGCGATGTACCTCCTCAGGGTACGTACTACTCACAAGTGTGTCAAGATGTGCCAAGTGCAAAGTGTAAGAGTATCACAATTTCTATCTTTTGCACAAGTATAACCACAAAGGCATTACATGATATTAAACTGCACTATATTACATACTTCAGTGTTATGATTGCATTTATCAACATTTTCATACTCAAGGGTTTAAAATTGAATTTAACTAATCATCCTGTCTAATGGGAATAACATTGGTTTCCCCAAGGTGGATCGTTGCTCTTGCAGGGAAGATGCAATTGCGACCCAAAAGACCATTACACGTGGTTCAACACACTTTGGTGTTTGAAGCGAATCTTGGATATTCTGTCTTATGGGAATAACATTAGCTATTTCCACGGTATGGGGTGCCGCGCCTGCAGACTCAAAGCAAGGATATTTCAACTATACTTGTAATTCAACGAAGTTACCAAATATGTGGATTTGCAATAGTGTTCGTCGGGGTTCTTTAACTAGGCATTGTACATAACTCAAGGCATAAGGATCTTCCTTACGCAACATGACACACTTACGTGTCGAAGGTGATATTGAAGTAACCCATCTAATGGGGATTACATTGGCATTGCCACGGTTCGGGGTGCCGCGCCTGCGGACCTGCAAAAAACTGTTTGCCAAAACGAACGCAGGGCCACAATATGTAACTCCTACCTAGTTCAGAAAGTGGAAACAACTAAGGAAAACACGAGGACGGGACACCGGAGTGTCGCGTGTCCATACGGTCATATCAAGTAATCATTTGAGTATTTGACAAGTAGGTGTATACTTAGCTATACCTATATGTATGCGTATTTACATACGTGTTCTCATGTCATTGCACGCAATAAGATACGACCTTACATGTATATATATATATACGTATATGTACATATACACATACTCATTCACACCAAAACACATGTCTATATATGTACACTGGCATATATATTTATAGATATGTGTGTATATATATATATATATATATATATATATATATATATATATATATATAAATATACATATCGAATTCTCTAAAACCCGAGGCATGAATACTTATGCCAAACCCTAATCAACTAACAAGAGGGTGCGAGATAATTCAAAGGTCAACCCAAACCCACCAAGGTTCGGATCACGGCTGGTGCGGACTGGTTTGATAGTGTTAAGGGGTTATCTGCCGCAATTAATGGCGTAACGGGCTGCGAGTGTGCCAAAATGAAGGTCCACACACACACTTGCTGCCAACAAGCTCAAGCTAAGGGTAGTCTGGTCCTACGGACCAGACGGCCGTGCCTACCACCCAGGTCTGGTCCAACTCACGGTTTGGACCCTACCTGCCAAGGTGTTCGGTTGGGGCTGGTCCCAGCCTCGACAAAGGCAACCGTGGCCAAGTCCGCGAGTTGAGCCCAAGGAGCTGGACCCAAACAGCCTGATCTATAAGACCTGGCGGCGGTTAGCCAGCAATAGGTCTGAACTCCTTGGTTAAGACTCGGACCCGTAAGGGTCAGCAAGCGTGGCCCGGGTGCCCAGCACCATTCGGCTGGCACCCGACCCGTCCTGAAACAAAACCATGGCTGGCACCAAGTGCCAGCCTGGTTTCTAACACCTGCACAGGTCTAAACCATTTGGTTCGGACCTGCATGCAACCCACAATGGCCGAATGAAAAGGGCCTGGGTGCTTGGCACCACAAGGCTCCATCCGGCTCCCACGAAAGGGTAGGTAGGGCTGGCACCTTGTGCCACGCCCAGGCGGTCAACACATCAGATCTGAACCTCGGTTCAGACCTGAACCAATGGGTATAGTTGAAACACAGTCACAACAAAAAAAAAAAACAAGGCTAGGGCCAATCCCTATGTGCATGCACCGACTACCCGGGTGGCGCCAGCTCCATCTTGGAGCGAAAGGGGGTGGACAAAGGGGGGGGGGTTGGGTCCACTGGACCAAACCGACTCACTCTTACCGGCGTGAACCAGAGCCCCAGGGCTCGGTTCATAGCAACTAAGAGTGTATGCTGGGCACGCCTAAAGCCGGCCCAGCTAGCCCTAGTCCGGGTTCTCAAAAGGGAAACCGAAAAAAAAAAAATCATAACTAAAAGAAACACCAGAGGTTAACACCTCAACCATCAACAGCCTGACCTTTGCACGTCTTCAAGAAAGTGGTCACATAGTGACCCACGCCCAAGGCTAGGCTGCAACCCCAGTCCCATTGTGCTGGGATTGGGTTTAGCCGAAACCCAAAAGAAAGAATGCAAAAAAAAGAAGAAACGAGAAAAAGGAAATGCAAGGGGGCTGTCGGGTTGGGTGTAAGCTGGACGGGCCCAGCTAGGTCCAGCACACACCTATGATGAGGATGCCATGAAATAAATCAGCAAACAAAGGAAAACAATGGCATAGTAGCATTATCATGGAAAATGAACAACTAATCATGTGTAGGAGAAGCAAATGAACAAGACCAAAAATGTCAATGTAGGAATAAAAAAGGAAAATCTATTTCAAGAACATGCAATACAGAAACTTATGAAACAATGGAGATTCAATAATCAAAATTGCATTTTTTTTTCTAACTAATCCGCCACTTGGGCTTGCAAGCATCGATGCAAGGCGCCAATGGCTTCATGTAGATCCGTTAGTCGACAAAGAAGGTGAGTCTTCACCTTAGCTAGCTGGAGATGAGGTAGGTGTTGCAGCTATACACACCAAGCTTGGAGCTCCCACCGATGGAGGATGAAGGCAAATGAGAGGCAAAGAGAGGGAGTTAGGGAGAGAGAGAGAATGAGAGAAAGTGAAGAAGAAGAATCGCCCAAAGCAAAAAGGGGGGACCCATTTTTTTTGTAAGGGTTTTATAGGTATTGGAAAAAGGTTCGACGGCTGGGATTTGATCCCTCTAAGATGGAGGGTTGGGGAGCTCCACGCCCCCCAACAACCAATGCATGTTGGTCTTTCAAAAAAGATTTTGCAGAATTTCAAAAACGCCATTCATTAAAAGCCTTAAAAGTTTGGGATTTTACAAGGGAGCGCCCTTGGCTGCCACCCAACGTGCCCAATGGTTTTAAAGATTTGAAATCTTTTGAAAATATTACAAATTTTCCATGGGGCACCAGCCCCATAGCCCTCTTTTAGAAAAGACGCCCCTCATGATGGAGCCTAGGCTTCATCATGAGGGTGTTGGAATGATACGTGGCCAATGAAGACCTAAGCTTTAAATCCATGCAAGATCTTTTCAAAATTACCATCCAGCTGGTCAAGCATTGACCAGATGGTCAACCATGGCCATGAACATCCACTATAGGGGTCGTCCATGGGTTTTGGATCCACTAAGTGCTCCGGATCCAAAAACCAAAACCCACATAATATGTATATCATAAGAAAATGCTTATTTAATGAATTAAAATAATAATTTAATTCCAACAAATTATTTTATTCTCTTTATAACCTTAATTAACATAGAATGGTTGATACCTCTTGAGAAAATCACCTCTCGTTCGTTAAAATTAAGTGTTCTAAGATTCGGGCCTAAAATTAGGTCAAAACTCGTAATTCACATGCACTGACGAGGTTCTTTCGTCGTTCGGATCTCAAATTAGAGGTGTATCACTACAACCCTATTCGAAACATACTCTAAAAATTTCAGAAGTTGATTCAGTCTGGATTTCCCAAAATTGCTCTTTTAACATAAAATTATGCGATTAACCCAATTCTCAAAATAAGCAAAACTTTAGAAGTTGCCAAAACATAAGAATTCATCGATTCCCATATAATTACACAATATACGTCAAAATTAGAATCGTGGATCTTACACTTTTGAAGATGGATCTGGGTTTTGAAAACCTAGATTGAATTTAAAACTTAGAAAATACTTGAATTTTGAGATTCAGAATCAATCTCAAAACTTGGATTTTGAATTTTGAGAATCAAGACTCAATGTGAAATGAACTTGATTTAAAAGCTTGAGTTTTGGAATCAGAATATGAATCAGAGATTTCAAAGTTAAATTGAACTTTGAAATTGGATTTGAAATATTGAATTAAATTTGAATTTTGAAAATGATTTTAGAATCTCAAAATTGATTTGAACTTTGAAGTTTGATTTATATTGGAATTTTTGAAGTTTTGAAATGAATTTGAAATTTTAAAGTCGAATCGGACTTTGCAATCGAATTTTGAATCTTGAAAATGAGATAGAATTGAATTTGAATCTATAAAATAGAATTGATTTGAGAAATGAAGAAGATACTCAAAATCACTTGGAGTTTTGAAATGAAATTTTGAAAATATGATGCAATTCTATCCTAAATGATGAATGAATTTAAATAATTTTGAAATTGGATTTGAAAGGCATATTTCATTCTTTAAATGAATTAAGAATGAGGTTGAAGATATAATACATCCCTGACTATGGTCATTTGAATGTATTATATAATAACCACATTTAATTTCAAGTGAAGAATAAAATATATTTTTTTGGGGTGCTTTTATAGAGTTCAAAATGAAATTAACTCTCAATATACCCTGACTATGGCCATTGGTATATATATTGAATTAATTCTAACTTAAACTCTGATAAAAGAAGGAAATATTTGAAAATAGGATGATTTTTGGAGAGGATCCAGTGTGGATCCAATGTTATTTTATAAAAGATAAAAATCCTAAGTTTTGTTTACATCCTGACTATGGCCATTGATGTAAATCATCAACTTAGGATTAATTACCTCTTACGAAATGGTGCACGTGCCATTCGTGTTTCCATTCATGAATTTTTTAAAATAAAAGAGAAAATATGAGAACAAGTAATTCATGATATTTATAATGCTCATTCATTCTATCTAGAAGCTGAAAATGTAAATTCTCATTAAGTCCTAACTTATTACAACATATAAAATTGAATTTACAATTCCAAGTAATGATATTTTTCACATATTCCCTGCAAAAACACTTGTTTAGTATGAAAACAGAAGAGAATTGCACATATCATATTGATTTCTAAGATGCAAATGATAAGACATTCATATACCTACCTTGTGCTTAATACCCAATGAAGCTGCATTGATGATCCAAAGAAGGGTAACCATTAATGTGTTCATATATGTATGCATATATGTATATATATATATATATATATATATATATATATATATATATATATATATATATATATATATGTATATATATATATCTATATATATATACATATATATATATGTATATATATCTATAACATAGATGTAGAGTGAATATGCGATGACTATGTGGGATTACAGCAAGAGGTGTCGAGTGCTTGCAGTGCAGTGAAGTGAAAGCAATGATGAGTTGATGTGTGGTTTAATGAAAACACATAATGGGGATGGTGTGTATTGTGGGAGCAGCAGGAAATGTAAGATGCTGATGTGGAGGAAATACTTGTGTAACAGGGAGTGCTGGATTGGGGAAGGTGTGGCTGTTGTACTGCTATGAACATAAAAAAGGGTGAGACACAACAGTGCCGAACACTGTTGTGGATAGCCAAATGATGGGCGGTAAGGTATGGGGAGATGAAGTGCAGGTTGTGAACAGGAAGATGATGACATTCCTACTGCTGTAAGTGTAGTGATGCTACTGCAAAGAATGCAAATGAGATGCTGGGAAGTAGGGATAGATGGCAAGTATACAGGGAAGTGTTGAGGTTGGAGGTAAGTGTGTGCAGAATGTAGCAAAGGTGGGTGAAGAAGGTGAAACATAACATATTACAGAAAATGTGCCTTCAATAGGTGGGTGCTATGTGATGAAACATTACGGAAGATGTGCATAAAACATTACGCAAGATGTGCCTTCAGCAGGTAGGTGCTATATGCTGAAACATTACAGAAGATGTGCATGAAACATTACACAAGATGTGCCTTCGGCAGGTAGGTGCTGTGTGGAGAGCTGCAGAAGGTAGTGTGTGCAGAATCAATTCCTGTAACTGATGATATATTTAAGTAAAACATACTTGGATTAACCTGCATTAAGTCAGAAGCATCAGCATGAGATACTCTAAAATCAAGGAAACCAACAGGATGGATTGATGGAGCAACAGCCGTGGAATTTGAGATTTGGTTTGTCTGGTTTTTGCTGCAGGAGCCGAGCAACATCTTCATGTACTTGTCGTCATTCAACAGACAACTGATCAGGTTTTGGCGATATGGTGTTACACTATCCCCACTTTCTTTTGTACAAGAGACAACTTTAGATGGGATTACACACATTTATCTTCTATTCCAGTATCACCAAGGGAACCAGCATGACAGAGTAACGATCCCATCGAGATGCATACCAAGTCCACCCAAACATGACGACCAACATTGTGAAACTCCTCAAAGAAGACTAAATCCATGACAAATTTATACAAGGTGACGATGAAGAATCATAACCACCACACTCTTAACCATACTGGAAACCCAGAAACTGCACACCAAGCCGTAATTTGCACCAGAAAAATCAACTGGGGTCATGATGCTCTCAAATGACCGTGCATCCCAAAACTTTAAATAATTGAAAATACTCACAAAATAAAACCAACCATACAAACCTATACAGCAGACCAAGTTCAATCTAAACAAGAACCCAGAAGAGGGTATTCAAGCATCTCTGTGACACAATTTTGGAATGAACTGGAATTGGCATATCATATTATAGATTGCAAATTATGAGCTTCTTGAACTATCAAATTACTCTAGTACTTCACAGAAGAAAGAAGTTGACTTGCCATCTTAGGAATGCCCATAGTTTAGATGAAGATTGTTGAAACTGCTGAACAAACCCACAACAACCACTTATGGAAATCGGTGGAACAACTTCAGCTAGCAACTCCAACAAAGCAGTAAGCGAAAAACCTTACAGGATGAATAAACTCTTAATGTTACATTGGAATTCTTACCCAAAAATATGCAACTACTTAATCATTCTCAAAGCCTCCCTAAGTTATGGTTTTCATGCACAGTGATCTCTACTGTGAAATCGTGCCCACATTAGCTATTAATTTAGCTTTGGAATCAAAGTAGTTCGCTAGTTGTAATAAGAACCATGACTAAATTCTTAAAAACAAAAAGACAATAGGAAAAATGCAATGATATAAACTATAAACATGACTTTGGAACAAAGAACTATTACTTATGATAATAAAGAACATGTCCTAAATTATTATGAAAAGACAAAAACCAAAAGAAAAAAAAAACCAAAAGAACAAGAGTTGATCAGCTTGTCCAGAAATAGGTTTTGCATATGTAGATCCCACAAGGCAGAATAGATAAAAAGGAACTCAGGACCTTTGAACGTTCAGAACTCTTCAGAGATGTCCCTGGGAGCGACAGTCTTGATCCTGCTTAATCTCATTGCAATAGTCTATCAATGTGGCGTCTTATCCCCTTTTTTTTATATATATATTTTTTTTGAGCAGGTTGGTTATAAACTTTCATCATCAGATTTACCTTTCTCCTGTCTTCTAGTTGAGGAAGGGCAGGAGCATAGGTGAAATAGGCATAAGTGAGATAATGATGATGGCATTCAGATGCCTCCAATGGCTACAGGATTGTGGCAGATGAGCGCCAGATCAGAGTTTCGACAGGCTGTTTACCATAGATTCAGAAGACCTCGGCAAATACAGAGGATTCAGACAGATGGCTCACTGTACTCAGATTCAGCTGATTGGATTTCAATCCAGGCTTCCGATTGTTACCAGAAATCTATGTCAATTAGATTTGAAAACAAAAAAAAAAATACCGAGAATCGATTGTAGTTCCAAAAAAATAAATAAAATAAATAACGAAGGGAACGATAATCAATCAAGGGATAAATTATTTTTCAGATAAACCATACTTCAACTATCAGGAATCCAATAATCGATTTTTGGAAACGTAGTAATCGATTGATTAATATAGAAATAAAAAAAAAATGTCGAAATCCCATGCATGCACAAAACACATATCTGATACTTCAAAATGCAATTCTATTCTGGTCCAGATAGCAACATAAAATAACAAAGTTCTAATGCTAATGCCTCGATGGATTTAAAATGTAAAACGGAGTTGAAATTGGCATTAATACTTACTAACTTCAAGAAATCGCATTAAAGAAGTAGAGAGAAATACAAAAACAACAAAACAAACAAAAGAAGAAAGAAAAAGAAAGTGTTGGGATACGATTATCCCCTTGATGTTGCAATATGTAGGTTGATGCTGCTATATGCAGATCAACACTACAAATTATGCTTCATGATGAATCATAAGGATTAAAATAAAGAAAAATGAAGGATCGCAGATTTACAGAAAACCAAAGAAGAAGAGGTAGAATGGCTATTTACCGTGGCTTCGTGGTGGGGAATTGGAGGGGAGGAGAAGCCTGGAATGGATGGTAACGGATGCTTCGAGAGGGGAGGCGAATTGCTGGCGTTAATGAATGGAAATGGATGCCTCTCGACCCCCCTGAGGGTCGATATTTATGGGAGGTGGCCGTTAGGCCACTCTCAGATCGGGTCCTCTGTTTTAAAAAATTTTCTAAAAAGAAGGTTTCAACAAAAGTTTCTTCTAAAAAGTGTTTGTTAAAAACTTGATTTTTTCAAAAAGGATGCTTTTTAAAGGCCATTTGTGTTTTTTTTTTCTATTTTTCTTATTTTTTTTGTTTTTTCCTTGACATATATATATATATATATATATATATATATTTGTATTTTTTGGAGACAAAAACTCTAAAAACTAAGGAATTTAACACTAATTTTACAAAATTTCAAAATATTTATAAAAGAAAGGTTTTTCTGAAAAATCAGGTTTATCTTAGGGAAATTTCTTCAAAAAATGGGTTTGGATCCAGGTTTTGAGAAAATGTTCGAGTTTTGAAAACTCGAATCAAGAAATACAACGTGATGGATCCAAACGGATGTCGGATGGACTGTCCGAGCTATTTAAAAAAACTATTTTTGGTATTTTTTGTAAATTTAATTTAAAAGTTGGGCAACGAGGCTCAGATTTTGGATCTTGACAATGGATCCGGATCAAGTCAGATATATAAAATGAATTCAATTTCAGTAAAACTTGAAAAATGAACTGGGATTTAGATTTAAAAGCGACTCAATTGCTCAAAAAATGAAATTAGGGGCAAAAAGGGAATATTTAAAAGATTTTGAAACATTTGGGGTGTTCACAGAAATGCATGGTGACAGATATACACAGTGAGAGTTTCAACAGCAGGTATTAACAGCACATGTGCTGTGTAACGATGGTGTGGCTGGAATATTATCATGAGGGAAATTCTGGTGGCAGCTGGATGAAGTGAAGGAAGGATAGGGTCTGTAGATGAAATGGTAAGGATGCAGGAAAGGGGATGCTGGTTAAAATATGCACGTGGATGCAGCTTGTGGCAAGGAGGCATGTAGGTATATATATATATATATATATATATATATATATATATATATATATATATATATATATATATATATATATATATATGCTATGTGTAGATGAAGTAGAAGTGTGTGACAGGTGCTGTGTCATGATGACTGGTGTTGGTGATAGGGAGTGTAAATGCCATATTGCATTAACATGCAAAAACTTGAAATGTTGTACTAGTGAAGGAAGATGAAGCAGATAACTGCAACAAATGTAAGTGGAGCTAGTATGGTAGCAATTGCGACTGACTGCAAATGAAGGTGTTAATGGTGAATGGAGGGTGCAGGGAGATGATGTGTTACATAGTGCAGTAAATGAGGTGATTGATCGGAGTTGTTGCCATGCCCTACGTTGTTGTAAGTGTAGGCAATGGAAACCACAACAGTGCTTTGGCACTGCTGTAGATAGGTTAGAAGCTACATCAGTGCCCAGCACTGCTGTAGTGCCAAGGGACGCATCACTGCTGTAAATCTTATGGAAAGACACAACAGTGCTAAGCACTGCTGTAGGTGAAGGTGCATCAGTGGGGTGGGTGTGAGATAATGAAGAGAGTATTAATGATGATGTAGCTGTGATGATGATGGCAGCAAGCCGATAAATGAATCGGTTCCCTAAGAATGATCATACAACAGATCAAACCTTTTGGCAATCTCTGAATTTGAAGTGTACAACAAATCATAAAAACAATCACACAACAGATCAAAGCTTCACGGTAAATCGAGACATTGTAATTTCAATCATCCCTTTTAGATGTCTTTAGATGATTACTACTGTAAAATGTGAACCCAATATCTCTAATCCATTAGTAAAATAAAATAAATATAAAAAAATGCAAGATTATGCAAAACCAGTGGAAATAATACACTCCCCTGCTCAGCCTGTGGAAACTTGACTCTGCATCCACGATAAAACAGATGATTAGCATTTGTAAGATACATGGGAATGAAAGGGAAAACACTTAGTCTAAGTCATTTTAAAAGAAAGAAACTATCTAATTTTAATTTCACCATTAGGGGTACCTCTACTGATGAAATGAATATAGATTCAGCCAGAAGTTCCTCCCCTGTACAACTTGTGAAAACTTGACTCTCCACTGATGAAATGAATATAGATTCAGCCAAAAGTTCCTCCCTTGTACAACCTCTCTTTATGAAACGCAGGCTTCATCGCAGGAATTGTGTAAAGAACTCTTGTAATGTCATCCTTGCTAGAAACTAGCAGTAGAGGGGATTGATTTGTCGTGTTTGCCATTAATGACAAGTCCAAGAGAGCGAAACTAAATGGAGGAGGATGGTATCCCATCCAGGCTATATCAACTATCTGGATTAGTTGATACACATATATATATTTTTTTATGTCAGATTTCTTGTGAGTCTGGCTTGCAAACCATAGCAATTCCCATGACACAACCGAAGGCATCATCTTGCCAACGAGGGGAGATACCACAGTTACTGACATGGTCGTAGTTCACCTGCAGGAGCATCGATTTTCAATAGACCGACATCCCCAAACAATTGTTGTAACTGTATCCTTAAAGATCGAACTACAAAGCAAAGCCAATGTTTGTCCATGTCCTGCTTGTTACCCAGCATTGTATTCCTTTCTTCAACAGGACATAATTTGCATATAGAGAAGTTTCTTTTGAAGCATGAGGATGCGCTTTTCGCAATACTTCCTTCCAATAATTTATTAGCAGATTCAAGAAATGGTTGGCCCCAACCACTTAATAACAAGACTAGCATGGCTAACAACTTTGGAGTTGGATGACCTCAACTCAAACCAATGGGCATCCTTATAGGTTTCCTAAATGAACGCTCAACTGTAGGTGCTTCCAAAAAAAAAAAGGAACAATTGGGTAGAGATTTTTTTTTTGTTTTTAGCTTTGCTCAATGAACAATACCTGTCTATTACTACAAATCGATATCAATTATATACTGAAATTCGAACAAAGTAATCAGGTTTTAGTGTAACCTTTTGGGTAGATACGAAAAGGGTCTCAGAGAATATGAATGCCGAAATTATGGAGATTCAAACAAATCAAATACACAGAAATGACTGAATGAAGCTGCAGAATGAACATATACACAGGATGAACAGAGGTTAGGGATGAATGCTTATAAAATAAAATAAAATAAAAAAAATACCCAACGCATGGTGAAACATATGCAGAATCAAATTGATTCGTGTTTTTGTGATAATCAATCAAATAGATGAGGAAATAAGCAGAAAGAAATAAAATGATCGAATCCCATGGAAAAATTATAATAAACAGGTAAATCAACAAAATCTGTCGATGAAGCAACTTAATGTTGACAAAACCAGAAGGGAAAGGCTGGATCATGTCAAAAGCGCTGGATTGGATGTAATGCTATCAAACGCAAGAGAACATATACAAATGAAATGTAAAAAAAAAAAAAGAAGAAATCACCGGATCTAATACATAAACAGATATTTAAGAAAATCAGAAATAACTTGTAAGGAACAGATAAAATAGGAAACCAATAACCTCAACAGAAACTTAATATCAAAATATACCGAAAACAGGAGAAACGACAAATGAAGAAGAGGGGAAAATCGAAGGAAAGGAAAATCAAATATAGGAATACGCAGATTCCGTCAATGTCGCAAGGCGTAGGTCGATATTGCTAGAGGCAAATCGACACTACAGATATTGCTTCTGCATGAACGGTAAAAAAAAAAAGCATGGACGAAACAGAAATATAACGGATATCAAATTGTGACAAAGGTGTAGCTGAAAAAATTTTCTTACAAAAGAGAGAGAAGGGGCGATGAACAGGAAATTCAAGGAAAATTACAGTCAACAGAGAGAGAAAAGAATACTTACGGGATTGCTGACGCTTTGGAGGATCCTTCCTTTGTTTTTGTAGAGTTTTTGCTAGAGGATTGAGAGGGCTCGCTTTTGTCGAGAGGGGAAGCACCAGAGGGAGGGAAAAATCGAAAATAGAGAAAGATCGAGAAGGCTATCGTGGATGTTGGATAGAAAATGGATGAGATTATTGACCCCCTGAGGGTCGATTTTATAAGAGGTGGCCGTTAGGCCCCTCTCAGATCCGGTCCCTTTTCTTTATAAAATTTTCCAAAAGGAGGCTCTAACAAAAATTTTCTCTAAAAAGGTGTTTTCAAAACTTGATTTTAAAAATGGTGCTTTTTAAAAGGCTATTTTTGTGTTTTCTTTTTCGATTTTCTTATTTTTTTGTTCTTTTCTTGAAATTTTCTATATATATTTTTTGTATTTTTGAAAACCAAAAGATTCTAAAGCTATGGTATTTCTAAAAAGTTTTTCAAATAAAAAGAAGGCTTTTTGAAAGTTTGAAGTTACCTTTTGGAATTTTCTTCAAAAAAATGGGTTTATATTCGAATTTCGAAGAAATATTCGAGGTTTAAGCCTCGAACCGAGGGATATAGAGTCTCGAATCCAAATGGTCACTGGATCGACTATCTGAACATTTTAGAATTTATTTTTGGTATTTTTATAAAATTTAATTTGAAAATTGGATAGTGAAGCTCATATTTGGATTTTAACATTGGATCTGGATCTGAGATCGAGTCAGATATATAACATGAATTTAATTTCAATAAAACCTAAGAAATAAAATGAAATTTAGATTTAAAAGTGACTCAATTACTCAGAAAATGGAATCAGGGGCAAAAAGGGAATATTTATAAGATTTTGAAAATTTTGAGGTGTTCACAGATGCCCCTCTTTATTACTAAGCCGGTTGAAAGCCGAGCTTAGTGGCAATGATAACACTCCAAATTTTGAAAAATGCCCCAGTCAGCAGATCTGAACTGGGTGTGGAAGAATTTATTTGAAAAGACATGATTTCAGGCTTAATACCTTATCCTGAATGATTCTTGGGGAGACGAAATCCTCGGAAATGATATGAATGAATAATAGAAATGTGGAAATCATGATGGGACTTTGGGTTAAGATCCCGATATGATGAAAGATAAGAATTTTTTATCAAGTCTCATGAGTAAGGCGAGATCAGCTTTTTAGAATGACACAGGTTTAGCCCTTAACCTGGATGAGATGAAGATATATCAAGATGAATTAAATGGGGAAAGGAATATATAAGGACCTTGATGGGACATTTTTGAGGGAAGTGCAACGTGAGATGAAATTCAAGTAGGATTCTATCCTGGATGGATATATAAAGCATGGATTCCTCGATGGGAAGAACCATGATGGGACTGGAAGGAAACACCTCGTTAAAACGAGGAACCTCGTCAGAACGAGACTCATGTTTAACCCAAACCTGAAAAAGGAAGATACCTCGGGTGGGCGACGTTCAGACTTAACCCTTAACCTGAAGGGGACGACCAAATGGAATCCTCGAACGAAGAAACCATGATGGGACCTTCGGAGTTTGGACGAACAAATCTGAAAGGGGTTTGCGAAAGGAGGAAGATAAGGTTTCCTAAAGCCTGAAAAGGGATGACCTTGGCGTCTCATTGCTGAGACTGAAATAGCTTTTGAAATTAATGACCTCTTGCAGAAAATTCAGGTTTGACCCTTAACCTGAGTGGGAACAACCATATGGAATCCTCGGATGAAGAAACCGTGATGGGACAGGAAGAGATACTTCAACTGGATAAGGCAACTCTTTTGGAAGATATTAACAACGCTAGGTTGCATCAAAATGGATATTAAATATTTATTTCATTCTTGGAATAGCTAAAAATTTTTGCCAATATGATAAAATTGTAGTTGATTCAAACACTTGAAAATGTGCACGTATGTGCAAAAGACATTCCCTCTCTTTACCTAGAGTATTTCCTCCAATGAGGTTAACTCCTCGGTCTTAAGAGTCAAATTCAAAATTTCAGCACTGATGATTTTCTTCAAGGAAGCTATCTATTTCCTTGATATGAGAAGAGAAGAAATATCCTTAATTTCATAAAAGCGAGTAGTGAAGAGATATTGATAAAATAATTTTGCATAAAAAAATATGACTTCTGGCAATTTCGGCAGTTTGATATCTGGGTGTTTTCTCATGATCATCTTTTTTTTGCACTCTTTTGAGTCATTGGGCTTTCTCAGGCTTTTAACATCATCTTTATTTTGAATGTGCCTTGACTTTTCTCTCTTTTTTTCGAGGAAGGGTACGTCACAAACTCCTTTATCTTGGAGATGTTCCGATCCTTCTTTTATCTCAGGAATTTTATTGATGATATTGGCTCAAAAGGTCTTTAGATGATAGCAGAAATCAAATATCTTTTAGGGTTTGTCGGTAGGTTCATCACACTCGCCTTCATCTCGACGGTGATCTAAATTTTCCTTGGAAGAATCCTTCACAAACTCCTTCATCTCGGAGATGATCCAAATCTTCTTTAGCCCCGGAGGTCTAGCTCGCATATTCGTCTTCATCTTGACAACATTTGAGAGATCCCTTTTGCAGATATTTGATTGCAACTTTAAATGAATAAGAAGATATGGATTAAGTGGATTCTTTTTATATCTCAAGATATTTCCACTGCCTGATTGCCAGATAGCCATCTTTAAACATGCGCCATAGCCATGATCAATATCAATTCGCTTCTGGCTTTTCAACATCATTGAATATTTCTTTCGCTAATCATACCGAGGATATTTCTTACATCCTTTTGGTTGATCAACAGGGAAAAGATTTGAATTTTATCCCTTTTTTGCAAAAAGTTTCACCTTTTTAGAAAGAATACTAGAGGTAACCTGAGGTGATTCTTTTATGTAGTAAGAATATTGGAATCAACACATGATTTTAGCAAATTGGCAAAGTTTTCACGAATTCTATGTGAAATAATCACTCAATATAGATTTTGATGAGACCTTGAGTTGAATCTATGATTTTGGAAATTCCGACCAGTAAAACTGGGACGTTTTATTTAACGGCCAGTGAAAGAGCTGGGATTTTTTTTTATTTAACGACCAGAAAAGACTGAAACCTTTGATTTAATGACCAGTGAAAACTGGAACCTTTCATTTAACGACCAACGACAGAGCTGAAACCTTTCATTTAATGACCAGTGAAAACTGGGACCTTTCATTTAACAACCAGCGAAGGAGTTGGAACCTTTCATTTAACGACCAGTGAAAACTGGGACCTTTCATTTAACGACCAGCGAAGGAGCTGGAACTTTTCATTTAACGACCAGTGAAAACTGGGACATTTCATTTAACGACCAGCGAAGGAGCTGAAACTTTTTTATTTAACGACCAGAAAAGACTGAAACCGTTGATTTAATAACCAGTGAAAACTGGAACCTTTCATTTAACGACCAGCGACAGAGCTGGAACCTTTCATTTAATGACCAGTGAAAACTCGGACCTTTCATTTAACGACCAGTGAAAACTGGGACATTTCATTTAACGACTAGTGAAGGAGCTGGAACTTTTTATTTAACGACCAGTGAAAACTGGGACATTTCATTTAACGACCAGCGAAGGAGCTGAAACCTTTCATTTAACGACCAGTGAAAACTGGGACCTTTCTTTTAACGACCAGCGAAGGAGCTGGAACCTTTCATTTAATGACCAATGAAAAACTGAGACATTTTATTTAACGACCAGCGAAGGAGCTGAAACTTTTTATTTAACGACCAGTGAAAACTGGGACATTTCATTTAACGACCAACGAAAGAGCTGGAACCTTTCATTTAATGACCAGTGAAAACTGGGACCTTTCTTTTAACGACCAGCGAAGGAGCTAGAACCTTTTATTTAACGACCAGTGAAAAACTGGGACATTTCATTTAATGACCAGTGAAGGAGCTGAAACTTTTTATTTAACGACCAGTAAAAATTGGGACATTTCATTTAACGACCAGCGAAGGAGCTGGAACCTTTCATTTAATGATTTTCAAAGAAGAAATATAATTTGAAGGAAAACCCGAGTCGGAACTTGGTTTTTCAAAGAAAATATAATTTGAAGGAAAACCCGAGTCAGAACTCGGTTTTTCAAAGAAAATATAATTTGAAGGAAAACCCGAGTCGGAACTCGGTCTTCAAAGAAAAATAGTTTAAAGGAAAACTCGAGTCGGAACTCGGATCTTCAAAGGAAAATAATTAAAAAGAAAACCCGAGTCATAACTCGGTTTTTCAAAGAAAATAATTTAAAGGAAAACCCGAGTCGGAACTCAGACTTCCAAAAGAAAATTAATTTGAAGGAAAATCCGAGTCGGAACTCGGTTTTTCAAAGAAAATAATTTAAAGGAAAACCCGAGTCAAAACTCGGTTTTTCAAAGAAAATAATTTAAAGGAAAACCCGAGTCGGAACTCGACTCTCCAAAAGAAAAAGTAATTTAAAGGAAAACCTGAGTCGGAACTCAGATCTTCAAAGGAAAAAAAAATGATTTGAAGGAAAACCCGAGTCGGAACTCGGATCTTCAAAAGAAAAAGTAATTTAAAGGAAAACCCGAGTCGGAACTCAGATCTTCAAAGGAAAAAAAAATGATTTGAAGGAAAACCCGAGTCAGAACTCGGATCTTCAAAAGAAAAAGTAATTTAAAGGAAAACCTGAGTCGGAACTCGGTTTTTCAAAGAAAAAATAATTTTGAAAGAAAAACCCGAGTCGAAACTCAGTTTTTCAAAGGAAAAATAATTTTGAGAGAAAAACCTGAGTCGGAACTCTGTTTTTCAAAGGAAAAATAATTTTGAGAGAAAAATCCGAGTCGGAACTCGGTTTTTCAAAGGAAAAATATAGACCAGCTTGAAAATTGGATTTTAAAATAACGTCAGTTTGAGCACTGGATTTTGAAATAATACCAGTTCGAGCACTGGATTTTGAAATAATACCAGTTCGAGCACTGGATTTTGGTTCAATACTAATGATTGTTTTTCGATTTTGAATAACAATTAGGAGTTGTGATGGGACTGTTTGTTGAAATCCCAATGCTGACCAGATTGTTATTAATGCAGTTGAATGCAAATGAATGCAAATTGATGCACATGAATGCACAAGTGCGTGAAATGAGGAATTTTTCTCCTGCCTGCATACAGACTAAAATTTTAAAAATGCCCCAGTGTAACTGGGAAAAGAAAGTTTGATTATTATTTAAAGAAAATAGGAAGATTACAAAGGAGGAATAAATGCTTCAAGTATAGAATTTTTTCAAGTGTCGAGCATTAATGGGATCTGGCAATTCTACCCCATCGGCATTGATGAGCCGATATGAGTTGTGGGGTAATGCTTCTTTGACTACATAGGGACCTTCCCAATTTAGCGACCATTTGCCGCCAGGATGATGTTTGAGATAAGCTATGGATCAAAGCACTAAATCATTGACTTTGAATCTTCTTTCGATGACAGACTTCGCATATTGCCTGGATACTCTCTGGCGATAGGATTGAGCATGCTCTGCTGCTTTTAATCTTCTCTCGTCGAGCAAGTCTAGCTGTACTAGTCGTTGCTGCTGGTATTAATCAAGAGGTAATTCTAGAAGCGATGCGAGTTTCAAAGCGGGCTTCTAAACATGTAGCGGCAATACTACTTCTGTTCCATAGACCAATTTTGATGGAGTAGCATTCGTTGGAGTGCGAAATGGTTGTCCGATAGACCCATAGTGCATCGTGGATCTTCTCATGCCAGTCGCGTCCTATTTTTACAGTTCGCTCCAAGATACGAATTAAAATCTTGTTGGTAGCTTCTGCCTGACCATTTCCTTGAGGATAGTAGGGAGCAGAAAAATGATGATAGATTTTGAACTTTGAGTAGAATGCCTTCATTCTTTCATTTTTAAAATGACTGCCATTATCTGACACGATGTCATGTGGGATGCCGAAATGGCAAAGGATGCTCTTGTGAATGAAAGAGACCACGTGTCGGCCTTCCACTGTGCAGAGAGTGATAGCTTCTACCCACTTGGTGAAATATTCTGTTGCAGCAAGGAAGTATTTGTAGCCATTTGAAGCAGAGGGAGTGATGGGACCTACAACATCGAAGGCCCACATAGAGAATGGCCATGGAGAAACAACAGACTGCAAATATGTTGCTGGAGCATGAATAGAAGGTTCGTGTATCTGGCATTGAACACACTTTTTTCACAAAATGGTAACAGTCTTGCTGCATGGTCTTCCAATAGTAACCCGCTCTGATGATCTGCTTGACAAGGGTTTGGTAGCCGACGTGGCCACCACAAATGCCTTCGTGTGCTTCTCGCACGACTTCTTTGGCTTCGTCTTCGTCTAAACATCTGGAATACTCTGAACTGAATCCACGACGATAAAGGACATTGGCAAAAATGAAATATCGAGTAGACATACGCTGGATTGCTCGCTGCTCTTTCTTTGAGAGTTCGGGAGGAAATTCACTTGATGTTGTAATACCAAGGCTTCTTATTTTGCTCAGCTTGGTTTACTTGTTCTGTTGGAAGCAAGGCAGGTTGGCCAAGTTTGCCAATTTTGAAGAAGCGACAAGATTCTCCATTCTTGAATGCCATGATGGAGCCTAAACTGGCTAGGCTGTCAGCCACTTGATTAAAATCTCTCTTGATGTGGAAGAGCTGAAATTCTTCGAATTTGCTGACGAGAGCTGAAACGATTTTCTGATAAGGAAATAGCTTTTGATCTTTCACTTGCTATTCGGCGCGGACTTGATTGACAACGAGTAATGAGTCGCCATAGGCATGCACTCTCTTGACATTGAAGTCTAATAGAATCTTTAGGCCTTGAATCAGGGCTTCATACTCAGCCATATTGTGGGTGCATTGAAAATCTAATTTGAGAGAAAATGGAATCATCTCCTTTTCAGGAGTGATTAATAAGATTCCAATGCCTATTCCTGCCATGTTTTTGGAACCGTCGAAAAATAAATTCCAGACTGGAGATTGCTGGATATTGCAAATTTGTTCGTCCGGGAAATCATCTTTGGCTTTCACCTCTTCTGCCAGAGGAAAATCTGCCAATTGATCTGCAATTGCTTGACCTTTAATTGATTGTTGTGAGACATATTCTAAGTCATACTGCATCAGTAGGACTTGCCATTTGGCGACTCGTCCACTGAAGAAAGGTTGCTCTAGGATGTACTTGAGAGGATTGAGTTTAAACAAGATTTTGACTTCAGATGCCAGCAGGTAGTGTCTTAGCTTCTGACACATCCATACTAGAGCTAGGCAGGTATTCTCTATTTGAGAGTATTTCTTTTCGTAGTCTATGAAAGTCTTACTCACATAATAAATGGCGTGCTCTATCAGGCTGCCTTCTTTATACTGTGCCAAGAATCCGCCGCATGCGACTTGATTGACTGAGATGTATAACAAAAGGGGTTTTCCCAATTCTGGCGGCTTCAGGATTGGAGGATTGAGAAGATACTTCTTGATACGATCGAATGATTGCTAACATTCTGGTCCCCATTCGAACTTCACTCCTTTTCTGAGTAAGTGGTTGAAAGGCTCGCATCTCATTGCCAAGTTGGAAATAAATCGCCGGATTGATTACATGCGTCCCTGAAGGCTACGCAATTCTTTGAGATTTTTTGGGGGCGACATATCAATGATAGCCTTTGCTTTGGCTGGGTCAACTTCAATTCCCTTTTTGCTGACCAAAAAACCCAACAATTTGCCTGATTCAACTCCAAAAACACACTTTTGGGGGTTAAGTCTTAACTTATAAAGAATGAGTCGCTTAAAAACTTGATCAAGGGCTTCAAGGTGATCTTCTTCTTCTTTGGATTTCACGAGGATATCATTAACATACGCATCCATGATTTTGCATATCTGGTCGTGAAAGATAACGGCCATTGCCCGTTGATACGTTGCTCCAGCATTCTTGAGCCCAAAAAACATAACTGTATAGCAGAAAGTACCTCAAGGCGTAGTGAAGGAAGTTTTTGATTGGTCGCGGCCGGCCAACTTAATCTGATTGTAGCCGGAATATCCATCCATAAAGGAGAACATATCCTGTCCTGCTATGTTGTCGACTAGAAGATCAATGCTTGGAAGCGTATAATCATCTTTCAGAGTTGCCTTATTGAGGTCTCTGAAGTCTATGCAAATCCTCACTTTGCCACTTTTCTTTGGAACCACAACAATATTGGCTAACCAATCCGGGTAGTCAATAGTTCAGATGAATCTTGCTTTGAGCAAGTCTTCAAGTCCTTTAACTTGTTGTTCTATTCTGGAATCCATTTTTCTCAGCTTCTGCTTAACTGTCTTAGCATCTGGCTTCAAAACGAGGCAGTGTTCGACCAATTTGGGGTCTAAGCCCAGCATATCTTCATATGTCCATGCAAACACCTCTTCATGTTGCTTGAGAAAATTTGTAAGCCTTTCCTTCTCTTCTGGACTCAGACTGGTTCCGATCTGGAGAATTTTGGGATTATCCTCTGAACCGATATTGACATCTTCAGTTGGATCTTGTACTAGAGCAGATGGTTCATCTTGCTTTTGAGTTGAGGCGAACTCTAGTAATTCCTGAAGAGATTGATCAAATTCTTCATAATCATCTGACTGCTTTGCAATCTTGCTATCTTTTGTACTTGCTTTGACTCGGTGAATTGCTGCCAACTTCTGGAAAGCGTTTGGATTGAGAATGAGCTTCTTGATTGTCCGAGAAGTCATTCTGAAATTGTGGAAAAGAAATTTGATTCAAGAAAATCGTCCATCATAAGACAAACAATCATTTGAAAAGTATCATGCATAAAAAGACATTAAAATTATAAAATGAGGAGATAGGCGGAAAGGAGACAGATGGCACCTAGATAGACAAAGAAACTTGAAATTTTATTGATTTTGAATTGATCAGAGACATTGATAAAATGAGACATTTATTGAAAAGAATGGAAAGAAAATAATGAATGGTCTTCAATGTGCCATTTTGACAAAAACACTCTTCTTTGGTGAGCTTCCGTCGGAGAACCCTAGTCCTGCTCTGTGGGGACGATGCTTCTGGATCACTGGCTTAATGCGACCATCTTCATTTTTGCCGAGTCCTTTGAAGGGTTGATATCCATGCTTTAGGAGTAAATCAAATCCCTTTCTTGCTTTCATGAACTACGGAAACAATGGATGATCTTTGATAGTGTTATAGTTGATCCAGCCTCCAGTCTTGAAGAATTGAAGACCTCTCCATCGGGTCATGGCTACAGTGTGCAGAGCTAATTCTGAGGATGTCTGGAGTATTTCTCGATTTTCTCTGAGATTGACTTCTTCGCTCTCTCTGATGCTGGGGATATCTGCAGTGAATGATGGTCGAGGAATCATGGGCTGCGGGAGCCTTTCTTCAGGGTCTTCTCCCAGTACTGTTGTAATCATTCCACCTTTTGACCATTTCACGCATTGATGCAGAGTGGAAGACACCGCATTAGCATTATGAATCCATGTCCTTCCGAGCAGCAAATTATATGTGGGTGGTACATTGACCACATGGAAAAGTATTGAGTGCACCGAGTAGTTGATGAACACCTCTAGAAATATCTTGCCCTTGGCCGTTTGACCATGATTGTCAAACCCATAGATGATGATAGGATCTGGAATATATTCTTCGTCCTTGATCCCTAATGCTTTTGCTGTCATCTCGGGACATATATTAAGGCTACTGCCTTCATCAACTAGCACATGGGGTACTGTCATCCCTCTTACTCGGACGACGATGTACAAGGCATTATTATGAAATAAATGAGGCTTTAGAAGATCCTCCTCCGAGAAAGTGATCGGCGCATTGGTCATGGCTCAATTCACGATTTGTGTCATGTCTTCGGGTGTGGTACTGGTCTTAACTTTAATCTTTCTGAGCAGATCATCCAGTACTTGCTGATGCTTGCGGGAATTCTTGGCCAAGTCAAGAATGGAAACGTTGGAAAGAGCGGTCAGAGGCTTCTGACTTGAATTTTCTGGCCTGGGTTTGATGATTTGATTGAGGAAATCAGGAATTCCCTTTGACTTGGGGGCTGACTTTGCAGGTGCTTCAGAAACTTTCATCTTGCCGAACGCTGAGATTAGGTCCATCTTCTTAGAAGCTGGAGCTGCTTGTCGTAGCACTGACACCTGATGTTGAACTTGGAGATCTTGAACAAAACATGGTTTGATGTGTTCATGATGTAGGAATGGCTGTTCAGATATCATTGCTGTAGTGTGTGAAGGAAAGGGCTGCTTTAGAATATCCATTTTCTCTTCTTTATCTCCTTCCACTAAAAGATTTTTATCAATAAGATCTTGCACAATGTTTTTGAGAACAAAGCAGTTCTCAGTGTTGTGTCCCACTGTCCTGTGGAACTTGCAAAATTGATCTTTCCACTTCTGCATGGGCACAGGGGGATCGGCTAATCTAGGCAGCTTGACCATCTCTTTCGACAGCATATACTCGAGCACATCTTCGAGTGATTAGTCTAAAGGAGTAAATTTTCTATCGTAACTTCGTCCTTCATGTTTGGTTTTCTCGCACAGTTTTGGCCCTTGATCCTGCTGAGGAGGCTTGCTGTATTGAGGAGCAGGCTTTCCTTTCTGATCACCTTTGTTATTCAAACTTCCTACGCCGTAGCAGTAATCTTTCTTCTACCCTTTGTAATGGTTTCGACTGTTGTTGCTGTTATTGGCAGAATAGGTGAAGTGAGTTTTCTTCTTGTGTTCACCTTGGGGGTTATGCTTGGGAAATGTGAAGCCTTTGTAGACTCCATTCTCCACACTCAGCTCGAGCCATTCGTCTCTCTCGGTCAGCTCAATAAAAGTACGGGATGGTGCTGTGGAGATCAATCCTCTCAGAGGTTGTGAAAAGTTGTTGAGGATTAATGATAAGGCGTGCCTTGCTGAAATAGGATCTCTCATTTTGTTGCAGGCTGATCTCCATCTGTGAATAAAGTCCCGCGCCTTTTCATTCTCATTCTGCCTCAGATTGCAGAGATGACTTAATGTAGGAAGCGCCTCTGTGTTGAACAAGAAGCATTCAATAAACAAGTTTACAACTTTATCGAACTCCTTAAGCTCGATGGGGTTGATATGCTCAGCATACCACTTAGCTGCAATTCCTTCCAAGCTGCGGGGAAAGCATAGAAATAGTGCCCTGTTATCTCTCTTGAACCTCGAACACTCAGCAAAGAATGTGCCGAGATGAGCTTTCGAGTCGCCAGAACCATCAAACTTGATGAATTTTCGGGGAAGATTCTCCAGATCATCATCCCCTTCTAAGCCGTCATAGAAGTTTTCACTGGTGAAGACTTTCTTGCCCTTGTCGCGGGCTTGGAGGTCTTTAACCACTCTGGCCATTTCCCTGAACTGTGCTTGCAGAGGCGCTTCTGTGACCTGCCTCTTTGATTTGCGGCTTTTCCTTTGTTCTTGGCCCCGTTTCTGAAATGTCGGAGGCACCTCATATTCTTCATCGGTGTTTTCAGTTGAGACTGTTCCGTCTGAGATCTCTTTGGGCTGAACTTGCATCTTTGGAGCCTTCTTATCCTTATGGCCTTGGAACTTCTCTCTGAATGGATTCTTTTCTGAGCTGGTCCCGGGCTGCTCATTCATCATCTTATTCATCATTTTTCGGAACATGGCATACATTTGAGGGTCTATGACATCATCCTATTGTTGCTCCTCTCGGATCGCGGGGAGCCCATCTCTTCTTCTGAAGCTGACAAGTACTGAGATGCCGTCATTCTTTTGCCTGATCTTGTCCGAACCATCAAATGTTATAGATGCTCTCTGGAGGGCAAAGACCTAATTAGATTATGAAGGAGTAGGCTTTTGGAAGAAATATTTATTGAAAATATGGTAGACAATTCGAAAAAGATATCCCATTACTAGGGACTGAGTCGTCGCGGGAACCACGACAATTGTGTTGTCATTCTTTTTGCAAGAGAAATAAACAACGAAAATATGCCTTGTTACCTAAGCAAGGTCGTCAAACCACAATAGAGAGAGAAAATTTTATTGGAATAAGAAAATTGAACTTTTATTGATCTTGATAAAGAGGTTAGGGACAAACAATTTGCCACCATTCATGATAGTCGGCAGACACTCTAGGACCAGGGAAGATTTTAAGAGAAACAAAAGAATCTCAGTTGTAGCAGGCAGAATGATATGCCCTAGACCATTGTGTGGAAGTGAGATCGAACTCTGCCATAGCTCCTGATAGCAATCGGGCTTCGACGTACTGCTGCCTCTGAGAGAACTGCCAAACATATCACTCCGGTTGGTAATAAGTGCAGAAGAATGGTCCCAGCAATTTGAATCGCTTGCCAAAATCATATGTGTATCTGGGAGGAGATAATTGTCGATCAAAATTGTCTCAGACAATGTCATCTTCTTGGATGCTGTCGATCATGGCTCGGTACTGTGCCACTGGAAGAATTTCTTGACCATTGTATCTGAAAGAATTTGCTCAGGCTGGAATGTGTTGAAAGAACCAGGATTGAAGTGCGTAGATGCAACCTTTAACTAAGATGGATTCTCCAAGTGAGAAACAAGTCAGACCCCGATATAGGAAAGTGAGTGCTGCCATGGCTATGGAGAGACGGTTGGTTTGTCGACTTCCCCATCTTCTTATAAGCTGGATTATTATGATATCCATGTAGTTTTGTCCATATGGGAAGAGGGTTAATCCTACAGTGCATAAAATGATTGCATTCTGGATCCTTTCTCTGACTGTCCTTGATAGCGAGCTGACTTCGACGAAGGTTCCATACTAGTGGTACAACTCAAGCAGGTTGACATATTCATTTCCGTCCAACTGAATCAGGGGCCAGGATCATCGACCTTTCATACGAGCCAAAGAGTCTCGGGGGTCCAAACCCTTGACATTGATCAAGAATTGATGCTCTAACGAATCTCCTGGTTGACCGGCTAGTTCTGGTAATCCCATGATTTCTGAAAATTCATCCATTAAAAGGGTCATCTCTCCCCATGGGAACCAAAAGGTACAGGTTCGTGGATTCCATCGCTCCGCCATTGCGTGGATCAGGTTGCCATTGATGGTCTGCTTTCCGACTGTTGATGCCACTTCTAATCCACACTCGCTTAAATGGTCCGGGAACATTCGAGAAAAGCTTTTGAGCCAGGAATAGTACCACCTGGGAATGAAAGTTCCGGTGCTAAGGGCTCGATGTTCAGGATGACCTTGTCACACCTCGTAGGAGATGTGACCTTCTGGAAAGATAGGATCCACTTGACTAGATGCCATCAGGCTGAAAACAGAGGAGGACTCGGAATCAGACTTAGAAAAATTATGGAAATTTTGAAAAAAAAATTGCAGGCAGGATATAAAATGCAGCTGAAAATTCGAGATCCAGTAGAACGGGAGAATGGAAAATCACCTGGAGTTTTGAAGGAAATTGGATATTTGAGAAAATCATCCAGGGTTTGAGAAAATGAAGGAAAAGGTGAGAAATATGAATATTTGAAGAAATATTTTGGGAAAAATGTGAGAGAAATAAAGGTAACATACAATCAATCACATCCTGCACAAACATTTATGCACATACAACACTCCCTAGAAGGCTGACTCTAGATGCATCATTTTGAAAACAGTTGTAGGACCCTAATCCTAACTCTAGGTTCAGATCCTCTTTGTCCAATCCAGTTATACCGATATACTCGAATTGAAATCCGAGGTACGTGGCATATAATTTCAACTCCGGTTCTAAGGTAAGGTTTTCCAACATCCTTGAGCGCCTACCGATATACTTTGGACTGTGGCCCGCGGTACATGGTAGGGGGGCGTTAACCCAAATAATTGGCCCAGTTGTGAGGCTCTAACCCGAACTAGGGTTCTGGAAGAGAGCCCAGCAACGTGAAGACCGGGTAAAAGTAGGTAGATGAGGTTTGGAAAAAATGATCACATGCAAGAAATAGAGGGCTCTAAGTTTTAGAGAGATAGATTTTTGAAAATCTTTGAAGAAGCATACATTGTTTGCATTCAGATCCTAAATTAAGGAGAGTTGTATTTAGACCTAAGTCTATGTGAGCATGAAAATATCTCCTCAATCTGGTCCTATCAAACCATGCCTAAGCTATATGCAGTCAATGTCAGCTAGGTCAGAATCTAGGCTCCTAGGTTCGCATGATATCAGAAGTAAAAGAGCTGACATTTTGTGAACACAGTTTTGATAATTAAACTAAGTTAAGCATAATTTTGACCAGACAAGGACAGGTCCCATCACGGTCGCCAAACCTGTTATCATTGCAAAATTTTTCCCTCTTCTCTTCCCTGCGGGAGAGAGAGGAAAAATGCTTTCGCGATTCAAACTTGACCGGATTTTGGAAATTGTTTTGAAATACTCACCTCCATTTTTGAAAATAGCGGGAAAATCCATGGGATGGGGGTCGACCTGTCGGTACGCGGTTCAACCGTTCCTGCCGTCTTTAACAGAGGTAATCGAACCAAGGACCAAATTGTGCTTGACTTAGTTAAATCATCGAAATTGTGTTCTATCCTAAATGCACAGAGAATTTAGGCATGTGCTATGAGATTTGTTAAAATGTAAGTTGGAAAAATATGATGTATGCTTAGGAAACCTTTGGAATTGAAAAGCATTTCGCAGGAGAAAGAGAGAAGTCGATTTCTCAGGAAAGTCTGATAAGAGGATTTGAAATCTCAGGAAAACTTATAAAGATTTTGGCAAAATTTTTAATGCATGAAAATCCTGTGAAAATGGAAAGAATTCTTGAGAAAAGGGTAGATATTTGAAGGAAAAATGCTTGTCAGGGAAAACTCTGACTTTGAAAATTTTCTTTGGAAAATGATTGAAATTCATGGGAAAATTCTTTGGAGAAGGAAAATCCAAACATAGGAAATTGAAAATTTGAGAATATTATCCTTGAAATACCTGAAAATCGATTTGGATTCTTGAGGCGGATGAGAAATTCCTTTTGAGAATGAGTCTTAAGAAGATGACATTTTCTAGGGAAAATCACGGGAAAACTTGACTTGGAAAATCCAACTTTGAAAATGTTTAGAGTATCTTGAGAAATCGATTTCCAGAGAATGACATTTTCTTGAGAAAATCATGAGAAAAGCACATGATGCCATGATGCAGATGATTTGGATGTATGAATGCACTTTGAAAAGATTTTCTGAGAAATTTTGTTGGAAATGTGTATTAAGTCAAAATAAATCCTTCACATGTTCTGACTATGGCCATGAACATGTTCAGAGTTTAATTGATTTAATTCACGATGTTTTGCAAAATTGGAAATATGATGTGCATTTTTAAGATAGCCTAAGAGTGTAGGCCCAGTGTGACTGGTAGAAAGATGATGGATCTGGGTTTCGTCCATATTCCGACTAGGGCTGTAAATATGGACTCCACCGAGTTCATCAACTCTCTAAGAGTTGGTGCACGTGCCATTCGTGTTCATCCACAGTGATTTTGAAAATAAAATGCATGATTCATAGAATCAGGATGTTGCAGGAATTTAAACTATATGATATGCATCCTAATCTAAGCAATGAAAGTAAATATTATTCTAAATTTACATCTGATTATTACAATTTCGACATAAAATGAAATGAAAGAAATTTAAAAGGACTCGGCATCTCCCGGACTTTTCTGCAAAGTGAGTTAGCACCAAGGGCTAGCGCAAAAGAGATCGGGAATCTCATATTAATGTCAATACATCGACGATTATATACAGATTACAAGGGAAATGTCCATAAAACTATAATACTGGAAGCATATATGGAATGCTTATGAAAAATGCCTAGACACCATTTATGAGGGATATTACATGTACAATATACCTAAATATAAAGCTTATATTAACAAGAAAAGGTATATGATATTCATACAAAATGAAAATGTTCATGACATATGCTAAGTACAAAATGTACATGATAAGCAGTGAGAACATAGATTTAAGCTGAATAATGAAAATGTATATATCCATATACGATGCACCTTTTTACATAATCCCTAAATTATCAAGAAGGTGCAGATGAATATATATGATAAGCTTACTGATATGGTGAGAAATACAAGATGTGTTATGAATATCTAGACTAATATGACATGAAAGGGGTGTGAGAGATATCTTGAACATGCAAATAAAAGCATGAAGATGCATCAATGACTATACAAGGGTATCCCATGTCACACAGAAATAATCATTAGTGTGCTAACATGACTGGATAAATAATACACTAGACATCTGTGTGATGACATGACTATGTTCACATTCAGCAAAATTAGATATTCTGCAGCCTACACTCCAAAGGCTAATTCCTGGATGTTGTGGCCTAAACACAGCCTATTTGGCCATGAAGCCATTACAGTGGGATATTGTAAAGACCAAAACAGCTCTTACTTCACCCATGATTAGCTTGATTTCAGTCATTTGGAGGGACTGATACAAGCGGTTGATGAATAGTGTAGTAGGTGACATAGGGGTGAAGGCATAGATTCAGGAAAAAAAAAGATCATAAGTAAGGCAGAGCTGTAGGTCCTTAGATGCAGGTATGTGTTGAAAATAGATAAACATTAACTTTCCCATACACAGAGACTATCCTTAAGCTGAAGACGTCCACACTAGACGAGATTAAAATGTAGTAACAGCGTGTTTAAACCAAAGGTCTGATCGAGACCAAGTTGAAACCCATCATGGGAAAGCATGAACTTTCTCAGAGTACTGACCCCTGCAGCAATTTGAGTGTAGCATGAACATTCAGAAAACATATATGAGATTACAGAGGTTATCATTGGATCATATCTAGATATGAACTGAGGCATGAAACAGATCAAAACAATCATGTAAATCAACTTAATGATATGGAATTCAAAACGTAGAAACATAACACCTGATCCTGTAATATGCTGGAGCCAGTTGACAGTAAAATCATCATCTTGATTGCCAGATTAATGCTCAATATTTCATATGGATGCTAAAGCTTCAAAGTAATTAATAAACCTCAGAACAGGTCATGAACAAAATATATATATTTTTTTTTTACTCTTTGCTACATATGAAGTATGAAGTCTAAGCACATTAGTATATAATTTAGAAGCACAGAAATCATACAGGATCATAAAATAAAAACGATGCGATATAGGAGAGAATGGAAATGGGCAACGAAATTAAATGTAGTGTCGTTGTCCATGACACTCTTTTACTGTACGAATAGTCTCACTGGACTGTCGTTTAATCCGAGATATGCAGCTGTGATGACCAAATATGTATGAACCTAAGGAGACCCTTAACATACAGGAAAAAAATGTGGAATGAATGTTATGCATAACACCTGGAAATGAAGACAGTTACCTACAAAAGAATGGAGGGATTACCAGCGATGACACATGAAGTTCGATTCACGACCTTTTTGCAGAGGATGGTAACATTGAAAATAAGACACCATTGACGGTACAGGAATATAACCATCGATACCCAATGTTACATAATCTGAAACTGAAAACCAAGAATTTACCTATAGAACCTTTCTCCTCCAGGTTATGGTGATGAAATGGAGTTGTGAAATCTTTAGGGGAAAACAACCATTAAATCATAAACAGGGTGATTCACCGGAATCGATAACACCATTGCGAGGTGTAATCGGTTCCTAATATATAAAGATAGACAAAACGCAGATCACACCATTAAATGTGATGGATCGGCACTGTGCAAGGTATGAACATGAAGCACATTTCCATTAAAAGTGTAAAAGTCTGTACCTGGATTCAGCAAAGCCGACTAGATCTCTTCCTTTTGAAGGTTTTGAAGAAGATCGATCATGTAGGTTAGAGCTTCTGACTGCCAGCCACTGAGGACTTGCCTTTCTAAAAAAAAAATGAAAGCCAAAGGGGTTCGTGAGAAGGGAAGAAAGGTCTTCAAAAGAGGGTTCCAGCCGATAGGAAGGAGGGAAGAGGGTGTCTTCACTAGGAGATTCCAGCCAATCGAAAGGGAGGAAGTTTGATTTCCCTCCTAAAAACACTTGCGGATTGTAGCAGCAAAAGAAAACGAGAAAAGGGGATTGGGAGCTGGGGTCAAGAAAAAAAAATCCTCCCTGTGCCCTCATTTGGGTCCCCTTTTAAAGATTTTTAGTGGTTTTTACCCGAAAGATCAGTGTTTTTGAAACTTTTCCACCGAATTTTTGAAAGCATTTGAAAGTCTTTTAAAAGAAATTTTGAAAATTTTTGAAAGTTTCGTCAATCTTTAAGAAGGGGACAACTGGCTTGTTCGGAAATCTTGGTTCATTTGCCTACAACTTAGGTAAAGTGAACCCCTTTTGTGGGTAGGGCTTCACGGTGGCGCCCTTTGGGGGGCTGAAAAGTAATAAAAAAAATGATAAAAAACAAATTTTGTTTTTCTTTTTCTTTTCTTTTTTTCTCTTTTTTGTTTTTAAGGTGGTGCCACCTCACTGGATTTGAAAACTTTTTGAAGTATAAAAAAAAGTCTGCTTTTCTTGGCAAGTAGTCTTAGTGGGGTGCCACCTACGTGGGCCCACTAATTATTTTATTAAAATTGAGTTAAATGAAAAAGTTTTATAAATCGGTGCCACTTACGAATGGGCACTGTTTTGAAAATAAGAGAAATTTTTGAGAATTTGAATGTGACACCGCTTCAAGGTGGGTCCCACGTCATTTATCTGAAATAAAAGCCAAGTAAAACTTTTGGAATTTTTGTAATAGTGGGCTAGTTTAGAAAACACGAAGAAAAATTTGGCTTGATTTCAAAACTTAGGAGAAAATGGTCCTTCAAGGCGAAATTTAGAAAGATGTGGAGAAATTCGGAGCCTTTTTGTAAAAGTTTGAAATAAGGTCTTCTGGTTTTAAAATTGTGTCCCCCTCTTTACAACTGACAAAATTTTAAAAATCAATTTAAAAAACTATCCAGATCGTTTTCTTGAGAAAACTTTTGTAACTCGGGGTCCTGGGGGTAAAATGGGAAGAATTGGTAATTTTGAAGGCCCAGGGTTTTGAAAATCAATTTTAAAAAGTTTAGAAATCAAATTTGGATTGACAATTTTGAAAATCAGGAGTTTTGGATCTCAAAATGACATGCTGTGCAGTGCGGTGATATGAAATGCTCATGCAATGCTATGCAAAGTCATGTTTCCTGAAATGTCGCTCTGAATTCAAAATTGGAAATTCTGACTTCTTGTTAAACATGAGATTTTGAAAATTTTGCAGCTTTAAAGATGTTTCTGAACCTAAATATAGAAATTTTGAGGCTCAAGAATGAAATTTAGGACTTTCTGCAAGGTTCAATCTCAGAAAATAACCATTTTACCCTTTTATTGATTCCGGAGAACTGAAATGTGATGATTGTTGGAAATGTCATTGAGGTGAGTGAAAATTTGGGGTGTTTACATCCAGTTGTGAGGCTCTCTCCCGAACTATGGTTCAGTGAGACAGCCCAACAACGTGAAGACCGGGACAATACAGGTAGGGATGTTTTTCAAAAATATGCTCAACATGCAATAAAATCAGAAAGTTCTAATGCAAGTCCTAAAGAGATGGATTTAAATGAAAAGATGCATACACTTGCATACATTGTTTGCATTCAAACCCTAGAATTAAGGAGAGTTGTATTTCAGACCTAAGTCTAATGTGAACATGGAATAATCTCCTCAATATGGTCCTACCAAACCATACTTAGATCCTATATGCAATGATGTCAGCTAGGACAGAATCTAGGCTCCTAAGGTTTGCATGGAAATGAAGCTGACATTTATAGAATAAAGACTTAGATAATATAAAAGGAAAGCAAAGGCACAAATTCGACCGGACGAAGACGGGTCCCATCACGGTCGTCAAAACTGTGATCATCGCCAAATTTTTCCTCTTTGGTATCTTTCTCTCTCTTCCTTCTCTTTTCCTTTCTTGCCTCTATTTCTCCTTTTTGAAGGGATAAATGAAAAGACAGAAAAGAAGAGAGAAGAGAAAAGAAAAGAAGAGAGAAGAGGAACTCTTTTGCGGGGCCTCACTTGACCTTAATTTGAAAATATTTAGAAAATAACTCACCTCCGTTTTGAAATATTTGCGGGAAAGTTGGAGAGACGGGATTCACTCGTCGGTACGAGGTTCGACCATTCCTGGCGGTAATTAAACCAAGGATCAAATTTATGCCTTTTTGCTTTGCTTAAATATTATCTAAGAATTTATTCTAAGTCTAAATGCACAAAGAATCATGCTTGTGCAATGCAAAGATGTATGCTCTTTTGAAAAAAATGTTTTGAAAATTTCCAAGTTTTCTGAGATGAACTTGATGATGGAGTGACGAAATGATTTCTAAATGATTGAATCTAACTTAGAACTTGAGATAGATTAGGAAGGATATTTTGAAGTTCTAAGTTTTTGAAATTATCAGAATTGGGAAAATAAATCTTTGAATTTGAAAAGAATGATTGAAAGATGAGAGAAAAAGAAATGAAGCTTCGAAGTCAGAAATGGACTTTGAATTTGACTTTTAAACTTGGATTTAGGAGAGGAAATGAATATTTGAAGTGGAATTTTGAATTCTAGATTTAAGGTTTGGAAATCAGGATGGAATTTGGACTTTGAGCAATCCAAATGAAATTTAAAAAAAAAAAATAGAAATAGATTTAAGAAGTCCAGATGGGATTTGAAAGCGGAATTGGATTTGAAATTCGAAAATCAGGATAGAATTTGAATCCACAGTCTGAATCCTAAAATGGAATTTGAATCTGAAATCTGAGACCTAAGATGGAATTGGATCCGAAATTTGGAATGGAATTTGGATCTGAAATCTGAGATCCAAGATGGAATTGAATTCTGGATCCTAAATGGAATTTGGATCTGAAGTCTGAGATCTAAGATGGAATTGGATTCTGGATCCTAAAATGGGTTTTGGATTTGAAGTCTGAGATCCAAGGTGGAACTGGATTCTGGATCCTAAAATGGAATTGGATCTGAAGTCTGAGATCCAAAGTGGAATTGGGTTCTAGATTTAGAATTGGATTTTTGAAGTTTAAATTTAGAAGATGAATCAAGAATTTCAAAGTTTAAATTGATCTTTGAAATTTGGGATGTTAATTTGAATTCAAATTTGAATCCTGAAAATGAATTAAGAATTCCAAAGTTGAATTGAACTTGGAAATTTGATTTGAAATTTAGAAATTGAATCTTGAATATACAAATGAATTTCAAAGTCAAATTGAACTTTGAATTTGAAGTTTGAATTTGGAATCAGAAGATGGATCAAAGATCTCAAAGTTAAATTGAACTTTGAAATCGAATTTGGAAATGGAATTTTGAATATAAAATTGAATTTGAAATTTCCAAGTCAAAATTGGACTTTGAAATCGAAATTTAAATTTTTGAAATAAGATAAAAGTATGAATTAAAATAGAGATTGAAGAAGGATATTCAAGATCACTTGAATTTTGAAAAAAAGAATTTTGAAAATATGATGCAATTCTATCCTAAATGATGAATGAATTTAAAGAATTTTGAAATTGGATTTGAAAGTCATATTTCATTCTTTAAATGAATGCAAATAGGATTGAAGATATGATATATCCCTCACTATGGTCATTGAATATATCATATAATAATCATATTTGAATTCAGGTGAAGAATAAGATACATTTTGGTGCTTTTACAGAGTTTAAAATGAAATTAACTCTCAATATATCCTGACTATGGCCATTGATATATATATTGAGTTAATTTTAAGTAAAACTCTGATAAAATAAGAAAATATTTAAAAATATGATAATTTTTAGAAAGAGATCTAGTGTGGATCCAATGTTATTCCATAAAAGATGAAGATTCTAAGTCTTGTTCACATCTTGACTATGGCCATTGGTGCAAATCATCAACTTAGAATTTAATCACCTCTTATTAGAATTGTGCACGTGCCAGTGATGCTTCCATTTGTGAATTTTCAGAAACAAAGGAAAATAATGAAACAAATGTTATTCATATGCTCATCCATTCTAATCTAGGACTGGAAATTTAACATTTAGCTACCACAACTTTGAACTTGAAATAGAATTTACAAAAGTCCTTAAGTTAGGAAGAAAAGCACCATTTTCCATATGATTCCTGCAAAATTCATGTTAGCACAAGATATATATAGGAAGCCATTTACAGGATATTATTTTCAACCTAGGATATACTTGATGGAATATTCACTCGTACATCTTATTAAAACAAGTATGCTACCTGATAAAAGGAAAGAGGATTGGATGATATGGAAATGCAATGAGATATGACAAATGGAATGCACTGCATGCTTATGGAGCTGCAACCACTTATTACTTATGCTGAAAAGTGATTTTAAGAAACTATGGCACAATAATGGAGGTAGATGCTAGGGGATTGGGTAATGCATGGTGACGACCGTACACAATGAGAGTTTCAGCAGCAGGTATTAACAACACATGTGCTATGTAACGATGGTGTGGCTGGAATATTATCATGAGGGAAATTCTGGTGGCAGCTGGATGAAGTGATGGAAGGAAGGGGTCTGTAAATGCATTGGTAAGGATGCAGGAAAGGGGATGCTGGTTAAAATATGCACATGGATGCAGCTTGTGGCAAGGAGGCATGTAGGTATATATATATATATATATATATATATATATATATATATATATATATATATATATATATATATATATATATATATATATATATATATGCTATGTGTAGATGAAATAGAAGTGTGTGACAGGTGTTGTGTCATAATGACTGGTGTTGGTGATTGTAAACACCCCAAATTTTCACTCACCTCCCTGATATCTCCCTCAATCGACACATTTCAGTTCTCCATGATCAATGAAGGGCAAAATGGTCATTTTCTGGAATTGAACCTTGCAGAAAGTCTAAAATTTCATTCTTGAGCCTCAAAATTTCTATATTTAGGTTCTGAGACATCTTCAAACTGCAAATTTTCAAAATCCTAATCCTGACAAAAAGTTAGAATTTCCAATTCTAGGTTCAGAATGACATTTCATAGAACATGCCTTTGCATAGCATTGCATGAACATTTCATATCATGTCATTTCGAGGTCCAGAAACTCTCGATTTCAAAAAATTTCTATCCAGATTCGAGTTTTAACTCTTTTCAAAATTGATTTTAAAACCCTGGGTCTTCAAAATCGCCAATCTTTCCCAATTTACCCCCAGGACTTTTTAATTACAAAAGTTTCTCTCAGGAAAATAATCTGGATATTTGGATATTGATTTTAAAGATTTTATCTCAAAACTTTTTGCAAAAAGATTTTAAATCTCTTTACAAAATTTTTGTATCTCCTTTATCCATATTTTTGTCCTGAAAATTCAGTTTTTTTTCCAAATTCTTGAAAACAAACAAAGTTTTATCTCATATTATAAAAATACAAAAAAAAGAAGAAGTTATTTCTTCTGCTTTTTATTTTCAAATAAATAGAGCAGGACCCGCCTTTGAACTAGCATCATACTCAGATTCTCAGGTAAGTTTCTTGTTTTCAAGCGGGACCCACCCGAAGATCGCACCAATTGACAAATTCTTATTTTTAATTTCTTAATGTTATTTATTTATTTATTTATTTTTAGTTAGTGGGCCCACACACATGTGGCACCCCAATTGAAAATAAAAGATTTCCAAAAACAAAATAAAACTTTATTTTGCAAAAGGATTTTAAAAGTGGGTTGAGGTGGCATTTCCATAAAAGCCTCTCATTTATTTGACTATTCATTTTTTTTTATTGATTTGCTTACATAAATTTTTTTTTTTAAAGGAAGCAGCCTTAAATGGCACCGCCGAACTTCCCTAAAAATAAATAAATTTCCCTTTACCTAAAACTTAGGTAAATGAAATAAAAATTTTGAAAAACACAAGAGGCGCCCCTTTTGAAAACGGCTACATTGAATATTTCAGTTTCGAAAATCTTCAAAGAGATGTAACAGAAGCTTTGAAAGGATTGTGATTTTTTTTTAAAGGAAGCTGAAAATCTCTTTAAAAGAGGGAGAGCCTGGCCAATTGAAAGGAGGGGGAAATTTGATTTTTTGGTCTTTTGGTTTTCGCAGGAAACGCCATCCAGCGTGAAGACCATCCAGCAAGAGGCCGGTTGCTGCATCTTCTTCAGCCCATCAGCATAAGTCCACAAGCATCTCCACCCAGCGTGAAGAGGAATTTCCAGTCCATTTCCTTCAACCAATCCAACTGCTGTCCATTTTTCTTTCAGCCCACCAGCTGAAAGTCCAAGAGGCTGCCGCACATCCATCTTCAGCTCAGCCTACCGCTGTCTAGCCAAGCGTTTTCATCCACTTCAGCCCAGCCGCAGGAGAACCAGTGTTTTCATCCATTTCAACCCACCAACAGAGGAAACTCCAGCCAGCGTTTTCACCATCTACCCTTTCTTCAGATCATCATCAGAAGAGCTAGCAGATCCGTTAGTGCAGAAAATTCCTTTGCTGCTAGCATACCATCCAGAAAGAGCATCCATCTTCTTTCAGCATATATCAATCCAAGGTATTGATCATAAAGAATATGGATTTTTAAGGTGATCCCTATAAAAACTCAGCAAGCAAAACCCCTTACGTTCTTTGACCGTTGCCCTCATTTCTTTTCTTCTTAATTTTATCTTCCATGTTTACCCTTTTCCTGCACATTTCGTTGTATATCCTAAAGCATGGCAAGTAGTTTGAGTTGTCCATAGCAGCATCAATGCCATTTATTTGCAATAACAAGCATTGGCTATTACCTCTAAAGCCAACACTTATCATAGGGTTTACGTTTTGTTCCTCATATATCATTTGCAAAGTTTGATTTAAATGCATATTTAGTTCATTTTATGAATCCGATCTCTTTGTTTAGGCAATAGCATTCATGAGTAACAAGTGAAACAGCCCTGTTTCAGAGGTTTTGAATTTCAGTTCTTTCTGTATACTTCTGTATTCTATTAATTTCCTGCATTATTTCCTGTTCCTGCCAATGGTTATGACAACATCTTTGCTGCAGATGATTCCAGCACCTTATCATGCTATGTCTTATATTCCTGCATTTTGAAATTTATATATTCAAGTTGAGTTTATAGGATTACCTGATTTTGTCTTGCTTTTAGTGTATATATTGGCTATATCTAGATGCAGCCCACCTATGTAGATATTATATTAATCATCTAGTAATTTCTGCAAAATATAAAAAAAAAAAAAATAGTTATGGACCACAAATTTTCATGTTTTGCGTCATATTTCTGTAGCTTATGACAGTTTACCCTGTCTCAACGTGAGTGTGTTATGTTCTAAGTATAATCCTTATGTATTACATTTAATAAAAAAAAAAAAGGGAAATTTTTTTGTATTCACTTAGTTTTCCAACCTTTGTATTCACTGAAATTTTACACAGCATATTTCTTTTTGTATTCACTGAGTTTCACATCCTTTGTATTCACTGAAATTTTACACAACACATTTTTTATTTATTCACTGAGTTTCCCATGATTTAATTTTACAATATGGATTAGTTATACTGTTTGAAAGGCTATCTTGATATTTAAATCTCATCTCATGTTATCCTTAGATATTACCCATTGTATAGGTATAGCTGCTGCCATTCTATCTTGTCTTAACAGAAAGTTGTTTAAGTTGCTGCAAAATCTGTTTCAATGAGCTATGGAAACTTTTTTTTTTTTCTAGTGAAGCATTTCTTTTGAAGGCTAAGTCTGGCCAATATATGCGTGCTCAAGAAGATATACCTCGGATCTATGCATAGGTTGATCGGTAGATATATCTATTCATTGATATCCACAAAAGGGGAAATCCATCAACCCCTTGTAAATAATTTGTTAAGTTGTCCCTTTTTCTGCTGCAGGTACCCATTCTTGATAATCGGCCATGTTCATGGATGGATATTTTAATATCCATTCATGATTTCTTGACCATCTTTTACATGCTTTGTTATTGATATATAGGGAAGCTCCATACCCAATTTTACTGAGAAATATATTATAATTTGGGAATTACGGCCGTGTGAAATCACCTACAAAAACTGTATATACCCTGTATTTTCTGATTTTACCCATTATATGTGGAATTTCAATTAATATGTGTATTTCCTCATTATATGTATATATAGCTATATATATATTATATATATACATATATATATACTTATATTTACATGTGTATCTCTTCATGTACACTTGTTTCCATATATGAGCATCCATGTAGCTATTTTCTCATATAAACACACCTCCATTGTTACATGTCATTTAGCACAAATTTTAGTATTTTGATATATATATATCTCTTCGTTGTACATATTCTATATATGCCCATTTCCTTGGGTATCTTGTATATCCCTTCCCTGTACTAATTCTCATTTTGCAGGAAAATCTTGAGGATGCTGATTTTTTTCACTATGTATTTTTATTTCATTTATTTTGACTCACGTCAGAGATGTAATAATCAAACTTGGAATAATATTTACTTTACTACATAGATTAGGATGCATCTCATGTAGTTTGATTCCTGCAATATCCTGATTCTATGATTCATATATCTCAATTTTCAAAAATTCACTGTGGATGAACACGAATGGCACATGCACCAACTCTTAGAGAGTTGATGGACTCGATGGAGTCCATATTTACGGCCCTAGTCGGAATATGGACGAGACCCAGATCCGTCATCTTTCTACTAGTCACACTGAGCCTACACTCTTAGGCTATCTTAAAAATGCACATCATATTTCCAATTTTTCAAAATATTGTGAATTAAATCAATTAAACTCTGAACATGTTCATGGCCACAGTCAGAATATGTGAAGGATTTATTTTGACTTAATACACATTTTTCCAACAAATTTCTCAGAAAAAAATCTTTTCAAAGTGCATTCATTCATTCAAGTCATCTGCATCATGGCATCATCTGCTTTTCTCAAGAAATTTTCACTCTTTGGAAATCAATTCCTCAAGAAACTATGAAGATTCCCGAAGTTGGATTTCTCAAGTCAAGTTTTCCTATGTTTTTCCCTGAAAATGTTATTTTCTTAAGATTCTTTTCAAAAGAGAATTTCTCATCTTTCTCAAGAATCAAAAATCGATTTCCAGATACTGCAAAGACAATATTCTCAGGATTTCAGTTTCCCAAGTTTTGAATTTTCTTCTCCAAAGAGTTTTCCAATGAATTTCAATCGTTTTCCTAGGAAAATTTTCAAAGTCAGAGTTTTCCTGATAAATATTTTTTTTTCAAATATTCATCTTTTCTCAATTCTCTATTTTCCCAGGACTATCATCCATTCACAATTTTCCCAAAACTTCATAAACTTTCTAGTGATTCCCAATTCTTTCATCTGAGTTTCCTAAGAGGTTGATTTCCATTCTTTTTCCTGAGAAATGCTTTTCAACTCCAAATGTTTTCTAAGCATACATCATATTTTTCCAACTTGCATTTTACAAAACCTCATAGCACATGCCTGAATTCTCTGTGCATTTAGGATAGAACACAATTTCAATGATTTAACTATGTCAAGCATAATTTTGTTCCTTGGTTCGATTACCCCTGTTAAAGGCGGCAGGAATGGTCGAACCTCGTACCGACAGGTCGAGCCCCATCCCATGGATTTTCCCGCAATTTTCAAAATGGAGGTGAGTATTTCAAAATATTTTCCAAAATCCTGTCAAGTTTGAATCGCGAAAACATTTTCCTCTCTCTTCTGCAAGGAAGGGAAGACGGGGAAAATTTTGCGACGATAACATGTTTGGCGACCGAGATGGGACCTGTCCTTGTCTGATCAAAATTGTGCTTGATTTAGTTTCATTATCGAAACTGTGTTCACAAAATGTCAACTCTCTTTACTTTTGCTATCATGCAAACCTAAGAGCCTAGATTTTGACCTAGCTGACATTGACTGCATATAGACTAGGCATGGTTTGGTAGGACCAGATTGAGGAGATATTTTCATGCTCACATAGACTTAGGTCTGAATACAACTCTCCTCAATTTAGGATCTGAATGCAAACAATGTATGCTTCTTTAAAGATTTTTCAAAATCTATCTCTCTAGGATTTAGAGCCCTCTATTTCTTGCATGTGATCATTTTTCCAAACCCCCTTTACCTATCATTACCCGGTCTTCACATTGCTGGGCTCTCTTCCAGAACCCTAGTTCAGAACAGAGCCTCACAACTGGGCCAATTATTTAGGTTAACACCCTCCTACCACGTACCGCGGGCCACAGTCCGAAGTATATCGGTAGGCGCTCAAGGATGTTGAAAAACCTTACCTTAGAACCGGAGTTGAAATTATATGCCACGTACCTCGGATTTGGATTCGGGTATATCGGCATAACTGGATTGGACAAAGATGATCTGAACCTAGAGTTAGGATTAGGGCCCTACAGCTATTTTCAAAATGATGCATCTAAAGTCAGCCTTTTAGGGAGTGCTGTATGTGCATAAATGTTTATGCAGGATGTGATTGTTTGTATGTTACCTCTATTTTCTTACATTTTTCCCAAAATATTTTCAAATATCCATATTCTCATCCTTTCCCTTTATTTTCTCAAACCTTGGATGATTTTCCCAAATATCCAATTTCTTTCAAAACTCCAAGTGATTTTGCATTCTTCTATTCTACTGGATCTCGAATTTCCAGCTGCATTTTATCCTGCCTGCAATTTTTAAAAATCATATGTGTAATGCCCCGGATTTCCAAAATAAAGCTAAGTTAAAATTTTCATGGATTTCTTATTTTTTTTCTTTGCAGCGGAACTTAGAAAAGCTTTTAGCAGCGGAATAAGACGATAATGAGTCGTCGGTTTTAGAAAACTCCGAGCACGTTGCAGGTATGTGGCCAAGCAACTCATTGACCACCAAAGTGTTCCATTTTATCGAAAGCACATGTTTATTACAACACTACTGCTTAGAAAAGCAGTGAAGGTTCAATAAAAAGGAAGCAGTACAACTCTGTCTAGAGAAACCCTGGAACTTGATGCCGCCTTGATCCGCATATCGCTACGCAGGTTCAACACCTGAAATCCCCATTAAACGGGGTCAGAACCACTGATGGTCTGGTAAGTAGGCAAACACCTATCTATTCAACTCAAGTAAATGCATAGACCACTCAGGGTCGCAGTTCGTAATACGACGCTCAAGCCTCCATGACTTAGCGTATATCGCAAAAGCCTCATCAGGGCTATGAGTTGAACATCTACGCAAGTCGTCATGACTTCGCATAAGCCTCTTCAGGGCTGTGAGTTAGAATAACCTCTTAAGTCTCTACGACTTAGCCTTGACTTCCTCAGAGTCACGAATGGATGTCTAGCTCAAGCCTTTATGGTTGGCACATCTGTATCCTACGAATCTAAGGACAGCTCTCCGAGCTTCACTTAGTCGTACGGATATCAATGGGGTTCTTTCCCAATCGGTCCAGTAGTATACCGACCATGACACCTTCACAAAGGTTATGCAGGACTGACTCAACAACGTCATCCACTCATACATTCAAAGTAGCGTTGTACCTAAGCTAATGCTTTGTTTCGATAATTGCACCTCCCCCTGGGCTTAGGGGACTCATATCTGAGCGACAACGCGACGATCTGGGGGTTGATTATTCTATGTATTTTAGATACCCCAGAGGCCTGTTGACCCCATCCCCCTAGTAGGACGGTACAGCATACCGGAAGAGATCCTTACTAGGTATCCGAATGCATTCTGCTACTGCAGTAGTTGGGTTCAATCCTTAGATATTTAAGGATAACCACGACCTCCATACCTCTGAGTGACGAAGGCCATCAATGAACTCTATCAGGTTCGGGTGAAATATATGTCACTCAAGGCTGCGCCATCACCGTCTTCCTCGGTGAGAAATTCTGAAAGGGGCCTGCCGGTCTTACAATTACTTGACGAACATTGCATGCCTATAGGGCAGCCTTTGAGAAGTATGTACCCGACCCCAATCAACCACACGGCTTTCACCGTGGAACAAAGGTTTTTATTCATATGCATGCTTAACTCTTCTCTCGGCACTTCGGCCTTGACGAGCACTTCACCTCTTTCGGTGGAAACAACACACTCCGGCTCAGCGGCCCTTATGAGTCTGGCTGTCTGATAATTCTTAATGAGCATGCACATGACTCGATCTCTACGGATCGGCTACTCGGCGTATTTTTACGCAACGAGCTCAGGACCTTGTCAAGGCGCTACCACTACTTTGGCGCAACGGCTCTTACAAGTATGATGCCGTTGCAGGTGTCTGGGAGACGAGTCATTCTGACATCGTTCCCACAAAGGACATCATTGTGCCACTTAACTGGTTTTGGCAGCTCTTCTGCCAACCATTCTGTCAACACCTTCTCTGCTCTACCGGCAGTGGTGCGACGAACCCTTCTACATCGTAGAAGGCGTTCCATAACTGGGTAGCACTTCTGCTATGTTCTTTCTGAGCCATTCTTAGCTCCTTCAGGAATTTCAGCAGCACTTCCTCTCTTTTACGGAGAAAGCGTGCCTTTCTTTTATCCGTTTCAGCGGCATCTCCCCTCTTTGGTGGGAAATCGCTACGCTTAACTCGGGAAATGGATGCGCACCGTTGTGTGTACTTTGCATCCATCAAGGTTGCAGGAACCTTGGGCCATAGCCAGGCCATACGTAATTGATTTAGTCTTTACGTAAAGAGCATTTTGCCAAAAGGCGAAGCCTTTCCAATAGGGGCTTCATTCGTCAAGCAGAATCTTGTACGAGGAGCGGTAAGGGAATCACATGGGCGATTTTGGAGTTGATCTCCGTTTGAACACTCACTTACGCGCCATATATGTAATATAAGCAGAAGCCTGTGCTTTATACAGCGGCGGCGTAAAGGAAATGCATATACTATTGTTCAGGGTGTGTAACTGAACGAAATATTCTACATATATAACAAAACAGGAGCCTTGGCATCGTTCGACGCGACGGCGTAAGTAAATACATTGCAGAAAGCAGGAGCCTTGGCATCGTTCGACGCGACGGCGTAAGTAAATGCATAATCGGAAGTGCAGTAATCGGAAGTACAGAAAGCAGGGAGCCTTGGCATCATACGACGCGACGACAAAGGTAAATTACATGGCCTGTGCGATATAAGACGCGTCGGCAGTATCAACAGATATACACCTAGATCTGTATCCAACGATAGTTACGAGGCGAGCGAGTGAACACCAAAGTGTCCTAGAGGGCTCAACCAAGAACTAGGGTGAGATACTATTTTGAAGAACGCATATACT